>NC_052137.2:31585415-32263660 GCF_016086655.4 Lepeophtheirus salmonis | reverse complement strand
TTATAGGTCAGATCTCGTGCACGGTCATATTTCCTTATGCCATTTTGCTGAAAGGATACTTTTTAGAATAAAACCATGGCGAAAATATTCAAAATATTTTTTGAGATGATTCCCAATAATAACTTTAGGAAATAAAATCTTTACTTATTTGCTACGAACTAAAATGATTAATTATTGATTTATTAGTATTTAATTCCCTTCATTATGAAAATGCTTTAAAAATTACCTCAAACTGATATTTTCACCGTTTTAACAAAAATTGAGACAGTGGCACCATAAATAAATTAGAAAAAGAAAATATTTTTGACGAATGGAAGGAGTCAATCAGCTAATTATTGAGATTCAATGGACGATGTGAATTAATCAAGTTTGTTGGAGCTGTTATGTACCTGGTCAAGTCCTGATCACTTCTCCATCCCGAGTTCATCTCAAACTCTATAATAATCAGGATGTATTTGTCTTTGGAGTAGTTTAATAGAAAGTTACATATTATCGGAGCCTTAATTATAGTTTTTATTTGTTTCTGCATTGTGGTGATTGGGTAGAGTGTCCGTAAAGAAAAATAGGATTTGTCAAACTGGCTTATGGCAAGAAGGTAATTTGCAAAATGTCCTCAAACCCTTAGATCTATAAAAAAAAATTATAAGATACCAACTTGGACCTTTTTTCTTATAGGTTAAAAATACTTTTCAAATTTCTCCATGAATCAAATTTCTGACCATACTTGGAAATAATATTAAATAAATCCACTTAGTCTATACAATTATAATTTCAAATAAATTAAGGAATCTCCAAAGTACATTCTATTGTCTGGAAAATTGGGCATAAAATTTTATTTTATGCCATGACAAGTTCCCCAACAATACTTCTGACCAATTTTTCAAATACTTATTTTCAACCCACTCTAATATATATATTCTGTTTTTCAATTCATATTTTGTACCATTTATCATATGCTGGTAAAACTTTGCAAAGAATATACATTTTTGTATTTATAAACATCATGCATATTTTAAAATGCAGCCCATCTCTTGTTAAAATTATATTGATGTACGCTTGTGTTTATATTTAATCATATTTATATTATATTTACATAAACAAAAAGGCCATAGAATTTCAATAGTGCCTTTAAAATATTATAAAAATGAGACACATAGAACAATTCTAAAACCATTTCCTTTTTGGGGTACAATGAATAAAACACAACTACAAAAATGTTAAGAGGGTACTACTTTAAGAATTGAGAAGTGAACAACGCGCTTGGGAGAAATTATTATAGTTAACTGGAGAAGGAAAATAGACTTAATGTATGTGGACTTCAAAGACAATTCCTTGGTCAGATGAAGTAATTTTATCACTATAATGTTTACAATACAAACTCTTAGAGATTAATTTTCCTCAGAGAAGAACCCTTCTAAATTTTTTTATTATTTGTTTTAAAAATTACTCATAAAACTTAAAATAGAGATATAGACAAAAAACTTTTATTTATTGTGTCCTCCATTTTGGTAAAGTACTTTGTCCATACGATCCTGGAAAGAGGAACATGCCTTACCTCCATGGGATCAAGATTCCTGTCTACTCAAAGTTACTATTGCTATAGTTGAGTAAAGTTACTATGGTGAGTCCAGTAGACACTGGCTTCCAACACTCTTTATAGATAGTAAGCATATGGATTTTAATCTGGGGGATTCTGGAGGCCATATGTCAGGTAGCCAAAAATGATGTACATTGGTCTTCAACCATTCAAATGTTCTACGGCCTTTGTGTGTTAGTGTAGTGTCTTGCTGGAATGTTCAAGGCCTGCTAAGAGCCACAGTCTTTTTACAGAGTACCATAGTACATCATGAACATCATGGGTGATTTGAGCCCAACACTCAATACATAAGGATTCATTACATGGCATTCACTACTGATGACACCCTATGTCATATTAGAAGAAATGATTTTTGCTTTTGAAGACAGTAGGGAACATCTTGGCAGGTTCACCTATGAATTTGGCTGCTAAATGATCAATGTACAGTAATATTTTTCATTGGAAAAGAAACAAAGATAACCACCAGGGGATTTTAGAGAAGTAATAATTATCTTCCCATGGATAACTTTTTTGTCCCTCAATGTATCAGTGAGGAGATGAGGAAGCTCTAGGCAATAAGATGTAACGCCAAGAACATCAGAAATATCTTGGTAAATGGTTACTTTAATTACCTGGTGATCTTTTTCCACCTTAGTCATTGGAGAGCCTGAAGATGTTGTTACCGATCGTTAGAACACAGTCAAGAATCGTATGGTGCGTTTCTCATCATTCTGAGGCTTATGTTTCTTTCTGGTAGTATTGCCAGATTATTTCAATCTGTCTGTAATACGTTGGCAAGTTCAACTGTATATTGGAAGAAAGTAATAATGGCATGTTTCTTTGCTCTTATACATATTTATCAACTGTTTACTAAAAAAATCACATTAAGATAAAAATCTTAAAATATCTTAGTTATTGATTTGAGTCATGATGATGATTTCAAATGGTGATTTAAGATCATCAGGATTGATATAACCTTCAATGTACTTAATTAGTGTAACTCCATCAGACCAATTAAAAAAAAAATTCAGGGGTTAAAAAACTTACTTGAGTTTCAAGGACTGATAACTAACTTAATACTTTGCCTCTCTTTTTACAGCATAGCCACTCATAAGCCCCCACCAGATGTTTACCCATTTAAAAATACAATTTAAAGTATTTTTGCAGAGAAACATAAGAAATATGTGTATTTTGCAACGAGTAATTAGTTTTTTTCTACGTAGAAGGAAATTACATATTGAGTAAAAAGAAAGTAGGGGGTTTTGTTATTTTGTCGTCCTATGGGATTTAATTTGTTGCATGTTTGGATAAAACACAGGTTAATGTCAATAAAAAAAGATAATCGTTTAATTTACTACTCCCCTCAGTTCTCTGGGGGGACGATAAAAAAACTGCATTTTCTTCTACAAAATAAATGTTTAATAGAGGTGTATTCGAGAAGGGTAGACTCTACTGTACTTAAAAAAATGATATTTTTTCTGTGAAGAAAAAACCTTTTGTGCTTAGGATAATAAAAAAACTGTTCTTCACAAATGCTTCTTAAGATATTTTTGACGTGGTAGAGAATATATTTTTTTTTTAATGGTATTTTTGTATAAAAAATAAGATATTAAAAAGTATTCCTGGTTTAATATATGTTTTGTGAACAAAAAAGGGTAACCAAAACTTATAAGAGAAATTAATTACAATTTTATCCCTGTTATTTGTCGTTTACAAGGTTTTATAAAGCAACCAAAGGATAGCTGAAAAAAAAATCAAGTTTAAAAATTATGAAATTATATTTTTTTGCCTCGTTTTATTATATTTGGGTTAGTAGACAAGGGCCAATTTGAACCCTAAAGCTCAATTTTTTTTAAATTTAAATGTCTTGTATGCCTACAAAAATTTCTTAAGGAGTCTTTAACCTTGTGAAAATCAGATTTTAATCGTCATCATGTCCTTTAGTGTACATTATCCTATTCAAAAAAAACATTTTTTATATTGTAGTTTTATAGTGATTTAATTCTGTATATATAAAACTTACAATATTGTTCAGACAAGTACATGTTTTATTTTTACTTTCATTTTGTAAAAATTTCAAAACTAGGGAATAACTTTAAAAATAAGGATTTTTAACATCTTCAAGGCCCATGAGGCAGGGTTTCTAAAAACTCTAACCCCAGTACAAAATCATATTTTTGAGAGGGATAACTAAAAAAGTACAGAAAAATCAACAAAAAAATAAATCTTTTTTAAGCATTATAATGCCCTCCTCCTCAAAATATATTTTCTGTACAAGGCAATAAAAAACTGACCTTTCAAAAGATCCTTAGACAATTTTTGTTGTGATACAGTGATCAAGTCCATTCTAGTGTTAATACTTGTCTTAAAGTTATAAAACTGGTTAAAATAGGAAAAAATAAAGTTGAGTGATGTCATCAAGGATAAAACGTTTCAATTTTTAATACTGATATATAACAATGAAATGGACTGTACCGAGACTGAACGGGAGTCCTAAATAAAGACCAACACAGCACTATGTTTAGAATAATAAAATATTTTTACTTGTGTCATGTTTTGCATCATAATTAAAAGCAACGGTATATAGGGAGGTCATACCTAATATTTTTACTACATAAAGTAAACAAATTCGATTCAAAACAAGATAAAGCTTTATACAATGGCGTTAAAAATAAAAAATGCTGAACAATTCTTGATGCCAATGATTACCAATGATTTTATATTCAATTGGATAAAAGCTATTGTTATCAAAGTACATTAAAATGGCTGGATTTGTTCAATTAATTATAATTTTTATATCGATTAGGGACAAAAAAAGTAGGATAATTAAATACAAATATAAATTTATTTCCTCTGTAATACTTAATTTATTGTCTACGATATAGAAATAACGTTGTAAAACGATGAAATAGTACATTTTTATTACATGCTATAGTCTGATCGATAATAAAATTTGGCAATAGAGGGATAGATTTTTCATTGACAGTTAGGATTTTTATTTGTGCGTCCAATTTTTACATTCAATAGTTTTTTTTACTTTTTATGAAAAAGTATTTTTGATATTACAAAACACAGTTGTTTTGGCCTTTCAAAATGGTCAATATAAACAAAGGTGACGTCACATGAAGATGTTTTAAAGGCTATGTAAACACATAAATATGTTATAAACTAAAGAATCATTTATATGTATAATTATTAAAAGTACAATAATAGTTCCTATTGTGTATATAAAGCAAATAATAAATTTAAAAAAATCTTTATTGATGGCGGAAATAGCATTTGTTATTGTAGTTTTTCTAAGGTTTTATTATTATTCACAGGCCTACATACGAACATATTAAAGTATTTATATAATAGTATTGTATTCTAATTTATTTTTTACAAATATTGCAATTTTTATATGTAATTTAAATCTATTTACTTTTGTAAGGAACCCTCAAATTTTAAATTTTGTTATTTTTATTTTGCATGTTTAACAAAATGTGTATGTTTGTCAACGTCAAAAATTTTAAAACCCATGCATTCTTAATTTAAAATTTCTGGATTAATTTTATAAATAAAGGATACAATACTTAAATATTATATAGTCTATGCTACAAAAAGATTGTACAACTAGAAAAAATGGTCATAGGGAGAGATATACACTCTACTGAGTGCCCAATTAGCAGTCATTATTATCAAACATGAAAAAAAAAAAGTCATTTTTTCTTGTTAACAAGACATTTTCTTGGATTCACAAAACAATAAAAGAATAACAAAAATGTTGGTGAATTTGGAAAAATGAAACTACAAACTTTATTTTTGATTTTTTTAAATTTTATTTTGATCCTTCAAGGTGAAAAATAACACAAAATTTTAAAGATGTTGTAAAAAAGTATATAAAAACAATTTTTTGCTAAGAAAAAAAAATAAATAGTTGTAATGGTCATTTTCATATTTTCGACGTATTTACAAAAAGGAAGATATCCTTTAAATTCAAGGCCAAAAAAGAAATTTGAATTTAGATTAGTGTAAATGATAAAACCACATATTTATTTAATGAAAAGATCATTTATTTGTTCTAAAGAGCATCATGTTACTACTTTTGTGTTTTTTATTTAAAAATGTCTTATTCATACCTTTTAACAATGTTATAAACACAAATAGGCTCAATTTGAATGAGCTATTTTTTATTACAAAAATGAATTATTTAATGAAGTGTTGTTCCAAAATTGGATAAAGTTTGGCAAATAAAAACATATTTTGCTTCTTCTTTGTGAAAAATAGTTGTAGGATAATTTTTTTAAGTGCAAAATCACATTTATTAAAACATATGTTGTTATATATAATATACACATATTAAAGCAAATATCTCAGTTTTTCATGTATGATAAGGCCTTTTTCAAGGCACGTTTGAGTCATAATAATATACATTTATTTTTTTAATAATTTTTTTTTTTTGACATTATCAATTTTATAAATAGGGGTATAATTATGAAATATTATGTGATGACTTTTGTAACCACTGCTTTGATATTTTGATGAAAGTAATAACCAATTGAAATCTTTATATATAAATAATAATAATGTTAAAAATAAGTATGCAACTTAGTTTGACAACTTAAGTACTAATTAGTTTATTTTTTCATTGAAATACAAGTATATACATATTTTTCTTAGAAACCATGTTTATAACTTTTATTTATTTCCACGCAGTGCTGATGGAAATTTTGAGGTGACACTAGCCACAAAGGCCACACTCATGGCCTCAGGAAAAGTGGAGTGGAAGCCCCCTGCCATTTACCATTCCTCTTGTGAAATGGACGTTGAATATTTTCCATTTGACGAGCAGACATGCGTCATGAAATTCGGTTCGTGGACCTATGACGGCTATCAGGTAAGATTATTTCAGCCCATGATATATGTGTGGTTTATCTTTGAAATGGTCCCCAAAACTTAATTTAATTCCAAACAAAAACCTTTTTTTAAAAATAGTTATTCTATAAATGTGTTAAACCTTTCGATAGGGAAAAAATACTTACAAAATTCAAATTGGAATATCTCCTAAACAGTTTTTGTTTTTAAAAAAAACAACGAATTTCAAAATTGTAATTTGCACGTCAATGACTACTAAAATTAGTTATAAAAAAGTTAATAAATTTTTGAAAAGTGACATTTTTGTTATACGTACAGGGCTTTCATAATCACTAGCAATGGCGTTGCTAGTCCAACCCCCCACCCCCACCACCACCTTAAAAATCATATCTGATATCTCTAATTTTGATGTTATCACAAATGGAATCCAAATTTCGTCAAACAAATTATTCCGAAATTTAGCAAGTAGACATATAAAATAATCAAGCATTTTCCTATGATATTTTTTTGAGTCTCCAAGGGCATTAATCCCCCATTTTTGACCAAAATAGAACCTCTTTTTCTTTTTTCTTTTTATATATCTCTTCTCTTTTTCTTATTTCTTTGTATCTTTAAACATCTGTCTTTTGTCTTCCTTTCTTTTTCCTTCATTTTTTCTTTCTATTCACACCTGTAACGCAGGTACCCTTTTCTAGCATATGTATAGTATAAATCTATTTATTTAAGCTGTTATATAACAGTGTTGATCATTTTTAGGGCTATTTTGTAATGTTTACTCATACTTAATCAGAGCAATTAATTCTGACCAATTAAGAGAACATAAAAAAAAATTGCCTTGTCTCATTAGTCTAAACATAGCTAAACCATATCCAACAGAGACACATTATTTAGGGCATTTTCATGGTAAAAAGACTTTTAATGGAAAGTTTGTTTTGTTTTTATTTCTCTTATACCAAAAAGGCTAAGGTTTAAAAGTATACAAACAGTAATGGAATTGAACAAATATTTAATTCCCATTTTTTGTTGTTGGTATTTTTAAAAGAAAGACAATATTTGCTTTGATGGCCTTAAAAATTAAATTTAACTTTACAACAACAAAAACTACATCCACCTAAACATTGGAAAAGAGTATTAAAATTCGATACTGAATGTAAACATTTAAACCCAAGTTTCTGTTGTATTCTTTTTTTTACTTTTAAAAAAGCATGATTGGTAATTTCATATTTGAATTCGAAATATTTACATAAATATGGGTATCTATTTACAAATGGACAACTATGTCAAATACTAAGAAAGACTATTCTTCTAAAGACAAAGTTACAAAAACTCTTATTTTAATGAAATGAAAAATACTAGTCCAATAATTAAATAACTTATAATTATATTATAATGGTCTTTTTTCATTAGCAAATGAGATATTTTTAGAAAGACTTTAATCGGTATCTTCCTTTTACTAAATTAGTTACAAACAAATTGATCTACCAGTAAAGAGGAGCCCTTATATTTTATTCTTTTTGAGTATGTGTATGCACAATTCATATGATGTCATTAGGAGACATTGAAATCGTATAAATAAAGTGGATAATTTAGTCACTATGATTATTCGCAAGAGCAAATATGCCTATTACTCATTTAATGAGTCCTTATATTAAGACAATTCAAAGTGGTCCTTCAATTACATCCTGATGTTTTTAGCAGACACGGAGTAGTTGTTGGCGAGGTGATTCAACGATTTTGTATTTTCCTTCATAATCTTCTCCGTGCTCGACAGGAACTCCAGATTTCCAATTGTCCTCCAATTTTTGCTGTTTATGTGAGGTCTTCTTAATCTTTCTTCATCTTGGCCTCCTTAAAAAATAGGCTCCTGGTGCATCTCATAATGTTCATAATCCTTGTCACTCCCATATCAGCATCTAAGAGATCTTAGATGAGCTGCCTTTTGGTTTTTTTTTTTTTTTCACACACATGGTGACGAGATTACGAAATGTTTGTAATAGTAAGTCTAGGTATAACGAATAGCTGAACCAGACTGTCAAAAAATATTAACCAAACCTTCTTTTATGAATAAAAAATTATATTTACTAACAGTCCACGTGTTGCTGCCTAAAACTGTACATAATTCAAAATATTATTTTACTTACATTTAGTAGTTATATTCAAAAACTGTTTTATTTTTATTCAATACTTTTTTTTCATCAATTAATTTACTAACCAATAAAAACAATCAAACAATAACTTTAAAAATGAAATTATCCACCTATTGGAAAATATTTTTGAAGTTTACATTAATATGAAAAGTATAAAAATAATTAAATTATATAATGTCAATCAACTTTCTCTTTTTTTAAAAATACGTAGAATTACTTTCCATTAATTCATTCTTAGTAAATGAATTATTCATAAAATAAAAATATACTTAATCAATTCATTCATCAAATTGTAAAATTAGAAAAATAAGTAATTAATTAATATTGTTTATATAGTATTATAAAGAAATCTTAAAGTTTTTGCTAACACATTGAAACCTCAATCATGTAAACTAATTACTACATACGGGTTGGTACATTGAAATGTAAACACTTATTAATTCAATAATGAATGAAGGTTGAGTGAATGAAATTAAATTATATTTCAACATATTAGAGCATAAGCTTGCGTACAAGTGGAAAAATGACACTTGAACGTTTTTGACGAATTTCCATTTGCGCACTCCAAGTAGTTGGGTATCTCCAGGATCACCTTCTACGCCGTCAGCAAGCCCAAAACGTTGGAGACAAAGAAAGGTTATGCCAAAAGGCCAAACTGGATCCGGTGGAGTTAAAAAAAAAACAATCCAGGCCAATCCCCTCAAGTCCCTGAGGGCCATGTAAGATATCTCGGGATTTCAGAACAGAGTGTTCAGAGAGCTACAAAAGATGTGTGGAAGCAGCCTTGTGAGGGGTGAGATGCCACTTTTGACACAAGCAATGAAAGAAACCTATATCTGCAGTATCGAGATTCTTTTTGATACTGTTGGCCCCCTACAGCTCTGAAGCAAGCCCCTTGACTAGACCTTTTGGGTACATGTCGAGGAGAAGGCCTGCTGTGTCTATAATCCAAATACAGAGACCCTTAAAGCCACAGTCAGCCAGTATTTGTATGTCATGTCATAAGACTGCATCCTCAGTGGGTTCCAGGATGTCTGCTGCCGCATGGAAGGCATAATTGACGCTAACGGGGCTACATTAATTATTAAAAGAACTCAGACACATTTCTATTTATAGTATTGATTTTGTTTAAATTATGTTATTAATAAAATAAATTACATCTTGTTCAAGTCTAAAATTCAAAGTGTTTATATTTTAACTGACCACTCGGTAGATAAGAAAAAATAAGTGCATTCGAGATATAGAAGTTAATTCCTTTTCTTCCAAGGTACGATTTGCTTTTAACCCATAAAGCTTACATCTAAAGTAATACAGCAATGTTAACTTTTTTTTCTGTCTATATAAATGTTTGAATATTTGGATATATGATTAAAGTAAAACAATTCACCGGGTGCACTGTAAAAAAGCTCTCTGTATGTAAATCATAAGAACATTTTTCATATAACAAAAATAATGTAGTCATCTGAATTAAATATTGCTGGTGTGGGCATGTATATCAAAAGTACTGTATCTGATTTTTTTCTTATGTAGGTGATAATTAAAGATGGGATGTGTGTAAAGAAAAAAACTAAGTGTAGACATTTGAAAAGGAAAAACAATTCATGGGTGGGGTCTTTTTTTCTTTTTTGTTTATTATTGAATTACTTGTGGGTGTGTTGACATCTCCCTCTAAAAGAAGAATTATCCCCTATATTTGGTGTAAATAGATTTAAAAATCCATAATAAAATAAATAGGTATGAATTTGCATAAAATTTTAATATTGTCCCTGTACTAATGCTATTTAAAATTTAGAAGGTTATCCTTTTTTTCAGCCACCTCCCCCTTCTCCTTGTGCTCCCACCACTGTATACAGTCTAACTTTTGTATCATCGCACGCTAAAAAATGCGTATTTTTTCACTTGTTTTAGTATACAGACACTGTACAAAATGAAAGGAGGAATGCAAATTTTAGGAACAGAACTGGTGCTAAAATTAGTAAAAGTTTTTTGATCGTTACCGATACTTTTTCGATTAAAAGTATCAAAAATGTTACCTGAAAAAAGATAAATTTTATTCTTGCTTTGTATTGTTGAGAATAATATTAACAATTTACATAAATTGAGGGATTATATCATTGACAGGTCAATTTTTTTTTTTACTCACTGTAGCTGCATGTACCTATATCAATACAAATTTAGTTTAATACCGTTTTGGACAGAATAAGTACAACAGTACATACAACGACAGTACTAATACACTAAAAATGGTGCTCGAGTTTTTGCAATATATATGCTTGGTTTTTTAGCATTTATTAATGCAAGAAAAGACCAAATCCCTCAAAGGCTGACAGGGCCAGGAAAATGAACAAGTCCCCATCATTGGTGTACGCGGCTCTTAAAAAGGCAGTAGGAAAGTTTTAAAATTTTATAACGTTCTGTGCTTAGTGCGTTCAGTTACTTTAAATTTTTTAGTGGACATTTATTTTTTTAGATATATAGTAAAAAATATTTTTAGACTAGTTTTTTCTGCCGCAGAGCCATCAGCTCAACCCCTTGACATTTTATCTAGACATCCAGACAGACGCAAAGTCCAAGACCTACAGGAGACACCACAACAGCACCCGTGCCCTAAAGACCTCCATAACCAAGCCCTTGATCTCCATGAGAACTAAGCTACGCCATAGGGTCTACAACAGCTTCCACCACCTGGACCTCACTTTCAATACTGAAGGCGAATACTTTGACTAAAAAATGTACTTTGGGTTTCAATAAAAATTCATAAACCTGGGTTTTTAATTTACCCAGAATTCTGCCCTATATTTCAATATTTTGTTTGTTAAAATGCGTAAATAATTATGGTTGGCCATCTCTCAATGAGACGTCTTTTTTGATTGCTTATTTAGTCTGTGACATCAGTTAATATACTCTATTCTTGATTATATGGCCTAAAACAAATTGTGTAACCATGTATTACATAAATAGTTTGGTCATTCAATGGAAAATTTACACTCGATGTTTTTCCCATCCAATATAAATAAAATTATGTCTGTGAAATTACTTAATATTGGGGAAATTAAAAATAAAATTTCAGATTTGTAACTCAATCTAACTTTGAGTTGTGAGCTCCTTGTCATGAAAATTTAATTAAAAAGTTCTTGAAATCATTTACATTTGGTATAGTAGTTTGTAAGTTACTTAGCTGAGGATTAATATAAGTTATCATTAGATAACTATTGAGCTATGTAATGATTAATTTTAAGAATTATTTAAATTATGTTACTAAAATATGGTTTGCGCGACCATAGGTTTGACCTTAAATATCTCAAGCATATAATTTCTATAAGAACAAAATCAAACTTATATCTCAATATATAAAAAAATGTTTTGAAGGTAACATTGGCGATGTTGACTATTTTTGCTTAAACAAAATAATAGATAATTTGAAAAACACAATTTATTTCAATCAAGTTATTATTATAATTTTGTAAATTGAATAAACGTATTTTTAATTGCAAAATTAAGAAAGGATTTTATATTTTTAAGAATCTAGATCAATTACATAATTGTTTGTGTTTTTTAGTAATAAAAATATGAAAAAGATACCAATGTTATTTCTTTATAATATTTTTTTTTCCATCTTTTGATAGTAATATTTTATGTAAGTTACAATGACGCTATAAAAATTTTTATACAGGATATATATAAATATATCAATGGAACACTAAAAAATGCTAAAAGGCTAAACATAAATCAATTTATACTTTGATTTATAGAACCTCATATTTTTCTAACGTTCATACTTGCATATGAATGCTGGATATCACTTTTAGGTATCAAATTATCTGTTTACGTAAAGTATATTATATAGCTTTTTATCAAAAATACATTAATAACGTGAATGGGCACTCGGTAGACTGCACAGCACCACATAAAATCATTTTCTCTAAAGATATTTTGGGGAAAAAGAATTACTGTTACAAAGAGGAGAACTTTCAACAAATAAAACATCATTCGTGTAGGAAAAATAGAATAACTTGATACAAATTAATACATATATATATTATATATTTTATCATGCATTTTCAAAATAATTTACACCAAAGATAAGCGAGAATGGTTACTTTTGGGAGAGATGTTACCACGCCTACAACGCATTAAATATTGAACAAAATAGAAGAAAGAGCACACGGGTCAACATTTTTTCCTTTTCTAATTTTTAAAAGTAGTTTTTTCATTACAAATTACTTTTTATATATAGATATTTATACAGCGATTTCATCTTGTTAATTGATAAAATGAAGTCTTCGGAAATGCAACTTCTCTCCCAATATCAAATCAAAACATATACTTAATATTGAAAACGGCTGTATTTTTTAGATCCGCCCGAATTGTTATTTAAACCCTGAGTAGAAAACCACCTTGAGTATTACATTTAATTGAATTCAAAAGCCTGATTTAATATTCGTGTAGATTTATGGAGAGTAAAAATTGCAAGTTCTTCTTGGACTCTGAGTAGAATAGAGGATGGACAATTGAGTAATACTTTCCAATGTACTTGTATATTTCCTTTTCTTTCTTCTCCCTTGTCACAGCTGATTCTAGCGCATCTAATGAACCGTCTTTACAGCTAAACAGCCAAAATCCAAAAACATTCATTATTTTGTTTTCAAACTCTAATGATTACTCATTAATTTTTGAAGATTGAGGACGTTAGTTTTTGGTAATTTTGTTGCGAATATTTTCGACGTCGATACTTTTGACGCCTATAGTTTTGTTGCTAGTAATTTTGACTCGAGGAGATTTTCCCACTTGACATAAGTCTTTTCATGCAATGTATTTATTAGTCAGCCATGTTCGACTTTGATTTTAAATTATATATATTCAGTCGATACATCATTTTTATACTCCAAAATGGAAGAGTTGCTGAGTTCATACGAATGTTAATATTAGCTGATGATTTCGGGATCCCTTAATTACTGGGGGAATGAAAGCACTACCCCTTATATAATTAATATATAAATTATGAGTTTTTAGATTGTTATGAAAGCTCTCACTGAATTAATTTCCTCTTTCTTGAACAATTCATCTTTGTAAAAAAACATCATCAACGTTAATAAAAGAAACAATTCATAATATTGGTTAATTTCTTTTGCTCACAGCTAAAAATCCCACATAGACTTTTTTGGAAGTAAATAGAACCTCTTTTTTCTCTCTCTCTTGTAAAAAGGTTAAATTATGATCTGTCAATTTTTCTTTTTTTATGTCAAATATATTTTTTCATCAATTTATATTTTCCTTTTATTTATTAATAAAATAGAAAAATACAGTTTTCATTTAGTCTGACAGTATTTTCTGTTTTCTCCCTACATATTTTTTCTAAGAAAAGTATTTTATTAAGGATTTGAATATATATTTGCTTTTTCAATAGAAGATTTTTGCGTCTTTATAAATATGTACAACATTTGTGACAAAAGAAAAAAATGTTTTCCTGTGACATATCATTTTTATTTGTACAAAGTGAAGACGTAGAAAAATATTGAAAGTAAAATATTTTCGGTTAATCAATGAAAAAGTAAATACGGAGGTTTTTTTTTTTTTTGTATTTAAGTATTTGTAAGCCATGGGTAAAGCTTGTAAGACCATCTCCAATAATAAAAAAGTCTAAAACACAAAGAAACCATAGAGATAAAAGAAGATTCTAGAAAAAAAACCATCACGTACGCCATCAAAAAGGACCCAGAGGTTAATAGGATCACAGCAGCTATGTACATAAAGATTGGGCCTTGCTCTAACTGCCAAAAATACTCAGACCTTCGTAAAAAAACAACAACATCATATTATGAGACAAGAGAATGTGGCATCATGGAGTCCTGATGTCAATCCCCTCGAATTTTCTTTTTGGCCGTGCATTGACAGGAGGACCTGTTTCATTTGTCACCTGAGCGTTAAAGCCATAAAGTACTCCGTCGACGACGAATGGTTTGCCAAGGATCTAATCTTGATTCACAATTCTTGCAACTCTTTTGAAAGAGGTTGTCTTCATCTGTTTGCCGCAGAAAATCTTTATATGGCATTTAAACGAAAAAGATAAAAAGATTTTTGTTAAATGTATAATTAAAGAATATTTTCATTTTCCATGTTTGTTATTTTCTCATTTACACTTAAATGAAGTGGAAATACTAAAGATTATTTTTTTTTGCCATAAGTATTCTTTGTAGAGGGTGCAACCACTATTTAACAGCAAATATAATTCCTTTTCTTATGATATTCTCGAAAACGAATTATCGATTTTTTAATAAAAACCAATACAAAAAGACAGCTGAACAAGCATTAATTAAATTATTTTTCAATATAATTGCATTTTTCTGCAATAACAACCTCGATTCGATCACGGAAACGGGAAGCAGAGTTTCGCGAGTCTTATTTAGTAGATGTCAGAACTTCTCCCCGATACTGGACGTCAGCTCGTTTTTGTGTTCCAGGAAGATATCGCTCAACTTCGCCCCCAAAGAAGTTCATTGGGATGAGGTCTGGTGAGTTTGAAGGCCGATAAATCGCTCAAAAAAAATATCACCAACAAGTCAACGTTTTCTTTGATGTATGGCATTACCCAGAGTCTTGGACACATTCTGAACCTTCCAGTTCCTTGCTGACTCGCTAGACAAAGGACCTGTCCAGGTTTTATGATTTTGCAATCTAAATATTGTCTTCTCCAGCGTGGAGTGCAAAAAGGATACTATGCCTTTTCCCCGATTGTGGAATAAATACATTGTTGATGGATGCATTTTTTGTAACTGCTGTCGAACACTCCCAGCTTGCTCCCCAAATAACAAACTAAGTCTGACCTTGGCTTGCAAAGCTGTCAAACCTGCTCAAAGTTATTTGTTAAACAAAAGCCCCATGATATTTTTTTTAAAACAAAATATCTATTTGTGAAATTTTTCGGCCAAATATTTGCATTCATTATATTCAGACAATGTATATTCAGATCTGGCGAAGAAAATTGAATTATACCCAGAAATTATAAAATTAATAAAAAAACTACATACAAAGAGGCTTGAAATGAACTTTAAAAAATCAAGGAATGGAATCACAGCCATAATTTTATTATTTATTAGACATTTGAATTGAAAATCGAGAGTTCAATAACTTCTATTTGAGGTATTTAAAGTATTTTCACTTTCTTACAATGAAATTTTCCACTAAAGGGTTCAATAAAAACTGAACACTGACTAATTTGATAATTAATTAAAGTTGAGTGATTGAAATTATTTATATCAATTAAAGCATAAAAGGTTAGTTACAAATCAAATCAAAACTGAGCTCTGTAGCTCACGTACAAGTCAAGAAAATGAACGTAATAGGCGAATTTCCCTTCACACTAGACGTCTCTAGGACCAACATCGACATCGGCAGCAGGTGCCATGTCTTTCGCCTCCACTTGGAAGCCATTATTCATGCTAAAGCTGGATAAATTTATATTTAGTAGAACTCTGACCCACATTTATTTATGGTATTAACTTTGTTAAAATTATATTGATAATTAATCAATTATATATTATTGAAGTTTAAAATTAAAAGTGTTCAGATTTTAATTGTCCACGCAGTAGAAGTCACCCAAATGAGAAACAATCATATGCTCTTCTGTAGACAGGACCTGCAATGCCTTCCAGATATCTGACTTGATGTGGACAATGTTGTTGTGTGCTCTACTTTGCATCATTAATGATATTTAAGAGGATTGAGGTCGGGATATGAAATAGATATAGGTTTATCCGATGCAAATAATTTTAGAAAAATATACTTGGAATTATTGTATTGTTTTCTATTTTATCGTAGTGAGTTCATTGTTCAATAAATCTAAATGAGAACTAGAAAATAAAAAAACTAACAGTTCCATATTTGTTTGATTTAACCAAACCATAAAAAAATAGTTATAAGTTGTCGTAAATTGGCATCAAAATAATCTAAATTTATTTCTTATATTGATCAATTGTATTTGAAGGCCATATCAGAATCAAAGAGCATCTTATCAATTTAACTTATACTCTATAACAGGGATTGACATCCTGTCATGATAAGCAATTGGTTATGTCATTAAATATAATTCATTTTTATTTTTTTTCAATTCAAACCGTTATGAGCAAAAAAACAGGGTCCCTTATTATGATATAGTTGAGGAAACTGGAATGGACAAATTATTAATATCCTGAAAAATTACATATAAAAAGCGTATTTAAATGTTTCTTGCGTCGTTAACGTTGGCAATAAGTTTTCTATAAGAAACTTACACGTCTCACAAACGTTGTGAAAATGTGTTTTGAAAGAAATTAACTATAAATGTTTTTTATTTCATTCATTTTTCTAATAAAAAGAATGTTATTCTCTATGTTGAAATTTAATATATTTAAAATTTATTAAGTATAAATATAATTTTTTTTAGAAGGATTACTGACAAGTTCTACAATTGTTTATTCAAATTTTATGTTCAACAATATTTAATAACATTTTGAAAAAGTGTTAATGTCGTCACAATAAACAAAAGAGAAAATAAAATCCATAAAACTTGCCTCAGGCGAAATATCGGAGGATCCCGAGAAAACATCCGAAGAGGTATACAGATTTTATTCTAAATTATGTAGATATTCGGGCTTTAGGTCGAATAGACTAAGTGATTTCTGTTTGAACTGGAGGTTTTTGAAAGATCCAACAAAATGGAAACCGTTGTTATTTCAAAATTGGGATTCTGATAGAACTGAAAGAAACTGATCAAAATTATTTAAATCGTGATATATTTTTAGATATAGACTCACCCATCACTGAAAAAGAAATTATAAAGTTCATCCAAGATTTTGACAAAAAGTTTAATAGCCCTGGACCATTGGAGTTGCCTTTTGAATTTTTCAAAAGGTTTAAAAATTTACTTTCGCCAATCCTCGATGAAGTGTTTAAGGAAATATTGTAGAAGAGTTTGTTTTAGCCCAAAAGAAGAACAAGTCAAAGTATGATATAAAAAATTACAGATCCATTATCCTCTTGAATACCTCATTTAAAGTACTCACCGTAATATTGAATCGAAGCCTTTCCCGGATTTTCCCACGCATTATATCAACGGAAATTAGAAAGGATTTATGGCATCATGCCTGATAGAGGATATACATACTAGGTTCTATACAATGGTATAGACTTATGTACATCTTCCAAGTACGTTACAATTTTTGTCGACTTCGAAAAGGCAGTCAATACTGTCTCACACAAGTTCATTACTGGACAGCTATATAATTAATAACTGCTGGATGTGTTTGTTAACATGGTTTCGGCCATCCTTAGGAACTCATCATCGAGCATTGTCATTCAGCGTGGAGCTTGCCAAGGAGATTTGCTACCCCGTCCCTCTATCTCATCGCAATGAATGGATTGAACGATATTACTATTTATAACTCCAGCCTTGAAGGTCTGAAAATAAATGAAAAATCACTGAAGTGCTTTATATGCTGACGACCTTACCTTATTTCTAACGGGACCAAAGGAAGAGCTGGCATATTCCATCTTCCAAGCCATTAAAGTCAATAAGGATACCCAAAATAATTCTAATATCTCCATCAATATCGAGAAGACTAGGATTTTATCCAACCATGACGACTATCTTAAGAGATATGATGGTCTTAGCGAGCTATTATTTGTTTAGTCTTTCTCACTTCTAGAGCTTGAAGTTTCTAGCTGCAATGCCAATACTGACAGAAGAAATGATTTATAATTTTAATCTATTATAGAGAAAAGAGTCAGATTTTTCACTAATACCCCACTTACTATATAAAAAAAATTGAAGGCCTGGGATATCAATATCCTCTCAAAAACATTCCATCTGCTGAGATATGTGCATTTTTCAAAGATAATATGTGAGAGCAAATATAAATTAAGGGAAGATTTAGTATGGGGGCATGCAAGAGCATAAGTTTCAAAGTCGAGGATTAAATCTCCAACATCTCTCAGAGGTGTTGGTTCTACATACATGGAAGTATATGGAAAGCGCTGAATCTTTTGTGGTTAAAACAACTCAGAACCTCTAGTGATTTTTGGGCAATAAAAAAAAATAAAAAAATTCTATCAACGGATTGGTTTTCAATTTGCTGATCCGATCTGTATGAGTCCATCTGAAATGTTTGGAGTGGTGAAAAGATTGGTTCATCATTGGAGGAAGATGTGCTCAGTATGTATCTCCATCATTGAGAATATCCTCTTTTTACTAGGGGCAAATGAAAGACTTAATTATAATCTTCGACTGAACAGTAGGAGTGAGTTCCTGGGAAGTGCAGGGACTACTTCTGCAGGCAAATATATATATCAGATATAAGCCCCTTGTTAAATATCTTCTTTCTATCCCATAAAACACGGTGGATGTTCTCTGGACAAGATATCAAAAGTAATTATCTCGGTCCTCAAATCAATCCATTCATTGCATTAGAAGTCGTTCCTAACAAAATGATAAGGCAAGCTTCGAGTGTTAATATTGGTCGTGATGACCCTTCATCAATTATAAAGCGAAATTTTAAACTGCTTGGTAGTAGAGTTGGCATGGGGCATGCCGATCCAAAAGTTATTTTGAACACGTCAAAAATGGCTGAGATACAGACTGGGACATTCTGTATTTTTACAAACAAGTCCCAGGAAGATCATAATGAGATAAATTGTTATTTTTGCCAAAAAGAAGTGGAGATCTCTTTTCAATTTATCCAAACAATGTTTAAAAATTACCTCGATCCTTAGGATGGTTGAAGAAGAAGACAGGAGAAATTTTTATGTGAGATTGAGTATCTGGGATTTGCTCATTGTAACATCTTCTCGATATTAGGTTGGTGGAAGATTGAGTGGCTCCTCTCCAAAATACAATCTATAATATACGCAATATACGCAGTGAAGCAGAAGAACTCCATCGATGGGGGAAATACTAACTAGCTCAATATCCTTTTCATGATATGATTTATTTATCAGACCTCTAGATTTGCCGATTTTTTGTTTTGGTTTTTTATCCCTGTTTCGTTGACCTAATATTAATTAAACATGTAGTTGTCGTTTTTTCTTTTTATGTTAAAAAAATAATAAAAATGATAAATTAATAGATTTGTTGTATTTGAAAAGCAACACGAGGCCCAAAATAAGTTATCATTATCAAATATAGGTTCTAAGACGTAATTAAAATCCTTGAGTATCTTTACTTTCCCACAAGTTTTTTATACAAGGCCTCAAACTAACTCAAATATTTTTATTAAATAATTGGCATTAAGTATATGCAGTCAGAAAAAAATTGCACTTTCTTCCTTTCTTGATTCTTGTTCAAAACTGTTTTTATTCCGACATACTAACAAACAGAAAATGTATTCAACCTTTTTTTTTTATTTAGTGATCTAAAAAATGACACTGTTGATATACAATAATAGCTTAATCTCTTAAAGGGTAATTAAAAGATAATCTCTTAATTAATATACATAAGTTTACTATGAAAAAAAAGTTATTTTTTCTTTACATGGATTAAGTAAAAAGTTTTCAAATTAGAATATTTTATTATTTGGGAAAAATAAAAGCAAGGCTGTATATAATTTTAAATTAGTTTGATGCATAGGTAAAACTGTTTGTTCCATGTGGTGCGTCATAATAAAACAATCTTGAATAAAAAATAGGTAGACAGAAAATCCCAGATTTACATATATTATTATATATCATTATAGAATTGTGATGATCCATTTTGGTTTTTTAAGTGAAATTTGCAACACACTCAAACTATGTATAAGAAAGAATATATTGTTGATGCATATTGACGATAGTTCATTGAAAAATAAAAATACAATCTAGAGTCAATTTCGAAAAAAATCATTTCAACATTTTCATGTGTTGACGGCCCACATACATATTTTAAATATTTATTTTTATTAGCTGTGGATTTTTGAGAGGATCTGAAATGATTTATTATTTGTTATATCAACATAATTAATTAGCAGTATGTTTTTCTTAGAATACATTTATTTATATTAATTTGTGTATTAGTTTTTCTCGTGTATTCGTGAACAGAGTTTTAATTCTCTGTGCAAGTTGCTTTTTTCACAATTATACAGCCCCATGCTTTTCAAAAATTAGCCATTAATCACTTATTATTTTTTTACAGACGTACCTGCAGAGTCTCAAAAACAACAAGTGATAATTGACAAATAAGAATATATGATAAGGATTTGCTTCTAAAATATAAAAAATACTTAAATTTAACAGTATTTATTAATTAGGAATGGGATACCGATTTGTGCTGGCATCCCACTCAAAGGCCATTTTCTGGGAAATAATAAAACCTGGTGTATAATAATAAATATTACAAAATCTATGGTATGCACTCCTAATACGAACGTATTGCATCAAGTTTTGGGTTCATCCATACCGGGCGCACCCCCAAAAGTTTAAGTTTAAACACCTGTCGAAATCAACAGATAACAGTATTGCCTAGGATTTCAATAAGTTTTATGGCTCAAAAACACCTGCTAGGATGACTCATGATTGTTCCGAGAGCAAAAAAATGCACACCAGACTTGCTTCAGGCCCTGCAAGAAATAATATACAACGACAAAATCATCTCTATGAGAAACTAGGCTGGCCGGATGAATGTGGATCCACATTCTTGTCAATGTTCTTTTTTTATTTTCTTCTCCCACGTCAGAGTTATTTGTAACTGATCTAATGAAACGTCATGTCAGTTAACCTACTCTCCACTTTCTTCAAATTATCAGGGTTGATTTTAGGTTTCTTTTCTTTAACAGGCTCAAAAGGCTCTTGATTAGCATTATATGATATAATACATACATCTAAGTATACAATGATTAATTTTTAGAAAGGATCGAATACCACACAGCTGTCATCCTTTCGCTGTTTCCTCATAAATAAATTATTATTTTACCTGTTTTTACATATGGCTACGAAAATGAAGTATAAACTTTTTTTCATTTTAAGCTTATTTATTTTTATCAGATATCTTTTTAACCAATCGTTTGTGAATTCGGATTTTCTGCACCTCAAATTGCTTTCAATTACATTAAATCATATATTTAAGACTTTAATGCTAGAAACAGCACTAATCCACCATTAGTGAACTGGGATATAATACACTCCGATCCTTTAAAAAACTAATCTACATTCTTTTGAATCTATATTTAATCGCCTATACTCTTCGGTTTGATCCAGAAATATCAAATTTAATAAGATATGTATGTACAATTATTTATTCATCTAAAAATTTTAGTGATTAAGATTTATAATGATGTTGATGAATGTTTAAACTAGGTTTAGTAAATACAAGTCATTATTTTTCTTGGATTCTAATTTTCTCTCAATTTCAATATTAAAATAATAGTAAGTTATTTTTGTAACATCCTCAAACTCATTTTTGTAAGATTATTTTAAAATCAGAGTTAATTTATTATCCATGTTTTACATTTTTGAAAGTATTTTTAACATTTTAATAGATGGAACCCATGGAAAACGGATGAAACAGTAAAAAATTATAATAAATTTAAATTAGGTAATTATATTCGTATTTTATTGAGGGTTTCTATTTTTCCTAGTTCACTAAGCGCGTATTAAAAAGAATGTTTTCTCTATTGGATGATTAATATTAACCTGAAATAAATTTTTAGAATAAATGTAACTTTTATTTTTGGAAAAATGTATTTTCTTTGAACTTTTTTCAAATTTTGCAATTTTAAATCAGGGTATTGTGTTTTTGTTTTTTTTACTTTTAGTCGGTCTTTTGCACTTATCGATTTCTCTGTTTTCAATTTAAGGTAAAAATGATACTACAAATGTAATTTCAGCTGTTATGTCAATTTAATTTCATTAAAATAAGCGGCTTTTTTGCTTTTCTAATGGACTTTTTTCATGAGTTGTAAACATTGTATACTCAATGTAAAAACAGCTTGGATTTTACTTATGATTTTATTAATATTCCTTTCATATAAATATAAGTATTTTATATCGATGCAATAACCTCTTTATAAAAAAAAACTTCAAAGCAAGCAAAAAAAATACATCAAATTTAATGCAAGTCCCTCGATACATTTAAAAAAAATGAACTAAATTTATGATCATAGAAAATTAGACTTTTCTATAAAAGTGTAATGCACATAATTTTTTTTGCGTATGTTAAAGTTAAGTTTTTATGCATTTTATGGTTATTATTATTGCTGTTTTTCAAACTTTTTTATGCACTTTGAACAACATACATAGATTGAGGAAATGCCATTTACTAAAAAATATATTCATGTACTTCCATTAGTACAATATTAAGACATAAATGTATTATATGAATGCAGATATATTTTGTCCAAAAAATAAAAAGTCAAAGTAATGATATTTTAAGCAAATTTGAAATCTGAAAATGCATTTATACTTATCACCTTCTTAATCGACCTTTATACAAAAGTGGGTCAAAAATCTCAGTTTAAGAAACTTTATAAGCTTTAATGATAAAAAATATTGGGAAGTATGTTATGTCTCATCTAATGGCACAAGTTTTAGCTACCTTGGGGGTATTAGCCTTGAAGATATTTACCTTTAAAGAATATCATAAATTTCAAATCATAAAAATAATTGAAAAAAGTCATTTGTCATAAATCGCAATAATAAAAACTCAGGAGCTAAATTGATACTAGATTAATTTAATTAAATAATTGGCTGGGGGGAGGAGGTAACTTTTTATTTTTCACTTTATTTGAATGCTTTATAGAAAGTGTTATAAAGATCCAATTTAAGAACAGTATGCCATATTATGTTTGATATCTTGTTTCCAACGAGAACCCAACTTCATAATAATCTTCTTACTGAAGCCCTTATCCCTATGGGCAAAAAACTGGGTCAACCAATTTTAACGGCCCTCAATTGAAGTCAACAATGACCTCCCAAGGAACAGTTGGTAGTCACTTATTACCAGATATTCAATGTAGGATGGGTGCAGAGAAGGAACTTCCCATTCGATCTCCTGGAGCTTTTTGCACTTCATCAAAGGTGTGTGCGGCCTGGCGTTGTTTGATGATGTCTTCTTGTCTCCTATTTGTTTATGCTGGCCGCTTATGTTCGATCACGGGCTTTAAACGGTCGTGTTGCTCACAGGAGATGCACAATTAAGTGAAAAAAATTAATCTAACCACTGGACAAGTATCGGCGTATACATTGCAAATTTTCTGTGTCGTTTCTGTCGTGTAGTAAAAATGAAGCGTTTGTTGTATACACTCACACCTTTAATACGTTCTATCGTGTGAACAAGATATCCTTATTTAATAAAAGGGTGGGCACTACGAAATACTATTTTCCAAACCTAATGTTATGTCAAACCATTTTTTGTAATTTTTTTGTTGCAAATACACTTTCTTAACTACTTCAAAGCATTAAAGCTACTGTCTGTATTTTCAAAAAAATCTTTAAATTTTTTGTTTTTAAAAAATAATACGCAATACCTACGCAAAAAATAAATAAACTCAAAATTCCATTTGAATGTTGTTTACGAGGAGCTGCCATCAAGTTTGATTAGATCAACTGCAATCAGCTGTAGAAGAAAGGAAGTAAACACACATCTTACTCCTTATCTTATTTAATGGATAGACGGCAATTATTAATTTCAATCCTCAATTCTGAGTCTAACGAACCCTCAAACTTATATCTCCCCACAATACCATCAAATTTCATCTTTGTCTTCTATTAAAACGAGTACTAGTGATAACAATTTTGTTAACAATCAACTCTTTAATGTTTAAAAATAGGTATTTCATTTAATTAATTTCTGAAGAATTAGCACTTAAGTAATTCTTATTTTATTCCGCACCAATTTCAATTCTAAATACAATAAATAGATCAACACACACTATAAATTAATTAAGTTTGTTAAAAAAAATAAAACCACTTTAGGAATGATAAAGTATTTGTAAATATTCAAGGTTTCGTCGATTACAAAAATTATTTCGAGGAATTAATAAGAAAATTATAAATTAATAAAAGTATAAATAAACAATAACAACCTAATAAAAACAAACACTGCATCAATCTCAATATGTTCTCTGGCAAAGCATTTAAAAAAAAAGTAAACTCCTGTATTGCAATCTGGATATTTTTCTTGAGATATTGGATCCTAGATATGCCATCTTCGCCACCATAGTCTAGAACTTTGTAGTTACTTTGGGTGCTATCCGTAGGCAAGAACTCTGTTTGTGTTGTGTTGATGCTCTCCCAATAATAGTTTACAATATATTTGAATTTTCTCTATTATAATGTAGGAGAGAAAATTCAAATATAATGTAAGCTGTTATTGGACTATTTAATAACAATAACTTAGAATAAAAATTGTTTAGGTTGCAATTACCAGAAATATGTACGTGGTCTTATTTATATAACTCTAACACACCCTATTGGGTGAGGAATCAAAAATTAGAATCCTCTTTGAGGTCCTCTAGCCTCAGTTATAAAAGTCTGACAATATTGTACTTGTCAATATTCAAAAGAACTTACTAAAAGCTACAATTTGATGTTTATTTTGTTTTGTGCGATAAAAAATGTCTGAACAAGAAGCAAAATAGCAGACGGTCTGCGATCTCCTTCACACACAAAGCGACAATTGGACAAATAATTTATTTTAGGCTGAATATTATGGTCCTCGGGGTCGTGGTGTCTGACGGAAGTGAGATGCCTCCCTATTTCTTCAAAGCCAACGAGAAAGTTAACAAATATTTCAGGTACCATGTCTTGCCATGGTTGGAGAGCATATTCATCAAGGGCAACTATATCTATACCCAAAAACGTGCCATGGCACACACGTCCAGGAAGGTGCAAAATTTCTGCTGGGAAAACATGACTGCCTTTTTGGCAGAAGACTTTAGTATTTTTTCCTTATTTGATGTGAACTCCCTTAACTTCATTGTTTGGTGCTTTTTGGAGGGAAGATGTACAAGTCTACTCACCCAAATATCGATGCCCTGAAGGCCATGGTCACGGAGGAGTGGAAAAACATGTCTTCGTACTTTCTTAAGCCCAGTTATTCGTCAAATTACCAACTTTTGCTTCAAAAGTTTGCCGTAAATATGGCGAAATGAAAATGTCTTTTAATATTTCCTAATTTTTGAGTCCTCTCACTCTATATTTCCAGCCCTTTGGAATATCAAAATCTATTAACTAAGGCTTACACTATATATATCTATGAACATATCTGTTAATATTATTATCCAAAAAATATGAACTCTAGAAAAAGCTATTTGTCGTTTTAGATAAGGGAGACCTCCTACTCAAGATATGTTCCATACATTATTTTGTACAATCTTATATAGAAAAAAATATATTTGGAGTAATGTCAATAAGGATATAAAAATAAAATTATAATATTATTGTAAAAATGTTGGGGTTTTATCTGATTAGCTATATGGTGGAGAAGAAAACAACTACTTCAGTTTTCTTATTAATATTCAGAACAGTACGTGTTCAAAATATTGAGTGTTTCATGGTCTCCTAGATATTCTTTAGTGTCCCTAAACCATAATTATTATTTCATCTCCAAAAAACAAATTAGAAAGGCCTCTTGTACAATATATAAACACTAATTATATCTTCTCTGTTATAGGTTGATCTCCGCCATATCGATGAGGTGATGGGTAAGCCTGAAGTCGAGATTGGAGTGGACTTGACAGAGTTTTATATGTCAGTAGAATGGGATATATTGGAGGTTCCAGCAATACGGAACGTCAAATACTATACCTGCTGTGACGAGCCTTATCTAGACATTACGTTTAATGTAACCATGAGAAGAAAAACTCTTTTCTATACAGTCAACCTTATTATTCCTTGCATGGGTATCTCCTTTCTTACTGTTTTAGTTTTTTACCTTCCGTCGGATTCGGGAGAAAAGGTAAGACGATGTATCAGATGATCATACGCTTTTAAGACAATTTTCTTATATTATAAATGTTATTTACATTAAAAATAGTGAATACTGGGTAGTTCTCAATTAGTAAAACATTTAATATTGTTAAATTTTATAATATATGCGATAAAAATAATAATATATAAATAGGTGTATTAGAACGATATCTTTAATTTTTAATGGATTTTTTAACTTTAATCTTTATCCCCCTGGTAATCAAAACGGTGCTCATTTTAATAAGCTTATACAAATTTTCGAAATTGATCTTATATCTTTTGCATCAAAATTACGAAAACAAAATTGCCCCCTTACCTGTTACACCATCAGGACCACATATACTAATCACATTTTCAGTTATTTGGCTTACATTTTTTCCATTATGGAAAACCTGTAAAATATAGTTTACTTTCTCTTGGCTAGTGTCAATCTTATACTTAGTCAAACCATCACGAAACTGTCAAAAAAGTTTTTTAGCTCGAAATCTTATCTTTCAAATGTCAACTATAGATAACCAGTTGCACTTAAACAGCTTGAAATACATATAGTTAAATATATGTATTTAACACATAATCCACTTTATTTTACTACAGTTAGTATAGTGTAAATATTTTATAGTAGAACAGATAAAAAGCTTCTCAAATGTATCTCTACTCTCTCAAACCAAGGCCCAAATGAACGTAGCTTGCACACACCATGTCCTCTGTATATCCCTTCGTGTAGCCTAAGCTGCACTCTTAGCTGGTCCTTATTAGCCTTGTGTACAACATTGGTCTTTCTCTCCACCATCCCCTGAATAGCAAAGTTTAGGGGATTGCAATCAGTTGAGGAAATAGCTATTTTTTTGGCTAAAAATCCACGCTTACTTCAAGATCCATAATTTCAAATATAATTGTTATTTATTGAAATGAAATTTTGTGCAAAACAGTTTTTATTATTTATTCTTGCAATCACTTGAAAATGATTCTAAGTGCATTGAACTAAATATGTGTCTAAGTTTATTTATTTCCCACAAATTGGAATTATTGAGTAGGTAATTATTGTTGATTTATTATCCGATGCAAAGGATTCTTTTAGGAAAATGAACGTATCTCATTAAATTTCCATTTGCTCTGTTTCTTGGCTCCTTTGTCAATCTTTTTTTATAATCATAAATGCTTATCATTTATGATAATTCTATTGAATAAACTATTTGAGACATACATATTACAATACAATATGGTTCAATAAAGATTTAGTTTATTTAAAATGTGACATCATTGGAATTAATGGTTTATAAGATGAATATATAAAGAATATTACAATTTATTAAACAAAAATTTACTCCCTTGAATAAAGATAATGGTTTCTTAAATTGTTTGTATCTTGTGAATGAAAATGATCTGAATAACCCAAAATTTCTAATTTTGTGGCATAAAAGAAAGCAAAATTTTATTTTCTAGCAGTATGTTGAATTCTTTTAAAAAATATACAACAATATTTTTGTAAGTAACAAATATTATGGCATAACTTTGCAACAAACTATAGTTTCGATTCGTAAGAGGGATTACGGAAAAAGTACCGGATAATTTTCATACAACTTTGTAGGGCAATTATACATCCGTATGTTAACATTAAGCAATGAAATTTTGAAAAGTCTATTTTAAGTTAAACAAATTGTTATAAACGCAAAATTGACAATAACTTTTGAGCAAATTGAGATAAATTACTCAAAATAAGCTGTAATATGTCAGTGTTACACATAAGCTTACAAACGTTTGATGAATTGCAATTAGGAAAAATAATTTTTGGACATAGGTTTCCACTCTATCAACTTATTTTCCTTTATCACCCCCTCCGCAAAAAAGTTGAACAGAGGTTATGTTTTTGACTCTGTTATTTTCTTATTTGTTTGTTAATTACCTGTATTATGGTAAAAGTTACGGATCGATTTTGATCAAACATGATACAAAGCTTATATACTATCAAAGTAAGAGGGCAAAGTTACAAATAACATAAGAAATGTATTATCGACCATAACTTCGAAACAAATTGAGAAACATAATTCAATTTGATTTTAAGCAGAGGCTTTACGATCTACAAGGTGCTCAATTTAGTATAGTATCTGTCTTCAAAATGGCCTTGGAGTAATTGAAAATGCATTAATCCACGCAAAATCAAATTGTATCCTTTAATAAATCCCATTGAAAGTTATTTCTTTTTGCAAGCATCAATATGTGCATTATAATTAATGCACAAACAAACATAAAATATACGGTCCATAAAATATAAATCACAAGGTTCAAATTTGGCTTGTGATCTGATGAGTGCTTTATTTTCTAGAAAATGAATAAAAAAATTCATTTTCCACACTGAATAATGTACATACATAGCCATTAAAAACGTGTGGTGTCTGCATTTTTTTTTTTTTTTTTTGCAACATCAACGAAATGTAAAAACTTATGTATATGCATTAAATTATGCAAAGGTTACTAAGGACCTTATACTTCATTTTTTTCGCTCTTGATAAAGTTGATTTATACGATAATGACGTTTTGAAAATAAAATATTTATATGTATACATATAAAATATCATTAAAAAATATAATCAAAATACTTTTGACTACTTTTTCCCCAGACATTCCATTTTTTAATTTGCAAATACAAATAGCATGTATTACACAGTATATATATTATATGTTTGTTAAATAAGTAGACTATATATATATATAATTTTAAATTTTTCCATGGGGATTTTATGTACAAATAAATATCTTTGTTAAGGGTGATTTAATTCATTGGAAAATTCAATAAATATTTCACATTTTTAGAAGTGCTTGAAAGGAATTTTCAATAAATATATATTAAACAAATCTTTATTTATTATAGTAAGTGAATTTTTCCCATAGGTCTTACATAGTATAAATATGTAGGGAAATATACAAGCCCATTATGACGTATACCATGAAACTAATTTAAATTCAACTTATACTGAAAAATAATACAGGGTGCCCACATATATTAAGTAGTTTGGTGTTTCGGAACAATTCAAAATTGGGAAAAACTGGTTAAAAAAGTAGACTGTGCAACTGATAAAATAAAACATAACGACAGGTCATATTTTTTAAAACCATATTCATGCATACACATTATATTTATTTTCTCATAAAAAAAAGGGTCTAACTATCAGTTGATTGTCAATCACAATTTTTTGTTACTCAACAGTTTCATTACCTTAAAAAAAGTGGCATTTAAAAGCATCCATGAACCTCAGTAACATCTATGAAATGATTTGTGAGAACGCTACCCGGGCATTGCAGGGACATATGTAATACAGCTTTGTTACAATATGAAAATCTTGCAGGGAAACTAGTTATGGCCACATTGACAAGCTTAACCCCGGTAACTGTTAGACCAGGCTATGGTGTACAGTATGTCTCAAAATTGCTCTGATACTTTTGAACCAACAGCAATTTCTGTATTAGTTCATACATATATTTATAATAAACTGCTTAGGGACGTTTAGTTGACTCAATAGGTTTAATAATTTGCTTTAACTATTATTTTATGTCATAAAATATTAAATTTGTTTTTAAAAAATTGAGCTACAGAATAAAATATATGCTCAGTTTATTTGGTGTTTGTTGACCAAATATAATATGTTAACTGTGAACTGTGTCTTAAATTCTAGGAGAACTAGGGGCATTACCAGGAATCAAAAAAATATTGGCCCAAATATTAGATGTGTAGGCAGTTTAAAGTATCATCAATCAATCATAATATTGTGAGTTATTTGAAATGATGAAAAAGCCTTTGGTCCAATCTGAGTAAATAGTTAAACGGATATTATCAAATACTAATACATATATATTGGCCAGTTTTTTTATCTTCTCTCAACATTTCTTAACGGGTTGGGAGTTGGGTATTGACTCATCATGGTATATAATGCCACACTTTGAAAGTCCACTTTAATTAGGGTTCACTCATTACTTAGAACTATTACGTTGGATGTGTGGAGCGCAATGGAGAAAAGTACATGTGATACCATAATGACACCAACTTGAAGAACTCTGAAAAGGGGCATTGTTCTATAGTGACAGAGTCTAACGTAAAATTATTCTGCCGAAGGTTTAAAAAAAAGAGGTGTACTTATGTAAATGGCGGAATTTTTGTGAATATAGGGTTCGAACTATTTTTAACAGCCAACGCGGTTTTTGTTTTATGATACTCTTCTAACACAATAATCCGATTTTAATAAAATCCATTGCCAATGGAAGTTTTAAAAAAAAGTTATTGTTAATCCCCTCGACGTAAATACTGCCCTTGACTCGACCTCTAAAACTAAAGCAGTTTTTGATGATAGTCCCCTTTGGTATATTCCCAAATTCCTCATGGATTCTTGGCAAAACGATATGTTGTTGTGTTACTTAATTGTAGCCCACACACAAAAGTCTATGGGTTGAAGTTTGGTCAGCATGGAGGTGAACACTGGGTGCAACAAAGTCCAAAAAATATTATCAAGGCCAAGTCAACGTATTCTCTGCAGTATGGCGTGGCGCAGAGTCTTGTAGTCATCCGCAGACTCTTTTAGTTCCTTTTTGACACTCCAGAAAAAGGTATTGTCCATTTTTCCGAAGTTTCTAATCTCACCATTGCCTTGTCCGGCCTGGATCACAACATGGATAATCTGCCTTTTCAACGATTATGGAATAAATACATTGATTGATTCTTCTTTTTTACAGACGCCAAAGACTTTTCACAAACCACTAAAACAAGAAGGAACGTCCTACCGACGTATACACTCAAAGTTCGTTATTAGACATTGGGTGAACGCTGTATATTTTGTTTTATGCATAAGTTTTAATTTAAAACTAATGTAAAATTAGTTTCAAAAAAGTTATTAATTTATATTTGTATAGTCGAAAAGTTATTTTTTGATGGCAAATTGTAATTGTAAGGCATAAACTTTTCAATAATAAGATCATGTAGAAAAACTCACCTCCTTCAATAATAGAATGGGTAAGGATGTGGTTGGTTTGGCAAACAATCAGGGACGTTTCAAAATTAACCCTACACTTTTTTGGTTGTTTTACATGCGCAGAGTTTTTTAAATTGATTAAACTATGAACAAAACAATAAACAAAAAGGAAGGGGAAAAAATATTCATTCAGATGATTAACTCTGTGACTTTCTCCTCTTCTCTTAAACTTCTCTTTCTCAGTTTCTTCTTCACAAAAGAATGGGACCTAAAATTTTGTGTAGCATTATTAAATTACGATAAACGTGATTTTTATGGAATCAAGCGAGACAACTCAAAACCAATATAGGAAATGCTTATATACTATATTTAAACATAATGTTTATTCTTTATGTCCTATTTTAGAAGCAATAACAGCATCAAGACGCCGGCTAACAGATTTTGACTTTAAAAAGCTCAGCTCATTCCTGGCGGAGTACTACATTGAGACAGGCCCAAAGTTAGCCATATTGTTGCTTCAGAATTTTTGATTCTTCTTGGATGTATAAGGATGTAATGGGCTTCTCTATCTTTTATGCAATCCGAATGGAGATACCAACAGTCAATACGTCGGCCAACATATTGGAATATCTTGACCATGAAGGCTGTTTCCATGGTGTACCCCTACCCCCGTCATGATAGCAGCTTGCAATGAATCCAAATGTGTATGCAAGGTGTGGTAAAGTTTTTTCTCTGACACACCCCACTCTGCAAAGCCCAGGGGTTGATGGTCAGAGCTGGAGGAGGGTTATATAGAGGCAGGCTAGGCGTCGGCCATATCATTGCTGTTTAGGTTGTAATGATTTGTAGTTTCCCTTTTTTTTCAACATACTTTGTCACAAGGTATAGCATAAAGATTGTTAAAGGGTTTTTTTTTTGTTTCATAATTGGTTAGATTGAAATGCAAGGCTTTAGTATTAGGAAATATTTTAGTATTGCCTTTACTACATTTGACCTAAGAATCATTGTTAAAGTTCATATACATACATGAAGTATTTTCTTCTCTAAGAACACCCGGGCGTGAACCAACAGACATTGAGTTTAAGAGAATAGATTTTCCACTAGGCGTTGTCCATTTAGCAACGTCTCTCCATTTTTTATTTTTTTTTAATGTTCACTTAATTGGTCAGATGGAGTTGCATCGATTAATTATAAGTAAACATTTTACTATAATTATTCGATCTAACTTAAGAATTTTATTTCAAGTCCATATACATAATGTACACTATATTCTCTAGGAACGACCGGTGTGCAAACCCACGTAAATTGAGTTTAAGAGAATAAGTTATCCCAACTGTATTGTCTTTTTGGGCTATGTCATTTTATATTTTTGGATCTTCTTGATAGTATGGGGTTGTAATCAACTTTTCAATGTTGTAGGCAGTCTTGAATGCCAATGGTATTTGCAGCTTTTTCAGCACTGAGATCCCATACACATTGCCTTTTTATTATTCCTTGGACAATTTTACAATTGGATATATTCGATAAAAACAAAACAGTTAATTTTTTTTTCACAATTGCGGTTTTGGTGCGTAATGAAATCATGTAATCAAATGCTACTTCAAATTTGGGTCCCCACTCTGTACATTCTATTTGATTCCATTCATAAACAGCTCCAATTTCGATCAAGATATTTCCTGACGTATCGTCTCTATTTCATTTCTACATGTCGATTTGTTAAATTGAGACTCCATTATACACATATTTTACAAGATTTAAAAATAAAACAAATAAACAAATACCGCACGATGCATGTAAATTCTTTTGGCCCATTAAGTTAACACCAAATTTATATATGTTTTTAATGTAAAAAAAAAAAAAACTTTATTATTATGTGATGTTACTTAATATTTGTTTGGTGCAGTTATCAAGCTTTACATATTTGGTTAAATTGTCAGCTACTTACAAATATTTTATTCGGTTTAAAGACACAAATACAAATTAAAGAAGTGGTTAGAATAGTAAAATCTAGCACAAGTAAAAAAATAATAAAAAAATGAGAGATATTCATTTAATAAAATATAATGATATCGAAATAGTGTAATTTTTGATCTACTCAATAACTCAAACACTAACAATATGAGGAAAATCAAATTAGCACAACATGTTTAACAATTTATCAAGATAGAAAAATGAAAAAAAAATCAATAAATAGCCAGTAATAATTAAATGAAAACCTGTAAATTCATTTTTGAACACATTATGATAGACAATATGTATTTTCTAATTTTTCCATTCCCTTTTGTCTTTCGAGATTACAAGTTGATAAAAAAGCTCAACGTGACAGTTCTTCTTTAATGTACACGTGATTACTTTAGACGTAGATGTTCCTTCTTTGAAAAGAAACGAATAATCAAACAAAGTAGCTCAATGGGCATATACTTAGGAGAAATTATTCTATTGAACTCAATTTGTGTAAATTCGCACCCCGATCGTTCCTAGAGACATAAATATACTTTATGTATATGGACTTTAAAGAAATTTTGCAGATCAGATGGAAAAAAATGTAATTCTATAATGTCTAATTATATTTGATCAGTGCCACTCCATCTGGCTAATTATATAGCATTAAAAAAATAACACTGTTCAAGAAGCAATTACAAAAAGTATCACGTTTATCTAAGGTAATATTTTATTCAACTTTAATGATGGCATTTGTAACGAAAAAAAAATACATTAAATTAAGATGAAAAAAGTATAAATTTCAGAGCTTTTATTTATTCTGTATATGAAACTCTTTCTAGACATATTTGATAAAAAGGCAGAATATAAAACATTTTTTTATCAAACGCAAAACTTTGAGTAATGTGAACGTTTCTCCCCTTTTTGACAAATAAAACAAAGTATTATTTTAATATACTTTTCAATTTATTTTACAAACATGATCTGTTATATATTATTATATTTTACGTAATGTAGCATGGAAATGATAACATTTTTAACTACAAATTCAATAAAAAATAGCTGAATGAACAACGCACTCAAGAGAAATTATTCTCTTCAACTGAATTTGCGTAAATTTTGCCTAGGTTGTTCCTAGAGACAAAAATATGTATATGTACTTCAAAGAAAATTCCAAGGGCAGATGGAACAATTGTAATTCAAAAATGTTTTACTAAATTTAATCTGTGCAACTTTGTAGTTTTCAATTTTCTTCAAACATTCCTTGAGAACATTACTTTATAATGCAGGCACTCTTGTCAATGATGACAACGTTTAGAAGGCGTCTAAAGCCTGCACAACCGTTGGTAATAGTCTCCTTGATCATACCCTCACCTTGTTGAGTGATGGAGGGTAGGGCCACATCAAATTGATCCTGAAATCATGTCATCTTTTTCCTACCCCCACTTCCATTTTTAGCATCTAAAAGCTAGCTTCCTCTTCATTCTTCCTTTCGGCTAGACACTTCTTAACCCGGAAGACTGTGTTTTAGAACACATTTAGCTACTCCTAACTCTCAATGTGAGTTATTCTTGCCCGGAAAAATGCAGAGATCTTAATTCAAACGTCAAGTCTGTCTTGCTAAGCTGTCGGAGCGGTAAATACAATTCAAAATTCTGGCAAGCCGATTGTATGATAGTATAACTTTGTATTTCTATTAAACTTGGTCTATTTTTGATATTTTCACATCAATAAAACCAAATAATTTGTTTCAAAAATATATGTACATAAATCACTTTCTAGATATTCCTTAACTTTAATTCGGAATTTTATATGAAATTTTCAAATCCCCTTGTAAGTAAACATATAAAATTAGATAACTGCCAGATAAAAATGCTATAAGCTTTTTTCATTTTTATTTATTTTTACCCATATTATTTTGAATAAGGGATTAAACTATAGGGATTCTTTTCTTTTTAATTTACAAGTTGGTTAAAGTAACAACTTAAATAAACTTATTAAACTTTTTGTCTATGTATATTCCAACCCAAATATGAAGTCATTATATAATACACAGTAGTTTTGGCTTACTATAGTATGGATTTAATAGTATGTTGGAAGGTAATTTTCTTTCAATGAGGTCGTAATTATCTATGGAAGGATTAAGGGAAGATTTTTTTTTGGAAGGAGAGAAATAATTTATTTTTTAACTTTTTTCCATAAGGAAAAAATATAAATATATATTTTTAAAGTACTTTTTTTAAATCTTTTGGAGGAGGAGCAACTTTATCGTTCTAACAAAAAGGTTATTTTTTCATTATTTCATGAAATTTACTCCAACATTAAATAAAATACATCTAAAAGGTAGGAAAGGTGTTTGAGTCGTGAGTGTAGCAGCTTATATTTCGAAAATAGGATTGAATATTAACCCTGAACCAAATCAGCGTATCAATTCCGAAACTTTCAGTCTTTTAAAGAAAGCCTAGCCTTCTTACCATCCCCTATGAATAGAATCGCCACCCAGTGCTTTTGATGATATCCGACGGAAATAAGAGATAAATCATTGAACTAAAGTTGTAGAAAATAACATTCCAGAAGGTTTGACCTGAAGAAAAGGGATGGATTCATTGATAAGCTTCAAAAGATGATGAAAAACAACGGCTGAGTGGCCCAAGAGAGCCCTGTCCAAATTGATGAACATCAATGAGAAGACTATCAGAAACTATATGACCGAGGACATCTAGTACAAGTCATACCTACAAGATGGAAAACTAGATACAAGATAGCTGCAAAAATGGATTGCTCACAGCTTATTTGAATTCACCTTAGCATTTGCTTGATATGCTATCATTTCATTATTGGTAATTGTTACTAGACAAACTCTGATAGATTCCTCTGACAGTGAAATAAAAAAATATTCAATCAACTGTTTTCCTTTAGCTGACTTTACAATTGTAATAACTTAGAGATAAAATGGTATTTAATAATACCATGGCATACGAGTTTAATTCCATAATTGATGGAGCTCATAGATCAGAGCAGTTTATCCCATAATAATTATAAAAAAATTAACTTAAAGTTCGCATTCTGTTGTCAACTTACGACCAGCTAGAATCATCAAAAATTTTTAGTATTTTGTGACACTTAGTTCTTAAGGTAATCCTCCTTCTTTTTTTTATGGATGATATTTATTGCTGCAGATTGAAGATTTTAATCAACTTAATCCTTACTATGCCGAAATTCCAATTAAAATCGCTAAATTGAACAACACAAGTACAGGGTGATCTTATCTAGTAGTACACAGAATATTAGTTTCAATTTTTCTGTAGTAAGATTACAGTAAAAGTTTTTGTTTGGATAGTAATTTAACAAAATATACTGAAAAAATTGTTTGGCATAACTTTTTATCAATGTGTGTCTCCTCACTATAATAATAATTCGATTCGAGACCTAAATCTCATGCAGACCTTTAAAAATGTAGCCAAACTCATGATTGGTCCGATCCTTCCTGATGACAGTCTCTAGAGACTGGACTCTCTTGCAAGGAGTAGCATAACCCCTCTCCTCCAGACGCACCTAGATAGTGTGGTATAAGAATTGTGGGTCTGGAGAGGAGGGTGTCCCCATTTTGAGGTCCCAAAAGTCTGGAAATGTGACTCTCAGGAAGGTCTTGGTCTTAGTAGTGCGATATCTTGATGGAAAAAAAATGTTACGGAATTATTGTCTGGCCCAAAGGAGAACTTTCTTCTATAGAATTTCGATTTAAGCATCTTCCTTGAGCCGCTCCTTCCTCTCTACAAAAATAGGAGGGTAGACTTAGCCTATGCAGACACTAGATTTTTTGTTCTGAACACATGTCTCAATGATGCTGAGACATTTTCAGTAGTGATATAGCAGCTGCTTTGCTATTAATAGTGGCATCAACAGTAAATTTTTTTAAATCAGAGAAAAGCAAAACTTTGTATGGATTTTATTTGCCCTGATAAAAATTAGAATATTCTTTTGTCTTTCCAAATGTCTCAGATTCCTCTATTCAGAGTTAAATTCCCTTTATCCTCTTCTATGATTTTGTACCAATGTCATACTGGATTGAAAATAATAAAATGTTAACTACTAGATAAAATCAACCATGCAGAGAATTCAGTGGTACTCAAAATCTGACTCTAGCGCGGATTTGATAAATTTAGTGAACTATTTTGTTAAAACAAACCATTTTCTTAATTAAACACGTAATATTTTTAAGGATATACGACCAAAGTTCATTGCAAAATGTGTGCATGGCCATAAATTTATGTATTTATTTTCCTTTATCTTCTTTTATACAAGAAGTAGACTCATCTTTCACTTCCTCTCATAAATGAAGTAAATTGATATTTTTGTCGACATTTGTAATTTAATATTTTGTACCATTTAATGTCCAAATGGTATTCAATAATAAAAAAACTCGAATATTAGAAAGGTTTTTTGTTACTTCCTTATTTTAAGCAAAATGAAACACTCACAAAAGAAATAACAATAAATTATTGCAAAATAAATATTATGGAATCCAATTTCCGTAACTTATGTTGTATCGTTTGAGTATTTGGGACTAAAATCAGTCCCATGTATTCCCCAGTTATTCGTATTAAATAATGTCTTAATTTTGACATCTTATGTATATCATATGTGATGCGATAGCATAAAAGCAAGCTGGTAATTTTTTGATCAAACAGAGAAAAATGCATTAAAAGTTTTTTATTTAAACAAAAAACTTTAGAAAAATTTTTAACGATTCAAATGTTAAACCACGGAAAAACTCTCAATGTTTATATGAACATATTATATACAAGTTCAGTGAATTTGATAGCACGAAATTTGAGCTCTAAATCGAATTTTGATATCATTAATACTTTTTAATTTCAGTTATTGAGGCTTGTTTTTAATCAGTGAGTATCTTTCTTCTTTTCGTTATTCTTGCAACGTGAATAGTTATACACCTTTCCTTAAAATAATTTTCATGTCATGACGTTTCCGTTTTGTTTATGACCAGTATTACCAAATAAACGATTTTTATCAGGCTCAGTTACCCTTAAAAACCCCGGCTCCTAAGGACTTTATCACTTTTTTGAATTAATATAGATTATAGTACTCATATCAACAGATACCTTTATCATACTGTCGCAATATTTAGAAATTGTATCCAGGCTTGCTGTTATGTTATCACTACACATATGTATTTTTTTGTTTTTCTTACTGACTTGAATAAAATATAAAGTCTGGTTTGTAAAAATGAATTATCTCTTGCAGGCGTTTTGTATGTAGAATACGGGGAACACACATTAGTTTGTCTTTTGTTATTGAGCTCTCGATAGACTAAAGTACTCACCAATAGAGTTGAGTAGTTTGTAAAGAAAAAGTTACTTTTAAAAATTAGAAAAGGAAAAACGGTTTTTGCGTGCGCTCTTGTCCTAATATTCTTTTTTCATTACAAAATAGTAAACTCTACTTCTGAGTCATCAGATCATATTAAATTTTGTTTTTTACTTATTATTATTCTTTCATTTTCGAGGACAGAACATATACTAATTGATTTATATACTGAGTGCGAGTGTGGGCATTAAAAACAGAGAGTAACACTTAAAAAGTTGTAAGGAGTTATCTCTTATATTATTGGAGGAAAATTTGCCATATAGCCGACGCGTAATTATTCCGTGCAATACCAGGTACTTCACCTAGTTATGAATAAAAATAGAGCTGAGAATAGTAAATAATAGATGAAACGACAGGATAGAGTTTCAATTACTTAATGATCAACCATATACTGGAATTCAAATCCATATTGCAAACTCGAATTGGAAAAAAATTTTAAATTAATAGTCAACACGATCTATAGGACCACTTTGTATTTTAATATTATCATAGTGTCGGCTCCGTTTAGATATAGACGGATGAGGGATTGTTCATTTTATAAACTGTCTGGATGCTGTTGTCAGCCTTACCAAACTATTCAACGCAATCATTCCGCTTGGTACATTATAGGGTCTTCTTGCTATGATTTTATGATCTGATTCCTTACAATATGCATAGCAATCAAATGCTTAGAACCAAAAGTCTTCAAATGCAGCAACTTCTTTAACACTTTGATCAATACTACATATTGAAAAATAGCTTCATAAACGGTTTAATTACTTTTTCTACCAGTAGTAAGTAAGGAAATTTTAATTCGTAGGACGGATTTTCGTGTAAGTTCGAGGTGTTCTTAAGATATGAGTAGTACAAAACGTCAAACTTTGGAAACTGATAAGCTTTACTTTTCCATTACCAGATAAGGGAAGTTTTTTTTTGTTTTTGTTTTTTAAATAAAAAAAAGAAAAAACGAGATTCGTTCAATGTGTGCGTCTACTTTAATTTGTTGAACAAGTGTTCATTATATTAAGGTATAAAGTTTCCTCATAGGAAAATAAAAAAATAAAGGTCTCTAGTGAATTCACAAAAGAATAATAATAACATTATTACTCCACGCGTACTGAAAAGTGTATTATGTATATATCTATATTTTCGTGTTGGCTCTCAGTCTGAAAATCCAAGACCGGTCTGAGATCGTTGGGATTTTAAAGATCTGTTAAAGAATTTCGATCTGGACCGGAATTTAAAAAAAATCATTTTAGATCGGTTCAACCCCCAAAAAAAAGCCGATCTGGATCGATCTCATTTAAAAAACTACTAGACCAATTTTATAGAGGAATTGTTGATGAAGACATTGGTAGAGTTGTGTCATTTCTTTTCTATTTTGGCGCACTCCAGTCTTCGAACCAGTTCTATTTGTCCTTGGTACAGGTCCCTCACTGTCAGTACTTGAAATGATTTGAAATTAAATAAATAGTTGAGTGATGTCATCTCAAAACTGGAACTTTACCCGTTTTTAGGACTAATGTGCATGAGTGAACTGAATCGGACCGAAACTGATCTGGATTGCAGGTATTATTTGTTTCTCTAATTGATCAAAACCAACCTACAATATTATCATATTAATTTAAGTATATTCATTAATCAGTATAGGGAATAAATCAGTCCATAGATTGAGATTTAAAAAAACACAGTTTACGATATGAAAACGATTAAATTTTGCTAAAATTTTTAAAAATCACGGTGTATACCGAAATATTTGTAAAAATTGCATCTATTACAAAAAAACAAAATTAGGACAGTATCAAAAAAAAATATTCTGTCATGAACCGAGTATCAACACTAAAAAAACACATAATGACATCATATCTGAATTATGTACATATTCTGATTTAATTTAAATTTCTTTACATTGAATGAACATTTTTCTAGTCTCAAAAGCCGCATTTCATTGTGCTGTTTATTTAGGAGAGGAAGCTTGAGTTTACTTAAGCCTGAAAAGTTATTTTTGGCATACCTTTAATTTAGTAATCTACCATCTCCCCATTGCATTAGGGTGATATCAAGAGTCTTTACTTTCAATACGATAACTACATCCTTAACAATAATAAAAGTATTTAACTAGATTATTTAAATTTTAAAGTGAGAAATTGAGCGTTAGCTTAAGTTAGCTGCACAACTTTATATCCAAAACAAGTTGTGCAGGTAGAGGAGGCGTATCCAAAGATACAGTCTATGACCGATGAAAAGAGAAATTGAAATATCATAGAAAATCCAACAAGTCTCAGAGTGATAAAAAAATGCACTAGAAGATTCCTTATAGGTCTGAAACGCCCCATGAAGGCATCTCCTGGGACTCCAATTAATGTTCTAACTAAAAAGTGTCAAATAAGCCGTGCAACAGTCTCCAAGGTCATAAATACTGACCTGAGGAAGAAGTCATACTGCCCTACCGTCTGGTCCACCCAGACTGCTAAGGAAGAAAATTGTCTGATCGAGTTATGCATTGGATGAAAACAAACTTAAGCTAATGCTTTTAAGTTACTTTTTTTAACAAGACTTAGTCTCCTATTACAAATTCAGCAAGACCAAAAACTTGTTGACAAAAGAAAAGGTGCTATTTTGGGACCCCCAGGCCTGCCCTTCTATTTCACAAGATATAAATCCCATGGATTACTTCTTTTATGTGGAGTTAGAGAGGAAGATGTTTGCCAATTCGCACAACATTATCGACTCCTGGAAGGCCTCCATCATCAAATACTGGGACAAAGTATCCCCAGCGGACGTACTGATGGGCTGAAAATCAGGATGCAGTAAATGGTTGTTCTGGATTTACCTGAACAATCCTGATTCAAAACAAGTTGTGCAGGTAGAGGAGGCATATCCAAAGATACAGTCTATGACCGATGAAAAGAGAAATTGAAATATCATAGAAAATCCAACAAGTCTCAGAGTGATAAAAAAATGCACTACAAGATTCCTTATAGGTCTGAAACGCCCCATGAAGGCATCTCCTGGGACTCCAATTAATTTTCTAACTAAAAAGTGTCAAATAAGCCGTGCAACAGTCTGAATTTCTACTTAATTGAACTCATATAAAACATAAAAAAATTACAACTTTTTCCGATATCTCGTTTATCAAATTCGAAAAAGTTGAGCAATCATTTATCAAAATAAACTACTCAAATACTCTAAAAATATATAATTATCTTGGTGGACCAAAGTCAATCGGTTATTTTTATAAATTCGATCTTAAAAAAAAAAGGTCTAGATCAGTTCCAAAGACAAATTCGGTTTCATTTAAAATACGCTCTAGAGTGATTCTATAGATGAATTGTTCATAATGTCATGCATGTATCAAAATTGTGAGCATTAGCACTTCATATAAAGTTAAATGTTTTGTATTAATAAATTTGAACATCCCAATATCCAGGCGGCTAAGGGAGAAAACAGTCCAATAAATTGAGACTAAAAAAATGATTAATGATTAGAAAACAAATGAATATCGATCTACAGTCAAAGATCCTGGTCATTGTTTCAAATTAATATAGGAAAAAAAATCCCTTAAGACCGAACCGGTGTAAAATTCAATATTGGACTGAGTTTGAACACTACAGTATATATACCAGGTGTGGCAAAAATCTTTAGAGTTTCAATCTAGAACTTTATCAAGATATATTTCAGCAACTAGTTGTAATAAGGTATGTCAATTAAATAAAATTAACTAATATGATTGCTACCCTAATCATTGGTTTAGCCCCCCCTTGGCAGTAATTATGTCGGCCACAAAAAGCCTTGCACCCATTGCAAATGTAGTCTTCAGGGATGGCATCCCAGTCTTGGTTGACGGTGTCCTTGTTTAGATGGCATTTTCTCGGATTCTACGAAACTTAGGAAGATCATTTAGTTGTTTTTTAAGCTTTTTTTAAATATTTGGCCAGAAAAATTTGAGGGCATTTACAAAAACCTTTATTTATGTAGCATAAACGAAGTGTATAGATTTTTTCGCTGCACCCGATATATATAGTGTATTCAGAATCCTGTAAAATCAATTAGCTACATAATAGGAAATTGTATTTCTCTGTAAAGTAATATTAATATATTGAGAAAAGCAAAACATTTGATTATAATTGTATCTAGAGCCTTGAATACTCTTTTTTCTCGTTTTTGTTCTTATTGTTCTTTTCCATTGTTCGTTTTCTTTTTTAGTAAAAATAAACTCAGTAAATGAGTATAATTTTCTATCTTACATTTAAAGAAGAATAAATAAAAAGTAAAAGAAGAGATAGATGAATGCCACTAAAACAATGAGTAAAGTTCTAAATAGCTTTCAATTTTGAAATTGATTAACATATGTATATCAGCACTTATTTTGATTTATCTCCCGTGTTCCCCTGATCTCTTCCAGATTTCTTGGATATTTTTTGGCCAGCTGACGTAAATTTATAAATATTTACACTTTGATATAATTCAAATATAAAATATGTGAGGATTATTTGTTGACTTGGGCTTCCAAAAGTGTCTTAAAAATATATATCTATCAGCTGTTTCAACCGAAATTCTCGAGAAGTTTATCATAAAAGCCTACAGCACAAGAAGAGATGACCAGTCATCTAGCTTCGCTACATTGCAAAGTGAGTAAGTACTCCATTGGTCATTAATGGATTTGGACCCAATCTCCAACGTTCCCGAGAGTAAGCAATGTTTGAAGCATATTTCAGAAGATGTAAAGTATTTACTCTTAATCACTTTGATGCATTATATGCTCCATGGTGAATGTTTCTCCTTCTCAAATAATTTCAAAAAGGAAACATGGTTTTTTTGAAGTATTCAGTTAATTTTGAGATAATTGTTGAATTTAGTAAATATGTAAATAATTACTGTAGTAACAAAAATAATATAATATCCGATTAAAAAACATTTCAGACACACAGAATATTTGTAATCTATCAAATTACTAATGATAACTGTTGTATTAATTGTATTATATTGTTACTATCTAGCATAAGCGGATGTGTATTTGTCTTTAAATTAATAAGTCATTGCCAATATTTTCGAACACAATTTTTTATTAAAGGTATGAAACAAATGTGTCCATAAGAAACTCATTTTGGCAAAATAATATCATTTATAATTACCTATTTTATTTATTAATTTGTAACTTGTGAAAGGAGATTGTAGATGCTTCAATTTATGTCTTAAAGCACTTTAAGTATACACAAAAAATGTTTTAGTTATCAGCTACTTATTGATAATTTTATTTCATTTTGATTCAGTAAGCAATTTTGTTTTTGCCTTGGTTCGTTTTGTTTGTAAGCAGAAAATGCTTTGACCCAATTTTAGTAAAACTGTGTAGTATTTTTGTATAAATTAACAGGGGCGTCCGCTGGATAATATATACATATAAAAATTTCTTTCAAAACAACAAGTTTTCCTTGATGGAAAAAGAACACACTCCAACACCCGCCTCCCCTCCTGCAGCCACCCTGGGTAAAAATATAAAGGCATGTAATTTTCAATTATCAAGGTTACCACTGTAAACACATAACCCTGCGTGAGTAAACTGTAATTTTGCAGACACCAAGGTTAACAGAAATAAATATAATTCAGTTGAATCTAAAAAATATATTGCCAATAATTTTCAGTATGGTCCTGAAATATTAAATTTGGTTATATACCAGCCTTTATTTATCTTGATAATGCCTTATTTAGGATTTATTTATAGATTTGTTTTTTCTGATAATTTCTTAGATTTCATTTGTATCGTTTCTTAGAATCAGTCAAATATTTTATCATCTTAATAGATATTTAAAACAGCAAAATGAATGAATATTTTTTTTTAAATGATCAAACATTAAATGGCGTAATTATTAAAATAGATCAACTGCACTGGTATTGTAATGAAATAATTTTTATTTTCGTAGTAACCTTTTTCATTATGTAATTATTCTGCAGATTCTAGGCGTTAGTAGGAGTATCTTTGCATAACTCCAAAAGATTTTAATGATAATTATGACTGAAAACATTATAATATTTGAAAAATTTTACCTCAATGTAAAGTTTATATCATAAGAAAATGATGCTTTGGAATAATTTGAAATTTTGATTGAATTTATACTTTCTCTCAGTGTTTAAAATTTGAGATTCTTTCATGTTTTTATTGTATAGAGGGTACCCAACTGGCTATTACTGTACATCAAACAGTAACTGTATACATATTGCATGTACGAATACCTCAAATTATGTATTCAAAATATTTCATCTCCGAAATGCAATAAGCTACATTTACAACTTGTACACTTCAAATGCATGGTTGGTAAGTTATCGTTTCAGTCAAGGAAACTCAAAACTTCTGCATTAACAACATAGTTGAACTCGGCTTTGTTCCATATGTCCTTCTCCTGCACTAACCTCAACTTCTTGAACATTTTAGTTTAGAGTGTCTTGAAATATGATGTTTTCTGCATCTCTCAAACAAATTTGGATTCGCTTCAAGCCTGTTAGCATGACAGCATGGTACACCATCAATACACTCTTTATCGTCAAAAGCTGCCAAATGGGGATGTCCAGGCTGTTATAGCATGCTAAGAAAGACATTTAAATAAAAATTATAGCCAAATATATTATTTACACGTATCATAAATGTATTTTGAGTTGTATTTTATTAATTGAATGATAATCACATTTGTCCTAATGTATTCATGCTATTGCATGTTTTGAGTCAACCTAATCATATTATCCATACTTTGGCCTATCTTCTGAGTCAATTTGGACTGAGAGTGCAAAACAGAAAGAGATATGTCGACCTTCATCACAATTCGTAGAGTCTTTCCAAAACATCTCAATTATCTGCATGCATTGTTCGAGTCATACATCAGCAATAAGAAAAATGATTGAAAAAGTCTAGAAAATATTGGATCTAGTTTGAATCTATCTTTCCTTGACCTAAATATATATAGTTGTCGAGAGGGAGTCCAAAATTTAGATTATCTCAAAGAATACAGGTTGGTAAGGATAAATTGCAGAAATATATAAAGGCTTATAACAAACAAACTAGATGAGATAGAGACATATACTTTTTTTATTATTTAAAAGCTACATTTAAAGAAATCTGCTTCTCTTGATATCCTCGGCAACAAGGTGGTGAAAGCTTTGGCTGGCCAAAACTACAGGCTCCAAATGTGAAGAAATTTTGGTAGCAAGACATCCTGCACTTTTTTGGCTTTGTGAGCCGGTGCACTGTTTTGGTGGAAGGTTTAATTTTTTACTTGGGCTATTTCATCTATCCCGGGAATGCAAATTAAAAGTGCAAAAACCAGTACAATGGCAAATCTTGATCTGCACTAGATCTCGCCTGGGCATGTCGAAACATCCGACGTTATGTGCTTGAGGTTATCACGATTATCTCATTATGGATAATTAATTTTCATTAAGTATAGCATTCAAATAAAACAAAAAGGGTTTCAACATATCTAGTTCGTTTGTTATAAGCCCTTAAAAATTTTATCTGGACAACCCTGTACATTACCCGTGCTTAGGACAAGGTTCCAGATGAAATTATAAAAATGAGTTTAGTTGTTTTTGTCCGTATATTGAGACAGTTATCATTGCGAGGAGAGTTAATATGAAAAAATTAAATTATAAATTATTGACAATATTTTTTTTAAATTTATTTACTAAAAAATTTCAGAAAGATTATTTATATACCTATATTTTGTAATAAGCACTTATGCACTCTGTATAAGTAAAAAATAAAGGCAAATATTTGAACTGACTTATTTTCTCATATTTACAAATTATACTAATATAATACTGTTTATATGTTGGTATAAAGAATTATTCAATTAAAAATAATGACCCTTTTGTTAAAGCTTTACTCAAAAACAGAGAATGATGTCAAGCGTTTTTAATTATCCTTTGATAAAGTACAATCTGTCATCTATGTGCAAAATTTATACAACATTCAAAAACATTAAAATAAAAATCGTTCTATTTTTAGGTGAGCTTAAGTATCTCCATTCTTCTGTCTCTGACTGTGTTCTTCCTCCTGCTGGCAGAAATCATCCCTCCGACTTCACTCGTGGTGCCACTACTAGGGAAATTTGTACTGTTTACAATGATTTTAGATACTTTCAGGTAAGTAAGAGCTGAAAGGTTTTTCTTTATTCTACCATAAACAAACATATTTTATCAAAAGAGAACATATATAACAATAATAAGGGTTTATATAGGTACACCATCTTCTATGTATATTGAAAGTAAAATAGTTGCATAACTGGAAATAGATTTTTTTATTGATGGGATTACGTGATAATGTCTTAGGTTAAGGTTTACTCTTTTTTTTTATTCTATCGACTACACAGTCGAAATAAAAACTAAATTAAAACAAGTTGTGGAAATGTTCTACCGCGGTATATCTGGCATGGACCTTAGCTGGGATTTTTCTATCCTCAAACCGTTAGTTTACTGAATTATAAGCCACAATAAAACTCTTTGAAATGTATAGAATCTGGCCGAAGAAGAAAGCTAAATATTTATAGTAAGGCTGTCGTTAAGGACATCAAAGATCGGATTGTACGAAATCTAAATGTATGATGAGACAAATTCCTGAGAAATGAGTATTATACCAACAACCATACATAGAATCATAGGAGTGGACCTTGAAACTAAGTTAAGACGTAGAAGAAAAATTATTTTATTTTTGGCAATACAAAGGATAGCCAGATCAAAAAGACAGGAAGGAAAGATCCCCTGTGACGTTTTTTTATGACAATAAGTTATTCAGTGTTGACATAGTCATTAGGAGAAACGGGTATATAACCACTATTGAGCTGGGCAAAATATAATTCACTTTCAAAATAAACATGCTGCTTCAATCATGGTCTTGGGGATCCTTGCTTCAAATGAACAAAGTCTATGCACCTATCTTTTTCAAAAACTATGAAAAAAAGCAGTGATGTGTATATTGGTATTATTAAGGAATGAAAGTGGTCGTGGATAAAAAAAAATAATTCCAGAATAATCCACACATTTTCCAACATGGTGATGATGCCTTATGCGGCCCCTTCAAAATTTCAAATAATTTAGAAATATTATTTAAGAGTTGTTTCTATTATGGAACATAGGATATATTATATAATCTTTGACACAGCATTGAAAAATAAGAATTATAGTTTATTAAAGTATATAAACTTGAAAAAATGGGGGTAAAAATCAGGGAAAAATTGTAAGTTGTATATACCCAACGGTTTTAAAATAGATTTATTAAAAAAAAATCAATTATTTTAAATCCAGCAATTTTTTTATTCACAACAATCACAAAATATCAAGAAATTAAATTATATTTCTATAAATAAAAATTGTGTATTTTTGTATCACGGTCTAAATATTTTTTGGGTAAAATAGCAAACGGGATTCCTTATCAGGCTTAAATTCTGAAAGTAAATACTTTAATGAATCATTTGTAGCCCAGTCAACTAAATTTGTCTTACTTTTTGCATTTGAACGAATTTTTTAATAAAATTAAGACTGAAATAGTGTATAACTATAAGTCTAATAAACATATTAATCGATCCAAATTCCCCCATAAGATTGTAAGGGGCAAAAATATCCTGAAATGAAAAGTTCATATATATATTTAACTTACAAAATTAAGGTGTGAAAAAATAAACAACTTTTGTGTCTGTTAATATTTTTTTTGGGATTAATTATGTTCTCAAAATGGGCCACAAAATTTAATTAAATAAAATGAAAAAAACTCTGCTAGTATAAAATAAAATTTCATTTTTTGTTAGTATTACATAAGGTAATATATTGTGAAAATGTCAAAAACTACTTTAATTCAGAGAGTAAAAGCAACTTGGTGATGTTAATTAATTATTCATAGCAATTTTTGCTATTTCAACCTATGAATATTTAATCGGAGTCTCTGTGTTCTTTTTTTTAATACATAAAAATAATATTAATTTTCGTTTGAATGAATGACTTCAAATAAGCTTACAGTTACTTTTCTTGTAGTCTTGGAAACATCCAACTAGCATTAAAAATATGCCAATATGTGTACACAAGATAAATTGTTTGTAGGTTTTTTTGTTTTTGTTGTAGAAACGTAGCATGACTTTATTTTTACCTACTTAGAGGGGCGACCATAAGTTTTAAACCTTTTTAATTTTTATTAATTGGTTATAGAGAAAAACACTTGAATTAAATATTTTAGAAAATCTATCAATTTTCATTCCATATTTTATAAATTATTCAAAAAAACTGCCTACTTTATCAATTACCTCCCTTATATGTGATTGAATGCTAACCTTGTTGCATGTACCTTAGATTTGGCAAGTTTCGCCCATTCCATCTAAATTGAGGTATGGAACTCTTTAAAATTTAGATATTAACGAGGTCCTACCTTCGACTCGAGATAACCCACAATAAAGTAGTTGAGGGGTTAAGATCGGGACTCGAAGGGGCCACATGGATTTGTCCTCAAAGAATTATTTGCTTTACACTTCACTTGGCATTGAACGTTGGTATGTATTGGAGCTTCATTTTGCTGAGAGGTCACCTTAATCGTTTTATATGAATTGGCTTCAAACCATAAAAGGATCACAGTGCCCAAAATATATGAAAAGTAGTCACCCCTCTTCATACATATATCTTGACCCTGATGTTTTTGGAAAAGAAGAGTTAATTTTTTTTTTGCTTTTATTTCAAAGAGAAAAGGAAGACATCAGAACATTTTTTTTTAATTCAGAGCGGCAGAGAAAATAAAGTTTCACATGGCACAGAAAGTTTATCATGACAAGTAGGTCCTAACTTTTACAATATAGTGAACCATTTTAGAAAAAACAATCAAGAAACGACCCAAACTCTTAAAATATCTTATATATACACATAAATCATCTGTACAACAAACTTCCTTCTATTGCAATTATGAATTATAGATAATTTATTGGTGAAGTAACTACACATTCCGTAAACTTTTCATCGGAGAAGAAAATCACCCGGTTGTCAAAATGTTTATGATTATAAAGAAAACTTATTATTTACTAAATTGTTTATTGTAATAATGTATTAACATAATCATATGCATTTAATGATATCAATAGGCTTACAATTTTTTTAATAGATTATTTTATGAAGTATATAACAAAAAATATTCCATTCTAATTTTAAGATTTAAATATAATTTCATTTTACCTTTCAAAATATTAGTAAAAATAATTAATTAAAATTAATAATTAAATTATAATTAAATTTTAAAATTAGAATGGAATATTTTTTGTTTTATACTTCATAAAATAATCTGCAAAATTAAAAAAAAAATATTTTTATGTCTTCCTTTTCTCTTTGAAATAAAAGCAAAAAAATTAACTTTTCTTTTCCAAATATCTCAGGCTCAAGTTATATTTGACTACTCGATATATAAACTAGTATTCAGAATAACAACAACTAATCAACAAATCAAAGTCACAAATATATATATCAAAAACTCCCATTGAAAAAAATCGGTGAAACATTACTTTTTCATTAAAAATCATTCTTAATGTGTTCTAATTTCCTTCCAATCAATTAACGATTAACAATAAGAAGCGAAAAAAAGTGTTTGAGAAAAGTCATTCAAAAGTAAAACTTTGTACAAAAGAACTTTTTCGATGAAAGTGATTTGTTAAAAATATCTTATCGCATACTGATAAAAAGATCTAAATAATGTATAATAGTTCCTTGAATTGCAAACAACGTCTTTGTTGCGAGAGTAATGCATAAAATATGCCCTCCCAGTATGTAAAAATTAAAAAAAACAAAGATTAACGTGGTCACCCTGACAATTTGTAAAATCAGCTTAGCTGTCATGAAGTTTCATGTAATTAGCTGTAAGCAGTTATGAGATGAAGAAAATATACACTAGCATCACTCTGTATCTAGAAATGACAAAGGAAAGACTAAAAGACGATGTTGATACTCCATTTCACTCCTAGTCCAGGAAGGAATTTTACTCATAACTATCAAGTAACCCATCATTGTTACTCTCCGTACTGAAGAATATAATTTTCAAGGAAGGAGTTCACTTTACTCCCTTATGAGGTCCTGGAGTTTTCCTCGGATGAATTCTCCTCCGTCCTTTGGGAGGATTTTGGAATCCTCCTGCGAAATTTTCTTGAGATGGATGATCAAATTAGAAGTATCTTGCTTCGATGGCTGCCTCTATCTTCGTTTTACAGGGCATGACTTCATGAAATTGGTATTATTATTATTTTTTTTTTTTTTTGATGATAATGTTGAAAATTTGCTAGTACATCCCTTACAAATGGAATCACTATAAAATTAGGGATGTACATTTTTTAACAAGATCTATGTTTGATTTATACATGGAAGATTTTTCTATAATATAATATATTTTTCATCAGTATGTATTATAAATAAGTTATAGGGGTCTAAAGAAGAGTGTTGGTTTTAATCATTTTTCAGCCTAAAAATGGAAAAATATCCAGGTTTTAACAAGATACAGAATCAATAACAACACTTTTTTATCATAAGAAAACTTTTAGATAAGTTTTATAACCCCTACTTTTAATTCGGGGATCGTTTGAGGGAAAAAAATTACTCAGAATGATAATAGTCTCGAATTACTATAATTTTAGATAATTTAGAATTCAGATAACTGAAAATAAAAGTAAGATCTGCACTCATAGATTCATCGATTATTGTCTTCAATTTATTTGTTCAAAACTCATTCCTCCACCCTAATTGTTTTCTTCTGTTATTCCTGTCTAATTTAAATATTATAACTTAACAACGACCAAGGAGCACCTGTATAAAATAGGTTGATTTTTATTGGCCAACGGGGAAAGTAGAACGTATCAATTACCTGTAACGTTTTTTATTGAGTTTAAAGATCGATTTTTAACTAACAAAGAAAAGCTGTTTGTATGCCAAAAAAAAATTAACATGCTAATCTATTTGATTAATATTTGAGAGGTGAGCAGCTTAGCTGATATGAAGCATTTTTTATTAGATTAGCCTTAATCAAATTGGAGATGAAGATAGACAACAAGTCCCACTCTGCATCAAACAAAGTTATAGATAAAAAGTACTCCAATGTGGATTCTTAGTTCTATTCTGTGTCAAACTAGGTCTTATAATTATTATTTAATTCTTGATGAGATACATCTAGTCATAAACTGTTACCTCAATTTTGTGTGTGCTCATGAATGATGGAGAGCAACGTGGATGATTTGTTTGGGATTTACAATTGTAACAGCTTTAGAAACTAAAAATCACTGTTGAGGCTGCCAACTATTTACAAACCTAGGTATACATGTATTGTTAGGTTGCCCATTGGATAGGGACTGTTAAATTGTATTAGTCAGAGTGAAAACGTACTCAGATTGGTGGGTAAGTGATTTTTATGCTTGCAGTTAACATGATGACAAAGATTAAAAATATATGGGAAATGTCCAAAAAATGTTGAAAAAAGAAAATTTGAAAAATAAAGTGGAATTAAATAAATGTACTACTTAAAAAAACGAACTAAGTATGGATTAAACTATTAAAAAAAGTTTATTAATAAAAAAGGAGGAAAAGATTACACTTAAATTATTAGGAAACTAATAGGTTTCTTTTTTAAAGGTATAGTCACTGGCATATCCATTTTTTAAAAGTATATTTTTATCAAAACAGTTATATTTATGGTTTTCGATACGACGAAAGAAAGGCCGTTACGTCAGAGAGCTTTAAAAAGAGAAGCTTTAATACCCGTTGTGGAGTGAACAATTAGTGTACATTAGCAAAGTGAGAACTGAACATTTTATAAACTTTATTTCATATCTTACAAACTTTTTTTTTTGTTTATTTGTCCTAACTTATATCTGTATTTCATTAAATAACTAGCAGTAGGACTCAGCATGTATCAAAATAATAAACAAAAAGACAAATTTTGCTTTAAAAGTGTAGAAGATAAGTTCCCCAGATACCCTCAGAGTTTTTCTCTATTTTTGATGAGCACACTCACACGTATCTACTCAAAACTTATATTAATTACATATATATCTCCTCTGGAATCAAAAAATAATATTAGGAGATTGATAAAAATATATATACTATGAGTACTTTAGTTTTTAGAGTTCTCAAATAAAAAAAAATAAAAATCATTTAAGATCCAAAATATTTATATGATTTACATCAGGGAGTACTATATACAGTGTACCCTGTATACATAGTCAATGCTTCTTTCTTTGATTATGTACAAATATAGGGTTCATCTTAAAATATTAGTACCCATTATTTTTTTTTATTGTTCAACAGTAAAAATTATAACCAGAGGTTTTGTGATGACTACTTTGTTTTTTGTTTGGTACACTCCTTCTTGGTGGAAGATTTTAAAAACTGGGCACTCCAATGCGAGAAGTAGTACAGACCCTCTGCTCCATACGCGCCTAGTTATAGTAGTATTAAATTTAAATTAAGTATACCACTAGATAAGATCTACCCTGTATATGTTTATGGACGAGAAAAAGAAGGAGTATTTTTGTTTTTACATAGCTACAAGAGTAAAATAGTTGCATACCCATAGTTTTTAATTGCGCAAATCAGCCAGATGACGTCTGTAGAAGATTTTCTATGCAACATCTCTTCTTACGTCGTGTTGTAAATTTAGTTTATATTATATTTGCTCTTATAAAAAGTTTTTTTTTTCAAAAGTTTAAAAAAAAAAACTATATTTATTGGATGATTTTTTTATTTTAATATCTGAAATAAGTACTAAGGGACTCACTCAAATACATACATACATTAAAAGCAGCAATGCATTAAATATTTATTATTTTAATAAAACAGCCGAAAAAACAATTTATATCCTTTTTTTGTTTTCTTTTGATTATAACAATGATAAAGTATTAAAACGTCTGGAAATGAATAATTTTATTAGCTTCAAATAAAATTTATTCTTTATTAAATTATAAATAATGTTAATAGCTTAATATATTTTTTAATTTGTACATAGAAATTAGAATTAACTTTGGTTCTAATCTTTGACGTACAATCCAGTTTTGTTCTTAAATTTTATAGACACAGTCAAATTAAACACAAAAACCTTAAAACTATTTACATACAATTCATCCTATTTATTTGAATACAAAACCTTTTTTTGACATAAATATTCTATTAGATATCGGGTTGTATGTTGTGTTGGATTGATTTTTGGACTGATTTCCTTATCTGTTTTTTTTTTTGGTTTTTTATCTCTCACTCTTTTCAGTCTTGATTTTTATCGGTCCTATCTTTTTTCTAATCTACAGTCCTAAGGATCCATTAGTCGGTACTTATATCCTACAGTCCTAGCTACCTTTTTATTTTTTTCTCTACAGACTAGGATTGATGAATATAATTACGAAGAATATAATAAATTTGATAGCTAAAATGTCCAACACTTTAATAATATATGTTTTAACCATCCCTTAACTTATCCCTTTGAAACAGGTGCTTCTGAAAAGCTGCAAGGGCGTAATTAGTAACTCAGTCTTAAATTATCAACCATTATTTTTGATTATTATATACATATTTTTTTTCATAAATGTTTATCTCCCAAGTAATCAAAACAGTGCTTACATACCGGTCAGACTAGACAGTTTCCACTATTTTATCCACATTTTTTGACAATTGCCTTCCATAAAGTGGTACATACTTTACTTAAAAATTACCAGAAGGGAATGATGAAACCAAAATTGCCCGTGATTGGCTCTTATAGTATCAGAAACATAAACACTATACATATTTTTAGCTCCCTAGCTTCTTTCTTCACCTGAAGAAAAACTGTGAAATATAGCGTAATTTATTTGCTGGTGTCCATCTTTGAAACACGCTCTAACAATACTGAGTCAAACAATCACAAAACTATCTAAAAAGTATTTTTAATATGAAATATTATATTTATAACAATTTCTAATGTAAACCGATTTCACTTACACAGCGCGATATACACATTACTAAAGCCATCTATTAGAAATGTAATTGATTTATTTTTACTAGACATATTATACAACATGCAGCTGTTGTTTGTATACGATCTTTAAGTGTATGCGAAGGTAGCACGTTTTTTTTTTTTTGCCACCCAGCCGCTTGTGTTTGGTGTCAGCATAAAGAAAAAGGCATCGATCAGCAAAGTATTTATTTAAAAATACTGAAAAAGGCCTTGTTGTGATCAGCGCTGGACTAGAATATGTTGACCTTGCTAACTTATTAAACCTGGGCAGGTCCATTGTTTGAGTAGTCAACTGGAACTAGAAGAGTCTGAAGGTGATTATGAATCAACACCTGATGACAAAACTTGTAGACGTGGTTGTTCGAATTTTTTGTTGAACGTATTGTTTGGACTCCAAGCTCACTGGACCTCAACATCGTGCACTAATTTGTGTGAAGTAGAGTTGAGCGATACATATCCTTCAGTAATACAAAATCCCGGCTGATGTCTAGAATCCGGTAAGATTTCCAAAATCTCCTACAGGAGACAGTCATCAAATAAAAAAAATAACGAATTTGGGTATTTTACTATAATACTTTTGTTATTGGGGGCAAAAAAATTCATGTTTAAATTTTTCCCACTAAAAATTAAATTTTAGATATGGAAAAATTTAATTTTTTGTAATTAACTATTGATTTTTGAATTTTTTTTTCCAAAAATTTAATTTTTCTGAATAACTATGGATTTTTGAAACTTTTTTCCAATAAATTTAATTTTTGGTGAATAGTTGTCGATATTTGAATTTTGTTGGAATTTTTTTTTTATTTGTTGTGAAAAGCTGTAGATTTTGAACTTTTTTCAGAAAAATGAACATTTGACATTTAACATTCGAAACGTTTTTTACTAAATGATTAAAATTTTGTGAATAATTTAGGATTTTTAAAATTTTTTGTGCATTTCAAGGGATTTTTGAATTTGTTTTCAACAAAAAATCGACACCCCCCGCCCCGAATACTAATCTGCAGACGCTCCCTACTACTAAATATTTATATAGTACGAATAGTCTAAAATTTGGTAAGAATTTATAAACGTATTCTAACTCTTTTTGGTGTAGGAAAGGTTTAGAGATCCCATACAGATCTGATTGTGATTTATATACATTAAAATTAATTCTTTTAGAAAGCTGATAATAAGTCAAATGTTGTATAATATATTTTTGCCATTATAAAGTCAAATACAAAACAACAAATAACCACTCTTCTTCTTATAACAATAATAATAATAAATTAGTTTCTAATTAATTATTTTTCCATTTCGAGACTATGTTCATCCATCACATTTAGACATTGTCATTAGTCATTCCTAATGATGATACTTTACCACTGGAAAAAATTCTATTTTTTTCATTTATATATGTACATTAGACTTATAACCAAATAAAATTATAATTCTATGATAATATTAATCATATGTATAAATGGTGGTGAATGTAAATCTGTAACTACTTTAGACCTCAATATCTTGGCCCAACCCGAAAATTTATGTTTATAAAAGTGTGATCATCATATTTAATAATTTAATGCGATAAAAATGAATGTACTTGTACTTCTTGGCTTGTGTTGGGTTCAAGGCCAGGTTTAAGACAGTGGTTGAAGCTGGAGATGGTTGGTTTGAGTGATTGACTTCACTTGTATGGACCTCTATATGTAAGAACAAAAGACTTGTAAATTGCTTAATTTAATATGGAAAATAAATTGTAAAGTTTGAACAAAATACTGGCAATTTTCTCCAGGATAACTTTCCTAGTACCCTGTCAAATATATATTTATAAGTATATTTTTGGTTTTATCACACATAGAATCCAAAATGATCGTACAAATCCGTCTGAAGTTTAAAGCACCTTATAGTAAGCCTACTGGGCAATTTTATGTAAAGCTTTGAAAAGAACGGAAGCATCTTCTTTCCATCAGAGGCCACAACGCCAAGGACTATTGCTTAGGCTGGATGTTTGGGGTAGTAAACCTCTTGGACCTTTTATTTTGTTTCTGCAACCCAGATGTTGTACTGGGGGCTGTGGAATTGATCAACCGTGAAAATCTTCGTGTCTCAGAAAATTTTCACAATTGATCCATGTGAGGGTTTTCTTGCAACTCTCGAGCCTCCTGGCTTTCATGCCCTCTGTCAGAAGGTAGCATGGGTCATTGTGAAAGAAACAAATCCCAAGGTGGGGATTTATAGCCCTCCTGATTGTCCAAATAGCCATAGAGAAGTCGTTAGGGAGGCGATTTATCGATTTAATGAATTCCTCCTTTATATTTTTCTCAAAACTTAACAAACACTTCGTATCTCTCTTTAAATTATGCTCATGATGATAAAATGACTAAATGATTAGTATTGTTTGCTTATTTCAAAAGAACGGTAGGAACAGAATATCAAAATATAATTACTAAACCTTTTCATAGTTATGAGAAAATTAATTAACAATCCATGTTTTGCTTACCTACACCGTAGATATAAATTAAACCTATTTATATTAGTAATTATTTAAAAGCTTTGATAATTTTTGCCTCGCAATGATGAAAAATAGCAAAGCCCCTGGTCCGAGTAATTAAGTAACTACGTATTTGTGGGCTAATGAAAACGGTTTTTTTGAGAAGTTTTCTTCTGCATTTTGTGTCTGTTCAACTACGCCGAATAACTCAGGATACTATTATTAGTTACTTGTGTAATTGCTGTTATATTTAGAAGGAAATAATCAATTTAAAAGGTTGATAATGATTTAACATCTCATTACTTAATTCAAGTGTCACATTATACAAGGAGAATTACAAAATCCAAGGTTATATATAATATAATACTGTACAGTCTCTTTTGACGGGTATTTTTTAAATTTATTTTCTTTTGATCATACATAAAGGAACCACCTTTAACAATGAAACCATATGTGCAGTTAGGAAGCAATGAACAAAAAATGAAAAAGTAAAGAGAGGGGAGTGCATATAAAAGTAATTAATCTTGTTACAAAAGAAGTAAAGAAAAGAGATAATTAGTGAAATTGAATAATTTAAAAAATTATTCTTTTATTTTTTCATAAATTGTCAATTAAAAATGTTTCCTCCTCTCTCATATGAAAAAAAAAGCCATAAAATTTGGAAAAGAACTTCTTTAAATCAGTTTAATTGGTTAAAATATTTATTTTTACTGAGGATCTACAAAAATAATTTTTTTTTTACTGCGATCAGCCTTTTTCCCCTATAGCAATTATGATTAGGGATAGTATTCGTAAGCATTTTCAGTCTATCAAATAATCCCGGAAATTTAACATGATAACCCAGTTAATTTGAAGAATATTTGCAGGAGAGCAGCTTAGCTGACATGACATTTCCTTATATTTGGTTAGGACAAAAGTAATTTCGTATTTCCCGCACTTCTTTTTAAACTAAGTATATCTGGTGCATTATTGGTCTGATCGTATCATCGTGTACGATGTTGTAAAGGCATAATTTTATAGCACAAACTCTTTTCTGACAATATTGTGCTTGTCTAGTTCAGTCATGAATGATTGTGCAATGAGTATAAAGGCCTTAAAGAAAGAAATTCACCATATTTTAAATTTTACTATACGAAAAGAAAAAACGGGTCCTAAGAGTCCAAAACAATTTTCAATGTATTCAGGATCCAGACTCTTTCAGTTCGTCTTCCACAACCGTGGTTAAAGCAATTTTATTTTTTTTTCAATCAATTTTGCCCCCTACTGTGAACAACTCAACCGTTTGAAGGTGGCGATCTAAAAATAGTGGCCAGCATTGGCAAATAAGAGACAATAACACATCGTCAAGACAATGCCAGGCCACACATTATTTAGATGATAGCGTCAGAAGCTCTGGGAGCTTAGATGGGAAGTTTTTCTGGATCCGCCTTAGAGTCCAGACATGACACCAAGTGATTACCATCTGTTCCTATATATGGCCAATAGGCTTGGAGGTACAAATTTGGCCTGAATGGAGGCTAGTAAAAGTTGATGGTGCGAGTTTTTTTGCTGAGAGAGAAAAGGTCTTCTACGAGAAGGGCATGTTGAAGTGGGATTCTCGTTGACACCCGGAGGATTGTAACACTTCTTATCAAGTATTGAAATAAAGAGACAAATACGAAATTACTTTTTTCCGAACCTATTATTAGCTGCTAGCATCTATGAGAGTAAGGAACTAAAGACAAGTCCAACCCCGTTTCCAATGCTCAATTTTACTCTGAGTCCAATAAGGACTCACACTTATATTCCACAACCTCCTCTTGATCTCCAGTCTTACTCTTCATCATTAAATCAAATCAATCAATTAAGGACTAATTATAACAGTGTTGGAAAAAGCAACACTCTTTAACTAACCAACAGAAACATAACTCACACGCTAAAAATAACTATATTTATAATCCTAATTATAGTACTTGGTAACTTTTTTCTCTTCATTTCAACTTCAATATCTTTGCTTTCGCATTGATGACCCCTTAATTCCCATTGGTTGTAAATTTAATTTATTGTCCTTTCATTTTGAAATTATTCATTAAAAAAGTGAAGACGCTAGGCTCAATTTGACAATTATTTGGCCACAACATAGTATTAATAATAATGAAAAAAAAACACGTGTATAAATTATGTTCACTCTTTCAAAATAATTAACAATGATTTTAGTCAAATGATGAACACTGCACTGTAGTTTATTTAAATTCTATAAGAATTGAAATAATATTATTTATTTTTTTGTTTTGTTTCAACATAAGTGATTTCAAAATGTTGTAACATTGGATCCTGCAATATTTGACCTCACACGTCCGTAAATCTTTGTTTTTATTCGTGCTGTTTTAATGTAATTGTAAAATCGTAAGGATTTGGGATATTTAAATTTTTATAAAAAGTATTAACATTGTAACCCTGACAATTCGAATAATGTTTTAGAGGAGAACATATTATCTGTCTTTAAGTTGTATTAGATAAGCTGCAAACAGTTATGAAAAGAAAAGGGAATCAACAGAAATTATACCTAATAAATAATCAAGAACATAGAGAGGAACTACATTGTTTTTTAATAGATGTACCTGAATCAGAGAAAGTGGTCCCTGCCTTAATATATGTGCTTATTTACGAAAGCTGTCATCATTATTCTTTTTCATCCACCCCATGACAAATCAAAGTCAATGGAGTCCAATAGTAAATTATGGTTGTCAAAGATTATGGAAGAACTTGGGAAATTATATCTTGTCTTAGACGAAACTGCAGGTAGATCCAGCCATTTCTAATTTTTCTATCAACACGGAGCTTGAGGACTTGTAGTTGGACCTCAAAAAGCCTAGGCCATAATAAATCCAGGCCAAAACAACCCTAAGTAATACTGAATATATGGACTCAAATACAGCTCTAAATATTGGATCTTTACTATTTTCTTTTATTATATTACGTATTTACTATTTAGAATGAGTAATTAATTATTATTTATTGAGTATGAAGAGCATCTATAATGAAGATGCAAAATAACTAATGAGAAGTATTATGAATTTAGGTAGATAAGAGTATATTTTATATCTTAATATTTACTCTCTTATATTGATTGTATTATGTAGGTTTTATTGATGATAACCTTGACGATAATTTTAGAGGCTCAGACATCAGTTCATATTTAAGTTGTGCAGCTTACAAGTGGCACTATAAAAAAATGTTTTATATGCAGTGCATGGATAACGTTATTGTTGTTGATTTATTGATTGTATCACTTTTTTCCTGCATGCCATTGAGACTGAAATGAAGTGCTTGGCATAGTAATCGATCGTTTTCGATCACCAGAATTAAGAAACAAAATGTTTACTTTAATTGGTATTTTCGATTATTAAATAAGGGACAATGACCATACAGAGGACCAATCAATACTTTATTTTGATCTTATTTTCGTCCAAGGCAAAGAAGATTATTACTTCCTACAGGTTCTTTCGTAATATTCGACGAAAATAATTAGCTTTTGGAATCAAATGACTTTGAGATGGTGTAGCGAAAAGGAATGGCATTGCCGGTAAACAGTTTCATAAATTTTACAACATTTGGACGGCTATCAATATGAAGTGAAGCATTGCAGGAGACATGCATCTTCTTCATATCTGACATAAAATTAAAAACAGCAGGAGTTGATTCAATTATATTCCTTGAATAATTATTATCGTCAATACACTTTTTTATGCTGTTGAAATGCCAAATTTCATAGGGATTGCATCCCAAAACCACCATGGATACATGACAAAAATATTTAAATCTTGCCATAAATTTATACTTTATCTCCTTTTTTATCAAAAAAAAAGGATTTAAAATTATATAAAACAATTATACGCTGAAAATTAATTTATTTTAATGTTATAAAATAAAATATATTAATTATATTTATTTTTTCTTGTGACATGCAAAATATTATTTTAAAATCTGTTAGAATTCTTCATAAGAAAAGTATGTCATATTAAAGTTGTAGGTCCAATCCATTGTAGAATAAATACGCCTCAAAAAATTAAATTACCTATAATATACGCGTTATATTTTATACAAATGGAAATGTTGATAAATGTGATCTTACATTAATATAATGTTATACATATTCTATAAAGTTAACATAGATTTTTATTTTTAAATTTGACATCATTACATTTATTTTTTTCAATTTCGGTAATATTGATTACAATTATACATTAAAACAATTTGAGTTGTCCTTTTTTTTGGGTTTTACTGATGACGATTGATTTTTTTTTTTTTTTGACGTCCTATATTGAATCCGATTTTAGCCAATAATAATTTTGTAATTCAGAAGCTAATATGATTTCAATATTTAGAGGACATGGCACTCAAATATTATAATATCAAGGGTCCATATTTTCAACTCTTCTCATACCTTTATTGAGAGTTTGACCATCTTAGGACACAAATGATCAAATTTAAACAACCTTGAAAAATATTGAGTTACATAATGGATCAATATTATAAACATTCTTAACTATACAACATTATTGAGGAAGTTATAATTATGGTTATGATAAAAAATCCCAGTTGGACAGAGATTAAAGTTTAGGATCGACTCCAAAGTAATTTTTGGTATTGTTTTTTGTAGATCCAGAGAAGGATTTGTATTTACTTTCTTTCTGTTCACAGTATAGGTCATGAAACCTAAGCTGATCTTTCTCCCCAACATTTTTCAATTGTCAGGGGTACCACGTTAATTTTCGATTTCTTTTGTTTTTAGCATACCAGTGGATAGCATTATTTTTCACTCTGCATATGATACTACAATCCTCCTGTAACTGAAGGTTCAAGCATGCCCGTTTAATATGCGATAGAATAACTGAGAAATTACAAAAACGACATAACATAATTTCATAAGGCTATTTGTCAACTATTTGCCATATTTTTATCAAAAAATACTCATATTTATTAGATTGAAATAGTCGAATGTATACATTTATTAAAAAATAGGCCTCTGATAGGCTTGATATTGAATTAAAATAATTTCTTAAAAATTAGATTAATGAATTTTACAGGACTAATTTTTACATTCTTTTAATTTTTTGTTCAAAACAAATATGAAAAAAGGTCCACCTTTTTAAGCTTATTTTATGCTATTGTAGTCATTTTCAGTTCTTTTAGACCATTTGTTGCGAGTAATTTGTATTTAAGTCCTTCATCTCATAGATATTCTTAGCAAATCTAAAAAAAAAGCCCTTGGAAAGTAGGCTAATTTCCTCCATATCATTATTTTTCTTGTTAAGGTTCCAACAATAATTTTCAACGGTTTTTTGTTATTTTTACATGTCGGCAGGTAATATGATACTAATTTTGTACCTAATATACAAGTGTTCGCTTCTAAAACTGAACACTCCTTTAAATTTTACGCCATGCACATATTTGTGATTTTATTGAGTTGAAACCTGTTTATACTTCGAGGCAAGAGTCTTGACTACTTATAAACAAAACTCCAGCAAGATCTAAATAGTAACACTGAAACAACAGCCGATTATATGGAGATACGTCGAGTCGTAATTTTTGAACTTTCCGCGCGGGAAAAATCCCACTAAAATTGCCAAGGTTCTGAACTGCAGCCACCGTTTACAGCGTGGTAGCCAAAGGGACTTCTGAGGCGACCACAAGATCTAAGTCAAGGCCTCGAATGTAGGACGAAATGGTTGCTGTCGTGAAAAAGACTGTCGAGGACAAGAGAGGCAAGGTCACCGTCAGTGGCCTCTCCGGGAGTTCCACGTCAGCAGAAGGACCATGGACCCGCTAGTTATGAAAGATCTTGTCCTTAAGGTCTATAAGAGAACCCCTCGTCAAGCTCTTAAGCATGTAGACAAGGAAGAACGCCTCGCAAGGTCAAAGATTCTTCTCAACAAGCTTAAGAAAGCCGCCTCACTAACCTGATTGTTGCCGCTTGACTTTGCTCAAGAATGCTTGATCCAACTTCGACCAGAGCTTCATCGCCAAGTCATGCAGCAAGTTCCGGTCCAGGCTGGAGTTGGTAGTGGAGAACATGGGCGGCCATATTGAAAAGACATTTGTCCAAGACTCTCATCTTTCATGTTAAATAAATTAATTCGTCCACCCCTTTAATAATTACATAATTATTAAACTATTTTTAAAAGTTTCAGAGTATTCAGTTTTAGACGTGCACACATGAATTTATATATTTACCCCAAAATTTAAAAAAAATAATTTAGTCAATTATAGACTTCCTTTTCAAATTTCTTGGATGATCTAAGGTACCCATAAACTGTTAATATAGTTTAGAACCTCTATGTGATTGAATTGAGTTATTTTCAAGATGGCATTTCATATAAAATTTATCATATCAAACTACATATATTGACATTTACGGAACACTTAAGTGGTTAGAAAAACTAGTTTGTTGATAGAAATCGAAGATAGTTTTTGAAAGAATACAAAAGCAATTTACGCTCAATTTTTATAAAAATCCTTCTAGCTTGATTATGTGTAGACGAGCCACATATCTCAAATAGAAGTGAGTTGTTATTACATTTACTGTAAATATGTACACTTGTATCTACAAATATGTTAAATAAGGGTTGTACATCATGTGAAAGTATCTACTTAATATTTATATATACAATTTAATAAACTTATGAATAGGTATACACTATGTGTATATAATACATTAATAGCTACTTAATATAAATTATGTATATTTCAATGTCCTTTTGGCGGGTTAATATTGTTTATCCCTGTACAAAAAAAAATTCTATAGAGGATAATAAAAAAAACTCACTTTGGAAAAGTTTGAAACTTTTCAAGCCATTTTTGACGTTTTGAATTTGAAAAATTGGATTTTGGGCCGATATTTACCATTTTTAGACTTGTTGTACCGGGGCTTAACAGTTCTTGGATTTTTCCCTAGATCTTGAATTTTACATATAACTGCTGTTGTTTCAAAATGAATAAAATCTTCAAGGCGTTTAGGGCATCCCATATTTTATACTACATATACTCCCAAAGGTTGATAAAATATAAGGTTATACCATAACGCGTGTACATTGATGTTTGACTTCCACCACGCCTTTAATATTGACGTCATAGTAGATGAGGGGTTGCTTATTTTCTCAAAATCTGTTTTTCTTGCCCATCAGTTGGAAAATTATAGCAATAGTGACGTCATAGACATAAAAGTGAAAAAAAGTTTTTAAAGTTAATAAAAATGAGATTAAAAATATCAATATTTTTTACCCCTATTAGATTAAATTTTAAATTCGAACTTTTATATATATTATATTTATTGTATTGACTAAATCGAAAAATATGCTGATATATATGTGTAGCTTACAAAAAAGTGAGCGCTATACGCAGTACAAAAACAACGTCTACATAATTCTTATCCTATTTTGAATAAGAAGAAGCCATTTTTCAGGGATAACATAAATATATTAATGACAGATTAGGTCAAGTTCAGTAATATTTATTTTTTCAAAAGTAAAATTGAGTTCCTTGTACTTTATTAATACATTACTTTTCAAGAAAAGTAACTAATTTTAACTAAAAAAATTACATTCAACAACCTTAATGAAATTTACATTTTGAATTATTGAAACTTTAATATTTATTAGTAATAATGCAGAACTACACTTTTGAAATCATACAAATTTGTCTAGAATTGGAATTCTTGAGGACTTATTACAGCTCAAACGCCTTTTTTTATATACAATAAAAATAGTAAATTCAACAAAAAACATCGATTTGATCAAAAACGGTCTGATAATTTTTTTTTTTTTGTTTCAAAATCGATTAATATAGACATTTTTTGAACGCTTTCAAAAATTTTGGTAACGATTTCAACAAAAAATATTATGTTTTTACAATTGTGCAAAGGCAATTATCTAACCTGTTAAGTAGCATCTTGATAAGGATGATGATCACGGAGAAGCTTATAGAGTGCTTTTTCAAAGAAAAACTACTGAAGTTGTAGTCAAAGTCTCACGCAAGAACTCTAGGCCTCTAAAATCACGAAATAAGGATTTGTAGGATTATAGTAACTTGTGGATTTTAGAGTGTTTAACTTGAAGAATGTAACACCCAAATGTTGAGGCCTTAAATGACTTTTTTAATGAGGAGTAAGCTTCCATGTTAGAGACTTGCAGTAATTTCCGACGCTGCCACCTGGATGCAGTTAGCACTGGCTATGTGTGCCATATTCAATATTAATTATACTTAATATCAATTATATTCATAAACTTTTTAGGATATTGAATATGTACCAAAAATATACATTATTGTTTCATTTTACTCTTAAAACTTTTCTACAACACGGTTTATGTATAAATTATGGATTATCATAAAATATACAATATTTTTTTGGGAATAAGCTCTTGTTCTGCTACTTTTTTTTTTTTTTTTTTTTTTCAAAAAATTAATACAAATATCTCTTATCTTCTTTTGCAGAGAATATTTTTATATTTTCACAAAGTCTCTTATCAATAAATTAACATAAAGCTTGCATTTTTATCTATTTTTTCACAGTATATGCGTAACAGTGGTAGTCCTTAACGTCCATTTTCGAACACCTCAAACGCATACCATGGCACCATGGATACGCAGAGTCTTTATTCATATACTACCACGACTTCTCGTCATGAGAAGACCACATTATGACCTGGATAAACATAGGTATGTATTGACAGTACATTCTTTTAAAAAAAATGTATGTTGTGACTAGAAAGTTTTTAATTGAATTTAAAAGAAATCAAAGACCTTACAATATTTAAATTCAAATAATACGGTCATGTTTAATTTATTTTTTCCATAACACAAATCAAAAATACCTTTAATAGCTTTTCAATGATATATTTTACTTTTTTATATATAATTCATTTTATCTAGTCATGAAAATTAAATAAATTCCTTTAATACAAATTTAATTAATTAACATGCCTTGAAGCAAGTACATTAAATTACAGAATATATTTACATGTTAATAGTTACGTACCAAAAGTTATAATTAATTGGAATTATAAAATTATGATCAACTGGAATTATAAAAGTAACTACTGTTATGAACTTTTAAAAATATATCAAGCAATTGCTGCTTTTTGATAGACTCGCAGCGAGATTCTAGGCTTAGGGCATAAAATCTTCCTGAGTACGGGTCACACACCAAAAAATTGGTAGCTAATGTTCTGTGGTTTAAAATGTGTTTTAAAATGTTTCTTGCTTGGTATGAAAAAATGTCAAGTTAGTCACTATTGTGCTTCCAAAATTGATCACTCCAACAAACATTATACATTTATATTTATAAAATCTGGCTGAAATACAACTTACAGTGAAATGAGCCGCACTACTACACATCCTTTCATTCTGAATATAATAAAAAATTAACCTATTAACTTTTTTTTACCAATTTATTGTATGTATAATATATAGATTATCATTTCCGTATTTCGCTATCAATGAAACTCCCTTTTCCGTTTTTTTATTTTATTATCATTATACCCACAACTACTCCATATAAAAAAGAATATATGTATTATTAGTGTTGAGCCGAAATTTTTTTCAATTCGGTCTTAAGTAATTTTTTTTACAGAGTTGGAAACCAAAATTTGCAAAAGCACGAGTGCTCCATTTAAATCTAAACACATTCTAATTCAATAATTAAAGAGGATCGTGTGATTGAACTTAATTCATATTTCGATATTTTTAAGCATACACAATTAGTTGCAAACCAAAACAAATCTGAGCTCTTTAGCTTACGTACAAGTCGAGAAAATAACGTGAACGTGATCGACGAATTTCTAATTGCCCACTCCAAGCAATTGGGGGTCACAAGCAACACCGTCTATGCCCAAACACAAGTATGAAACGTTTGAGAGGAATAAGGGATCTCTCAAAAAGGCCAAACTGTGCCCAGAGGAGTTAAAGAAAACAGCCTAAGCCAATCTCCTCAACCCATGAGGGTCCATGCAAGATATCTTGAGGTTTCACATCATACGGTCTAAAGTGCTATCAAAAAAGTGGGAGGCAAGAGTCTTGTGAGGGTGGAAAGGCCACTTTTGATACCAGAAATTAGACCTTTTGAATACATGTCAAGGTGAAGTCTTGTAGTGTCCGTGATACAAACACCGAAGCACTCAAATTAATTATCATCCAGCACTTGGGCGCCATGATAGCGGACTACATCTGCAGCAGGGCATCTACTGCGCCTGGAAGTCATCATTACTGCTACGTAAGGCTACATGAATGATTAAGAGACCTCTGACACACATTCATTTATACAATCAATATTGTTGAAATTCATTGTTAATTAATAAATTATATCTTGTGGAATTTTAAAATCCAGTGCTCAGATTTTAATGGACCACCACCTAATTAGTTACAAAATCGTGACTTTTATGGAATCAAGACAAAAAAACAGCTCAACCCTAATTTGTGAGATGTTAAAATACCATAAATAGTTTTTTTTTTTAATTCCATTTGTCTTCCTTTAAAAGCAATAAAAGCCTTCACAGTGCAGCCAAGAGATGAGTAGATCTAGACAATAAAAATTCACGGAGTATCATGCTGTCATGATGTCTGCTCTTAGCTAATCCAAATTGCAATGAGAGGTGCAACTGATATTATTTCCCAAGAAGCTCCAAACTGTAGAGTCAGGGGTTGAGGTCAGCACTAAAGTAGGGACACATCGAAGTAGGCCAGAAGTTAGCCATATTTTTACTGCAGAAATTTTGGTTCTGATTGACTGTATGGGGCTGAAATATAATTTTTAATATTGTAGGCAGTCTGGATGAAGTTTTTAACTGTATCTGCAGCTTTCTACGCAGTGCCACTGGTACGGACAAGGTCGCACACAGTTTGCCCTCTTTGCTACTTCTCCAACATTTTTTAGACGAGGAACAATAGATAAAAAATAAACTTTTTTGTTTCAACTGTTCCTTGGTTGTGTCATGAAACATTGTAAATTAAAATGATAGGGATACAATTGTAAATAAATGCTACTGAAAGTTTTGGGTCACAACTCTATAACCCGATTTTGACAGATATTTCTGTCTAGACCGTAATTTCAAACCTAAAGCGTTTCCAAATTGTAAACTGAGTAACCAATTGGTATAATGGTGTTTTATGGGACCTACTAAATTATAAAGAGGGTTATGGTAGAGTTGCATTAGCTCGAACTCAAAAGTACAGCAGACCTCCGAGAAGAATAGATTTTGGTCGATAGAATTATGTAGGAAAGGGACGTTTTCAAAATGAAACAATATTTTCAAGCTAAGCTACGTATGTACTTAAGGAGCAACTTTTTTATGTTTTTCATTCTGAATCTATGGAGATGTAGATTTTTCCTGATTTTCGATCTTTCAAAACGTTTAATTTGAAAAGTAAAGTTTATTCTGTATTTCCTTGTTCACTGTTGAATTTTTTACTATTATATAAAAATATTGAGAACACTTTAATTTCCTGTTGATAAGCTTGCATTTAATAGATTGCCTCTAATCTAACTTATAGAAAATACAAATAATTGGAACTATCTGTAAAAAATTTAATCTACTAACAAGAAAATGAAAATATGTTGTAATACTTTTGGCGTGTCTTAGAAGTACCATCTCTTAGTAATAATAATTGAGCTCCTACTTACAAATAAATGATAAATATTTTATCATTAATATAAAATGTAATTAATATCATAGCAACATTCATTGTTGTTGTTAGGTGATATTATACTTTCCTTGATAAATACATAAATATGGAGTAGGATTTCATATTTTCCGGGAAGTTTTCGTTGAACGAAATCCCGGGAAATATTTTTTATCATTTCCAGATACTGAAAAATAATAGGAATCCCGTTAGTAAATAATAGATATGAAATGCAAAATGGTATTGGGTCTCTACTTCACACAAAGGGTATTCCACGAGGCTCTGAAGGCATTGTAATGTACACAGACATTAGAACACGACTTTAGGGAATGCAGAAGACTCGAGAAAACAGCAGGAGTCTCGTCACAAGGTATTCTGCAAAATAGGAGGAGCACACTCTAACGGCTTCCTTCCTGAAAGACAAAATATACATTTGTGGAGTGTATCCACGGAAGGGAAAGAGTTACAGACAGTCGTAGAGGCCATATCTGCAGAAAAGTGCCCAAGATGGCTTTGGATTTTGTTTTGTACGTCTTCTAATACAGTTGTCACAGTATTTGTGAAGCTATAACATAAAAGCAAGCTGGAATAATTTTGCTCAATATTGCGACAGTGTGATAAACGTATCTGTTGGTATAAGTACTGAACCTGGTAAAATTTATTCATTTGGTAACACTGATCATAAAAGATACGGAGATGTCATGACGTCAAAACTATTTGTAACAAAGAGTGTATAAGCAATCCCGTTGTCAGAATAATAAAAATAACAAAAGGATTAGCTTTTGTTGAGGACAAGACTCGGCAACCGAAATTGATTATATCAAAATTCGATTTAAAGTTCAAATACGACACGATCAAATTGACTGAATTTGTATATAATATGTTCATGTAAAATTTTAATAAAGCTGTGATTGTGTCGACATAAGAATATAACTAATAAGGTGTGGCTTATTTTTTGTTAGATCCGATAGAACTCACTTCGTTGGGAATAATATATTACGTAGGTAAATACGGCTTTATTTGCAAAGTAAAACACCGAATTATTAATTATTGAACACTTATTTAATGTGTAATTTAATTAATAATATATAAATAAATAAAGTTATTTATATAATAAATTTAAATGTTGGATTCCCGTAACTGTAAATTCCTAGAAGTTCTGAAAAACTGAATCCCAGAAAACAAACATTATAACATAAATTTATATATATTGTGCAAATAAAAATTGTGTAACTTTTCTTTTTGCAAAACAAATCTATGAAGGCATTGTTTTAATTAAATTATATATCATTACAATGGAAAGGGTTATTATTATTACATAGTTACTAGATGATCAAAAAAATGAATGTAAAATATAATAGCAACCTTCATTTTTTTAATATATTGAAATATAGTCATGCCTATTTTAGTTGTCACCTGATTAAAGCGTTCTAAGAAGTTTGCTCTCAGTTAAATCATATTAAGCTAAGTTACAATCAATGTCACAAACCAATATAATTATTATGGGATCAATTTTAGGATAATTTGGGGATTTTTCTCTCAAAGGACAATTTGAAAAACATAAATTTTGCCAAAGGACAATTTGCATAATGTTTATATTATCAAAAGACCATTTTGAACATTCAGGCGAAAAATTATATTTATTATATGCGATTGCATATTTTAATTCAATTTAGAAAAATAATATTCGAGAGTGCCCTTGAAGTCTTTTTTACAAGATTAAAAGCATAGTGGATAGAGTTCTGACGCTTATGATATACCCTGACAGCGGTAGACGCTGGAAAATCGGGATCATGCTGGATGTGGAGACCCCAATTATCAGAAGTTCAGCCAAGACTCTCAATTTCAGTGATTGGACTGTGAAAGCTATGTGAAGAATTTAGAGAAGGCCTCTAATATACGACGACATCATCAACTGCTTTAAATAGCAACCAAGGCCAACTGAGTCAAGAGAGGGCATAAATTGTTGTCTTGGTTAAAGCAATATGGGTCGGTTTGGCAAATCTCCTCTCAAAATTGTTCTCTCTTTCGACTATGCTGTAGTGGACTTTGTCAAAAAAGAGCCTATAATATCCCTCATCAAAATTTGGGCAACGTCAAAGCCTCTATGGAGCAGCAGTGGTCTTTAAGCTTATGTTGGAGGTCATTGTAGCAGCCAAAGAAATTTTTTTTATTAAATAATACGTTATATCAATAAAGAATGTTGTACCCCTTTTCATTCTCAAAAAAGTTTATCATATTTGTTTGTTATCAAAAATCCACAATTTTACCTCCCACAATGTAGATTGGAGCCGTCAAAGTTTTTATTGTAAAAAGTATTTGGAAAATTAAGAGGGCCCTTCATAGTTCTTAAGGTGAAGGTGTTTTTTTTTTTTTTATCTCCTTCGAGGATTAAAGCTTATACTTCTCAACCTGTTGACCTAGATCATCGGAGATTATATACATAATATGTAAGACACATATGGGTTATTTAATGTAAACAGAGTCTAATAGATATAAGATGGAATAAATATTATGTAAATATTTGTGTTCGAAAATAGAATATCAAACTAGTTGTGCCTTTAATACGTTATTCAATGGCCATATATGTATGTATATAAATAACTAATTTTAAATTACTCTTGAAAAAAAAAAAAAAAAGGACTGAGTCAAAGTAAACAAAAGTTATTAAAGAAAATCAATTGTATTATAGCTATGAATACCATAAAAATGTCCGATTGCACTTAAGAAGTTATTGAAATCAAACATTACAAAGTTATTAAACTAACACGAAAATTGATAGAAAATATGTACTTGTGAGCTGTTGAAGAAAGCAATCACATTTACAATTATGTTTGAGTTAGTTGAAAGACTAGCTGGATGGAATGTATATTAGATATCTCAGGGATTTATATATTGTCTTCAATTCAAAATAAAGCTTCTTCAGATAAAATATTAATTTATTTTATCAAACATTTGTGGATGTTGCTAATTATAGGAAAGATTATATCAAATAGACATCTAATAATACGTGTTACTATTCTATAAATTTCGAGAAAATTAACTTCTGAAATGGCAATCCAACTAAAAATAATTAGGTCACATCCTTCTAGAAAAATTAGCAAAGATAAAGGTAAACCAAATTAGGACTAAAATATTGTTGATGAAATTGTTGAACTGTTTTTGTCTGTCATAGTGTTTGCTCATGGGGGTTATCAAGAACCGTTGTTAATACACATCTAGATGACCATATATGTATTATTCGTGTTATTTTTGACTATTTTAATAGAAATTTGTATTAACACTATAATAATCGTTTGCAAGATAAATATTTTTATTACAATTTAGTGTCAAGTTTAGGCTCATCACATGGGTAGGCTTCTTGGTCTTAGGAACAGTGATTATGTTACTGCTGACTTAAGATGACTCTAGATTATCTTGAGTGACTTACTAGGATACTTTTTCATGGCATTGCCAACTACGAACAGGTACATCAATTTGTTCATGACGCACTTGGCAAACTTCAACGCTAGTTCTTATGTTAAATCGTTCCTTACTCCCTTAGGCTTCATTTTCGTCGTAAGTCTACAACACTTAGGCTTGTCAATAAGATTATCCTCAATTCCAAAACGAATGCAAATTCAACATTCATTGTAATGTATCTTTTGGCAAATATATAGAGGGGTTTACAAAAGTATAAGCTTGAATTATGCTAGGCTTAAAGTTGTACTGGGATAGAAAAAAGTATTGAGAAAACTTTAATTCGCATTTTTGGATAAGTTTAATTAGTTTAATTAAAAAGTTTCAGTCACTTAACTAAAAGCTAAAGTCCTTGGTTCTCATGTGATATATAGATCACATAAAAAAATAAGCAAGATAACCACGACGAAAGAAAAAAAGTACTTTAAATAATATTCTATTCCACACTGGCAAGATCGATATTTATTCACCTATTGAGTCTCTACACTCTATTATAATCACACAAATAGAGTGAGAGTTCTAACATTGCTGTTAAGATTACCGAAATTAACCTACAGATCATTTTTCTAGTTTTAAAAAGAGTTCACAGTGAATTTATTTTCATAATAAAAACAATTATCCAATTTCCATTGTGCTTTAAGTCATTCAGAAGTCGCTAACAACGCCAGTTACCTGGCTTTGGCTGTTGTGGTGAAAGAAAAGGGTCCTCAATTCTTTAGAATGACTTTGCCAGCCTTTTTAAAAGCCTTACCAAATGAGTTCCGGTCAATCTTTTTTTCTTGGCATACTTAGAAGGATTTATAGTCAGGATCGTATGAAAAGCCAACATTACCTGCTTGGCCTTAAACATGTTGGTCTATCATAATTAAGGTTTCCTTAAGGTTGTTCCCAACGGCGAAATATTTATGAGTCGACAGACATTGCCTTTATTGACCTTTATTTTATTCAGGATATCTGACATATTCATGTCAGTGCGTACTAAAACGCAATATGAGGTTTCGTGTCTCTTCTATATTGTTTGGTTCATTCTATATAGATGAAAGCCGAGAATCAAAGTTTTTAGTGATGTGACGAAAACTTTATATACAAACTTACTAAGCTTTACAAAAAATTTCGATTGAAAATGCCCTTAAGACGTTTTTCTATCCCATAGGTTGGTAGGTATAACAAACTTTCTTCTCCTCTAAAGTATTTTTGGCATCATTAATAAAATATAAAAACAGCGTTATATACCATGCTTAGAGAGAATGTTCATTAATTAATTAATCAAACGACACACAACTATAGCAAAGACTGTTGGTTTATTTTATTGAAGAAAAAACCCATTTCATAATACACCGAGCTTAAACTTATTTTTCCCCATATGTGTACAGATATAAAAATATAGAAATATGGATATACCTTTCTTCATCACGACATTTCTAAGCAGTTATATATTATACATATACAGGGTGAGGATTTTAGATCCGGAAAAGGTTTTGATATCAATATCTGCGTAACCCTGATTTCTATGTTTATAAAAGTGTGCTTCTCAGATTTATCTGACAAAACTGTATTAGAAAAACTACAAAATCCTTGAGATGTACACAGATACGAGTCCCGTGCAGTACGCCAAAATATATAATAAACTTCATAAATAATTATGTTTGATAGTTTTATCAAATTGTAAAAGATCTAGTTTCACGTTAAAATTTTAAATTGGTGCAACTTGTTTAAATCGGGTAAATGAAACCGGTTTTATTCCCAAAAATCCAACATTCTTAAGACTTTTTTTGTTCTGGACAAAGGAAAAGGGGCCTTTTAGTTCACCGGATCTGAACCCCTTGGACTACTATGTGTTGGATAGAGCGGGACGTGCGCAGAGAGAGACTGGGGAAGCTGAAACTCCTTCCAAAAAATAGGAAGATTCAAGTCAAAAATAAGCAAAGCAACTCACTTAATGAATTTTGAGTAGAATTAGGATATACTAATTTAAGTAAAAAAAATTTTTGTTTTGAAAGAAAATTTTCTCATGCTGTAAATTGTACAAAGTATGACCACTTTACATGGAATTAATCATATACAACGGTAGGCCATTCATTTATATAGTATATTATTTTGAATCTTCACCCTTGAAAGAGATAAAGTAAATATAAAATCTACTACCGTAGATCGTGATCTCTAAAGATAGTTTAAGGAGAGAGACAACATACACATCAATAGAAAAATCAAACGATCACATTGATTATTAATAGGAATACAATTTTCTACTTGAGCTATGAACATCTTTTGACTCACAATATTGTTAGGGATATAATGAAATAAAAGTTGATGAAAAATTCCTAGATTAATCATATGTGGAGAGAATAACCGGAGAGAATATCAGGATGAGATATATTAAAGTTAATTTCACTGGGTCTGAAAATTGATGATATTAGGAGTCAGGACTATGATACAGCTAATAGCATATTATCTAATATCAATGGTCAACAAGGAAGGATCAAAGAGATGTTCCAAGGTCAAGGTACTCGCCATATAATGCCCACAAACCGAATTTGGTGATTGGAAGGTGCAGCAGATTCGCAATTGCATCTCAACGATTAATAAAAAATCTATTTTCTTTAATTATTATCCTAAGTTGTAGAGATATTTAAAAAAGGTTTTTACATGGCTGTCTGAATACAAGAATAGTTATAAGAAATTGATTGGACTCTATGGACGAAATTGATGGGATCGAACATTTTCTGGATCTGTCAAAGAGACTTGTCACTGCATGTGAAGCTATGTACATGTTCCATATATAGTGTGACGATAAGAAGAAATAATAATTACTGCAGGAGTCCTATATAAGAAGATTTCCTTACCCAGAGAATAGTGGTTTGCAAAAGAAACTTTGGAAACTGCATATCTATTCTATCTCTAATACGCATTTTACAGCCTTTGAAGGGAATCACAAGGAAACTGAAAAAATAAGAGATCTGGATATTTTCTATGGCTTCTCAAAAACCGATAATGATGAGAAAATGGGATGGATGAAACATTTGATTCGTGGTATTTGAACATTCTACAGTTTCAAAAGGGCCCTTATAGACTTGAAAGGATTGGGTTGGACTGTTTATTTAACTCCTGCAGGTCCAGTTAGGCCTTTTAACAGAGTCCTTCTTCCTCTAGAACGTTTGGGACCTGATGACGGTGTAGAAGGATGTCCTGGAGACACCCAACTGCTTGGATTGTGTGAATGGAAATTTATCGATCACTTTCAAGTGTTATTCTCTCGACTTCTACGCAATCTAGAGAGCTCCAGTTTCTTTGCTTGTTAACTAATTGTGTATGCTTTAATTTATCGAAATATCAATTAATTTCAAACTATCAACCCCCATTAAAAATTGAACAAATAAGTTTCCAGATTTCAATGGACCACCCAGTATACGTGTATGATAGTGTAAATGTATCCTTGCATTTATTTTTTTCGGTCTAGAAATGGGTCTTCATTCCATTGAAGTCCTTTGTAATTTAATTTTTTACAAGAAAAACTTTGCTGAATTAATTAAAATGTCCTTCTAATAATCTAACATTAAGTATTCCGATTATAGAGCTTCATTTAGTCTCTTCAATGTTAGGATAAGGTGGTAGCATGTCTCCAACAATTTAGATGAAAGTAACGCGAAAATAGTAATACTACTATAAATTTTCGTCATATAACTGCAATTATTGTAAAAAGCTGATAATATATCCAAAAATTAATATATGATATTAATCCAACAGCTGGCTGTCAAATAGCAAGAAGTTTTCTCCTTTGGTTAGCAAGGTATATTTTAAGATGAATGCAAAATTAGCATCACAAATGCCTCAATTGGAAAGAGACCCATTATAAACCTTAAATTTTTTTCCTTAATACATATACAAATGTAGGTGAAAGTACCCAGGGCAAAACTTCTGCATAGCGAATATTGGCAGTATGAAAATCTCTTTGGCAAAACATCCTTGAACCGTTATAAATACACACAAATTTGTTTTCAATTAAAAAAGAGAAAGCAACTATGATCTTAAAAAAATAAGCCGTACAGTTGCAGAGAGATATTTACTTTTATTTTCGAAATTCCCAGAAAAAAAAATGATTTAGATTTATTTTAATAATTATTAATTATTCTTAGTTTTGTAAATTTGTACGGTAGAGATCATAAAGCTTACTTATTGCCTCCTCCTCAATGAAATTGTTCATCGGTGAACTTGTACAAACCACCACTAAATACTGGAGATGTGTACTCAATGATCAATGTCACTTCTTCTTAATGTTTAACCCCTTTTGTTTGGGGTGAGCATTATAATAACATAAATATGACGCCAATATTTAATATATATATATATATGTATTATTATAAACTTAAATATTTGGGCAGCTATTTATCTTTGACAAAATCTCCCAAAGTTGTCCGAATACTATTTTTGTGATTTGTTTGCTGGTATGGCATAGAACTACTCCCTTTGGCCACAAAATATAGTTCCCATTTGTGTAATTATCATCTATCCAGGAATTTACAACGTCTGGAGAACATGGATGTATCCATCCGAATCAATTCAACTCTTTGGGAAGAAATTTTAATTGTATATTGGCCATAATTTAGTTACTATATTTGAGGATAGGAACCAGTTTTGTTTGTTTATTATTAAATTATTTGTTTTCAGTATAATAGATCCTTACATTAATTTGAAATGTTATATAAAAAAAAACATTTCAAAAAACTGTTGTATGTTTAATAGTAACAGGAGGGTAGAAAAGTCAGTTTATAAGCAATAATTTATGTCAAATACCAATCAAAACTATATTTGAAACAGCTTTTTACCCTTTTAATGCATTCTTCCCCATCTCAGTTAAAACCTTATACATAATATCCCATTTCTTTGAAATCTTATATCTATACACATAATAAAATGTATTTATTTTGTCTTAAAAGACATTTTTGTATGTGACTAAATTGTTTAAATATTTCTTTTTATATAATATGATATATAGATCCGAGGTAATGAAAAATCCCCGCTATACATTTATGACGCCAGACAATGAATATTTGGATGAACATCAGGTTGCAGAGCTCCTCAATTCATCAGACATGCAAGACTATCTTCATCAACAACGTCAATATCAGAAAATGTCCTCGAATCGCCAGTATCATCATCATTATCAAACCTCAAAACAAAATCTTGTGCCAAACAATACGCGGATGAATAATTCTTCATTACATAATCGAAACTATTCTAGGTATGGGAATCATCAGTTGTCAAGGAAGGGAGAAGGGTAAGTACTTTGAATATTTTTACGAATAAGTCAATTTTATGAGGATCAACAGATAATTATCATACCAAAAAAAAATATATTATACGCAAAGTGTAGCTGCGATATGTAGATTGTTCTTTAAAAAAATGACAAATGAAGAGAAGAATTTTGACTGCAAACTCTATCTTTGTAATAAATATCTATATATTTAATTATATAATACTATCATTCAAGGATAATTATTACTTTACGCAAAATGGCAGCACTCTCAGTCTCTTAGTTTAAATACGAAAATAAGTAAATGACGTTGAAACCCCACGAAAGGATACTTATATTGTGAAATGGTGGATTTTCTGGGAATTTTCCGTAGGTATAAAATCCTGGTAAAACAGGATTGTGAGAGAGAAACCCTAGTTAGTACGAGTGTTGAGAAATGGATGGAAACCGATTTTTTCTCTGTTTCGGTATTGAGTGATTTTTTCTGTAAAAACATTTTGGTCAATATCTTAATGAAGTGAAATAAAATTTAAACGAGGTAACTGGGGAAAAAATGTAAAAAAAAATGTCATTCACAACAAAAAATTGATTATATTCTTTATCAAATATTTATTCTAAAAACAACTTTATTTTTATTTTGAGGAATCGATCCTAGAACATTTTTTTGGTTAAGAACGAAAAGTACTTTGAGACCATCACAGAATTAGTAAGGTTGGACACAAATTTTTGGTGTTCAAGATTAATCTAGGACTACACATGATTTCAAAGTGCAAATCCAGATCTTGTAGGGAAAAAAAGTTTGTCTATCTGTCTGTGGAGACCTCATTTTGATTTTGAGTAACCCCCTCTTATAAAGACTTATTGACTGCTTCATCTAAAAATTTAATAATTAAGCAACAAGCATCCATTGCACTTCATTTTTAAACGGAAAAGGTAAGTCCATTTATTTGACTAGATTTTCTAAGCAGAATTTGTCCCTCTTTTTGTCAATGCCTAATTACTCTGTGCAAAGTTAAGAGCTCCCACTAATACACAAATCTGTCATGCAATGTTTTTCTAGAATTGTGACGATATCAATATTTTTGTAGGAGATCAGGTATTAAAATTGATATTTTGATACTATATCACAAAAAAAAACAGAAATTCTAGTACATGGCTGTTAGCTGGATTTGATGATGAAGGGACAATAGATTAAGATATTTGATGACTTTTTTGTATAAAAACACACACAGCACGTCTAAACGAACCATGAATGAAACTTTTAAAAGGTTTCATTGACTTACCAAATAATTTACTGATTTTTTCTTGGAATATCATAAAGTGTAGCAATCTAACCTAAGAATTAATGAGAACCAGATTTCTTCATGAGACAAAGTACAATGGAGATGGAGGCCAGAGAAGTCCCGTGTTGGCGCTTCTTGATTCAAGAATGAGTGATGACGAAAATTTCCTTTATCATCCCCTCCTCCAATGGTCTTATTACGAAGATTAAAAAGTTGCAGGGCAACGACTAGAGATAGCTCCTTTTGAGTAAGGCTGAAAAACTTAAAAGCTGGGAAAATACAACTTGGTTAATTTATGGCCCAGTCATTGAGGCCTCTATCCTCACCAGAATAAAACCCTCTTGACTATGTAATCTAGAAGAATGATGTGCAAAACCCTCTATTAATGGGAATGTGCTAAAGAATGCCAAGGAGTGGGCTGACATGTGGGAGGAATACGTGAAGGTCACTTGATAGGCTTTCAGCTGGCCATGGTGAAGGCCAAGAATGGTCATTTTGATATTTATTAGTTTACATACATTGTTTTCTATTGAATCTGAACACATACGAATTCAATAATTAGTTAGGGTTGAGAGATTGAAATAATTTCATATTTCGATATATTAAAGTATAAACAATTAGTTACAAAACAAAACAAACCAGAGCTCTTTAGCTTACGTACAAGTTAAGGAGATGATACTTTAACGCAATGACAAATTTCCATTTCCTCATTCCAAGCAGATGGCTGTCTCCAGGATCACCGTTTACACCATCAACAAGTCCAAAAAGTTGAAAAGAAGGAAGTGCTCTGTCAAAAAATCAAACTGTACCTGGAAGAGTTAAAGAAACACCCCAAGCCATTCATTTTGTAGAAATATTATTCTTAATTAATAAAATATATCTTGTTGAAGTTTAAAATTCAAAATTTTCAGATTTGAATGGAACACTCTGTAAATTAAAATAAATATAACAGAGCCTCATTGTCTTACAACTTGTACTTATTGAGAATCTTGATAAATTTGAGCTTGGGAAACTTTGTTCACGATTCGGAAGGATACACAGGAGTATATTATTTATTCAATACTATTTTGTTGTCAGCTGTTTCATTGTTTATTATTATCCCACGGAGTTATCTCATGAACTGGAAAATTTACAATGTATTGTATTCATCTGTGGACAAATTCATTTCTCTCTCTGTATTTGTGTTTTGAACCTGGATCTTTTAAACTCGAATGATTTTTTATTTACCAATGAACATATTTCAACGACTATTAAATACACTTAGTTGTTCATTAAAATCTGAACACTTTGAATTTTAAACTTCAACAAGATATAATTAATTAATTAAAAATAGAATTTCAACAAACTTAACATTATAAATATATATTTGTCTGAGTTCTCTTAATCATTAATCTAGTCCCAGACGGCTTGCAGGTGGAGGCAGAAAGCCTGGCACCACTGCAGACGGAGTCCAATGTCACAGCATCCCAATGCTGGCTTAGGGTGGCTTTGAGGGTCTCTGAGTTTGGATGACGCACCCAAATAGTATACTCAACCGGGATTAGTATCAGGCTATAGGGTGCCAAAAGAGTCAAAAAAGTTCAAAAGAACTGAAAAGACTCATTCAAATTAGTCTTGCAGTGGAAAATACGGATTTATTTCATTGATGATGTCAAAAAGGGGCATCTCCGCCCTGATAAGGCTCTTTCCACCTACTTTTCCAAAGATTTGTAGGCATTCTTGAGTAAAACCCCGAGTTACCCTTTATGGTCCCTCATGGACTTGAGTTTGATTGGCCAAGGCTGTTTTCTTTCACTCTTCAGTGTCCAGTTGGGCCCTTTTGACAGAGCCCTTCTTCTTCTCCAATTTTTTTTACCTTGGTGGCGCCGTAAAAGATTATCCTTGAGCCGCCCAACTGCTGGGGGTGCGCGAATGGATATTCGCTGATCACGTTCATGTGTCATTTTATCGATTTGTACGTAAGCTAGAGAGGTCATGTTTTTTTTTTTTGTTTTGTAATTATTTGTCTATGCTTTAATATTTCGAAATATGAATTAATTCAAATCACTCAACCTTAATTAATTACTGAATTGAATGTGTTTAGATTTCAATGGACCACCCAATAGTGGTAATACTGTAGTTACTTTTCTAAAGTGTTATTATACCAAATTGATATTGGGACCAGTAGGTGCATGCATAGCCAATTTACCATATAAAAATTGGTCTGTTAATGACATATGCCCTACACGACGGTGTCCTTATATACCATAATAAAAAACTAAGGAGTAAAATTGTCTTATATAACAAAAAAGTAATCAATAAACCGTCTATTTCAATCAAAAATCCTGTGGACTCCTCCTCAAGAGCTTATTAGTTATCCTATAGCAACATTTTTAGTCAAAAATGGTTCTCAAATAACGATACTTATTTAAGTAATGAAACAGACTACCACTAAAGGGGAATTTAATCTGCTGTAGGGATAAATAATATTTTTAATGAAAAAGAATTCTTTACGCTTATCCCTTATAAGAATTTTTTTATTTGTACTCTTTTCTAAAAGGAAACTGTTTGAACCAATAATATCTTAGTAATTAGGAATATCAATAGTACCAAAAACTTCGTCCTGTAAAAAAAAAAAAGTGATGGCGGGGGCGATGATTTTTAATTTAGTGGATGACAGTTCTGATTTTTCCATGATTTAAATGGATTGTTTTGACAAAACTTGGATAAATGCAACTGCATCTATTGTTACAATAAATACGTATATATTCAAATAAATATTTCATCTAAGTAGTTTATTTACGTCATCGATAGATGTACAAGTTCAAAACGTATTGTTGGCTAATTTTGAGACCATAAAAATTTAGGGATTTTTAGTGAAAGCATTGTACGGGAACCAGTTTAAGAATATTGGCATCATGAGAAACCAAAAGTATAGTATTTTTGCTAAAAATGTATAATCTTATAGAAACACCAACTATGTATTTTATATTTAACATGAAAAGGCTTAATAATATGTATATGCACTAATTAAACAGTCTACACAAACATTGTGAAGCAGTTTTTTATATGTTTTTTTTTAAACGATGAAATCGTATGGAAAAAGAATAAATGCAATTTTCCATTCATGGTTTTGTATGTACTTATATATTATTTTTTGTGGTAAGTTCTACTTTTTGGGGGAAAAAAAAAATATTGCAAAACTACATTCTTTGAATAAATATGCATTAAAATATCGATTAACGATCCCCCCCCCCTCCTCTCCCACACACATAATAGAACCATAAAAGCAATTTATTTGCAAAAAAAAAACCTATTAATACATAAATAAATAACGTTCAAAATTGGAAAAGGTAGTGATATTAGATTTTTTTTCTTTATGCAACTCTATTTTGAAAAGGTTATTTCAGTGACCATATAATAGAAGGCCTAAGAAAAAAATGGCCATTTTAATTTTTTGACAATGTACAATTATCAGATTACATTTCTGCAATGACAATATTCAAATTTTAGCAAAGATCTTTCTAGTCTTCTTCCCAATTTGGTTATAAAAATTTAATCTTAAACTCTGTTATTGTGCTTGGATATTTGTTTTTCAAAAAAAGGACATTTGGTCAAGGTAGTATGGGTTTTAAAAGAGGGGAGAAAATTGAAGATTAAATATTGATTTTTGTATAATTTCTTGCAATCATGTCTTAATAAATATGACATGATTAAATAGAACTGACAACCTACTGATATCAATACTTAGCGTAGTGTATATTTATATATCAAAAGCACACATATTGAAAGGTTAACAATGAGTTTTCTCATTTGGGTTATAATAAATAAAAGATTAATTTAAAATATCTTAGTGGCATCTAACGGAGGAAAAATAAGTTTCATTCATTTTCTTCTCCTTTTCCATCTCTGCTGCAGAGTCGACACATAGCAGAAAAAAACAATTTTAAAAACTATGCGTAGAGCCTTTTTTATGATAATTTATTACCAAATGTGTTACAAATTTAGAAAACTTTCTACAAAACATGGGGTGAATAAAATATTTCCCAATTTCCCATATGTTTCTTCAATTGTTCAAATAGAGTTTCACTCATTCTCAGAAGGGGCTCCATCTTGAGTCTGGATCTACTCACCCACACAAAGTAGCTGTTAGGGATAGTACTTATAGTGGGGGCTACGGTTCTGCTTATATTTATTTCCATTTGCAGTCCCATTGGTCCAAATTAGGGCCCCTTTTCCTTCATAGGGAATATTTTTATACACGTCTATGAATGAAACTTGTGTGTATTAAACACAAGTTTCTACGAAAATTTAACAAATATTGTTTTCCAAATTGCCTTCTTTTTTTCTGATTACATCATATAAAATATCGGAGAACATCTCGAAATTCAAAAGAATTTTATGCAGTCATTGGATATTTGCCCCAATGTATTGATTTTTCGATTTTCGATCCACATTGACTTTATACATTGTTTAACTAAGAAGGAATGAGAAATTGAACAATGATGGAACATCAGGGGAACAAGTTCATTATTTTGTTTCCTCAGGGCAAAATGTTGAAGTAAAAATAACAACAATATAATTGAACAAAGTATGAAACTAACTTCTTACAAATTTATTCAGATGAGAACTAAAAAAGTAAAGGGAAAAAAAGTTTAATCTATCTCTTTAATTAAAACGCCTAAAGGAATGAAAAAAGAGAAAGTTCTTAAGAAGAAAAACTATACGTTTAAAACAATAACAAAAAATACACAATGTATCTTAAAATATAAGGGGAAAAAATTAACTGACTATGTTTTTAGGTTGTCTTTAATCAAATTTAATGAACTCATTCATTTTTCAAACTACAAAGTGGGGACCCAAAACATTCAGTAGAAATTTATAAAAACTTTGATAAAGGTTATTAATAATTACAATGTTATAAATTGCAACCAAACGACAAACTAAAACAAGGATGAATAAGTTTTGTTTTTTTCCAATGTCTTTAACCTCAGTCAGACTGCATAATTTTACATCTTTAACAAACGGCATTGGTGCAATGTTACCCACACTTATTTTTGTTGAAATAGCTGGGTTTTTTTTCAATATTTTTTTATAAAAAAAAGTACTAGTTTTTGCTAATTTTTGTCATGTACGACCATCGTTCTTCTTTTCTTTATGCCTCCTAATAAGATAACAGCTCATTTTGTGGTATTCTTATTACTGATGTTCTAGATTAAAATAATAAAGAGAATCTTGAAGATAAGCGGAAAATAGATGATCCACCTGTTACGTGTAACTATGTCTTGTGCATGCTTCAAGAATATGCTCAGATTTATTAATTTTGGCAACTAAAATACCCGTGCATAGCGTGCTCATAGTGATAGAGATGCACCAATACGAGATGTTTGACTTATACTAAATAAAAATGTGTATACAGCCTATGTATGACCTTATGAATATATGACCATTGATAAACAATTATTTCCCTTTCGAGGGCATTCAAAATTTGCGCAAATTATACAATCTAAATTGGCTAAGTATGGTATTAAGATTTTCTGGCTTGTGATGGATCCTCTACATTCTAAACTTTATACTGGAAAACCAGTAGAATGCCCCCAACAAGTGAATGTTGGTGAGAAAACAGTTTTTTATCTATAAAATTTATAAAGGGTCTGGAAGAAACTCAACCACCGACAGTTTTTTTACACGTATGGAGCTGACTAAAGTATTGAACAGCTGGTATACTACTTTAGTTGGAACAGTTATAACAAGAAGATTCCTACCATGTAATTTGCAATCAATAAAAGAAAGGGTAGTTTCCTTAACCAATTTTTCCTACCATAAAAGGAAATTGTTTGTTTATTTGTACAAATCTGTTGTTCTTTTATCATGAATATAAATAACTGGAGAAGTTGATACCACACAATCAAGAAAGCCAAAGATTATCATGTATTATAACAAACCCATAAGCGGTTTGGACACAATAGACAAAATACCGGGCGAGTACACCGTACAATGAGTTGGGTTTTGACATTTTTCTGTAACATGATCGAAATTTACAGGGGGGAACCCCCAGGGCTTAAGAAAAAAGACTAACGGAGAAAGTTCCTAAAGGATCTTCAAAATCAGCTATACATTGCGCTATGTAAAATTGTTGTAGTAACCGGATGTGTATGAGAAACTGTTATTTTCAATTTGCTGTGGAAATGGTCTTATATCAGCACACTATCATACCGCCAGAAGGGGCAACAGCTAAGTCAAAAGTACTCTATGGAAATCGTGGAGCTAAGCCAATTGTTGGCAATTGTCATATTTGCTGAGATCAGAAACAGAATCGTCGTAAGACCAGGAAAACCTGCGTTATTTGTATTTGTGACGAACATTCAGAAACCAAAGCTGTGGGTATAAATTTTAAAACAGTCTAGTCTCCGTAACTTACCAGATATTTGCATATTTTAATTAAAAAATGTAGAGATAGCAAGAAATCTTAGAGGTCTCAGATGTCTTGAAAAAAAGTAAGACATACTTTAATAATAAATTGGGAACAATTGTACCCATTCAGTCCGACAAAGTTTAAGTGTGGACATGATGGAGGAATAACAAAAAAGGTGATACGTTCGCAATCTCCTCCGTACCCGTGCCTCTTTCAAGAATGCTAATACTGTCAGTATCTCCATCCAGACTACCTACAACATCAAGAAATACATTACAGCTCCATACAAACCCCCCGAAAACACTTATTCAGCAATAGTATGAATACTACTGCAAGTTTTGGTTCCCTGCATAGTAAATATATTTCATGACATAAAAACGATCCTCTGTTTTAAATCAAGATCTGTTGATTTAAATGAGTTAAGTATAAACATTGTTCAATAATTAGTAAGGTTGGGCATTTCGGAGAGTACGGGTGGATGGGGAGGAATATATGTTACAACTGAATAAATACCCAAGTTCACATCAGCTACCACTTATTCTGGAGGAAGAAAATATACTACTACTACAATGAGAAAGATTTTCAACATTAATTGTAGCATTAGGAAGGAAATAATTTAAAACAATATTTAAATAAATATATTATCATTTGATTATACCATTAAAAAAATAATAGCAAAAGTTGGAAGGAATCCATCATTGAAAACACCACGACTATCTATTAAAGAACAGACTATTAAAAAAATCACAAAAACTTAACCGTAATTCATTTTTTAACACCAGTACTGTTATTTTTTTATAGCTTGTAAAACTGTTGGTATGTATTTAGGACGAAAGATTGCATTTCAGTTCAGTACTGCATATTAGTGCCCTAAAAACTTATCAAATTTGGTCCTTGACTACATCACTCGATTCTTTTTTTTTTTTTTTTTTTTTTTAAGTTCTGGCAGTTCCATGGACTGATACTACGACTATTAATGACTGGACCGAATAAATAGTGACCGACACAACACCATTAATTCCATAAATGAATATGCTTACTACAACCATTATACGTGTACACGCTATTTATTTTATAAGCCTTTAAGTATTATAATCTTCAAACCTCAAAATGATTACTTTAATGCTTCTAAATTAATTTATCCTGGTATTATTACACGTGGTTGATGTTTGAAGATTATAATACTGAAAGGTTTGTAAAGTACTTTTTGATATCCGAAAATAAGAAACTGAGTTGAAAGCATAATCTTTCAAAACATTAATATTTTATCCCCGAAAAATGGGTAAATATAACAGAAAATAACATTGATAAATAAACATTTTTAGAACTGCACATTAATATTTTCTCCCCGAAAAATGGGTAAATATAAGAGAAAATACCATTGATAAATAAATATTTTTAGAACTGCCAACCGCTCACCTAAATATTTTTCTTTACCATCATTAATTTGGGCAATCCTGATAGTCAAGAATTATAATGTATATATATAAATTATTATTCGAAAATAGTCATTTTTTATTTTTATGTTTATTTTGGCATTCAATTTTAAGTTTTATCTATTCTTTTTGTTTAAAAACTATACAAAAAATATGCCATTTTGGAAAAATTTTAAGGACTATGAAGCAGGGTATAGGACATGATTCAATACCTTAAAAAATGATTTCTAAGCTTCTTAGATCTTAAAGCAGTAGAGAAATATCAAATACACAAAAATGTGTATAGTGTACACCTATGCTATATGTAGTGACCAACTTTTTATTTCAGAAGTGGGTAAATCATATTAAGTATTGTCTTTACTATAAATTGATTCTTAGCTCGTATATAAATATTGAAATTCAAATTAGGGTATGAATATTTCAATTTCAGAATATTTTAATAGTATTTTTGACATAGAAATGATTCAAGCCAAAAATCCAAGTGACTAAATGATAAAAATTGTACGAATCTCGTTACGTCTATCTTAAATTACCAATACAGATGTATTTTGTACCATAATTGAACCACTACTGTAAAACATATACTACCAATCTATAAAATGCTGCCATCTGTATCTCCCTCCAACCTATAGAGCAAAAGCTATGAAATTTGATATATGAGTTTTGAATCCTCAATTTGAGTAATTTGACAACTTAGGGCTCAAAAATTTTTAGGAAAAAATCAATTTTCATAGTGATAATCTTCATGAAGAAATCACATAAACCAGGTGTTTTTCCCAAATATATTTTTTCAATAATATAAGTCTTAAATGTAGAAAATCATTCATATTTTATTAGTATCTGCAAAACAGTCACACAATTCCTTAGAGCAAAAAAAAAATCATAACTTTTTTATAAGATTAACTGTTTGATTACATTATCTTTCTTTCTTTTTCTAGCATTACATCCCCTCCACAAACACATAATCGAATACTCGTACGAACATGCAACGGCCTGGAGCTAAGAGACCCTCCCTACATCCCAAACTCCAGTGGTGGCGGAGGTGGCTACCTTACAACAACAACAACGAATAATGCCATTAACCGAGGCAACGTCTTTCAGCAGTTTAACAAAACGTCATCCTCCTTTGACGATATCATACCCCCTTTTGTGGAGCTCCCACCCAGAGCCAAGTCCTCGATGTCTCATCATAGCTTTAAATCCTCTAGAAGTTTTCATGATGATCAAAACGAATTACAAGGACTACCGTTGAACGGTAGTTGCCGTCTTCATGGTCAATCCGCAGACCATTTACCTCTTCGATCAAATAATCAACAGCGTATAAAGTTCAATAGTTTTGATAGGATGAATAATTTTAAATCAGCAGGATCTCCAACTGCTGACTCGGAAATGGGAGAAAATTGGAAGCACTCCTCCTCCAACAACAATAATAATCATTTAAACAAGACGAACAATCGAATTAGTGATGTTTGTCCAGAGGTTAGCAAGGCTCTCTCTGGTGTTATGCTTATAGCAGAGCAGAAAAAACGCCTTGAAGAAAGTACAAAGGTGAGAAATATAATGTATACTACCCCTAAAATAATGGTAGTGGAGTTAGTCAGTAACTCAAGTATTTTGAATGTCACAGACTCCAACAAAAAAAAATTATAATATATTTTATAGTTTATAAGTCATTTGAGTCTACAGGCTATAAATTTAGATCTAATTTCTAGCTATAGGTAGTTATTGGTGTTATGTACTAAATAACTATGCCAGATATAAAGTAAATATTTAAAATATAAGATATTTAATCAGATAAACAACAAATGCAATACATTCATAAGTTTCAGAACAAAATATATGTACTCGTAACCAAATTAATGCAACATTACTCTTTACTCTGATGACATTGACTATTCACAATGGCTAAGTAATGAACTAGCATGGATTGTAGCTATGCTCTACCAAACATAAGAATTTAGACTTTAAAGAAGTTCTGGAATTGTGATTGTATAGAGCATAGAGAACGTTCGAAATTTGTGATGTAAACTTAAGAAAGAATTAAATTTCAAGTTTCATAAATTAATGGTACTTAATATGTAAAACTTATAACCATTTAGGAAAACATTTTACGAACACTCAATCTAAGAGTTAGATTATAAATAAGTTTTATTTACATAAATCATAATAATATTTTGTAGCCGGAGTGGTCTCAGTATAATTTTTCTGACTCTACCAAAAAAAAAGCACTGAAGAATTATATAACTTTAACTGGGAGCCTTACAGGTTATTTAATTGAGAATCAATCCTGAAGGGAGTTGAGCTCCATTTTAAAAGAGACTTCACGTGGAGGCTTTGTTCACATAATTATATGTTTTATTAATAGTAAGTGCATAATAATGGCAAGTAATGTGGTGATTTTTATTCAGGCACCAACTTCGCAGCCTGACTCCCAGAAATCCATGATTAATTTTTCGAACAAAAAAAATCTCAATTTTTTTCAAGAAATTCTACATAAGCGATATAAAATTGGGATTAACATAAATAAAAATTATTAAGGCAAAACTAGGTTTCTCCAATATATGGGAGAACGTTTATAAAGTGAAAACATACAGAAAACACAGAAGCAAAGTACTTATTCCATATTTAATTGTTACTCATTTTTTCCTGTCATAAGGCATTAAAACTATAAAAGTAACCAGTATCAGAATAATTTACCTTCCTCAGATGGAGTTGCACTGATTATGTATGAGTACATATTTTAGTATTACATTTACTCAATCTCACCTTAGAATCTGCTTGGAAGTCCAAATACATAAAGTAAATTTACTTCTCTAGGAACAACCGGGGCGTTAAACTACGTACTTTGAGTGACATTTTAATTTATAACGTAGTTAATAGTTGGGTTGGCCCGGTCAAACTATGTGGGGCCGTTTTCAAAAGTAAAACAATATGTCATATCAGTTATCAAATTGATAGAGTCAGTTCGTTCGGTATTTATCCATCATAACCCGGGTTCTAGGTATTTTTCCCGTAAACATATTTGTCGATTGGGGTCATACATTTATTGATGTCATCCAGTTGACGTGTGACAGGTTACCAATTTAAAGATTTTTTTAGGATTAGTGTGAGGGAGACAGTACAGGATATTTCAGATTCCACTTTATCAAGAAACGATCACTATTTCATAGATCAATATAATCTTTCAATATGAAATATATTAGCAAGGGCTTCAATAACCCTTGGTATTGCCGTCTGTAGCACCAAGGAAATAAAGGATTTTTTGTTACATCCTAAAAACAAATTTCGGTGAGTAGAAAATTTTTATAAGGATTTATTTTCGAAAAAAAGGTCATTCAAACAAATTATGTAGCAAGATGAAAGTGAAAGTTTGAACTAATAATATAAAAAGACGGTTAATATGTAATGTGGCAAAATCTCTTTGCAGTAAAATTTCCTGTCATGCATAAGCCGTTATGTACTAAAAAGTGACTGTATGCAATTAAAGGATACATATATTAACAAAGGATTATGCGGTGTTTCTCGGACATTGGAGCGAGCGGGAATTCACATTGAATATGGTCAGAATTATTTATTTTCAATTTTTAGACACCCCTCCGTGCGGGAGAGCATAATAATAAACGTTCTATTTTGAATTCAACAAGCATCAAAAGAAATTGTCTAGGTGAGAAGTCCATCTAATATTCCTGTCAAAAAATTGCTAAATCAAAATTCGCGAATAAAATTCCAAAAACTTTCCTACATTTATTTTGCTAAAAAAATAGTATTTATTGGAATTGTAGAGAGGAGGAACTCAAACCTACCAAGATTTTTTTCCTACTTAGAAAAAAAAAGGAATGGAGAATAATGTTGTTGAAGAAATAACACTTGATAACTGATTTGTTTATGCAAATATTCCAAAAAATATTTAATTAAATATTCTGGAAATCGCAAATACTTAATAAGACAGAGAAAATTTAATTTTAAGTCCAAAATGGATTGTTTTGTGGTTTTTCTTCTTAAAAATTCAAAATTGACGTTTTGATTTTGAATAAAATTAGAAAATGTCATTCTTTTTTATATTTTTTTTAAAAGACTTTAAAGAAAAAAATCGTAAACTCCATCTATGCCTGGGCAGGTTCAGAGGGGGTGTCCATACAAAATTTTAGCCTCCTCGGATAAATGGTGTGGACACACAAACTCTCTTTTTATACTTATATTCACATAACGGTTCTAGGAAACTTTCCAGAAAACATCTTTGCAGAGGCTATTTCCCGAATTTTTTATGAAGATTTATGGTGAAACACTTTGCAATTATGACTGCCATTCATGTTACTTTAATTTTAAAAGATACACCACATAACAAACTAAACTATTATCTACTAAAAAAAGGAGATTAAATATATTACATATTATTTCTTACTAAGAATACAAAACAAACAACATAATAAAAGTCTCAAAAACAGCTGGTGTTAATGAGAACTCCTTAAATAGTATGTTTGTAGTATAAAAAAACATTAAGTCATTATTTACATGTGTATACTTATAATTAATGGGCTTTGTTTTTAAATGTTCACAAACATATACAAAATGAATTTGTATTTTGAGAAAAGGTCAATTTTTAAGTATGTCCATGCGAGAAAAATACTTTTATACGTACATGTATGTGCAAAAAGACATTTTTTTTGTACATATTGATTCCATTAGTAGGACACAAATTTTTTGAGAAAATTTGTGTCATACTAAATATTGCGCAATGATTTTTTTCAATGTATTTTTAGCACAAATGATGTTTTGTAATATAATTTAAATTTAATCACTTGGTCATCTTATGAGTATTTTAAAGTAACTACTTTTGAAATCAGTAGACTCTCAGCTGAGATATGTCCCACTAAAATTCGGGATCCTTAGAAAAGGGACTCCTAAACGGGCCACGGGGCTCGTACTCTCACAAGTTACATTGTCCGATAGTTTTTTTTTTTGGTTTAAGTACCCTAAAGAATAATGATCAAAATCAATGACGATGATGTTGTAATAGCGTGTACACTTCACATAGAATAACCTAGTAGTTTTGAGTCGGTCCTTACTTTATCCTTAGGACTGTCTGTCCTTAAGTTATTCTCTACTGGTGGTCCTGTATGAGATCACAAAATCTTTTAAAATGGAGATATGTTTATACTCAAAATCTTTTATATAAAAATTGTTGATAAATATTGCCTTAGAGACGTAATCATGGAGCCATGAAGGGAGATCTTGGTACTTGCATACATTGTATTTTGGAGATCCTTATATTATGAGGATGTTACAATGAGCCAATATGAGGGACTGTATCTCACATTAAAGTGTATCCAGACTTCTTCCTCCACAATCCTAAGGATTGGGTTAATTTTTAAATATTGGTAGAACATATGAAAAGACGTCTCCAATTCTTTTTGGCAAAAATAACATTTATCTCCTTAGGATCTTCCCGGGACTTGTTTGTAAAAGTACAGAGGAACCCTAGTCTGTAACTCAGCCATTTTTGATGTTTCTCAGTGAATGGGATCTTCAAAATGACGTTTGGATCTGCATGTTCCATGCCATTGCTAATAACAAGCCGTTCAAACCTTCGCCTTGTGATCGATGAAGTGTACTTCTCTTCACAAGTAATATTAACAGTTGAAGATTGCCTTATCACTTTAGTAAGAACAACTTCTAATGGAATGAATACATGGATTGGAGGACTGAGATAATTACTTTTGAAATCTCGTACAAAGAACAACCGCCTTGTTCTATGGGAGAAAGGAAGTTATTCCTTGGCTTGCAGAAGTAAACCCTGCATTACTAAGGAACTCACTCATACTGTTCAGTCGAGGATTATAATTAAGTGGCTCATTTGTACCTATTAAAGGGAGGACATTCTCAATGATAGAGCTGTATACTGAGCAAATCTTCCTCCTATGATGAGTTGTTTTAACCATGAGAGATTCAGCACCTTCCCCATACCTTCTATGTTTGTTGAACCAAAGCCCCAGGGGGTTGTTGTAACGTATGCTGCTCTTACAAGCCCCCATAATAAATCTTCCCTTAATTTATATATGCTCTCACACATCATCTTTGAAAAAGGCACGTATCTCAGCGGATGTACCACGATCCTAAATAAAGATGGCACAATATTAATCTACTGTAAACATAGGGGATACGTCAATATAATTAGAAGGTGCTAATAATAAGTGGGTTTTTTTTCTGCATTTGAGTGTGAGGCGTCAAATGTCCTAATCGTTCTTGTGTTGATTAATAAAATATGTAGATAAGGATGATATATTTTTACATCCTCTTAATTATTTTCAGATTAGTTTTATGAAAAGTTTCAATGAGCTCTGATATTTAACGGGATTACATATCAAATGATTTTAAATTAATTTTATTAGTTTATTTTATATTTAGATAATATTATAATGATTTTATTCTAACCTAAGAATCACATAAATTTAGGATAATATCCTAATCCTCAGACTCTTCATAAATTTAAATTATTTTAAATACTAAGAGTAATTGGATAGAATGAATCTCAGCTATAAGTTATATCTTCTACGACATGATACAGGATAAATCTATAACTATTCATAAAAAATTCCAAGGATAAAAAATATTTGCAGCAAAATTACAAGTCATGAAGTTGATATAAATTTAGTTGCAATGTTAGGATTTATGATCATAGTTGAAATGGCGTAGTACTAAAAGACCGATGAAGATCGGTCCATAGGATTGACTGACAAAATTAACCAGAATTGGACCAAGAAGACTTATGTTTGTATAGTTGTTTTACTCGGATCCAACACTAGTTATAATTGGAGATCACATAAATGTTTGATTTTTTTTATAACATACCGGCGTTTTGTATTTATTGAATCTCAAATTATATTTCCGTCCGGAAACAAAGTTGAAAGGAGGCTATGCATTCGCTTCTGTTTGTTTTTCTATTTGTAAGCAGGATTTCAGGAAAAAGTTGCTGACCGATTTTGGTTAACTTGGAAGGAAGATTATTTATGTTAGAGGTTATCACCTTTTTAGACGCCAAGGTCACACAGAACATTTAAATCGCATAATCGATCATAACTTCAGCAAATATTGAGAAAGACATCAATAGTGTCCGGAAGATTATATTTTACAAGGGGCTTGTTTTTTGAAAAAAAAATCCAAAAGTTTTATAAATTCATAGCTATTCACAAAAATTTTAATTTTTGGAAAAAAATACTCCAATAATCTTTAGCTATTCAGAGAAAATTAACTTCTTTTTTAATTTAAAATTTAATGTTTTGTATTAAAATATTTTAATATTGAAATTTAAATTTAAAATTTTTGGGAAATTTTTTCAAAATCCAGAGATTTTTATAGAAAATTGAATTTTTGGAAAAACAATTTAAACAAAATATTTTTTTTTAATCTTTTTAAAACAAATAAAAAATCATTATTTCTAAATAAGTATAAAAATTCATAATTACTCGAAAAAAAATTAAATTTTGTAAAAAAAAATGTATATATATTAATGATTTTGCTCTGCTGCATAATTTATTCGAATGACGAAAAAAGTTACTAGTAAAAAATAAATAAATAATTTGGGGAGGGGGGGGGGTACACTCCCTCCAGTCCACCCCCTGTACATCACTCAAATAATTGTTTTTTTTTAGATAGACAAAAAATTTCAACATTGCAAACTTTTTATTACTAACATATAGCAGAAACTAATGTTAATTTGTAGGGAAGATGACTTTAGGCAGAGATTTTGGCACTTCCAAGTGCCCGTTCTAGTTTCTTATTGTATGAAAAAATAAATATTCAAGCATAAATACGTCCACATTGTAAAAGAGAATTTTTTTCTTTCACGCATGATGAAAAAAATTTATTTACTCTTTGAAGATTTATATATACTTGAAAATTAAATTCTTGAGACTTATATAGTACAAATATTTAACTATATTTTAAATATTCAATTAATATTTATTTTAAAAAATACATAGATCAAAGTAATTTTACTGTTAAATTATGTATTTATGACAATCTTAGTTAAAAGTTTTTAAATTCGAACATTATTTCCAGAATTTTTCCATTACGCTATGTAACAAAATGAAAAATGAAAAATAGAGCGCCTGCATGCTGAACCCCACATTAATTATTGTTATTTAAGCCGTAGAACACGAAAATGTCCTATAAATTTTTTTGCATTACATTAAACACTGCAGGTTTGGCCTTTAAAGTTGTTTTTTTAAATCAAGTTTGTAGGGTTTAACTATTATTCAATGTCATATTTAGTCATGAAAAAACTACAGAAATAAAAATAAAAATGTATGTAGCCACGGAAAAATCGAGGAACTTACATAGCAACTAATATCTTTTTAACTTTTTCGCCAAGTGCTTTTCATCCGTGCTGACGTTATAGAATAGACCTTACATTTCAATTTTTTTAAATTAACTAAAGGAAGGTTTTTTTTTCTATTGATTTTGTCAATTTAGTTTTTAATATTTAGTAAGAAATTTAATAAAATAATCTTCAAAAATTGAATAGCTTATTAGATTATAACTCACTATGTTATTAATAAAATGTTCTATACTCATTAATTATTTTTAACTATATTAACTAAATATAAAATGATTTACTTTTTTTATTATTTAAATATAAATTAATTTAGGCTATGTATGAAAACATAACTTAATAAAATCCCCATTAGATTGGATCATACTTTCTCAACATTCCTGGAAACGCCCCACTACCTTTTTGGCAGTCCCAATAAATAAAGTCGGGAAAGACTTCCTTATCCCAGCTCTTAGGTATCTAGTGGTGCTATGGAGACCTTCTTTGGAAATCCATTCATCATTGCCCTAGACAAAATAGTCGAAATGATTCGATTCCGTTGAGCAAGGAGGTCAATAACACGGCAGGACGTTCATCACAATGATTATAATTATTGACTTTAAAAGGGACACGTTTTTTATCGGTATGAATATGACCAGAAATCCTGCCTTAGAGTAATTGACGGTTGATTCTTGTTTAGATTAATTAAATGCAGAGTCTAAAATTTTGAACTTGCGTGAAATTGACGATATTATATCAATTTTCTTATTAAAACCATAAGAAATAGTATTTCAGAGAAGATCCTTCACCCCCCCCCCCAAGTTCCATACACTCTTTGGAGGCCAACCCAGCCGTATCCATGACCAAATTCGGAAAAAAACCGCTTTACTGTGTCAGAAGGTGTCAATGCTAAAGGAGAAAAGTCAAAGGAGTAGAATTACTCAAAAGCATCAACAATTTTGGTTGGATCCCTTAGCATTGGGTGATCCTGCAGGAGTTGTAAACATTTGTTTACAAACTATTTTACAAAAATTAGTAATAACAAATCAAAAATTGGCTAAATATATATAAATAATTCAATATTAAAAAAATTAACAGGAATACTCAAAAGTCAGTTTTAATACAAAAAAAAAAAAAAAAAAACTTGAACCGGTTATGGATCAACGCAAAATGTAATTAAAAATAAATTAGAAATGAAACCTTTTGTCTTTACGAAAAAGAAGGTAAATCTTTGTTGACTTAATAATGCCTTTTAGGCACATGCAGGTATTTAAATAAAAGAAAAAAAAAGTTTCAAAGAAAAATAGTTTTTTTTGAGAAGATCCTTTTATCATGTGCCATTAATCTTAATATTCCTCTGTTTCTTATGAGCTAGATAGTTGCATTGAAGAACTTTATTACCTACAAAAACTACAAAAACGTATTCGGAAAAATGAAAAAAAATACATAATAAAGCAGTAAAAAAAATTACATAATGTAAAAGTTCAAAAACACGAAATGATTATTTATCTATTTAGTTAAAAAAATTTAATTTAAACATATATTCATAAAATTGCTTGTCTTTACATTAAATTCATATTATGATTTTTCTTTCATGATCCCTTTTCTCGGGATTTATCGGTTTTACACCTCCGGGGAACAAAACTTGATGAACATAATAAAGATATGATTTCATTTCTATTCTTTTGATACTTTTATTAATATAAAAAAAGGCTATTTCAGATTTTCATTTATTTGATTCAACAAACTTTTTACAGAATGTAAGGAATAATATGTATTGTTGGACCTGTTAAAAACCTAAAAAGACTTCAGTCATATCAGTTCGGTCCAAATAAAATTTATCAGTCCTAGAACTGGTCCTGATCTATCTTTTATGTTAGTTACAACAGCTTAAATGGCGTAGTTAGTATATATGTCCTTCCAACTGTTCTTAATATGAATAACTTTTTGATCAACACTTAACCTCCACTGTCAAAAAGAAAAGGAAAAATTAAAAAACAAATGGTGGCTAGTCTTCTGGAATTTTTTTGTTGGCAACTATTAAAGATCATTTAGAAAATAGTTATTGATTATTATTTAACATTATTTGATAATCTTATAGCACTGAGTATCAAATGACACGAATTCTAAACGAAGATCCATGATTGACATAAATTAATATACGAATAAATACTCTATCTCATACTTTAGTTGATTTCATATTAGGTAGAGACAACTGCTTAATACCATACAAGAGTCAAATTGGGAAAATTATTTAAAACAATTAAAACGAAAATCCACTATATTTGTGTTTTGTTGTCCAAAGTGGGCGTTGTAAAAGACAAGATAGCTTAAGCTTAAAGAAGAAGGGGTCTGGCTAGAACTTATTATTATATTACATCGTTCAATAAGTCCCAAGGTTTTCTTACAGATGGGGCCACAATTGCCAAATCTATATTTTTTTACGTAGAACTAGCCTTCCAACGAAATATATTAAACTTTTATAACAGTCGCACTATTTGCTTACAAGTTACAGTGCTTGAAGTGACACTACTTATGGTGGTTGTAAAGAAATAGATTCAAACCAATTACGTTTATTCATATATCACTGCTTCTAGATGGGAAAAAATACCGCAACGGAAAAGACTGGCATGATAAGTATTATCCGAACTGTCCATCGAAAGCTACTGTGGAACGTTGATATACTGAGTTTAAATGTGGCCAACAGACACCGATGATGCTGAATGCTCTTGTTGCACAAATTCTGAAGTTGTTCCTGAAAACATACAAAAAGTTTACAAAATGTTTATGTCTGATCGTAAAATGAAGGTGCACAAAATAGCTGACATCCTAAAGATATTAAATGATAGTTTGTTTACTATTATGCATGAAAAAATGTGTATGAAAAAGGTAATCTCAAAGTCGATGCTGCGTTAGCTCAGAGTCAACCAAAAACCGCAACGTATCAAGGACTCAGAGTGTTATTTTGAGCTGTTTCGACGCATTATGTCAAAAATATGTCAAAAAGCACACAAATTTTTATAAAATAAAAATACAAATTTTATCATGCTTGAAGGAGACTATGTAAATGAATAAAGTTGAATTTTGCTAAAAATATTGAGTTTTACTTAGTTAGCCTCGGGACTTATTTAACGATGTGTTAGATTCCAATTATCGTTTAGTATTATATTTGTTTAAAAAAAAAATATTATTCAATCCTAGCTATCCTAGCTATAAATAGCTACAATTATCTTCTAGAAATCAAAGTTTGTTTGTTCGTTGACAGCTAATACTCCATGCAATTACGTGTGTTACCGCTATTAGTCAATATATTAACTTTGCTCATGTATATTGCAAATTGACACGTCTTTTCTTCCGACAATTATGCAATATTAAAATTTCATTATAGTTTTTTACTGTTATCTGTCAGTTGGGTTTTTTTAGGTCGAAAGTATACAAGCTTTAAGTACAAAAGGGTATATGAATTGAATTTCTTTCAATAAAACAATGAGAAATTTACTTTGTTTGACTATACCAGGCATAAATATTGAATATATAAAAGAAAATACTTTCTGTTCATTTTTGAACGCCTTAAAAAAGTTTTTTTCTACTTACTTTTAAAGTTGTTTTCCAAAAAAGATACTCCTTCCCAAGATTTAAAAAAAAAAGTAGCGAAACGACTACTACATGATCAATTTTGCCCAGATTGTTTGTCTACGGGAATATTTTTCTCCGCTTGATGTACCAAGAAAATCATGAATTACTCTATTTCTAAAGAAAGCAATTACATAAATTCATGAAAGTTAGTTTGGCAAAAAACTGCGTACGACAAATGATTAAATGACGTCATTTGTTGATCCTCCTAACAGACTTTTAGTATAGAAAAATATTTTTATAACAAAATTAATTTAGCCAAATATTGATCACGTGGTCGCGTTTTGTTTAACAAAGTTGAATGAATGAACGGAAAGAAATTATCGGAAGAGTAACGTGAGATTGAGTTCAAGTCTGGCGAATAAGATATTTAAAAATCTGTTTCTTCAATTTATCGATTTAACATTTCCTTATGTCATTCGTTAACTGATCTTAAGATGTAAAATATTTTACATTTTCCTTTAGATGGTACCTAAGTAATTCATAAACCCAAATACTTATTTATTTATTTTTTTAAATTTATTTGTAGGTCATTGAGGATTGGAAATACGTGGCTATGGTTCTAGATCGCTTATTCCTTTGGATATTTACCGTAGCGGTCTTAGTTGGAACAGCTGGAATCATTTTGCAAGCTCCTACACTCTATGATGACCGGCAACCTCTGGATATTCGTCTTTCGCAAATAGGATTGGCCACGGCTAGACCCATGGCTGGAGTTAATAAAGACTAAGAAATAATTATGATGAATAGATTTTTTCTCTACATACACCCAAACAAAAAATACATTTCTATTTTTCGTCAATTTTTTGGTTCCTTTTTAAAATAATAATATTATTAGTCATTCTATGTCAATGTCATTTTCTCTTAGTGATATCAAAGAACTTTTTCCTTGAAATCAATTCTTAAATAAGAAATATAATAGAATGAATCGGTTTTTGAGGTTCATTCATGGAAGGAAATGAATAAATGAGGTCCTTTTTAACATTGATTTTATGATTTTTTTTTACAACAACTCACTCAGTCAGTTTATAATTATATATATAGAGTATTTTGCATGAATATTTCCGTTTTTCGAAAGGTTTCCTTTTATTTTTAGCAATGAATATACTTACATTACAACCTTACACATACAACATATAAACACATCTCTAATTATTACAAAAATCCATGATGCACCCAGTTCAAAGCAATGATACCAACCACCAACCCATCGCATTTTACCATTATCATTACCCAGTTCTTTGATTAGTATTTCAATGTTATTTTATATTTATATAATAAACCTATTATTAAACGTCATGTATTTGAAATGAACGAAAAAAAGGATTCGTGAAATATATTCATTTTCTTTTCATATAGTGAAGGACCAAAATTATTATATACTTAGATCCATATTTATATTTAATACATGTGAATATATTATAAATATATTTTAAAAAAATATATAAATATTAATTTACAAAATATATCTATTCATTTATCTTTTTAGGGATGGAGATAGAAATATATAACGTATAACGTTTTTATCATATTAACGTTTGCAAGCAGAGAAATAAAAGTAAAACACTGGAGTGACATTATTATTAAAAAATACTCAAAATATTTCATTCCAGTGAGGCCAATAACTCGGCAGGACGTATATCACATTCCCATAATCAAGAAAATCGAGTGCTCTTTTTGTGGATTAACAGAGTACCTGTCTTGCTTCCACAAATAAAGTATGTCATTCATGATACTGTAGATATTGTAAAAGACTTTAGTGTGAAGAACACTGATGTAGCCTTGGCATTGACCTTCATTCCATGCTTTAATATGAAGGGCAGTATAACGTGATCCACACTTCTCAAACGCCAAGAACCATAATTAGTTAAGGGTACTTAACTTTAAGGATGCTAGTGACGTTAGAAGTACTTTTATTCCAACCATCTATTATTCCTTGAGTTATGCTTCTGAGTTTAATAAAAAATCGTCTTAGAAGAACTAGACTAGACTTTCTGTGAGGCTTCTGTTTTAGTTTTATCAAAGCCTTAACCGTAGTACCATAGGTCATCATTGATGATACGATAGACAGTTGAGCAGTACGCTACATTTATGCTGTCAGCGATCACATCCATCGATTAGCCGGATTTCTTCTCAAATTTTTTGTTTATTTTGCTCAAGTAAGCAGGACTTTGGACGACTTTGGCCGCTTTCGGGTGAAAAGGCTATTAGGAAATAATTGTCAGTAGGTCCTCACCGTCCTGCTTAACACGTTTTTTGAATGAATTGAGTAGTGCACCTCACCACTTTAGCCAAAAATGTGTTGTCTCTTTTTTCTATTTATGTTGCACAAAAGTACACAACCTTTTGGTTCCTCATTATAAGAAGACGAGGGCATGTTATTGTAAGGAACCATAATGAATAAGTGACTAGGTGGTGTAACATTCGTACCGGACCTACTCTCCATAAGTGGGTATATGTATTAAAACTGGTATGCAGGGAATGGAATGAGGTCAAAGAAAATTGCAAACCTTTAAAATAACTACAATATAGGGAGTCAAAAATTTCAGCTCTTTATAAAAAGAGGTGTATCATGACTCATGAGCTACAAGAAGGGGCTCAGCTGTTCATACATATAATATAGTTTTTTCATTATTTTATCACTGATGGATCCATAATTTGAGTAAATTCTATTGTGGTATTCATTATCGCCTATACGTGTCTCACCAATGGATAATAATTTGTTCCATCGTATTTATAGCAGGACAAATAACTAATAAGTCATTTGCTGGACATGACGGTTCCGTATCAAGATCACACTACCGTAATAATAAGGAACTATCTGAAATAAAATGGTATGGTATGGATTTACAATAAAGGGAAATTAAGTCCATTTCAAAACTATGAGTATTGCATTTTATTTATCAAATTGTACTCTTCATATCGGTAATTGGTTAATCTTTCGGAACCTCGAATTATAAAAAGTAGTGATTGGTCATAACTTTTTGCAATCGTCAATTTAAGGTTTTTATTTAGTAAAACTCGTTATTTAGATCCATGAGCCAAGTTGACTTACGACACATCACTGATAAAAAAGAGGGTGAATATTAATGACGTCATTGAAGACCGATAATTTCTAGCATGTTCACTGCATCGCTCTAAAAGAAAAGTTGCGACAACATGTAAACAGCCTGAGATCTACTATCTCTAATTTTGAACCAAAAAGTTTAACAGCTAATGTAGCTTATTGAAATAATAACTTGATTATTCAAAATCATCCATTAATTTAGGAATGGGAATTGAATTCTGATTTAGTAACTATATGTAAATAGCTCTATCCAGGCACAAGCTAAAGGCTGGTCTTATTTTCCTTCTTCACAGTGAACAAAAAATAAACTTCTTTTTTTTTTGACAATCTCGGAAGAAACTTGACCGATATTTGGTACAAACTATCACTTTGAAGTGTTGTACGACGGATCAGAGCAAAATGATACGGAAGTGGAGGTATATGGAGTACGAAACTACTATCTGAGAAAGGATACGGAATTTTTTCGAAAAATAGGTCCATGAGCAGCTCTGGTAATTTGCTTAAATGATGATGGAGGACTACAAACTCAAACAGATATTCAAGATGACTTTACTTATGACAACAAATATATTTATTATTAATTTCGTCAGACTTGAGGAGAGAAGTGAGGTGCCAGAGGAAAGCTATGCACCAATTTATAATCAATTATTCTTAAACAATCATTTCTCTAACTACACTTTTAAATTTCCTTCTTTTGCAATATTGTTTTGGCCAATCACATCATCAATCCAATCAACTCAGCTTATGTAATAAAAAGTAATAAGAGGGGTAATGTTAATTAGTTCAAACTTATTCTTCAAACCTAGGACATCCCTAGCCGTTTTATTTTTATAGCAGCTGAACTCTCTTTTACTCGAGCTGTGTATTCAAAGCAAATTCCCCCACACAATACTATACTGCTATCAAAATTATTATGTCTCGTCTATAAATAAATGTCTTTCTCACTGGTTTTAGACTTTCAAAATGTACACACAAAGACAATGGAAAATGGGTGGAAAAAAACAACAACGGAACTTTCATAATATAACTACTCACACAACCAAGTATGTACAAAATATTATCAAAGTTTGAATAAGTGGTACGTCAATATAAAAACAATTTTGAACAAAAATCAATTGGAGAAGAAAATAGCATTTCCCCCTCAAGCCCCCCCCATAATATCCATTGTGGAGAAATGCCGAGTACTTACCTTCCTATGAAGTGATTTTGGGCCATTTTTTATGTTACTTTTTGGAGGTAAGGTTACATAATACAATAAAGGCATCGACTTGTTACAGCTTTTGAAGACTGCTAATTTTCAGGGACCAATCAGTAATGAGACATTTATTATTCCAATAGACAATGGGTAAGTAATATGACTTAAAACCCCGCTGTATTTGATTTTTATCACAATCAAATACTTTTTTACTGAGGTACAATATGCCAACAAATTTAATTTCAAACTTCTTTATATAATAAATTTAATTTAAAACTTTTAAATTGAAATACAACTTTTTATATACAAACTAAATATGACAACGCAACACATTTAAAATGAAAATGTTTGGTGCAGAGTGTCTTTTTTTTGTGAATATGAATAAATGCTGAATTGATATCATTAATTTTATTAATTTATGTATCATTTTTCACTTTTAATCCATACGTATATTTGTTCCTATCAAGTATTCTAATTCTTAAGAGAAATGAAAAACATGGGATCTCCAAGAGTTTTCAGAGACGCCATTAAAGGGAATCCAATAATTCCACTAATTTTTTTTTTTTTTTTTTCGTTTCGTTTCTTCATCTCTTCTAACGGATGTTATGGTCCTTAGAAACGTAGCATCGATTGAAGAATGGAGAGCATTGGAAAATTAGATGAGAACATACATATATTGGTCCTTATTGGAGCTAAAAAAACAAGTGGAGATATAGACAAAAAGAGTTATATAATTCGTGGGAATTCCAAAGTCAGTTGGACAGCAAAAAATAAATATTCCCGAATCCACTGGGAGGCTGGACATGACTCATATTTAACTCCACTCCAATAATCTATGCTTACTAATGGTATGTTGCAAAGTCTCAAAAAAGTCAAAATATGAATTTGAAAATGAGCTCTTACGTTGTGTATGGAATGACTCTTCCTATAATTACCTCAATTATTAAAATCCATTGGCTATTCACTAAGAAATCCGGAGGTTCGTGGTCGAAAAATAAATCCCTTTTCTCCTTCAATGGCACGTACTAAGAGCTGGTTTCTTAAGACTGGTGTATTAAATATGACGCACGGAGTTAGTTTATTATCATTTCGCTCAAATTATGGTTCTCCTCATTTAGGACTGTTGTAGTTGCAATCACTGAACCTTCACTTTCCTAGATGTGAAATGCTCGGAGTTCAGTGACTAGAAAAGAATAATCATAATACAAACATGACACTCCTTTTATAATTTATAAGGGCCAACAAACTTCTTCATTTCAAATACACTGATTCCGTCTTCTAATTTTTGTATTTTTTTTTCACTAATAAATGGAAAAATCTTCAAGCTTCCTTAGGTTTAAAAAAAAATCTATTAATTATAAGGGTTATTTTTGGCCAAAAACGTCGTAGCCAATTGGAAGATAAAAAATAGGTCTATTATTGATTAGCAACTACTCACTTCTTCATCTTATAAAAACTGACTCCATGAATAAACTTTTATATTTTTTTCACCGATGAATAGAAAAATATTCAAGCCTTGATAGGTGTTTTAAAAAATTTATTTGTCTACTGGAAAGGGTTATTTGTTGCCCTCAACTGCAATGCAAATCCGTAGTGAATTACATCATCAATAAATTAGTTACTACAAACTGCTTCATCTCATAAAACTGACCCTGTCTATCAATTTTTATATTTTTTTTACTAATGAATACAAAAATGTTCAAGATACTTTAGTATTCAAAAATAAATTATCTATTAATTAGAAGGTCATTTTTTGTCCATAACGTCGAAGCCAATTTTAGAGGTCATTTTAAGATATTAAATTAAGCTGTATATTGCGACTTTTTCTTGAATTTTTACAATACTAATATAGTTTAAACGCTCTAGAACATTATTTGCGTAAATTTTTGTAAGGTTTTCAAGAAAAAGTCATCAAATTTATTATTTGAATGAATTTAATTATGGCACTTTATGCATCACAAAACTTCTTATCGATCAGTTGTTCAAGCAACTTAATACGTGAAGGGAGAAAAAAGATAAGAGCCGTCCCTCTTTTTTTAAATACCTATCAGTAATGAAAGTGTACCATGGTTCAAATAATATGAAAGAAGACGTGAGCATGATAAAACCGCTTTTTGACCTCTCCTATTCCGGGTGTACTTCACAAGAACGAAAGAAATATGTCAGGCATGCTGTCGAATAAAAACGCTGGCCACTAATTTTAGAAACTGTTCGGAGATGAGGCAGATATGGGAATCGACAGAGATTCAAATAACATGAAAAAACTGGTATTTCAAAAAAAAAAAAAAAATTAACGTGGTTACCATCACAAATAGAAGAATGTTTGCGATAAGTATTGAGATGAAGAACATTAAAGCAAACACACTCCATATCTATGAATGCTATTGACAGAAATTATCTCGATCCTCAATTTTACTCTGATTCTGATGAAATGATTCATTTACGACATAGGGAGGGTGATTAAGTTAAAGCAGTTTAATTGTTTGTTTATTTTTAGTAAGTCAATAGGTTTGGAGATTTTTTTCAATTATTCCTATTAAATTTTATTTTTGAAACAGCCAGGAGAGCATTGAAGATGACTGATAAAAATCTTCTAAGCTAAACAAAAGGAATCAGAAGGATATATCTCATACTTGTGTGTAAAAATTAGGGAGATTATCCCTTACCTTGACCTTTGCTGTGGTCTTGTTTTCAATATCATTCATGATGACCTTCACCTCAGCAAAAGGTAAGCATTTTAAGTTCTTCATAAAATCTTTCAAACCGCAGATGCTGTTTAAATGCGTTGAAAGACTCTAATGAAGCTTTTCTCTGACGTTGATTTATTTAGCTAGGAAGTGCATTGAGATGGTTGGGTCAGACTTTATTTTAATATTCAAACTGTCAATGAAGCCATCATCTCTTTTTCTTTTTTGCGCACTAACTTTAACTCTATTCAGAAGACGATCCAAATCGTTAATGACTTTATTACAATTATAAATAGTCTTTAAAAGGACGTAAAAAGTATTGACAATATTACTCGATCAATCACACGTAAAAAAGGTCATCTTTATTCTTGCTCTGATATCTTAAACGTAAGACAATATAAAAGTAATATTTAATACAAGGAAGACAATTTCATCTTTAAGGTTAACTCATTTAAATTTCTAAAAATAACAAAACATATTCTCACATTTTTTGTAACATGATCTTACATGCCTCATGATTTCATTTGATATGATAATATTACTTTCGAGAACCTTTTCATAAAAAGGATTATTTCTGGTTGTCATGGTGTGTACACAAATGAGCATAGGCATGATTTGCAAATAATTGGCATTATTATATATGATACACTGAGATATTGTTTTTGTAACTTGATAAAAGGTTATGCCATTTTGTTAATGGTATACTTTATATCATTTAAAGGAAATAAGACTTTGACTCTTTTGAATATTTCCTACAAAAACAAGTTATTCCATTAAAAAATTAAATATAAAAATTATTTGCAAAAATAAGTATTTTTTTTAGTGATGGTATAACTTTTAAAATATTGAAAAATAGATATATGCGTGTAATTCGAGCTACTAACAACTTGATCTAAAGCAATTTTGTTTTTCTTATATTACACCCCCTATCGGACCTGGATATACTTTGAAATCAATTTACATATTATACTCAGGGATGGGAATTGTGTTAATATTGTGGTGAGGGTAAAAATCATGCCTTAGATAATGTCATATAAAATATATTAACTTGGTGTGGGGTTATATAAACTATAGTGTTCCTTGCTTGATGATACGATGGAATATTCAAAATAAGGAAGAATAAAGTTTTGAAACAAAGTGGAGGAACGCGAGTGTTAGTTGAAGCATATTCGTGGTCGTAAAAATATATTTCCCTACTAGATGTTGCTTTTGATGATTCCACATTTTTTAACCTTTCCTCTGATTATGTATGCCACTTTCCCTTCATTTAGCAAAACTCACCTTGTATATTAAGTTAAAAGAGTTAATTAATGAGGCCGCTAGAGGTAAAAAGAAATGTCGCTACGACCATTATTATATAATAGGTTGGGGAAAATGTAATTTCGTATTTTTCGCTTTATTTCAATGCTTTATAAGAAGAGTTACAATCATCGGATTTACACCAAGTATGTCCCATTCTGTTCGATAAATATGGTCCAACAAGAGTCTAACATCAAAAGGTCCTTTTTGATTAAGCCCTTGTCCCTATTGGAAAAAAACAACATGGAAAACCAATCTTCACAGGCCCTTATTGAGAGCCAATTTGTGTTTCCAAGCGCGTTGTCCATAGACAGGAACTTGTAGTTGTCACTTGACTCTGGGTCCGGACGTTAGGGTGGATCCTTAAGAATTTCCCATCCGATTTCCTGATGCTTCTGGAGCGTCATCAAAGATGTGTGCGGCCTGGTGTTGTCTTGATGATGCCTTGTTGTCTCCTATACACCAATTCAGGCCACTTCTGTTCGATCGTTATCTTCAAACGATGAAGTTATTCACAGTAGATGCAGAATTGAGTGGGGAAGGGTGGGGGAAATTGCTCGTACCATTGTTGGTAACACAAAACCGGAGAGTGTATTCATCGCAATATTTCTTGGTCGCTATCGACACGTTTTTTTGTTTTTTTTAGCTAGTAGAAATGTGAAATATGGCAAATTTCTTCCTTTGAGACCTCCATAACCGACCCAGGATAATTCAGGAATTAACCTGCAAACTGAACTACTTTCCAATAAGCGTTTGTCCTATACACTTACACTTTAGCAACGTTTTATCGTATGATCCGATGTGACCAATACTGAAGAAGATATTCTTAGTTAAAAAAGGTTGAGGAAAAACAAAATTACTTTTTCCTTAATCTAATACAAATACCAATAGCGTTGCAATGTTTTTCCACTTTCATTATTGTTTTAGGCTGTAATAATTAATAAAGTCAATTAAATTTTTCTGTTATCAATTTATTTATTTTAATTTACGCACTCTGCAATGTAACAGTATCACCATCTTTTATCATAATATGTAAACTTTCTTCTTTAGGACCGACTAGGATTCGAGCTCATAACCCAGATTTTCAGTTGAATAAGTTCTTCCGAGTACGTTGTCGACCCAAATTTTAGTATATCCTCGGTTTTAAGCGTTATTGCACGATGGTATTTCCAAACATCAAAACTCTTTTTCGTCAACTCCCAATTTTTCTCATTATCATTAGTTTTTTTTTCTTTTAATTTATTGATTATTATATTTTTACAAATAAAGACATTTTGAAAAAAAAATGTTTAATCAAGATTTAGTCCTCAATTATTGTACGTTTCACTGGACTAGATTTAATATATATATGTCCTAGTAAAGTTTCATCTTTTAAACAGTATTCGTTGGATATGATATAATTATTTCAACGTTATAGTAAATTGTATACATACATTTAATATAGTTAAGAATTTTTTTCGCTTTATTTTGAGATTATTACAAATGGTTTTCTGGCTGATCTTCAGTTCCTGAGCAATAGAATAATTTATCACATATTAGATGGCCATTGAAAAAAAAGAGAATATTTTCACAGCTTTTGAATCTTATGGGAAATTCTATCAATTCACAAGAATTCCTTTTGGTGTTACCAATGGAGTGTCTGGCTTCCAGAGCGTTATAGATTATATCATTTCTACTGAAAAATTGGAATACAGGTATACAAACATAGATGATATTACTCTAAATGGAAATTGTGAAGAAAAACATGAAAAAAAGTTAATTAAATTTAAACAAGCCGTTGAAAAGTATAGTCTGGTAATTCATTAAGAAAAAAGGAAATATAATCTATCGAAAATAAATCTGCTGGGATGCCGATAGAATACGTCCGTTATTGAGTACTCCCATCCCAAAAAATATTTTTAGAATAAGACAAGTAATATGAATTTTTGCTCACTATTCCGAATGTATACATAATTTTTATGAAAAGCTAAGACCACTTACAAATATCAATCGTTTTCCGATAGGAAAAGAAGACTATGAAGCCTTTAATACAATAAAAACAGAAATTGCAAATTCAATTCTTGCTCCCATAGACCCGGAAGAGTTAATGACAGTCGAACTGTTGCTTCAGAATTCGCAATCGAAGCGGCTCTAAATCAAAAACGAAGACCTGTAGCTTTTTATTCACGAACTTAAAATTAAAGTGAAATTAGACATTCATCTATAGAAAAAGAAGCCTATGCCATCATAGAGGCAATTTGTAAGGGGCCTCATTTTCTGTTAGGAAACCCCTTTATGGTAATCACTGATCAAGAAGCCGTCCCTTTTATGTTCAAAGCAAAACACTATGTGGTATATAACATTTAAGCCTTTTTTGATGCAATGTATTAATTATGAGATATAGTTCACTAAAGATATATAGTAAAAAAACGTTAAGAACTTTATACTTTATTAAGTGTAGGATTTCTGGTCAATTTATCATGGGTGAAGAACCTACGAAATCTGGGCAAAACAGGATACCGAGAGAGAAATCCTAGTAGTTACACGCCCTGCATCTTTTTTTTTTTTAATATTTAAATAAAACTTACAAAACCAGATGAGCTTAAGACAATATTAATGTCGTATGCTTTGATGATGAAGATAAAAATTTTACTTTGATCTAAAAATAATTAATATTTCTTTTGAAACTTTTCAATTTACATAAAGTTTAAAATCAGTGTAGCATGATTTATTTTACTTCTTCAAAAATAAATTAAAAATTAGAGAATTTTTTCTTTTCTAAATTCTTTCTAGTTCATATTTTTGTTTCAACATTTTTCTTCTTGTAAAATGAGTTTTATTTCCCTTTGGGTTTGTTTTTTTATTTATTATAATTGTTAAATATTTCTACATAGTTTGCTAATTACTTTCAAAACAAATAAATGGCTTTGTTCTATTAAAATCACCATAGAAATATCATATGCCAATACTTTGGCTACACATTTTGATCTCATGTAGAGTTCCGACCCTGTACTCTTAGGTACATACACAACATGTGATTGAAAGCCACAGTAAACAATCACTGGGCTGATATGGTGAAATAGTACATAAGAAAGACGTGCCCAGCCTTCAAGAGACATCCTGAGGCTATCATATATGGTATAAAGGCTACATCAAACACTAAAGGGGAGAATATAGCGTTACAGCTGGTCCAAGGATTATGGCATCAACTCTTCTTCGATGTGGGCCCCAGTCTAACAGAGGTGGTAGGATGACGGTAATAGCTCATAATACCATCTACAATGAAAAAGAAAAGGGTAGACCACAACGAGACCATAAAGAGGAAGGAGGGGTCCGGAAAACATCCCATCAATTTTGCAGATACTTTTAAGGACGCTCCTGATCTGGTTCTCCGAGGGTTACAGGTTCCAGGAAGTCATGTACATCGGCTTGTCGAAGCCATCTGATTCAATGGGCCCAGGACGATGGCAAAATAGTCTTTGAGACTATTGGGGACCCCGCTCACACTGCGAAAATTACGAAGAACTTCTTAACTAACAACATCGCTGTCTTGCAGAAACGAATGGTGCACCATATCCTCCGGATATAAATCCCTCGTCTTTCTTTTTTTTTTTCCTTTAAATTTAGAGGAGGCCTGCAATATCCATCATCCGAGCGTTAAAGCCATGAAGGCATCCGTGGGTATATAGTCAAAGTTAAAAATATTGATTTATCATATTTCAAAGTTGCAACGGGGAGATAGTAAACAATTGCAAACTTTAACTTGATGTTTTGATATGCACGTATGAGAGTCCATATATCAAATGATTCATTGCAAGCTGATATAATTAATTAATCCTTTCTAAAATGTATGCAATATTAAAAGTAAATAATTTCTACATTGCACATAAAATGTCGAGTGTAACATATGTTTGTTTTTTTCACTTTTAAGACTATGAAGAATTATTATAGAAATTATGCATGTGCTACGAGTATTTATGAATTACTTAGAAATTTAGGAATGTACCTTTTATATTTTTTTATTGTTGGCAACAAACTAATTCTGAATCTTTTTGTTTTCATACTCGAGAAGCGAAAAAGGTGAAATTACATTTGTTCTACTATGTAGATTGTAGCCGCTTTTTCTACTTGACAATCTGAACAGAGTTTGTTGATTTTCCAAATCTATCATCATTTTTATTTACTACTTGAAAACAGAAAATCTTATTATAAAGAATAACTAGTTTCGTATGTTCTTGAAGGACAGAAAGTAACAATGAGGGCTTACTCGGAAGTTATAAGTCCTTGTTGGGCTCGGAGTAGAATTGAGGATCGACGTCCGGGTAGTTCCAGTCTATATACGAAGTGGGTTTTTGTATTTTTTTCTTTACCCTTGGAGCTGATCTAATAAAATTTAATGATAGTTTATATGTTCTCTTCCTAAACATTCTTCAAATTATCATAATTGTTTCTTTTATTTATACATTCTGGCAGAATATACTTAAGGGAACCTGAGGAGAGAATATCTAAGTAATGAGTAACTACAATTGAATTTTATTGTGTCTTCATATACATAAGACTGAACCCTAAATACAATCTAATTTTATAATACTGATTTCAATTGTTTATAAGGAATGCAGGCTTAACGAAAAGGGCATTATGTAGTTGGATTCTTGTTGGTTACAAGTTATCTAACAAACTGGAGTATACTTGGCTTTAATCAGATTATTGTAACAATTCTTATAAGGCATTGAAATAATGTGAAAAATACAGAATTACTTTTTCGCCAAACTAATAGATAAGAATGAAGAATATGAGAATTGAGAAAATGTTATGTGTTTGACCAGCTTAAAATTTATTATTTCTTCATAAATTTCACCGTATTTTTTTTTAAAAAGATCCCGTAATATACTTATTAACTTTCTGTTACCCCGCTCAAAGACCATTTTCTGGGTATGAGAACATATTGTAGGTAAAATATACTGAAATATATTTTTATAATTTTATTTTTATATGTAGGTAGAGATTGATGTGGATTTTAATTAAATGCTCAATTACCCGAAGTTGGATTGAATTACATATACCAACATTTTATACAACTTAATTGAATTTTTATTTATGTCTGCTATTAATTGAATTTATTTATAGATTGCACCAGAACGTATTTTTTCAACAAATTTTAATTGAATGTCACTTAAATGATAAAGTTAAAAAATAAAGCAAAACGCTACTACAGTTGAATTACCTCACGCAGGCTACTGCCCTTTGTCCCATCAATAACAGAATTGGTTAGTCTATAATACAAGAATTTTTTTAATATTATAGTTTTATCGAAATAGTAGAGGACCATTGATGATTGAATAATTCAATGTCTATTATTTTTTATAACTACTACGGCTATGAAGAAAAATATATAACTTATATCAACGTAACAATATTAAAAATTAAAATCAACACAACCCTTCAGTAGCAATGAGAATGATTTTGATTAATGCTTTAAACAAAATCATTCCCGCCGGGTGGCTACATTAATTATTAGGAGATCTTAGACAAAAATCTATTTATAGTATAAATTATGTTGAAATTTTATTTTTAATTAATAAATTATATCTTATTGAAGTTTAGAATGTTTAGAATTTAATGGACTAATCCGTAGATAAAGAAGATATCTGTGTAAACAAAAAACTAACTATACTGATTGGAAAAAGAAAACGGTTGATGTATTTGCTTCTACTTTTTTTTTTTTTTAAATATTTGATGTCGTGAAATAAGCGTTTCCCTGTAAAAGAAGAATTTTCGCTTATATTTTTCTAAATTGAATGCAAAATAAAATGAAAACATGTTCATTCAAATAGGATAATTAAACTTCCCATGCATTAATGCTATTTTAAAATTAGAAGGTTTCCTCTCTATTTTTGTAATTCATATTCTCTCCACAAATTCATATTATAGGCAGCTTATATTAACAAAAGTCTTAATTATATTTAGAAACATGCACAGACACTTTGCTGAGACCCATATTGCTGAAAGCAACTATGCTGAATAACACTTTCCATAAAAAAAATAATTGAATTCCTCACTCCTATTTTATTAATATTTGAGATTCCTATGTTACACATATTTTAAAAGATAAAATGTTTAATTATTCGCCACGAATTGTAATGATTGAGTGTTCATTTATTAATAATTGATTGATGTAATTATAAGAACACTTCCACAGTTGCCTCAAACTGTCATTAGAACAGTTTGAACAAAAATCATCACAACAGCCAAGTAGATAAATAAATTAGAAATAAAAAAAAATGTTTAAGAAAGAAAAGAAGTCAATCTATCAATGAAAGTGCGAATAAATCAGTCGTATAGATCGAATGTGTTTTTGTTCTTATCTATTTGGTTGACACTCTTCTATCCCAAGATCATATCTTATCCTATAATATCAATATCTGTTTGTCATTGACGTAGCCTTGTAGATAATTACATAGGTTTGCAGCATGGATAATCATTATATATATACATTTTTTTCCCCCCGGCAATGTGTCACAAAGTGTCCATTGGGCACTATGGTCATTCCCAAAGTGTCCTATCGGTAGAGTCTCCGTTTGGCAATGTGTCATAGAACAGGTATATCAGCTATCCTTTGTTTGGTCAAGCCAGGCAGACTTGTCATAAGGAAGATCAATTTAATTTATCTTCATCCCAGAGTTGAGTATCTGATGTAACCCTTCTTTTATTTTGTAGGATTAATCTCTATTAATAAAGCAAAATTCATGCATTTGTTGGTTTGTAAATGACTCATTTCGACAACATGGGTGTGTTTCTGAAGTTCTGCGCGTCATATCAAAAACAAAAATAATATGGGAGTGCATAACTTATATATTTATAAAGTGAAGTTTGTCTGTCTGTTGTCGACGCCATGACATACTCGGTAAATCTACTAGTACAAAATACGTTTCTAGGTTGTACGTTTTTTCAATCCTTTTTAATGAAAATCGTGTCTCTTATAGAGGGGTATAAAATATGACCTAAACGCGTACGAGATTTTTACTAGATCGCTATTTGAAGAGTGTTATTTTTTTAAGCTGTTCCCTTCACAAATGATTGCAAATAAGTTGGAGTCTCTCCCCTTTTTTTTGTGAACTGTTTTTCAATGAGTAATTTTAGAGTCTATTTAACAGAACCTTTCAATTTTATTTACTAAAATGAAGAGTAAGAACATCGAAAAACTGGATAACAATTTATAAAAAGAAGTCAAGTGATAAATTTTACTTTTTCAGCGATTTGTGTTTTTTGGTATTGTTCCAATTATAAGTGAAAAGTAGATTCGGAATTTACTTGCTTAAAAATTAACTCATTATATCAATCAATTATCATTGACGAATACAAATCATTACTAATCAGAAAACCTTGAGTCATTTTATTCCACTTATATTCCATTTTACATCACATTTTCCGGAACAAAGATGTTAGCTAAGAAGAATCACTGCTCCATGGAATAGTTGGGATCCGTCCGTTACACATTTAAATCCATAATATCCAGGATGTGTGTTTAAATTATAATTACTTTTGGATGGGACGTAGACTATGACTAAATATGGTGAGTGACATCCTTGAAACTTGAGAAACTCATACACTTATGAAAATGCTGAATGATTCCCTTCAACAATTCTCCTTCAAACCAAAAGTGAACAGAAGAGATACATATAACATTTCTATTGCGAGAATGAGGAGCTATCTTGCTAAAGAAGATTTTATGGATAAGTTTGTAGAAGTAGCAAGGGATGATTCTTTACTACATAAAGTCCGTCTGGTTAGTCTAAACCAGATCTATCTAAAATATAGAATATCGTTGGGGGTGTTCTTTACAGTGAAAGACAAAAGATGTTACCTTAAAGGAATCAATGAATATGTCCATAACATATATCAAAGTCCATTATAATTATATATTTTTGTCTGTTCAATTTTTAGATCCTGTAAGGAAAGGAATTTAAAGATACATGAGGTACTTGCATGGTTGTCCAATGATTGAGATGGGCTTAAGGATGTAAGGAAGGTTAAAAGCTGATCTTCAGAGAAAATCAGTATCCATTTTTTTTGAAAATTTATGGAATCATCAACATACTTATTTATTTACTATACTACGAGCATCAGTATCATTCAAAAAAATTCTTCCTAAAATTGAAAGAAATCATTAGCATATTTAAATCTTTCCAAATTGGATAAAATTTTCGTTTAAGGTAGGTTGTGTGAATTTTTAAAATATAAAAGATCCGTACATTTTTTTCAAAGGCAATGTAAACATCGTTGCAAAAACGATTTTTTTTTATTTCCAAAAAATGATCCCAATCCCATTTATTTTTGAAAAAAAACCGATCATTGGTCCAAATTTTTTTTTGAAGATTTTTGGAAAAAATGCCCAACATACTTGTTTCAAAATTTTAAAGGCAGCCACTTTCCTCTTCTTAATGAAATACCGAGACCACTTGAGTGAAAGGCCATGATTATTGTCTAGCGCTCTTGAATCCTACAAATTTAATAATAGATTCGGTAAAAAGTATTTTTGTATTTCCTGCAGTTTTTTTAACTAATTATATATTGCTCATTATTGGTCACATCAGATCATACGATAAGGCGTTGTAACGGTGAGTATATACTAAAAACACTTTTTGGACAGTATACCGCTTTAACAATTCCGTTGTGAATTATCGTATGACAAGTTTGGAGGTATCAAAGGATGAAATTCCCCATTCTTACTAACTGAAAGACAAAAGTGTATCGAAAGGACCAAGTGATTTATACTGGGCTAATAATATTTTGGTTCAGTATGAGCGATTTTGTTCTGTTATAGTGGCCTCTAGTCAAAAATGTCGATAAAATCATTCAAAATATCTTAATATACCGACCTGTTAGCAATGGTAGCATCTCCCAGGAGCTGAGCATTCATTATAAAACAGTTTTTAACCATTTGTAGAAGGATATACATTTGGTGGTCCCTGTAAATTTATGTAAGTATGTTTTAATTTTTTTTTCAAATTTTAATCTATAAATAACATTAAGAAAAGTGTACAACTAGTAAAAAAAAACAACCAAAAAACTAATTAATTTATTATCTTCAGTTACTATAGATTTATAAAAATTACTATTACACATATCAACAAATTATCCTTTTTCACCCCTTCGATTAAAATGGTGTATTCCTAAATAATTTTATATAGGAAAACATGATAAAGATGCTTAAAATCCTTCTTTTTTTTTGTTATTTTTCTCAATTAAAGATGTAAATAAAAGAAAAAACCATAAAATATAGTTATATATTTAAAAAAAAAATAGTTTATAATTATGTATCTTTTTCTGAACTGAAGAAAATGTCTTGGAAGTACGAAAAAAAATGACAAAAGGTGACCAACTTTTTTGGAAATTCCTCATTTTGAAAACCACATTGACAAAAGTCATAGTTTTTAATCAATCAAATAAATAAAAAAATCACCTTAAAAACAATAATATTCCAAAAATGATTAAGGTTTTCTTACCTAAGTTTGTTTGTTTTTGTATATTTATTAATCTTTTAAGCTTTTACGTAATATAAAAATATTGCTCTCTGAAGGCCACAAACCTGAAATTGTTGGTTATTTTGGTAATTTTCTTTTCCTTGAGGTAAAAACAATCAGAAAGACACTATTTCAGCCAAGGGAAAAAATTGTTTGAAATGTATCATTTTTTTAAATTTTTGTTTTAATTTAATTTCGACCGAGCAATAATAATTTAATACATCATTACATTTTAAACGTCAAAAATTCCTAGGTAAAACATTAAAAGATAAATTAGAAACAAACAAAAGGTAGTACACTACAAAATAAATAAATAATTAGACAATAAAACAACCAAAGTGCATCAAAGAAGAGTCATAGTGTCATTTTAATTTTCAAATGATTTAACTAAAGAAGGCTTGGGATAGTTACTGCTCTGTTTATGTTCAAAAACTGATAGTAGTAAGTCTATTATTATGCACTCCAACTTCAAATTTTGACCCACTTCCGAATTTATCATTATGAGCCAGTTGCTCTCCGAGAGCATCACACCAAAAGCGTTGAATACTAAATCTTCAGCTGTCTTACGAAGGTAGAGCATCTTAGGGGAACTTTGGAATATATGCAAGAGGACTCAACTTCTATTTTACAAACGGTACAATATTTCTCCGGTGGGTGGAGATCTCATTATTTGTAAATAAGGAACATGTAGCTAATGTATATCCCAACAATTTTTATTCCAAGTTTTTGAAAGGATTTTGCAGAATACATCCCGTATAATTCCAAATAGTGTTGTCGAGGTTGATACAGAACTGATCCAGACGTATTTTTATTGAATATCCCGTTTTATTCTTCAGGAGTCTTCCATAAAAGGGTCTCTTAACTCTGATAAGTGAATAGTGTAATTAATAGTATCCTATAAAATTCAAAAATATATTTGGTATCGTTGAAGTGCTCTTGTTTTCAATCTAAGGGACTCACATCAAGTAGGGAAATATGGAAAAAAATTAATTTGGCAATTAATTTTTTTACAGAATCTAAATTTTCAGCCTTGTACCCCCAAAAAATTATTAAACTATTTTTGTATCTTTTGGCAGTTTTCGCGATTGATAAGCGAAGTATTATTACGTAAAATGATAAATTAATTGAACTCAGATATTTTATGAAAATTAAATCTACAAAGAATTCTAAATTTGGATATCGGTTTTACAATTATACTTTGATAGGTACATTTTAATTCTGACATTTGTGTAATTTTGTTAGTTTTGTTGTTTTTGGTTTGAAAATACAAACTATTGGGTTACAATGGTTTTAAAAATATGGTTTCTTCTGCATTTCATACCAATTTGAATATAAAATTCCTCGTTTAATAAATAAACATGTTTATAGTTGTTCAGTGTTTTGAGAGAACTATACTGCCATTTTAGTTTGGAGTGAACAAAATATATTATAGGCATAGTTGATAAAGAGTTTGACGTCAAAGTCGTCATTCTTCCCCTCACTGGCCGGAGGGTCATGGTAGAGCCTTGCCACTTTTCTTACAGTGGAGCTTCGAATGAAGTGAAATTCTGCTATTTCAACATTGAACCTACCTGCGCTGATTCCAGAGACTAGGGATCCCCTTTGGGCCTCTGTAACCAGCCCATTCATCTTGAGGAAACTAACTTTGTTTTTTCGGCCCTATATATATACCCTTGATGTGTTAAAGAGCAGGAACCTAAAAAAACATGTTAAGAGGTCAAGAAACCGGTTTGAAGTGGCATTCCGAATACCCTGCGCACCTTGTATGATTTCAATGATCGGCAGAAAATATCAGTAGTAAGTCTTCCTTTTTTATGATACTGATTCACTTTAAAAAATAAATTTGAAGACCATCAAATATAGAAGGATTACTGTATTATCACTAGACCAACACCCTGAAAGAATAAAGGTGGTATATATTACTTTAAGACTCCACTGTTGTTTATTATTCATATCATATTGTTTCCCGCGCATTTTACTTAAAAGAGCGCGCACGCAGAAAATTCAACTCCTCAATCCCCTCTCTTTTTATATAAATACCAGCCGGTTAAGAGGGAGATCATCCAGTTTATCTACGTTCACTGAACTATTAACAATCATGCCACCCAAGTCTACAGGAAAGGCCGCCAAGAAGGCAGGCAAAGCCCAAAAGGACATCACCAAGCCTGCTGGAAAGAAAAGGTCCCACAAAAGGAAAGAATCTTATGCCATCTACATCTACAAGGTCTTGAAACAGGTCCACCCCGACACTGGTGTCTCCTCCAAGGCCATGAGCATCATGAACTCTTTCGTGAACGACATCTTTGAGAGAATCGCCGCCGAGTCCTCTCGTCTCGCTCACTACAACAAGAGATCCACCATCACCTCCAGAGAAATCCAAACCGCTGTCCGACTTCTCCTCCCCGGAGAGTTGGCCAAGCACGCTGTCTCTGAAGGCACCAAGGCTGTAACCAAATACACCTCCTCTAAGTAAATCACCATTCTTGGGGATCGATAACCGAAGTACAAATGATATACCAGGTCCTTTTTAGGACCACCATTTCTTTTCTTTAAGTATACCTGAAGCTTATGTTTTGTTCATGAAATATTCTTTATGATTAATCAAATTTTCTCTTCTTGAACTCAAAAGTCGTTTGAAAACTCTGATCCTGTTTATCAGTATTTATTTTTGGAAGAGTCGTCTTTGTTTAACAAATTCTACTAATTGCAATATTTATTACCAGGGAAAGGTGTTTATGACCACCCAACTTTGACACTTTCATTTATAATATACATAATGTCGATGCAAAGAAATATATACTTTTAAATCACATTGATTTGTCTTCACACTTTCAATGACTGTGTGCAGAGACTGATTACTTACACCAAAAGTAAAAAGGGAAATTTGTTTTCTTTTTAAAAATATATTAATGTTTTGAGTTATTTAAAATTATTTTGTTCAATATATAGGTATATGATTAATTGTTATTTTTCCCTTCAAATATTTACAAACGAGAAATGATAGTGAAAAAAAATGACTCATATTAAAACATAATTTTTGACTAACTAAAAGAACTCTTGAGAAAGTTTGAAATGTTTCAAGAGATATCAACTGCCATCAAATTTATATTTAAAAAAAAAAACAGGATATTTGCTTAAATACTGTCCATATACCTCAAATTAAAGCTTTTTGTAAAAATAATAAATTGAGCTTCAAAAATGTAAAAAGTATATTTTACAACTATTCTGAACCAATCTATATTTATTTGTCCAAAAAACATCAAATGTTGTAGTTTTAAAATTTGCTTATAAAACCCTTTTTTATTCCCTAAGCATATTGCAATCCAACTATTAAACTGATAAATATAAAATTTTGCAAATGCGTTTAATTAACATTAAATTAAGCAAAATATAAATTTTTAATAATCTTGGCCTAAATGACCTTCCACAACCTTTTCTTGGAAAAATATCTATATAATTCAATTTTATAGAACAAAACTAAACATCTTTGGTGTTTCAAAAGTTATCCGATTATTTTGATTATAAATATTACCTTTGTTTTAATGACCCTTTTTCTTAACATTTATTTCAAAAACACCATTACATTCCAATAAAACAAAATTTCAAGTTGGTTAAAATGTTTTTTTTTTTTATTTAAAATAAACAGATATATTAATAAATTTTAGGTTAATGGACTAATTATAGCAAAATAATGACTGCTTACAGTATTATTGTTCAATTCCATTTAACCATGTAAGCTAAAAAGAATTAATATCTATAAAAAATATACATAAAATTTAGTAGGATTTGCATGAATACTACAAGATATCCATTTTGATTTGGTATTCAGAATGAACTTAACAGTATTTATATATACTTTAATATTAGTCATTTTCTTTTATTAACATATGTGTGTGCATACATATTATAGCCATCAAAGCATTTTATTGTGCTCAAATTATTTTAAAAAATGCAAAATCAAAGCAATGAATTTGACACTACAAGTTCAAATACTTGCAAGCCTAATGAAATTTGAGTTCTAATTAAAGATTTACTTGGTAAAAAACTTTTACTTATAGCTTCTAAACATCATAAAATAAATCTAAGGGGTGGCTTAATTTAAATTTTATTAAATCGGAAATTTAATTGTCGATTTTCGTCAAACTCGGAAAAATATAGTTTTTTTGGCACAAGATTCCTTATGTAAAGTTTCGAAGGAATTCATAACAAAACGAAGGAGAAAGAGTAAAATGGACAACAGCTTTTCTCAACCAGGATCTCCCCATGACCATATCCAAGAAGCTCAAGTGCAGCCTTACCACTGTTCATCGTCCTAGGGACTTATTCACCGCTAACACGGTCTTGAGAATTTTTGCCAGAATAGGCGAGGATAGTCCTTCTATTTTTATAGAGAGGAAAGAGCAGCTCAATGCAGATACGTACATCGAACTTCAAAGTAAGAAAGTGCTACCTTGGTCAGGAGAAAAGTTCAGGGACAACTTTTTTTTAACTCTAAGACGGAGCTCCGTGAGACTATTTTTAGATGATTTTGTTACCACAAGATCGAACCAACCTTGCAGTTATTGCAACTGCTTTTTTCTTAAGTGTATGGGTACTATATCGTCATCAGATGTTTCTTTCTTCAAAATGTTAGGATATATTGCCTTTTTGAAGGCATATAAGACATTTCAATTGAATTTGCAATGGATAGTCTTGAAAAAATTATTTTCAAGCGACAAAAATAGAAAATAATCAGAACTAATCATTTTATTTCTTGGCAATGCCCTGAGTGATGAGTTAAGTTCATATTACCTAGTGTAATACACCATACCCTTTGGCTTTCAAAAAGAATAATTAGTCAACAACTGAAGATATTTAGATTATAATTCGAATTGATTCGAAGGGAAGAACGAGAAAATCCATTAATGTGTTTTCATTGTACGACTATGCATGGAAACTTGGATCAATGCATCTCAGGCCAGATAATTATAGAATATTCTTCAATTAATGGACATATTTCAAAACCATCGCATGCAAATATATCAAGCATTTATGGTTTTACTCGGAGGAACTTTCTTTTTTCGATGATTGAGTAAGTTTAATTACAAAAAGATAAATGCTTAGCTCTCTAGAAGTAAAAACCATGAGGAAATAAAACTTAACACTTGATTTTATATATAAATAATAATATTGAAGACATTGTCACGAAGAAATACAAAAAACTTATACTTCTTTGAAAGCAAAAAAGTCACATCATCCAATGAATTTCTGAGGAGAACGATGATAGGCGCGGCGAATGGAATGTAGGGGGAAAGGTCTTAGAGAAAAACCTATTAACTTGCAATAGAAAAGGGAGGCATCTTTTTTTTAGAGTGAGCTCGTCAAAATTAATATTCCTGAAATGTTAGGACATAGACTATGATTAAAAATGGTGGGTGACGTCCTTGAAACTCGAAAAATGCATTCACTATTGAAAATGATGATTAAATTCACATCAACTATAAGCCAAGAGTGAACCGAAATTATCCATATAACATTTCTACTTCAATAATGGGGAGATATTTTGGAGAAGAAGATTTAAGCCCTTCGTTAGTAACATTCTTTTTTAAGAAACTTATTCAATTTGCGTAAAAGTCATCCCTAAAATAAATAAATTGTATTTCATGATTCACAATCGTCATAAACTTAAGTTTTGATATTTTTTTAAAAACCATTTAATCCATTTTACATTCGTAAATATCAATTAAATGGCTAAACTACTTGTATTAGTTTAAGGCACGTAAAAAAATAAATTATTTTAATACAGAATATTTGTTTATAGGTCTCAACAAGATATAATTTGACATAAACATGAGTAGTTAAAATACTTCAACTTTATTCCAGTGGAATATACAAAATATTTATTACTTTTAACGAGTTTTAAGTGCCAAACATGTACTTCATTTTAATATGGTTGACTATTATATTTTTTTATAAAATAACAGGATTGTGTAGGTCCTACAAATTGAATTGAAATCAGAAATTAGTTGCGGTATATGAAATTTAGAGTATAGACAATTTGAGTAAACTAACAAAGGAGTTAGGATAAATTTGTGAATGCATCAAAAAAGTAAAGCAGGGTGGTTCTTCACTGCAGAAAGTCCGTCTTAGATCCTATTCTTAGTCCAAGATAGATGTATCTAAAATATAGAATATAGTCGGGGGTTTTCTTTACACAGAAACAGTTTAAAGACTCACGTTGTATTTGTGCAGAATGCAACTAAACAGAAAAAATCCCACACGTATTCCGAGTTTGCAAGTTGTTGACAAAAATGATGGAAGCCGTCGGAAACGGGATAAGGGAGAGGTTTGGAATGAGTCCCTCTTCACAGCAACTCCTATACTTGAGGGAACCAAGGAAACACTTCGTGTGGCCTCTAAAGTAATCATTCCATCGAAGTATTGATCTCCATGACATGATATAACAAAGTTTACTTTTCTTTTAAAATAGAAAAAGTAGATCTAACTGAGTTTGAATTATATAAACAACAGGCAATCTTATTTTTATGAACTTCAACTATAACAATGTGATATAATTTTTTTTTTTTTTTCAAGTGGTCATTTCGTATTGTTTCATATTATTAAGTTTGAACTTAAGTGTTTTATGAGTGTGTATGTAATATGAATATGTGTATTAGTAGGTTTGGGTATTCTTGTGATATACTGAATATGTAATTTTTTTGTTTCTAGATGGTAAATCAATCAGGAATAAACCATCTCCATCCAAGGGCAAAATTTATTTTTAAACTTGACAGTATTTGATTTTCATTTACCATTTTTTACTTTATATAATTTGATAAAACTCACACATTACTGAATCTATTGAATTTTTATTTTTCTTCGAGATTATATAAATCTATAAGAAGAAAAAAATAATTTGCATTTATGTACTGAAGTTAGAACTTTCTTAAATTCACGAATAGGGGTTTTAGCTATATATTTATTTATTATGATTTCTTCACTTTTGAACAATGAATCCTTCGAGTTTGCATAAGATTATGGAGAATTATGTGACCATAAAAAATTACAAATACGTTTTTTTTTTCTTAAATGTAACATCGGCATATATTCACTATTGATGAGTTGCGGTTTATATATTCTAGCACGGTCTAAAAATCCTTCTTGGTTCAGTAAACGTCTTATTATTCGAGTTGACAAGTTTGTAATGAAAAACTAAAGAAGGACTATAATCAAAAAAATATATCAGTTTTAGTTCTCTTCCGTTTTCGTTGGACACTGCCAAGAGGTCTAACGTTCGATCCAGGAGTCTGCCAAGGCCATGTGGATCTTGTACCTATTTGAGAAGACAGAATATACCGCTAGCTGCACTTTGCTAATAATAAAATCTATCTTAAAATAGTTCAATTGTAAATGAGATCTAATAACAAGCCACTCCACCATGGATATAGTAACGATGAAGGAAATTATTATAAATGTTAATGGTTTCTAAGCCGTCATATGCCATAAATAAAAATGATATATACAGCTATGAAGATATTTTTCCCTATATTTTATTCATACACGCATACAGTAATAAATATAAAATAAGAATCAAATGCAAGTTCGGAAGGTGATTTCTTAATTGATACTTAAGTACATTCTATCAAATTTATCGAATACAAGATATTGTTTCCCTTATCACAAGACCAACACCATGTTACAATGAAGGTGGTATTTTTTTATTTTCAGAATCAAGAGTTTTTTAGAAATAATTATGTTCCCGCGCATTTTCCCATAACAAAAAAGGAGAATTCGCTCGCTCAATATAACTTCTCAATCTCCTCCCTCTTCATATAAATACCAGCCGGTTCAGAGGGAGATCATCCAGTTTATCTACATTCACTAAACTAATAACAATCATGCCACCCAAGTCTACAGGAAAGGCCGCCAAGAAGGCAGGAAAAGCCCAAAAGGACATCACCAAGCCTGCTGGAAAGAAAAGGTCCCACAAGAGGAAAGAATCCTATGCCATCTACATCTACAAGGTCTTGAAACAGGTCCACCCCGACACTGGTGTCTCCTCCAAGGCCATGAGCATCATGAACTCTTTCGTGAACGACATCTTTGAGAGAATTGCCGCCGAGTCCTCTCGTCTAGCTCACTACAACAAGAGATCCACCATCACCTCCAGAGAAATCCAAACCGCTGTCCGTCTCCTCCTCCCCGGAGAGTTGGCCAAGCACGCTGTCTCTGAAGGCACCAAGGCTGTAACCAAATACACCTCCTCTAAGTAAATCACCTTTCTTGGGGATCGATAACCAAAGTACAAATGAAATACCAGGTCCTTTTTAGGACCACTATTTTCTTTATTTAAGTATACCTGAAGCCTATGTATTGTTAATGAATTATTCTTTATGATTAATCAAATTTTCCTATGGGTTATTAAAAAGTTGTCTGTTAAATATGCTTATCATTATTTCTTTTTTGATGAGCCATAATTATTAACCATCTTTATTAAACAAATTCTCCATTTGCAACTATCATTACCCGATTACCACAACAGGGGATGTGGTCATGATCACACCTCTTTTTGACATTTAGGATCTTAATAAATATAGAGGCAAAGAAATAAGTATTATTCAAATTACTATAATATGACTTTTCATAGTCATAATCAGTATGCAAAGTCTGATTTTTGGCCCAATAAGTCAAGAGGCAAAATTATTGCACCAATAAAATTGTATTTATGATTCGAATTTTTCTTTACGTAAGACCAATTCAAATTTTTTTCTTAATTACAATCAAAAGAAAATAAAAAAATACTATTAATAGTCACTTTTAAAAATAGTCTAAAATTTTCATATGGTACACAATAAACTGTCAAAAATAAGACTGTCCCATATAAAATTTATAAAAAATATCTCCAATACAATAGTAGTTTAAAACTTCAGATGACCGAATAATTATTTGTCGAACAAAGAACTGCATATATATTTTTTGTTCTGTAATATTTTTTTTTAAATAACATAGCATCTACTTATTAGATTTTTCATTATCAACATAGGATCTACCGCTGTGGTACTGTTTTACGAAAAATTATGTATAAGTGCGACCTGTAAAATACGCTAAAAAGAAAATAATTTAATAAATAAACTTGACAAAATGAATGGAAACTTAGTATTAATTAATTGTGTGAAAATGTATCATTATATTTTATTTTTAGTGATTTTTATATGGTTACTCTGTACAAGTTTGCTCGCACGTCATAATTTATCTTTCTATTTCAAAATTAGAGACAACGAAACCTTCGAATTCATTTCGAAAAATCATTTCTAATTTGAGTTGACAGTTTTTTTGGACTGGCCTTTCTCACCTTTGCTACGTTTTGTGGAGTAAAGATTCGTAGAGAAGTCAAAAGGAATTTCCCAAAAGGGTATGGCTTTGGATAAGGTTAAGGGCTTTTGGAAACTGGGATGAGGCTGAAGGTTTTTAAATAAAAACCTTTTCTTAAACTACAAAACTTTGCTTAAATGAACGTGTTACAGCAAGACTAATCCCTTTTGAAGGATGATTTCCCTATAATTTTCCTGTAAGGACATGAAAATAGTCATGTCCTTACAAAATTTTAGCTTTTTTTTTTATCTAGAAGGTGGTTTTTGACTATTATTTTGTTTAACATATATGAACAAATATTTAGTATTATTTTACCGCCTAGAAAGACATTAATTTGTAAAATATAGTTTGTAAATACATTTTTTTAGATTTAAAAAATGTTTTGATTGTTTTTATAGTATTTTTACATAAAAAATGTCTAAAGAAACGCAAAAAAATGAGAAAAACATTAACCCATATACCTTAAAATCAAATCAATTCTTTAATAGTTATTTAAGATTTGTTGCTTGATTAATAATTTTTGTACACATATTAAGCAATCAAGCTCTATTGATTGTATATTAAATATGGCTTTCTGTAGTCAAAAAAATAATAATTTATGGGTCATTCCTGTAATTTTCTTGTTTCTTGAAGTAAAAGTCATCAGTAACACAATATCTTAATAAAAAGCTAAAATTTGATCACTAGAGCAATCTTAAATTAAAACTTGGGTGTATTTGATTTTTTTGTGTTGAATCTATGCAATTTATTTTATTAATGTTTACGGTTTCTAAAACTGACAGATATCAAAAATAAAAATTATGTATACAAACATAAAGATATTTTCCCGCGCATTTTACTTTAGAGAGAGCGCGCTCGGGGGATTCAACTCGTCAATCCCCTCTCTTTTTATATAAATACCAGCCGGTTAAGAGGGAGATCATCCAGTTTATATTCATTCACTGAACTAGTAACAATCATGCCACCCAAGTCTACAGGAAAAGCCGCCAAGAAGGCAGGAAAAGCCCAAAAGGACATCACCAAGCCTGCTGGAAAGAAAAGGTCCCACAAGAGGAAAGAATCCTATGCCATCTACATCTATAAGGTCTTGAAACAGGTCCACCCCGACACTGGTGTCTCCTCCAAGGCCATGAGCATCATGAACTCTTTCGTGAACGACATCTTTGAGAGAATCGCCGCCGAGTCCTCCCGTCTCGCTCACTACAACAAGAGATCCACCATCACCTCCAGAGAAATCCAAACCGCTGTCCGTCTCCTCCTCCCCGGAGAGTTGGCCAAGCACGCTGTCTCTGAAGGCACCAAAGCTGTGACCAAATACACCTCCTCCAAGTAAAATCATTAGTCTTGGAGATTGATAACCATAGTACAAATGAAATAATAGGTCCTTTTAAGGACCACCAATTTCTTGATTAAGTGTTTATTCTCTAAGCTTCACCTAAATAGTACAAAAAAAATCATGGAAAGTGTAATTAAGATGAATTTGTCATATGTTTATATCAATATTTATACATTTATTTAAAAACATAATACTTAGTTATAGGCTTAAAAAAATATTAAACTTAATTTTGGTGAGGTTAATAGAATTTGCAGACTAACAGAAGCTTAAAATGTGAAGCAAATTAAACACTGTTATAAATGGTATAATAAGAAAAATTTTAATTGTAGGATTAATTCCTAGAAAAGAACAAGAATCCCATATGTAACATGTACAGGAAATATTTTGTAAATTTCTATAGCCCTTTTGGTGTGCCATAATAAAGAGTGGACGCGGAACATTAGATTTCCAGCAATTTAAATTTAAAATTGCCGAAACATGGAAGGAATTTCCAGGAGAGAAAGAGGTTTTTAATACAATCACGTGATGTTCAAATAAAGTAATCTTGTCACACTGAAAAAAAAAAGCAAACTTCTGATTCGCCCACCCCCTCTTGTGTCATCGACTCATCAGTTGTGCGGGTTAGTGTAACCACATATGTTTGAGTAGAAGCAATATTAATTCTAAGTTTATTAATCTCTCTTAAGTCCATTGCAAAGGAATTATGAGTCACAAAAATCATCAGTCAACTATCAGATAAATTGGGCAAAGAAAAAAATATACAAAAAACAATTCAGTAATTATGTTTAGCTTTTTTAAATAGGAGCTAACCCAAATAAAAAAGTGGTCAGGCGTTTCCCCACCTGAACCTTCTATTGCTCGTTAAAGAATTTTTTTGAAGATCCTATAAGCATATCCATGAGCGTCTGGAGGGGCTATTGCCTCCCCTCCCCAAATTAAGGAATTTTTGTTATTTACTAGAAAAATTAATATTTGATATTTAATTAGATTTTTCAAGTTTTTCTCTTATTTGTAAGATATTTTCAAAAAAATTATATAAAAATTTAAATTTTGAATTTTTTTTCCCCATAACTATTAATTTTTTGAGATAGTTCTTGAATTTAACATCCCAAAAATTATATTTTTTGAGATAGTTTTTGAATTTTACTAGCCCAAAAATTATTTTTTTGAGAATAAATATGAATTTATGTTATTTTTTTTTTTGCAAATTTAATATTTGAAATTTAATTGAGGAATTATTTTTCCCTAAATAAGAGTTTTTCATTTTTATAAAAAAGTGTAACTCGCTTTAATTAGTCCTCAAATTCTGCAAAGACTTAAGTTTTAAAGGAACTTACGAGGGTTGTCGGAAATATTTCAAGCCTACCAAAGGTACAAGCCATTTTTCTTTCTTTTTTTAAGAATAGTTTCCTGATCCCAACGATGTTATTTTCTCTTTAACCTATCCAAATAGTAATCAGCCTTTTTCTCAGCAATTTTATTGATAACGAAAAACTTTTATTCTTGTCTCAATACCTCAGAGGTGGATTAACTTAGACTCGTCAAATTTTTACACAACTAGCCTTTAAATGTTGGATATTGTTAGAATCTAATTTAATGTACTTTCAAAAACAATTATTTAATGACATCTCGATACTCGATTTCGCCTATTGTAACAAAAAACACTCACTCAAACGACTATTCAATAACAATTGTCGTTCTAAAATGTTTTAAACTTTGATGAGTAAGTTTCACGAGCTGCTAAATAGGTTGTGACTCGCTTTTATTCACGAGTGAGTGCTGCAATCATCACGTTGAGGTGATAAACTTTTCAGACAACTCTCGTATTTATCAGAGAGTTTTAAATCATATCATTAAATTTTTTAAACTTTTATAAGTTGTAAATAATTATTTGCTATCTTTTGGTATATGTTTAAAGCGTAGAAGGTGCCACCAAATATCGTTCAATAACGGAATATGTAGTTTAAACATTGTTTCTGTCACAAAAATTACAGGATAATTATTATATAAAAAATACAAAATTGTGTTTTCTATAATTATTTACTAATATACCTACAGCTCCTTTGAATCCAAAATAACAAAAATTTTATGTCTGATGTATGAAGCAAAATAAGATGATTTAATGAATAAGTTTTCTTCAAATCTAAAAATGTCCCAACATGAAGATTTTTTTTTTTTTTTAAATCAACTTGCTAGTACTAAAACGTTAAGAAACTACATATTGTTTTGCGTCAAACATAAAAGTAATCTTAAAGAAAAATTAAGCGAATGAGAAAATCTCAATTTATTTAAAACGTCATATATACAAACAAACCAATATATCAAAGATATATTTATGTTTTAGCTATAGTTTAGAACTTTTATTTGATATAAAAAAATATATTCACCCCATAGAGTCTTTTATGTAGAATCTATAAATTTGTCACTCGTCTATTGCAACGCTCAATTTTGGCTACAATAAGTACAATTTGCAACGCAGTCTAAGAGCTAATGAGAGCACACATTTTTGAGAAAATAATTATTCCTGCCTTTTGTGGTGACGAACAATATATATTCAATATACGTCCACATACACCTGTAAAAACCCCGTGCCAAAAAGCTTTGTTCTCTTATTGCATAAAACAAACCATGCCCATGAAATGTTTGTTAGTTTATCATTTGGGAAGAAAATATATTGAATATAGCTTGGACTTGAGCTTCAAAGATAAGACACACACACACCCACAAAACAATTGTTTTTATTTTCCAATATCTGACTCTGAGATACAAAATAAGAATCTAGCCAAAGTACCCAACTTTCCATTGCAAATAGTCAGTAACGTAGGTTTGTTGTACGTCGAGTTACTGTTCATACCTTGAATGCAATGGGCATGAGCGTTCTTTAGGTAAATGAAAAAAAAAACATAACGTCAAAGAGTGGCGCCATCTTGTAGCAAAATAATTCAACTCCCAAAATGATAGTTTTATTCAATTAAAGATAAGATTCATATGTTACTCACAAAAAAGACGCGGTGAAAACTCTTAAAATCATGCCTTGAATATCTTTCATTCAATTTCCTTTATAAAGCTGTAAGTATTTATTAATTATAATCAATTAGAGGATGAAAGTAATTTATATTAAATATTTTACAACATGTGTTCATCATTACCCCAATACCAATTCAAACTTAAAAAATAATTAAAAGTTTTATAATATTTTACATATCAACTATGTTAAATACATATATACTAACACATATTTTACCTTCAAGAATGTCAAAAATGATCAAACTGCTTTTAATTTATATTGAAAAACAATGATCTGCGTAATTTTCCCGCGCATTTTCCTTTAGAGAGCGCGTGCTCTTTATATTTACTTCCTCAATCCCCTCTTTTTTCATTTAAATACTTTCTGGTTAACAAGAAGATCATTCAGGTAATCTACTTTCTGCATAAGTAAACTATAATAAACATTAATAATAAGATAATTTTGTTGTGCTTGCATATACAGCCCCATAAAATACAACATCACACAAGAAAAAAAATGCATATTTTTTGAATTAGGCTTTAATAAAACAATATGGAATAATTTTCTATGATATTCTTTATCATAAAATGATGAATAACTTAAAAAGGGCTAAAGAAAAGAGTCTCGTTTTTTTTTCATTTTTCACACAAAAAAAAAAAAAAATATCTTGAGTTCAATAAAAGATAACAGGATCAATGAAACCAGTTTATTAATAAACAACATATACTTGAACATAAACTTAATTAATTGAACTTTTATTGATTAAAATTTTAAGAAATATTTCCCTTGTTTTAAACATCAAATCGGATATTGTAACCAGCATCTGATAGGAACTGGGGAAATTATTCCATATTTTTTTTTAAAGCCCTTTGTAAAATATTTGCATTTTGATTAATTGATATAATATAGTAAAATGTATCGATAATTACTTTAGATTATGCTTATAAAACTGTATTGTTTATGAAATTCAAATGCCTCAATTTTGACGTTTTCGAATCCCCTTTTCAAATATTTAGTACTTTTTTTTTTTGTACTCATTTTGAAAAAAAAAAAACAAAAAAAATCATATTTCTATAGAACACTCTGATTTAAGGAATACTTAGTTCATTTATTTAAAAATATATATATAACCTCATTTTTATTCAAGTGTTTAATTTCATAACACAAATTTATCACAAAATTCAATCAAGACTTAAAATGTTAAACAAGCAAGAACCTTGCGTTGAGCTAACTGTTGACTATAAGAAACTTATCAAGAAAAGATGCAAAGGTAATATCAAACCAATAAGTTCCAGGTATGATACATTTTTATAGATATTTGAATAGGATGATGACCATTAAAATACTGCATTATCTTGATTTTTAAAAGCCAGTTATCTGAAAATTAAAAAAGGAGCATCAGCTGCAATCAGCTGTGACGAGGGGAGAAGAAAATCAAGAAGGATGTTGACAAGTACTACTCAACTCTACTCTGAAGACAACATGGACTTAAAATTATACCTCTGCAACAAATCTTCAAAGTCCACTTTTTATGAGTACACAGCAATATTTTAGTATAATTGATTCTAGTAAAATAGAAAATTCACTACTACTCAGGAGTGAATTAATAATGACAACTGCTCAGGTGAAGAAAATTCATTCTTTAGAATTCTAATTACAAAAAAAAAAATCCATAATTCTATAAAATTATATAAAACTTATTTAATTAATAACCAATGACTTCATCCAGGACTGGGAAAACATTTGTGAATATATCATGTTTGTAATAATTAGTCGAGTGAATCCTACAATAGTAAAAATTATATTATATATCATTGATAATTTCGTTAAAATAAAATTCTACTATAAAAAAAGTATATATATTTTTGCAATTATAGTTTCTGAAATGAAATATTGCCCACGAAATCTTTTTTATAATTGTACCATGAAGGATGTACTTTTTTTTTTTTTTTTTTTATCTCAAATAACTATTAATGAACACTCAAAAATGCAGTTGCAAATCTTTCACTCAATCTAACTTTAATCTAATTTGATCAAAATCATTTTGACGACCTTTCAGTTTTTATAATAGTTTGTAAAGCACTTATAAAATTGATTTTAAATTATTTTATTATATTTAGACAAAATATGGTTGATCTTGAGCACTTTTTGATCTAATATTTCTTTAGTAAAATAAAATCAATACATAACAATTTTGAAAAAAATATTTAAGTGGTGGGTCCGTGTCTTTGAGAGATATGTTTGATTAGTTTTTATAAATTAAATTAAACAATAAAATTTCTAATGTAATCATTTTTAGAGGTGTAACCCTAATAAAGTTAAGCAAATCGTGTATTTTGTAAGTAATTCACAGTCAATATTTATTCCCATAAATGATTATTGGTGGAATTGATTTATTATCCAAAACAAATGGTTTAGCACAACCATTTGTTGTATTATTCAAACAAAAATATGAACATTGAAACTAATCTTAATACCTAAATAATTTATGCTGAATATTTGTTATTTGACGATGTTCTATACCCAATGTCGGAGGTTCAATTAGTTCACTTTACTTTTTACAAACAATGGTTACTAGATGAGTGGAACTTACATAACATAATCAAAACCTCAAATTATAATATCTTTAGTTTAATTATATATGAATTTGAAACTATCGCCACAATTAATGGTTCAACTAAACTATTGATTTGGATTCAGAAATAAATTCTATAAATACTTTTTATGAGATGGATATTACATGTAAATTGGTTTTAGATAAGAAGATTTTCTTAACTTAATAACCTGCTAAAAAGTCAGAAATCTTATTTCAGAAATTTCATATCAAAATTTTAGAGTTATAAAAAAATAAACGTTTCATTTTCCCCAAGCTAATAGATAGGTGTGTTGTTTGAGAGATTTAAGTTAAAGACATATCATCAAGGTCAACCATACTTTTTTATACCTGAATAAAAATGCAAAATTTGAAGTATTTTGTTCTATAACTCAAAAACTATTAAATGATATATCAAATGCTACCATTTTATTAATTATACATTCATATGGAACCATTAGATGACTGGATTACAAACACCTATTCAAAAACAAGGGTTGTCATAAAGATTTCAAATCTAATTCGTCATTCAAACCAAGTTTGAGTTAAAGATCTAACATTCCGTTTTATTTGTTTTTAAATAATGGTTTATTTTATATAACAAATATAGTTCAAATTGCATGAAAAAAATAAAATAAATTGAATTATTTATAGAATAACGTATCTATTCTAGACATTTTTCCCGCTCATTTTCCCATAAAAAAAGAGCATTCGCTCGCTCGCTATAACTTCTCAATCTCCTCCCTCTTCATATAAATACCAGCCGGTTCAGAGGGAGATCATCCAGTTTATCTACATTCACTAAACTATTAACAATCATGCCACCCAAATCTACAGGAAAAGCCGCCAAGAAGGCAGGAAAAGCCCAAAAGGACATCACCAAGCCTGCTGGAAAGAAAAGGTCCCACAAGAGGAAAGAATCCTATGCCATCTACATTTACAAGGTCTTGAAACAGGTCCACCCCGACACTGGTGTCTCCTCCAAGGCCATGAGCATCATGAACTCTTTCGTGAACGACATCTTTGAGAGAATCGCCGCCGAGTCCTCTCGTCTCGCTCACTACAACAAGAGATCCACCATCACCTCCAGAGAAATCCAAACCGCTGTCCGTCTCCTCCTCCCCGGAGAGTTGGCCAAGCACGCTGTCTCTGAAGGTACCAAGGCTGTGACCAAATACACTTCTTCCAAGTAAATTAACCATTCTTGGGGATTTGTAATTAAAGTACAAATGAAATACCAGGTCCTTTTTAGGACCACCATTTTCTTTATTTAAGTATACCTGAAGCTTGTGTATTGTTAATGAATTATTCTTTATGATTAATCAAATTTTCCTATGGGTTATTAAAAAGTTGTCTGTTAAATATGCTTATCATTATTTCTTTTTTGATGAGCCATAATTACTTATTATCTTATTAAACAAATTCTCCATTTGCAACAATCATTACCCGATGACCACAACAAGGGATGTGGTCAAGATCACACCTCTTTTTGACATTTTGATCTTAATAAATATAGAGGCAAAGAAATAAGTATTATTCAAATTACTATAATTTGACATTTCATAGTCACAATCAGTATGCAAAGTCTGATTTGTGGCCCAAAAAGTAAAATTATTGCACCAATAAATATGTATTTGTTTTGAATTTTTCTTTATTTAGGATCAATTCAAATTTCTTTCTTAATTACAATCAAAAGAAAATATAAAAAATACAATAAGTAGTCAATTATATAAATATGCTAAAATTTTCATCTGGTAATCACAGGTAATTAATAAAATACCATATATTACAAATGAACCAATAATATTAAAATTGATAGAAAATAACAAATGAAATCCAAAATAAAGTTGTCAAAATTTCCAATTCGTCTAATTTGCAAAACTTACAAAAGAACAATTTTTTATCCAAAGTTATCAAAAAAGTCCAATTTGGGAATAATATTTATTCTTCTTGGATGAAATTAATGGTTATCATTGTGAAAAACATATATATGGCATCAAATCCACGAAGTCATGAAACAGAAAAAGAAGTGGAGAATAAACGGATTTAAAAAAAAAAAAAAATAGGAAAGTAGTATTGAGAGGTTGGGATAATTGAATTAGAATGTTCTGCTGTCGCTGTCTTCAATTTTGAGATACAAAGATAAAGTATTATGTAAGAAAAACTTGCACAGGGTACCCTTTTATATTAGCTTAAATTATATTTTAAGACACTCATTCACAAATCAGAGTCAAAACCACATTTGAATCTCTTTTAACCATTTGATTGAAAGGATCCGTAGCTAATTATTTTTATTGTAAGTTGACTTTATATATCAATATATTAACTACGCACAGATAGCGTTAATTATCATTTAAATAATTTCAATTTGATCACTTGAGAAGATAACAAATGATAGTTCTATGGATTTTTGTTAAATCCTTTCCAATTTTGAGTTGACAGTTTTTTTTGGACTGGCCTTTCTCAACTTTCTTACGTTTTGTGGAGTAAAGATTCGTAGAGAAGTCAAAAGGAATTTCCGCAAGGGTATTGCATTGGATAGCATTAAAGGCATTTGGAAAATGGGATGAAGCTGAAGGTTTTTAAATAAAAACATGTAAATATTTCGTAATAACACAAAATTTTAGCTTTGTTTTTAACTAAAAGATGGTTTTAAACAATTATTTTGTTTAATATATGAACAAATATTTAGTATTATTTTACCGTCTAGAAAGATATTAATTTGTAAAATATAGTTTGTATATACATTTTTTTAGATTTAAAAAATGTTTTGATTACTTTTGTATTATTTTTACATGAAAAAATGTCTAAAGAAACACAAGAAAATGAGAAAAACTTTAACCCATATACCTTAATATAAAATCAATTCTTTAATAGTTATTTAAGATTTGTTACTTGATTAATATTTTTGTACATATATTAGGATATCAAGCTTCATTGATTGTATATTAAATATTGTTTTCTGTAGCCGAAAAAAATGATATATTATGGGTCATTACGGTAATTTTCCTGTTTCTTGAAGTAAAAGTCATCAGGAACACAATATTTTTATTAGAAGCCAAAATTTGTTTACTATGGCAATCTTAAATTTAAACTTGGGAGAATTTGATTTACAAAAGCTTTTTTTTCCCTTTATTGTATTTTGAGGCCAAAAAAAATTACTGAAACAGTTTTGAATCTATGCAATTTATTTTATTAATGTTTACGGTTTCTAAAACTGACATATGATATATCAAAAATAAAAATTATGTACACTAACATGAAGATATTTTCCCGCGCATTTTCCTTTAGAGAGAGCGCGCTCGGGGGATTCAACTCGTCAATCCCCTCTCTTTTCATATAAATACCAGCCGGTGAAGAGGGAGATCATCCAGTTTATATTTATACACTGAACTAATAACAATCATGCCTCCCAAATCTACTGGAAAAGCCGCCAAGAAGGCAGGAAAAGCCCAAAAGGACATCACCAAGCCTGCTGGAAAGAAAAGGTCCCACAAGAGGAAAGAATCCTATGCCATCTACATCTACAAGGTCTTGAAACAGGTCCACCCCGACACTGGTGTCTCCTCCAAGGCCATGAGCATCATGAACTCTTTCGTGAACGACATCTTTGAGAGAATCGCCGCCGAATCCTCTCGTCTCGCTCACTACAACAAGAGATCCACCATCACCTCCAGAGAAATCCAAACCGCTGTCCGTCTCCTCCTCCCCGGAGAGTTGGCCAAGCACGCTGTCTCTGAAGGCACCAAAGCTGTGACCAAATACACCTCCTCCAAGTAAAATCATTAGTCTTGGAGATTGATAACCATAGTACAAATGAATTAATAGGTCCTTTTTAGGACCACCATCTCTTTTAATTAAGTATACTTTAATGGTAATGAGTTGATATTTAATAATACTATCGGCCAAATGAAGCCAGAGAGTGTATTGATAGTTGTTATTTTAATATGTGACAGAAAAATCATGAAAGTTTAGTATCTCTGATAAAAAAATTCTCTATGACTTTTTCTACTCAATAAATTGAGTCATAATTTAATTGTGATAATAAATACTTCCATATTGTAATAATATATATATTTTTTTTTCCCGATTAAATAGAACAAATTCTCTAAGTATCTCATACTTTCTTTTTGTAACCATATTTATAAAATAGCCGAGAAAATACTATTTAAAATTTATCTGTCAGTTTCCCGCCTTGTATATTAAAGTGGGAATATTGATTAAAATAAAAGATAACTATTTTCCTTAATTAATTTTCTGCACAAATCAATAAATATTTTATAATACGGTGTATAATTTATTTATGGAGTACACACATCAGTGCTAAATATTCAATACTAATCCATGTGCTTTATTTCAAGAGTTTTTGAGCATATTCTACTCGAAATTAATGGTATTTAGATGTCTTTGGTCTGGTTTGGAAATCCTAGAGCAGACCAAATTTAGTTAGTCCTTTATTGGTCACATACGAAAATTCGGAAATATCTTTTTTTTATAATTTTCTATTTCTCTCTCTTTGTTTCCATCTGGGGTGTGCCAATACATATGGACTTTTAATATGAGATTAACTCAAAAATGAGTTTCATCTTTGAAATATTGTCGTGGCCTTATCTCAAATTGACAACGATATAGAATATTTTTCGAGAAGCTCTTTTTTTTAAATTAAAGTTTGTACTTTCAGCTATCCAATAAAATATTTTTTTCATGAAGCTCTGAGCCTCTGAATAAAAAGCAGCTATTTTCCACTTTAAACAAAGATAACTCGAGTTAAAAGTTTGATGCAGACATTTTAAAAATTGTTTTAAAATTTTTTGACATTCGGCTTTAAAATATATTTACATTATTTATACCTATCCTCAACACCAAGGGCTTAAAACAGCTTTTAACTTTAAAAAATAGCCAAAATTATTAAAAAATGTATGGCCTTTATCTAAAGGCCATGAGGCTATGAGAGAAAAGTAAGGCCATATTGTGAATCAGAGGATGTTATTCTTGTGCCATTTTTACTGTTGGACAACGTTAACAGTTGATAACGAACAATTTATCTAGCAAAAATACAACTTCTGGAAAAAAATTAGGGGCCCGGGGATTAATACCCCTATTGCATTATGCCCTTATGAAAAAATGTATATTTTTGGTAAAGCAAGACAAGCAAGATTAATGAAAACAATCCTACAAACTTAAACCAATATACATCATTTAGGTATGTTAAAAATGTAGAGAGTACCACTTCAAAAAAAATTCTGTCGGATTAAGTAGATCTACCATAGGATTATATTTCGAACTAGTTGAATTTTGTATTATTTAGTCACTCAATGCTTATAAATTTCTCCTTCCTAGTCTCTCTGGTTGATCTGAGTTTGAAGTGGACAAATTTTATCAGGCTATACTGTATTACAATAGTCTTAATGTCAACTGTAAGATAAATTATTTAGTATGAATAAGTATGCGTTATTATGTTTGTTATGACGATGTTTTGAAATCCGATGCGCCATTTAGTGTTCAAGTAGACAAAACAAACAAATACTCATGGAAAATGGGACGAGTGTGCCTTATAAATTTTTAATTTTTTTCCAAGAAAATTGCAATTAATCCGTCAGTATCCAAACAAGTAAGGTAATCTTTGCATCATTGTAATTTGCAGCCAAAATTTCATATTAGTTATTATATAAAAGATAATTACAAAGTTATGATTTTTGTTAACATAACTACATAACTAATTAGTCTACATAAATTCAAATTATCTTATTTAATCAAGATAAATTATTAAAAATAACATTGTGTCATAGATATTGACAATTGCTAAGGAATACTTTTTTATAAATGCTTCTATATAGATATTTCCCCGCGGATTTTACTTTGGAGAGAGCGCGCTCGGGGGATTCAACTCGTCAATCCCCTCTCTTTTCATATAAATACCAGCCGGTTCAGAGGGAGATCATCCAGTTTATTTTCGTTCACTGAACTAATAACAATCATGCCACCCAAGTCTACAGGAAAGGCCGCCAAGAAGGCAGGAAAAGCCCAAAAGGACATCACCAAGCCTGCTGGAAAGAAAAGGTCCCACAAGAGGAAAGAATCTTATGCCATCTACATCTACAAGGTCTTGAAGCAGGTCCACCCCGACACTGGTGTCTCCTCCAAGGCCATGAGCATCATGAACTCTTTCGTGAACGACATCTTTGAGAGAATCGCCGCCGAGTCCTCTCGTCTCGCTCACTACAACAAGAGATCCACCATCACCTCCAGAGAAATCCAAACCGCTGTCCGTCTCCTCCTCCCCGGAGAGTTGGCCAAGCACGCTGTCTCTGAAGGCACCAAGGCTGTGACCAAATACACCTCCTCCAAGTAAATTCATTAGTCTTGGAGATTGATAACCATAGTACAAATGAATTAATAGGTCCTTTTTAGGACCACCATTTCTTTCATTTAAGTATACTTTAGGGGTGATGAGTTGTTGATTAAAAGATACTATATGATAAGCCAAACGAAACCAGAGAGTTTATTGATATAGGTGATTGATATGTTATAAAATAATTTCATATAGAGCTAGTATTATATTACATTTTCTGCTAATTAAATCAAAATTATCTTAGTGAGTTTTTCCCGTTATATGTTAGGCCAGATTGTTGTGGCGGCAATACTAATGATTCATTATTAACCTACTGTTTAGTCATTCCTCACCTGCCATTCAGCACTGAAGTGGGAATTATAAAGATATTTCAAACCTTTGGTATCACCATAAATTTGAAAATATTTTTCACATACTCCTCAAAAAAATGTGAAGACAAATTCTAAACAACCAACACAGAACCTTATTTTTTTCAGTCAATAATGAAACTTAGTATTTATTTACACATGCCAATTTATTAAAGAAAAGATACATTTAGATTTTTACAAAAAAACTTTTTGATGATAATGTTTTAACTTTCTGTCCCAAATTTTGTAATAAATAATTATGCAAAGGTATTAAAAATTTGAATAATGTCCAGGTTTTCATTACTGACGAAGCTTCATGTTGTATTAAAGCAGCCAAAACCTTAAACAACATTTTCCAATGATGTTGCATATCACTTGTCAAGTTCATGGTCTGAACAGAATAGCAACGCTCTTCCTGATTATTTCGAAAATACAAATACTCATCTCTGGAGTGAAGAATGTATTTTTTAATTCAGGTGATAGAAAACGTAAATTTATTGCTTTATGCTTTTTTTTTTTTTTTTGGTACATTTATGTACGACATCACGTTGGAAACCCTCTCGGAATGAAATTTAACGAAAGAAGTGTTTTTGTATGTTAAAAACTCTATATCGTGATTGATAGTTTATCGTGCCAATTATCTAGAGACATTAATTTTGAAAGGTTCAAGCGTAGTATCTTGGCATAGATTTTCTACGACAGTCACAGTTGGGAGTAGCAATAATTTATCTTTCAAAGCTTTATTGCTTACCTGGATTGGATTTAAATTGTGTTAAATAAACATTATTTCATACAAAAGTGGATCATTCTTCAAAACATCTTTTGTTTTATAGATTACATCATAGTTTTAGATCACCTGAATAAAAAAATATATATATTAACTTCAGAGATGATAGTGTTTGTATTTTAAAAGAAATCAGGTCAGAGCGTTGTTATTCTGTTCAGCCTATGAGCAAGACAAGTGATATGCAACATAATTAGAAAATAAGGTTTTCGGTTGCTTTAACACAATATGAGACTCCGTTGGTAATGAAGACGTTACTGATACTTTTTACAGCACCACTTGTAATCATGGATACCTTCCAAATTAATGAAATAAGGAAGATCCAAAAATTAACCATATAAAGGACCAACCAACCAACATTGTAGTTATAGACCGCTGTCGAGTGTCAGTAGTTTCGTCCAATGGAATAAATATATCCTTCTCCTCAAGTTTTTATAAAATCTTGGTCAACACTATTTTTCTTATAGACTCCATATTACTTGGTGATGGTGAAGCGAAAGAATACTTTTCCATTGTAAATTTCCATAAACTTAACAAAATTTTGATGATTAACGATATGGAGTGGAATATTGCAGGAGACAATCATTTTTGTTATATCTTCTGTAAAATTGGAATGTTCATAATTGGAATTCATTATATGACTTGCAAACAGTTTCAAATTCCTTTCGTGAGTTTGGGTTTAATTGCGTTGTTCTACTTTGAACATCTTCTGGACTATAGTTCCATAATTACAAGGATGGCATGCCAAAAATCTAGAATCCTCGTCGCAACTCCATATATTTTTACATAAATTATCAGCCATAAAATAATATTTATCAATTAATTTACCCCTTAAAAGCTTTTATATAAATATTAAATATTTTTGAAGTACAAATTTGTTAATTAATTTTACAATTATTTTTATCTTAAACAAATTATACTTTCTTCAATAGAAAAATAACTAATATTGGACTTGTAAGTACAATGAAAAGTGCCTTTGAATAAACATAAGTGATTTTTTTCTATTTTAACATGCGTAAAGGAAGGTTACAAACTATCAAATTAACATAATATCTATAATTAACTTCTACAGTAAACAATTTCATTTATGTTTTATGAAACTCGAGTAAATATGTGACATGAATCAAAATTGCAATAACGTTTTTATAATTTTGTTGGTCTCAACGATGACAATGGAAATTATTTATGGTACACTTTATAATATTGAATCCGATTCTTGGCAATAACAATTTTGCAATTAAGAAGAACTACATTATTAATGGTATCAACGGAAATTATGTAACAAAAAACGTGTCGATGACTTAGGATTCGATAGATAAACTGTAAACAGCGGTCTCTTGTACATAAGATCAACTCTCTCCATACCTTTGTTCAGAGCATTACCATTATACATTAATTAATAGATATATGGATGAGTGGAAAATTTTATAAGTCAACGAAGTCTCAGAAGCTCGCCTTTTTCTATTAATAATAACGAAGGAAAAATATGGTAACTCTTTAGTAGTCCTTCCTAAATACATTGAATGATGACATAAATAAATATTATTTGAATTTTTAAACAGGGAGTGAGCTACAAGTCTTACATTGGATTTAAAAAATTAATGTAAATATTTACAAACAATATAAATGTAACTGACTATAATTATCCGTATCAATCTTCTAAATTCATTTTATAACGGTAACTTTTATTATAAATAGATGCCATCTACATAAATAGTTCTATCTTGTAAAATTGGAAAAGTCGCTTGAAAAGATGTTAAAGAAGCTTCTTTTCATAGATTTTCTAGCAAAAATGGAGAGCTTTGAATGTAGTAATTAATATATGTATTGTTTTATATAATAGTATTAAAAATTAAAATGTTAAAAAAACAAACTTTATTATACCATAACTATCAAACAAGAACACAATCAACAATAAATTTTAACAATATATTTGGGTTTTTAAAAATTGTATTATAAAAGTATAAAAAATAATCATCACTATATTATATACAAATTTCCTTATTTGGTTAAGTTTTGCTGTTTAAAAACAAATAATTAGAGACTATTTAGAACAGACTATGTAAATAGTAGGTTTATAGTGGAATGAATATGATATTAACGTTTTCAAAATGACAATAGCTTCGTTTCATTGTACTCTATCCCGTTGTTCCGATCGTTTATAATAGGTATACATATATATATATCAGTAGTTGGATTCTGAATTGGCATCTAACTTTCTTGAATTATTGATGATGCAAAGTGATTGTAAGTTTCTTAATAACTATATGAAGTTCGAGCAAGCCATTAAATTGACCAGTCATTGTGTCCATTATTTTAGAGGAAGATTTCAGAAACACTAAATCTGAAATATAATAATCATCTTAATACAATACTTCAAATTAAGGATCTCACAAATACCATAATCTGATAACCTTATCAATTGGCTCATAAAATATATTGATATGAGGCTTATGCCGAGTCAATGATGGGATCAACAGAAAAGAAAACGACAAAAGGAGTTGCCATATGAACATTGCGTTTTAAAAGGTTTTGAAGTCATGACCAAAGGATGGAAGTAAGGTTTGGAATGAATGGGATAAGGAAAATGACTTTGCTTATTTCATTTGTGGCAAGCGAAACCATCCCGCCGCACCAGCGGGAAATCCCTATAACTTTATAAAGCTATATTTGAATAGAATATGATATATCTTCGTACGTTTATGTTGATAACTCTTCCTCGAAGACAACAATTAATGAGGGATCAGATTGGTGTTTTTCATCCTCCTCTCATTAAAGTCCATCTCTAAGGAGATGGATATCCTCTGCCACTATAACTAAGGAAATACCCTGGCTGTCTCGTTGTAAAATTTGACATCTTGAATCCCATATGACGAACATCAAGGAGATACTTGTCTGCCTCGTGATTTGAGGAAAGAAATAAGGACTCCCGAAGACTTACTGCTGTTCAGGAACTGACTCATTTACTTTTTACGAGTCACACATATGTAATTAATGGCATTATTAAAAGTCCTTAATATTACAACAGTAATAAACAATATCATTTGAATAACTAACTGAAAAGGTGAGCTTCAGAGGTTGCGTGATATCGAGTATGATTTGTGTTTTCTTTCTTTCTTTCGATATCTCTCAGGGCTGCTCACAGCTAATCTAATAAAACATCCTGACAGCTAAGCTTCTCTACTCTCAAACATTTTTCAAATTGTGAGGGTTACCCCGATAACTTTTGGTTTCTTTTTAACATACCGGCGGGACATAGAATCGATTTAATAAAGAGGGATGAAGCACGCCTCACACCCAAAAATTGCTGTGGGGAAAGAAGAAATTATTTTGTTCTTTGATTTGTCCTTATTTGAATTATACATTTAGGATTTATGAATTGTTATTATAATAATAAATATATAACTTAAGATAATATGGTCAATTATTGCCAGAGGTGGTAACTTGGAATCTAGACTTGCGACACGAGTTGGACTTGAGTCCATATTTTGTAGATGATCTCACAATCAAAGACTCGAGACTTGACTTTGACTCCAAAGCTATTATATTGCGGACTTAAGAAAAATTTTAACACTATGGACCCTATATTATAGTAATGGAATTGAAATGAGCTTCATAAAAATATTCAAGGACTTGGATATGACTTGATTTGCTTTACTGTAGTGGACTTACAGTATAAGATCGTTTTCTCTACTCAGATAAATGCTGTATCGTAAGCTGCATTATTGGAACCGACACTCCTAAATCTTTGGAGACTATGGATTAAAGATATCTGTAGAAAGGATTAGACACCTACTATAATTCAAATATGGACTCATTACATTTTTTGAATAAGGGCTTTGAAGACGACCTATCGAATAACAAATCCTCCGTTCTACATGTCATGGCCTATGAAAAAAAAAGCAAACTAAAAAAAAGATATAGTTCCATCAATCTTTGTACTCAAAACACACTCCTTAATCTTACAAAAGGTGAAATACAAATTTGGCATCTTCTGATGAAAGATGCAGTATATAATTGGAATTATTAAATGAAAAAATAGACGCGTTTCACTCCTCCAATCCACTCAACAGTTTATCAGACATCCAATTAAGGTTATTTTAAGAGCAAGAGCTTACTTTTAACATTATCAAAATCATAAGAAGCTTCCAGTGTCATAGTTTGTGTATATTGTGAGTTCAAATAAAGTTAAGATTGTTGATGCAATTCATAACATTACAGCTTATTTGAAAGTTATTCTTGTGTCGGAAGACTAAAATGTGGAACCTAAAGATCTAATTACAAAAATTGAGAAATTGATTTCTTCTAATGTCTCGTATACCAATAAATTAAAATTTGCAAATTTTGCTCTCTTCACCATCAATAAGGACAGAGGAAGACTAATATATACAATGGACCTTGTTCAAAAAGTGCTATATAAATAGTAAAATTATATAATTATTTTTAAATTGATTGAATTAATTGCTTAGAAACGTCTAATTTCATATGAATTTAATATTATAGTAATTTATAATATTAATAAAAGTAAATGTGCATTTCATTTCTGTATTCAGGGTGATATATGTATTATTTTTTACTGCACTAATTTTTTTTTTTGTGAGAGCATTTAAAAAAATCATATGCATATTATTATTTAAACTTCATTTTTTAATGTATTATTATTGTTTTTCATTGGTTTATATAATGCTAATAAATTGTTTTCTACATTATAAATGTTGTTTTATTGAAGTCCTATAATTGTTGTAATAACATAATCTCCATGTATGTCAAGATACTTCACTTTGTTCCGTGGCTTGTTTCCAAATCATGCTAAATATCAAAGATTTAGATTTTTGAAGGTTTTCCCTCAGCAAAAACGAGGTTGAACGATTTCAATCTCCGTGCTTCATCCCTCTTTATTATATCCCAAGATAAAGTTAAAGCTGAAGCCATTCCTCCTCAGATTCATTTTCAAAGAAAATCCCGGAACATTGTTTAAAAAATTAATAACGCAACCTCAATACGTTTCATAAATTATACAACAATAAGGATTATATGTTTGTAAGTTCTGTGTTATGTATATTACTCAAATCTTGGTCTAAAAATATATTTTTAATGTCTATCTACGTCACTCAATGTTTAAGAAACATGATACATGTAAGTCAACTTATTATATGCAATGGCATCAGGAGTTATAAATAATTAATTAGTTATGATGAAGAAGAAAGGTAGGTATTACATACATTATGCTTAATTAAAATATTAATATCAATTTAGGGAATAAAAAAAAGAAAATCACAATTTTTGAAGGTCTTTTTATGCTGTAATATAAATATGGTAAGCTAATAAAGCCTTTTGAAATTATATTTCACTGTTGGTGTCATAAGGGGCCTCTCCACCCTCACGAGGCTCTTTCCATTCACTTTTTTAAAGCTCTTTGAACTGTTTGTTGTGAAACCGCGAAATCTCTTGGATGGACCCTCATGGACTTGAGAGGATTGGCCTTGGCTGTTTTCTTTAAGTCCTCCGGAGCCTGTTTGGCCTTTTTGATAAATCTCTTCATCCTCTCCCATTGCTGACGGGTGTCTTAGAGGACCCAATTGCTTGGAGTGCGTGAATGGAAATTCGTTGATCATGTTCAAGTGTCATTTTCTCGACTTTTACGTAAGCTAGAGAGCTATATATTTTTTTTTGTAACTAATTGTTTATGGTTTAATATATCGAAATATGAATTAATTTCAATAACTCAGCCTTGATTAATTATTGAATTAGTAAGTGTTCAGATTTCAATCTACCACCCAGTAATATCGGTTGTAGGATTTATTCGTAATTTTGCAATTTTTAATATAGATTTTGTAAATTTAATTAATTTATTCGCTTCAAAGTCATTCTTAGGCGTGTTTTTTTTCTATTTGTGATGCAAACACAAATTATTTTATACACGCATGATGCGCGACCTCATCAAAATTTGTGAGTACATACCTATTTGGAGGCCAAAATTTTTAAAAATAATGAATATTCCATATAAATTTCTAATGTTTAACTACATATATTAAGACCCTCAATTTAATGTTTCCTAAGGTTATTTTAAAAGATTACATTTTTTTTCTTAGTGCCTTTAATTTATTAAAGTATTTTAGCCTTTTAATTAATAGTTATGAGTACAAAATGGATTCAATAGATGAGAAATCAGTAGAAAATATAAATTGTCAAATTTCAAGTCGACATTTTATTATGTAATACATGCGCTGGCTGTAGATGCAAAATTGATATTTTAATCGTAAAACACTCAACTTTTTACATAATATATATTAAAGAAAATGCACTTTGATGCGTTCAAAATGATAATCTTTATAGACAATGCACACACTGTCAAAAAAAAAAGTTCAACTCTTAAAAGATAATGTTCAAATTATCTGATCTACACCATTTAATCTTTCATAATTATTTTGCGTTTTGACACACCTTGAAAAAAAACCCAATTGTTTTTGCATTTTTATTTTGCATATATGGATACAGTTTTTTTAGACTGACAGCTATCAAATATATCTTTGTGAAGAATACAGTAAATAACTTATGATACGAAATCATTGGTAATATTTTAATGATGAAGGCTATTTCTATTATTAAAAACGTTCACTGTCTTTGATTTCTGGACTTTGGGATTTAAAATAAATCAATCATATGTGTCTACTCAGATAATCGTTTGATCACACTAACGCCCATAAATATTAACTACCAACGTAAAATTATAACATATGGAACATTTATATATATTAGGGTGGAGTTTATTTTTTAAATTTGAGGAATGTTGATTTGCTAGGGTCACAAATTTTTTTTTTGGACTAAAGACATCGTAAAGAAATTTTGAACGGCTTTAAAAAATATTTAGAAGTAGCTCAACGGCTCCAAAGTTTTGAAATTTGACAATTTTTACCGAAATGCCCTCCAAACACTTGGTAATACAAAAACCCCTTTTTTTTACAAGAAATTTAGCTAAATAAATTTACTATTGAAAATATTTATAACTTTTTCATTAATGTTTTGTGTTAATTGGTCAAAAAGAGAAAAGACTACTATAACTTGCATTTTTTACTGTATGTTCATCTGATGCTCGTTAAAATAAATGATATCCATATTACTCGAAGTAAAAAAATCAGTGAGGATAAACTTGACCTTATTTCAACCTTTTACTGACTTTTTTTTGAATAAAAATACTTTATAAGCTAAATTTATTTAATAATAGTAATTGAGTATTAAGAAATACTCAATCCCAGAGTAAAAACGTCTGATCCCAGTTGTATTCAACAGAATACCAACTAGGAGGTATAATCTCGATACAGAACGTTGAGTAGGTCTCAACAAACATAAACAGTCTCATCTCAGTAGAAGGATTAAAGGATGTACAATCCTATTCAAATGTACAAAGGGAAGCTACGTGTTCTTTTTCGAAATCTACAAACCTTATGCGTCTTAGAGATGACTGGAAAAGCGTATTGAGAAATCGAAAAGAAAAGAAAAGATCTTGGAAATAGAAGGTAAAGAAGAAAATTTCTATGTTATTGTAATATATGTTCCTTAAGAGACACCAAAATGCTCGCAGGGTATTCAATGGAGTTAGGAGCAAATCTCAGGAGAGTGGTGGGAGATTTTAATGTATCTGAAAATTATGGAAGGTATTACACATCACTAAATGGCTTGACAAATTCAAACAGTCATGTAACATAAAAATAATAGTATGAATGATTTGACATTTATCCGGAAATATATTGATCAAGTTACCCCGAGTAGACTAGACCACATATATGTTGCAGACAAAGTACTACTCTCAGACATATATTTAGAAAGAATTTCATCCAATGGGTTGTCGGATCACTTCTTTGTCTTGGAAATTATATGCTCAACAAAATTTTTAAATAGGAAAACAAGATAGGAACTAAATAATGAACTACTAAAGCTCCCAGAAGGGGTGGAATCATTGAGGGAGGTTATAGATGAGGTCCAATGGGATGGTGGTTATCAAGTAAGAGAATGTGTTTTACCTGAGTGCCAAGAAAATACCAACTGTAGTAAGAAGACGCGAGGCTGAGAAAGGAAGGCGAAGGGAGAAGGAAAATGGGAAGGAACTAGCTGTGAAAGAAGACACTGCGTGGAATCAGGAGTTGGAACAAATGATGGATATTAAAAAAAAAAAAAAAAAAAGAAGCTCAAATAAGTACATAATTCTTTTATATGACATAAATTCAAAAAATTATAACTTACTTAGATGCTTGGAAGAAAGACGAGAAACATCAAAAATGAGATCATTAGAATTAGATGGAAAGGAGGAATTGTACCAAAAAAAAAAAAAAATTAAAGTACAATCAGGGATATTTTTAGGAATTATATATATCGAAGAGACCGAATTTTAATTAGAAAGTAAAGAAAGACCACCTTGACCCAAATGATAGAAAACCGCTTTCAAAAATAAATTTTGCAAGCATTTTAGTTACTCAGATGCTTCCAAAATTATTTTTTTTGTGGTATTTTCTCTCTTCCAGATGATAAGTTTCATTTTAAATCACAAAACTTCTTGATTTGGAAATGAGGTTGAGGTTTGAAGATAATGATATGGAAAGTCCTTAAAAATATCTAGTCTATTTGTCCGTTCCATGCTTTAACACGTATATTTACAAAATCTCGATAGATGTGGCAACCCGCCTTTATGGTGAACTACACTTTTTTTTTGCGAGTGACCTTCATCTTTACACCATGACAAATTTTTTTACACCTTCATGGATAAAACAGCAAAACATCGTTAAAAAACGACAATTTCTTTGAATTGTATAAATTTCTATTTTTGCATAATTTATTACATTTACAAGACTGTAATAAACTCATAATTTTTTATGACAATAAAAAAAATTATAATAACCGTTCCCTTGCAAGCAAAAATAATTACTCATTTCGATGAAATAAGGAACGCAAAAATATTTTTATGGCTTATTCCAATTAGTCATGATACACAAATGTACTTGCGAAATAATTTTGACTGCTCAAGCAGATCATTCACTATTTTTAATTAAATACAATTATTAAATAAACAAACAAATAATTCTACATGCCATTGGTGTACCTAGAAATGGATAAATCCTTTTTGAGTGCTACTTACAGTCATTAAAAGGATTATCGGATAGATAAACTCATTTATTTTTGTCATTGAAGTACGTTGGATATTTTGTGGTTGTTACATAAATATTAAAAATAATTACTCTTTTCAAGCAAATGACAAAATAATATTTTTTTTCATTACAATCATGTTTACATCGCTGAACCACTTATCCAAAAAGACAGAAAATTAATTCCCACATGGCGTTATCGAGAAGCATCTAACGCCCCTAGGCAGAAGCGTCCACAGGGGGTGGTCTGGAGGGGCTTAATCCCCCCAAATAAAAGTATTTTTTCTTTTTACTAGATTTTTTTAAATCGGGATAAAAAAAAGAAGTGACGAAATAAAAGGGTTATTTTTTTTTCCAACAAATTTAATTTTTTTGAAAAACTATAGATTTTTTAAATTTCTTACAAATAATTTAACTTTTGAAATATTTTTTGAAACAATTGCATACTCTTTAATTAACTATAGATTTTTAAGATTTGTTTTCGATCCAAAATTTAATATTTGAAATTTCATTTTTTAATTTTTTTACAAAAAAATTGAACTATGTTTAAACAACTGTTAATTTTTGGAATTTTTTTCTCCAAAAATTGAATATTTGAAATTTATTTATATAATAATTACAAAGTTTGAAATTTTTTTTCCATAGAGTTTAATTTTTGAAATTTTTTTTCCATAGAGTTTAATTTTTGAATTTTTTTTTTTAAAGTTTTAATTCTTTTGAAATTTTTTGAGATGAGCTATGGATTTTGAATTTTTTTTCAAAAGTTCCCCCCCAAAAAAAAATATATATAAAATACGCCCGTGATAGAAGACAAAATGAGTATTGCTAAGGACCCTACAATAAACAAATATTTATCAGCTGGCCTTATTTCCTCCACTTAGTATGTCACAACGTTAACTCGCTAACTCAGAAATACACAGTGTATTTTGTTGTCAGTCGTCAATGTTTCTACTTCTTTTCCCTTAATCGGTACTCTAAACATTGATTGGCTGAATTTGAAATATTTTCAACAGTGATTGATTAATTTCCATAGTTTGAAACAATTGGCTAACAGATTTTGTCGCTTTTTTCTCTTTTTTCAGTGAAAAAGTTGTGTGAGACAACAAATTAACTAACTGCTCAAAATCAGTTGATAATCAGTAAAATTATGTAATTCTCCCCAAGTATAGGATTTTTCTTTTTTTAATAGTACGGATATTCACAACTAATAAAAGAAGAACTTAAAAACACATACAATCAATAAGTTTCCAAAGATTTTCATTATACCTCAAATGGATATAAAAAATGATAGCTTAATCGTTCTAGTGTTAAAAAGGAAAATAACGTAAACTTGGAGGGGGGAATCATGAACTGTAATTAAAGATAGGATGGATTCACATTTTCTCAGATTCGGGTAGGTTTTGATCTTTAGACGTAAACATTCGAGTAAATTTCGGGATCCAGATCCGAAACCAAATTTAGACAGATACTTGTGTTTTATTTTAATAATATTTAACAAAAAGTTCGGACCCCAATAAAGATAAAATCCGGATTAAGATTACATTTTACGGATTATTGATGTAAAAACAATTAATTATCCTTATTACTATTTGAACACAATTATCCTTCAAAACATTAAAGTAACTTTTGTGTCTGTCTGAATTTTGTTCGTTCTGCTTGAAAAATTAGTAATAAAAACTGACAAATTCGAGAGATATTCAGGCATAAACATAAAATAAAAGTTGTCCAGAATTTGGAGTTAAATACGTAAAGCTATGTTTAATTCTGATCAGATAAGATTCATGGACTCTTGAGGGCAAGTTTAACAAAAAAAGGGCTAAATTAATTTGACCATTAATGGAGGCTTGTTTACTGGATGTTTTCTGACACTAGTCAGGAAAAAAGTTAATCATGTTAATTTTGTAAAGGGTTACATTGGAATAAAATATTGGAACAAATGATTAGCAAATGACCACTCCTTTCTTCCAATCAATAATGAATATTCAAAGAAAGACCCTCTTCGTTTTATATGGGTTGGAGACTTGATCGTTGACCTTGATGGGTTGAAAAATCACTATCCAAATTCAAAAGTCTTGGTCGAGATTTGTGTGAGGTTTAATTTGGTAGACGTCTTAAAAAAAAAAGAATAGAAACAAAGAGTCTTCTTGGATTGACTTGGGGTTGTTGTCCTACAACTTAAACCAGCATTTGATCATAAACTAATAGAGATCAGGTTCTATTGTTATTTGAAACGGCGTTCATTTATTTTATCAAGATAGATTCTTGGCAAAAAACAACAACATTGAGTACAAATTTTTTATTTTTTTTTATTCAATGTTATAATTCCAAATTCAACGCAAAGTAAGAAATACATGTTATATCTCGAGTTATTTAAACTTCCGCTTCAAAAATTTTTGGGGATAGGAAAAAAGAAAAATGAATATATCAAAACAAAGTAGAAAAATTGTTAACTTCTAGCTTTTTATTTAATCGAACCTTTACGGGAGATACTTTTAATTCATTTATAAGGCAGAAATAACCAAGAAGGAAATGAATGACAAAGTTATGGATAAGAGTGATTAAAAAAGAAGACTTAAAAAAATTCCCAGACAATAAAATTACTCATCTCCTGGAATAAAAAAAACTATTACTATTTGCAAACTAATTACAAGCTCAAAAGAAATTTTGCAATATTTTCATTCCGTTTTCCAATCAGTAGTCCAAACTGTGAAGATTTTTTCCCTAAAAGACGTGAATATGGGCGGAATGACAACAATTATTCAATGAAAAATATAGCTTTTTCCCTTGTGGCCGTATGAAATTAAGGCCTTTCTGTATTTAATGGGGTGTACGATTGAAATGACGTTTAGAATACTTGGATCATTCACACAAGGAAGAATAGCTTTGATTCCTAATAAAGGAGAGAGGACGTACTTCAATCATTGGAGGTCTATTACCGTATTGAATACCTATTACATAATTTTATGGTGAGTTTTGGCTGTGCAAATGGAGCCCATATTAAATAAAAATATTGGAATGGCTCAGAGAGGCTTCTTGAAGAAAATGAAAATTTCCGATGTGTCACGAAACATCCAAGCAGCTATCGAATCAGTCAGTACTAGAAACAAACTATGGAGCAATCATCGGAGTTGACTTGAGTAAAGCATTCGATTCGATAAATCGTTGTCATTTTTTCAAAGCTATTTAGAGACTTTTCCCCTAAAAGTTTTTTGATCCAATGAGCGGCTTTTTATATAATGTTTCATCAATTATTACGTTAAATGGAGTAGAAAGTGAACCAATTTATCAGAAAAAAAAGCTACAGACAAGGCTGCCCGACCGCGCTTTTTTTATTCATTGCATCCATAGAAGAATTCACTATACAAATTTTTAAAAAGTACGGTGGATTTGGTGTTTATTTTAATGACAAACCGCGTCTGATCGATGCTTATAAAGAGAATATTACTTTAGCAGTAGAAGCTAATTCAGAGTCACAGCTTCTTCAAAGAATCAATATCTTGCTGAACTTCTTCGAAAAGTATGAGAAAAGATCTGGCTTAAGACTCAATAGGCAAAAACCTCCGTTCTTCCTCTACATTGCTTGGAAGCCATGTAAGGATCAAAAAGTAAGAAGTTGTCGTCAAATTGAGATCTTGGGCATGATTTGGGAGTGTCAAGGTGCTCATATTTTGAATTGGCATTCTATATATTGTGTTATTTACCAAAACCTCGCAAGGTGGATAAATTTTAATCTTAAGAGAAGAATTGATATAAATTACATACAAGTAGTTCCCCTAGTTATATACAAACCCACTGCTTCGCCTCAATTTGCTATGAGGGTGATAAAAAAGGAACAAGAGTGGCATAAAAAGCTATTTCACAAATGCTATTTAACCCCCATAAAAAGGCCTAAATCACTCATTTGGGGCGGAATGACACTTCTAGTGAATGTAATTTCAAAATATATACCAAGATTTCTATCAATATGTCCAGGAAACCAGACGTTGAATGGATGAGACAGGTTCCATAGAACGAGTTCTGCCATAGGCTCATGATTGGTACTGACCTCACCAACGAGAAAATTACTGCTCACTCCCCGGTATGGGCTGCACCTCAACTCAATATTTAGTCAGCTGTTCCTTTATTCAATGGGGATTCTATTGTGGATGTAATCCGAGGCAAGGTTAAGAAGCTTTTCTTCTTTAGGAATCTTAACACTCCAAAGAAATTAAAGGAAGAATCCCTGTAATTTTTTTAATCATTCATGACTTAAAGGTGCAAACCCCATTTGGCGATGGTCGTTTTTACTTCCCTTTAAGTAACAAAAAAACAACAACATATTATTGTTCCGAAACACTGGCATCTTAAAATGACTTTTATTAAACCAATGGACGTAGCTCAATCTATTTGTGATTACTAATTAAATATGTTAGGACTTCGAGAAAATTGGGGAAAAATAATTTTAACCACCCGTTATGTATATATCGGGTGTTAGGAAATTTGACTCTCAATTTGAGATCTCTGCCAATAGGTATTACATTTGATAAACCATGCAAAGATTGTGGGAAATTATTTAATAATATACTGCATGCCTTTGTGGATTGTAGAGGTGTCAAAATTTTGCAAAGATTCGTTTCCACAGGTCTGGAAGATGGACCCTTGAATTTAATCAAAGCTTCTATACTCTTTGGATCACCTCAAAAGAAGAATCAGTCTCTATATAAGTCTAAAGCCATTGATTTTGCTTTATTGAGCCCTTCGGCATTAATTGATGGAAAGCTTACATCCTATTGGCTAATATATCCTTACATACTTATTAGCCACAACTTTTATGGCATCCGCAGCTAGATATATCATCCTTTCCTTGAAAATCCCCAATGCTTATGGCACGTCTTAGATGCCACAGGCAAAATAAGTGAAATTCTATCCGTTGGTATCATTCCAATATAAGAAGTTACTGTAGGTAATACTCAGAAGTTTTAGAATTTATAACCCGGACTCTTCGATTATTTTTATATTGTAAAAATTATGGATGTGTTTTATTATTGATGTTTTTTTTATTAAAATTATTGCACTTCATTTTTTTAAATTTTTAAATAAATGACACTTAACTTCCCACTAGAATCCCACTGCGCATGATTTATGCTATTATGTGTTTTTATTTTTCATATGACCTCTTTGGGGGAAATTTTTGAAAGTTCTTATTTGAAGGAATAACTTTAAATTAAAATGTTTATAATTGTATATTTATTTACGTAATTACTTTGTACATATAAAAGAATTGTGAATAAAAAAAGTTTTTGCAAAGTTTTATAAAAATGTGTATTTTACACACATTTTTTGTTTATTCTATAAAATTTGGTAAGTATTTTTCCTCTAAGAAGGTGAGAAAAAAATTATTCTTGTCAAAGTCACCAGTTTTGTAATTGTTTGACTCAGTACTAAGTGTTCTATTAAAATCTAAACACTTTCAATTTTAAATTTCAACAAGATATAATTTAGTACTTAAAAATAGAATTTCAACAAAATTAAAATATAAGTAGATGCTTGTCTGGGTTATCTTAATCATTAATGCAGCCACCCTTAGCGATAATGATGGCTTCCAGGCAGAGGCATAAGGGCTGGTACCCGCTACATATGTAGTCATCTGTCATGGAGTCACAGTGCTTTCTGATAATGGCTTTGAGGACCTCGGAGTTTGGACGACGGACACTGTAGGCCTTCTCCTTGAACATGCACCCAAAATTTGTAGTCGAGGAAGTTTTTTTTTTCTCGGCCTCTATAAGGATACATTCTTCTTGTAATTAAAAGTTCTTTAAAAATATTAAAAACAAAAGCAACGAAATCACATCAAATATATCTTAATAAAACATATCAGGTAGAAAGTTCAAAGCGATATTAAATTAAAATGTCAAATTAAATGGAATATAAAGGTGTCGAGTAGAAAGTTAAAATAGGAATTATTCCATTTAAATAATTGTCTTTTATAGTCCTTAGCTTCTATAAAATGAACTGTACCTTGGTGATCACGGCGTCAATTTTAGCGTTTTCACTAATTGTCAGAAAGTCGATCCTTTCAAGTTTCTTACCTTGTCGCTCTTCAATGAGTTGTGTAGTACCCATGTAGGTCAAATGTAGTTGGATGCACTCCTACATGATGTGATCTGTCGTTTCAGGCATTTCTTTGAAGGAAAAGCATAAATTTCTTTTGTCTTTGATAAGCTTTTCATCGACTTCAAGTGTGCCAGAAAGTAGTCCTGAAATATTTAAACTATTTTTCAGGAGAAGTTAGAAATTGAACTTTTATAGCATTTATACAATCTACTGGGTTTTGTTAGGATATATTTCGTCTTTTTAAATAATTTTGGAAGGCAGAAGAATTTTTTTTTTGGAATAGTTCCTTAGGAAGGCTGTTGAAACTCATGAAATTCTCAACTTAAAAGGCATAATTGGTCTTTGCAAATTCAAAAATGAACCGAATATCAAAGATAAACGTTTAAAGGCAATTTGATTGATCAAGGAATTAGACAATACGACATCCCCTGCAATATCAGAGCATATTGTTGTTATAGTCATTTTATTTAAATTTTCCCTCATCAGCATTTCCCATTTCAATGAAAGTTTATATTTCTCCAGAATACTTGTAGATCCCTCACAAATCTTTTTATTCGAGATGAAAATATTGACATTTTTGATAATATTTTTGTGGGAACATCATTTGGGTTATTTAAAAAGCCAATACTTTCCCGTATCAAAATATTATTGAAATATTCCTACCAGAAATGTTGTTACCTGTACCATAGTTTACGAATCCAGATGCTATTGAAAGACTTCCAAAAACCAAACAAATTGAAATTGCCTAAGCCTTCATAATCTAAATGTTTATAGATTCTATTTTTAGTGTTTTTTTTTTCTTGTGAAATTCGAAAAATGTGCGTTCCATATTTGATATTTTCAAGAATGTTAACATTTGAAAAGGATTTACACGAAGTAGATGCACTGGACTTGATAATATACATATATATATTCCAGGCCTTGATTTTATCTCACATGTTCAAACTTAGAGAAGTGAAAAAGTTAATTTATTTCTTCATTCTTTTATAAAAATATCCTGCAGATTCATATCCACGCTGCTGGCTTCAATCCAAGAGCCCAAAATACTAACTTCCTTCAATTTTGAGTTTGACAGCTTTGCGATACATTTGATCTATTTCATAATATTTTTCTTAAGAAGATATTTCATCCTCATTGATATTTTCAATTTGATTAAAACATTTTCGTCTATTTTCGGTTAATTTAGATCTTGTAAAATTAAAACCAAATTTGTTCAAGTTCTTGTTTAAAAAAATTATACTGTATATCCAATATTTTAACATTTTGTTAGTGTATTTCATAACACAAATTTCTGAGATTGGTGATGTCAAGGGAGCGGCTTTTTATCCCTATAAATAAAATTTGTACATCTTTAATTAAACTTTGGGATCATGGCGTGGCTTTGACAGCTAAAATCGGGCTTGGATCCTTTCATTAATTTATGAAAAATCTCCATTTACGAGCTCAATTGTTTATATATTTCCGTACTCTGTTTATATTTTTTTTATTTGCACATTTTACAAAACCATATTGTGATCCATGTCAAATTTTGCTTGAAACTTTGTTTATAGGATTAGTGACTACGAATGAAATAAATTTGAATAAGCAATTATGCATAACAAGTGATCTTAAATTATTAAGATATCTAGTATCCTTTTTTTGTTTCGGAAGCAGGACGATGTGTCCTTCTGAAGTGAACTCAGGCAAAAAACCAACACTCATAACCTTTTCATAAAACGAGAGTAAAATCGGAGCAAGATAAGCATTTCTTAAATTGTATCTCATGTATATGTATGTTTGCATTCAATACAATTATACATATTGGAGTAAAAAGACCACATCTCCTTGCAAACGAATTCAGGATCATTCGATTCAATACCATTTTTCAGTATCATTGATAAGTTGTTATTAAGGTTATTTTTCTTTTCAAACTGTAAACATTGTAATCATGATTTCGATCAACCCTCGATGCTCGTTACTTTCAATTTAACTCTATGAAAAAGGTCTGCTTCTCGATAAAGTTGGGCAAGCATATATTTTTTAGCATTTTCAGCTATTAACTTTTCTTTGCATTTTCTATTTCATTCAATTGTCTGCTTCTTTTATTGGCACCTTTTGGACCCGCTTGTCGACCAACACTTTTTTATTTGGATAAACAGTTTTTTGCAATTGAGTGAAAACGTCACTACTATTCTTAACACTTGATTTTACATTGTCAATTTTATCAACTGTTCCATCATTCCCATTAATATCCTCCAGTAGTAGAGAATTAAGCTTCCAAAGATCTCTAATTCTTGCTTTCCTTGAAATGGGGCTCATTTCAATAAATAAACCACAATGGTCACATATTTTAGTGTTTATCCCTTTGTACAACTTTAACGTATCCATTTGATACACACAGAAAAAAAGTATGACTATAATCTCTTACTAAGTCAGCACAGGCATAAAATCTGTGTGTCTTTAAATTGGAAGAGAGGGGCGCCGTAGCTCGAGAATGATGATTCCTTGTACTTTGAATAGAATCTATTTAAGTTTCATATTCAAATCTCCACTCATTATGGTTGGTACACGTGATATAAAACCTGAAAGTTGTACATAAAAAAAGTCGGATTGTAACGATTTGGACGGTATACCCCAATTACATCAAAAAAGAGCTAGATACCCTACCTTGGACCTTGATTAGATTTCTATCAGAACAATGGTGTTCGATTTTTGGCTGTATTTTTTAAAATAACTGAATCACTTTTACTTGCCAGAATGCTACTATTCACTTTCCGCGTTTGATTAAAAAAATAGTAGTATTCTGACAAGCAAAATTGATTCTCTAAACTGCACCTCGTGTCAGATAATATAATAATATCAAGAGTTTCTAAAAATTTTAATAATCTAATCAAATCGTCTTTTCTCCCCAAACTCTGAAGGGAATTGTAATTTAAAGATAAAAAGAAAATGATTTTTTAAATAACTTTTGGGTTTACTCATTACCTTTTGTTGCCATTTGAGATTCTGAAGCGAGTATTTTTGTATGGGAGGCAGCTCTGGATCTACACAGAATAATATATTCTTCAGAAATATCACCAGTAGGTCTTCTTGATTTTCTTGATGAAATATCACTTTTGATTTTGTCATTTGGTTGGTCTAACAATATTGCAAAGTCTATTTATTATTAATTTATAATTCCTTAGGGAAACTCGACCTAAATTTCTTTACACGTGTAGAAACCAAATTTCTACCTTGGGGCATATTAATTGAAATAAGTTGTTCCTTCTCCTTCATACAACCTTGAGATTATAATTCACCTTCATACTCATCTTGAGTCGCATTTTCGTGATGATTCATCCGAACTGCTTTATCAGGTGATTTAGTACAAACATCTGAAATGTAGGATATCTGAGCCTGAACTTCTTCATCAATAGCACTAACACAGTTCCTGTGAACCTCCTTCAGTGGTTCTAAAGAAATAGGAAACCTTCCATTAGGATTAATATCATTTTAATCTGTCCTTATAGTAATATCCTTATTGACAGTTGATTGGGGTTTCTTCACATCTAATTGGAGTTGAAGAAAATATTAAATAATAGCTTTTATGTGTTTATTTTATGTTCCTTTAATTGGTGAGATAGAGTTGCACTTTTTAATTATTTATTAATTATATATTTACTCCATCTGTCCCAGGAACTGTCTGTGAAGTCCATGTAGATATTATACATATATTTTCATTTATGAGAACGACCAAGTACCCATAGAACCCATTGAGTCTAGCGCCCGGGTGATGAGTAGGAGCGCATGTACCTGGCCAGCCCTATTTATTTACTCATCTCTATAATGCCAATTTTGAGAGATTAAAAAGACTTTTTTTTACAATGTTCCGATGAGCAATGTAGTGGAACACATAATTGACCGTCCATTACTAAGAAAAACACTGTCCTTGGTGCCACCATTAGCCTACTGTAATTTTCTACGAACACCACCACACAGACGGAAGCAACGGACCGGAGTAAAGTCAATAAGAACACCTTTGGATTGGGGGTACAATCATACACTAAAACATATATTCTGTAAGGGATTACATTTAAAAGGATGTACATACATAGGACTATTAAAATATACCAACTCGTAAAAACACAAGGTACCTTACTATCTATTTAAAACAAATCCCTACGTCATGATCTAAAAGTAAATAAAAGACAATACATAACACCTACAGCAAGAGAAGAGGATTGAGATTGCAACGATCCTCCGTGCAGGATTATCCAAAAAGGCCATCTGGGAGAAGACATGAGTCTCAAGAAAGAATATTTACAATATAACCATGCGGTTGAAGATGGGGGTGGATCCCAGACACTCTCCTTCAGCAGACAGGAAACCTTCTGTGTCCGTCAAACGCCTTAACTCGGCCTTCAAGACAAAGGCGAATTCCTTAATTGCTGAATTGGCAAGAAAATGTATAAAATGCTGGAGGAAGGTCTCTGTATTGTATTCTCAGGCTTTTGTTGAAAGAGCAGCCAAAAAAAAGTCATGTGGACAGAGCAAAAAATGGACTCATTGTGATCTTTTGATGGGAAGACCCTTACTGGTGATCTTGTCTTCAATAGGTAGAATGATGGAGTAGTGCCATTTGGGAAAGTACTAATATGTCTCCGTCAACAAGGCTTGTGCCTCCATAAGTGCCGAGTACATCCAGAGGGACAGCAACAGCATATCAAACAACCTGGAGCTCACCATCAAATTTGAGGGTGGATATATTCACTTAAACATATTCTATGGAATTCAATTAATAATTAATATACATGCATCCTAGTTCACTCAGGGTCCTGCTATGGACGTCCATACCTTGTGTGTTAAAAGGGATAAATTATAACCGTTGGTGCATTATGATGTCAAGATATGACTCATCTCTTTTGTACAAGCATAACTATCGATAAGGATTAATACATAACATATACCCAGGTAAAAACCAGTACCCATTAATAAAAAGAGATCTGCATACTTTTTTTTTTTTTACATGCCACGTTCAATACCTGAGTTTATTTATTTTGTTCTAACCACACACCTCCAATTTTAAACTTTGGGTATTTAATCTCTTTGAAAGAAGTTGTGATAAAACTTCAACAGCTGAAAAGACGTAGTTAGTAACTTTGTCATTTCAACTGATGTATATATCATAAAAGACAGAGGAAGGCCGAACCTAGGACTGATAAAATTAATCAGAACCGGATTGGTAGGACTGGAGTCGATTTAGTTTTTGTAGACCGATCCAACACAAATTATCAAAAAATCTCAGAAATTAATGCATTATATGTTGAATGTAATTATATTTAAAAAAATCAACAAACAAATAATCCTAAATGTTATCTAAGAGCACATGTATGTAGATAGATATTTACATAGCTTTTTAGGCTTATCGCTTTGTTATTCAACATTTGTATTAAACTTTTATTAACGAGAAGATATATAAAAGACTCAGAAATCTCTTAACAAAGATTCGAAGAAATAACTAAACTTTTATCATAACTATATTTTTATCTAGGTGTAGTAGGTTGTTCATGCTTGAGTTTATAGATACAACTTTAATAAATCCAAACACCTAACAAGATTGATCCAATTTTTAAATCATGACAGACAAACTGTTTTCCCCAAGCATTCTTCAAATGGCTAGGGTTACAATGCCAATTGTTATTTTTCTTTTTTAACATAAAGATCATATTTTTACAACTCTAGTTATGATGTTAAACTCAAATTAAATTGTGTTGAGCTGTGGAAATCCTAAGTTTTAAAGGAGAAATAGTTTTAAAGTTGAGAAGAGTTACTTAATTAAAAAAGAACCACGTAGCTTGACGCCATTTTTTTTTTCATTTTTGAGTAAAGGATGAGAAATGCAAAAAAATCCTTATTTTATACACCTAATTATTTTATATATTATGATAAACCCGTGACGTTATTTCATCTTATTACAAAAGATTAATGACGTGATAATATTATTGATTAATTCATCTTAGAATTTCTTATCCGAGTAAACAATATTATTATTTAACTTTTTGTTTGTAAAAACATTATCCAAATAAGTGTAAGATAAATACCAAGATGCCTTCGCAACAATCCATGCATTGTTTTTTTTTAAAACTTGCAATAAACAATTAATTATTGTAAATGAAACTTGGATACACCATTATACACCTGAGAGAAAAATGAAGTAGAAACAGTGGACTGCAAAGATTTTCGTCAAATGAAGAGACATTTACCCTAGTGAACCATTATTTTGTAGAAAAAAAATACCGAGTACTAGTATCGCTGAGAGAACTGTGTATAGTTACAAGAAGACTATGTTGAAAAATAAAAAAAAACAGCGAAAATTTATTGTATCTTTGTTAGGTCCGAAACTTTTCAGACCATCTTCATTTTGTTATGTGTATGTATCAGGGTTTTAAATGTACTTAATTCAAGAAAAAGTTAGCCATAGAAATTTTAAGTACAAGTACTATACTTATTCTTTTGAGGTATTCAAGTAATTTAATAGTACCTGTTATTCATTTAAATATTTACTATGCCAAATATATTCATTTATTTTAATGGTCAAGTCCTTTCTGGACTCAGTTAAATTGCAGGGATATATGTTCAATAGGCCAAACAATGGCTCAGTTTTTGAGGACAAATTTGAGACATCATTCTCACCTTACCGCACATAAATACTTGTATATGATGGCAGTAATTTATTTTGCACCATGCTTCTCAGCAGGCCTTTATTTGCAACTCTCTGCATCTCTCATGAGTGGTAGGATTTTGCTTATTCCAAAGATTATTATTATGGTTATTGAATTCCCTTAAATATACTCAATGAATATTACAGAATATTGGGGTCTGGAGCTCTCAAAGCAAGTAGAGCCTTTCCTCAACAAAAGATTGGGAGTTGAGAAAAAAGGTTTTTTTTTTTTAAATACGGACACAACGTCCATATTTCTAAAAATATTCAAACTGGTCTGGACTCAAATAAGCAGAGGAATGTTTATGCCTCCACAATTATTATTGATTTCAGTAAAAAATTTAATACTAACCTACATAATTTTCTTCTCAAAGCCGTAAAAACACTTTTACCTAAACTTTTTTAACCCCCTAGGAGCTCTATTATATAACAAATTATCGACAATAGAGAATGATGGGCATAAGAGCAATTTCATAACTGTTAGCAAGAGTTGTAGGCGTTGTTTGGACTTCCCTTTCCTTCGTAACCCTTGCTCCAATGAGGAGGATACATTAAAAGCGGCGATAAGTAATTGCATTGCTCTTATAGTTCAAAAACTAGCTAAGGGATCGATTATATGTGGTCTGCAATTAAGGAAGATTATTTTATATTCTGCAACGAGATACTCTGCATTCTCATTGAAGATTACGCTTCTGATGGACTCAGGATAGGAATATGTATGTGACCTAACTAAATAATTTCCTTCTGCCCTAAAAATACATTATAAAAACGCGGAATTTAATTTATTATTTGGAATGACTGGATTTAGATTATGTCTTTGGAGCAAAATCCTTTTCTTTTATATTTTTGTATAAGTTTACTTTTAAATCATTTTTTTATGACACTTTCCTTTAGTGTTTCTGTTTTATTTATTTTCGTTTTCATATAATTATAATTTATATATTCCGTATGTCTTCGATTTTAGTTGTTGTCTCAACTCTATACTAACTTTTAACCGGATAATTTATTTATTTACTTATTTGTGTAGTTATGTGTACGTGTAATGTGGATGAATAAAGACCTCGTAGGGAAAAAAATGGCCAAATGTTGCTCAGAATCATCAGCCCATTTTTGTTTTTGGTCAAAAGTTAGCAAACCTGGGGCTTACTTTAAAAAGAGATTCCTTATGGACATATAATCATTCTATTTGAGACAACATGTTCTTTTGATGTATTTACGATCTTTTCGGTTGTTACCACCTCATTTGGACGTACACAACATATTCTGCATTCTGTGAGTCTCTTTGACAAGATTTGAAGTCGACAAACCAATGTTTAATCGATGTTTCTGATGAAGCAGAATACCTCAAAAACTTTTCAAGCTGATGCTAGACTTGAATGGTAGTTGTCCCATCAAGAAGACGTGTAAAATTAAAAGACTCAATTTCTTTTGATCCATTGCTTTAGAAATTTCAAAACTTTATTTTGTTAATAACTGAAAATGAGGGGAATTATAAAATATATAGAGCCATCTATGAGTGAAGCCAGGACTTTTCAACCAATGTGCTAGCTCTGTTATGAATTATGATATTTAGATCAGACCGAAATTACCAACATTACCAAAAAATTGCACCCAAATGAAAGGACCCGGTAAATGACATTATGATTCAATTTTCTTAAAAAAACACACTAAACTCACTTGTTTTGTTATACATTATGTATCTTTATGATTAATCGTTTTTTATTAGTTATAATAAAAGACTGAACTACAAAGAGAAACATATTTATTCTGTATATTTTACTCAAATAATGACTAACAAAAGATTTATAACAGTGATATATTATGTATAGAAAAACATATATGCACATAAATGTATTAATATTTGATCATTTTCAAATAGATAAAAAATACCATTCTCAGAGATTTTACACGAAAGTATCTTTATCTGAGGCGTAAACAAAAACTGTCTCCGGGTATGTGATAAATGATAATAACTCTTCTTTTATGTTTTTGAGAAGTAAACAATATGGCAGTATGTATAACAAAAAAGAAAGCAAATTGACCATATAAATACAAATCAAATCAATAGAGCAAAGTTTATAATGTGTCCCATGATGTATATTGTATATCATAAACATATTTTGATGTATGAAATAAGAATTTAGTTGTATTAGTAAATTATTGCAGGCGTTTGCATAAAGGATTGCATGTAAATATACATCATTTACTGTATATAGTACACCCTGATTTATATTATACAAATATTTTTGATATCGAAGTGAAGATTCTTGTAGGCGTTTCAATGAAAATGGCAGGTGTGTACATTAGTGTGTTTTCTATTTTTATTTTGTAAAATGTATGGGTTGCGAGAACAAAATCCATTTCTTGTGATAAAAAAATACAACTGTCAATGCTTCATCAAAATTGAACAAAGTTTAGAGGTAGCTCAACGACCATAAAGTTTTGATATTGCACTTTTTTTTTTAAAGAAACTGACTTTTTCTTTATTATTTTGAAAACAATTCACAATACAGTTTTTTTTTTTTGCAAATAACTTTTTAAAGATGTCTAAATATACTCTAAGAAATATTTATGTTGTCCTGAGACTCTCAATGCGAAAGAGTCGAAGAGAAAACTATATAACATGTTGCGTGCAAAGATTTTGCATTTTCCTCCTGCAAAACAAAACTCTTTGTTTTGTTTTGCAGGTCCTTAATTTGGGATGGGAAAAAAATAGGTCCCATTTATTCGATCCTCCATAGGTGTCCCAAATTTTAAATCCCCCTCTATGAAGTATAATTGCTGATGTGCACATTTGGAGTAGTTTTGTTTACAATTTAAATTCATTCTGTATAGAAATATAATTATACTTTATTTTATGCATTAGAACAACATATGTTTAACTTATTAGAATTTGATCCCTTGATTCTAAATATGCCCTTATTTTATCTCTCTGAGCCTCGTGGCCTTCAGAAAAAGGCTTGCACTGTTTGAGTCACCGTGTAAAAATCCGTTCCTTTTGGCAAAGAAAATACAATTGGCAAAGTTTGATCCAAATTCAACAATATTTAAAATATATCAAAGTTTTGAAAATTGCCAATTTTTTCAAAAAAGTAAATTCCTTCTCAATTATCTTAAAACAATTCACGAAATAGCTTTCTTGTTTTTTCATTTTTTCAAGATAACTTAGTTTACTTTAAGAATTTTTTTTCTTTCTGTGAATTTCACATTATACATCCGAGAAAAAAAATATAAATTGAATTGCAATCTAAAATATCTGAAGAGAAAACTTAATAAGGTAAAAAATTTCAACAAAATTAATACTATAAATAGATGATTGTCTGAGCTTTCTAAATCATTAATGAAGTAGTTATTAGCGGCAATGATGGTTTTCAGGCGGCAGCGAAAGTCCTGTCACCCGCTGAGGATGTAGTCTTCTCTCATGATGTCCCAGTGGTGTCTGAGAATGGATTTTAGGGCCCTCATCTTCGGATAACAGAAACTGCAGGCCTTCCCCTCCAGATGCACTCAAAAAGTGTAGTCGATGGGGTTAGCATCAGGACTGTAGAAGGGTCAAAGTTGTTAAAGAAGAGTTCAAAAGAACTCGACAGACTCGTTCAACATAGTGTTGCAACGGACAAAACGAGTTTCTTTTATTAATGGTGTCAAAAGCGTGGATTACATTCAAGTCTCATTTTCTCGACTCGTATGTTGGTTAGCAACTAGAAGCCTTTTTAGCTTAAGTAAAGGTCAAAGTTCATTGATTTTAATTGTGAATTTTTAGACTACTCGAAGCTTTATTAATTAGACAATTAAGCATTTTTTAATAAGGAAATAGAGAAAGAAATGAAGCCCTTCATGATTAGTACACAAATAAATTGAATTGAAACGTTATACATTATTTGATCATATTTTTGTAAATTGTTATTTTTATTATTGCATTATTTTTAATCTCATTTCTACTGGTCAATGCTCTATATATAATATCTATATTTTCATTGTTCAATTAGAGAGACAAGTTTACCCTAATTTTGGGTCATTTCCTCTATAGGTAGAAGAAAGTATCTTAAAAAGAGACGTCAGAGCTCCTTTTATATAGATATGATTTACAGACACAAGGAATATACATAGAAATAAAAAAAAGTATCAATTTTTTATTCTAGCAAGCTTTTATTCAATAAATCATTAATGATTATTAATTAACATTTGAGAAGGGAAAATAAAAAATATTCACAGGTGTGTTTGGCTCATGGGAGTTGGAGAGTAACGACACTTGAAAAAAGAGAATTAAGATAAACACAGGAGAGGAATAATTCCTTCCATCAAATGACAAGAGGAATCAAATAATCGTTTTTTTCTGTAATCTGGATTGGCATCCGGGAAATAATGTTTAATTTGCGTTTCTGATTCTTATTTATTACGGAAATTTAACTATTTATTACTTCTCTAAGTTATGAAAAAAAAAAAAAAAAAAAATAGCCTCCAAGAAAATTGTTGATTTTGTATAGAAAATGTAATATTTGAATTTTTTTTAAGAGTCCATTAGGTATACCTTCATTTATAATTCTGACCAGGAGCAAAAATTTCTAAATTAATATAATACAATCCTTACACATATCGGGACAATTTCTTTTAAAATAAGGACCTAGAAGGGAAATTTCATGTGAATATTCGTGTGTGCAGATAAAAAACGGATGATTTGTGGAGGAGTTGTAATTGTAAGTCCTTGATGAACTCGAGTAGAATTGAGGACCAATATCAGATAAATTCTTGTCTATGGTCTAGTGTATCCCTTCTCCCTCTCTTCATTGTTTATTGGAGCTGATTTAATGAAAAATTATAACGACTAAACTGCCCTCCATCAAAACATTTTTTTAAATGTCAGGGTTACCATGTTTATTTTCGATTTCTCTTATTTTTCATCATGCCCAAAATACACACGATTTTCATCACTACATATGCAAATGATTTGTCAAATAAAAATAAGATGAAGTAATTAATTACAGGGTATTCACCTATGCATGTAACATAAGACGTTTTAAAAAATATCTATTTTAACATGATCATTTAATTTAATGATTAGCTCTGTATTTCCCGTTGCCTTAACGCCTCCTTCTGGTTTCTATCCATGTCTCTCCTTGATAAGAAAAATGTATTTTCAACTTATTACGCGTACGTAGTAATGTTTTTGTTTTTTTAGTGTGTACCCATCGCTTAAAGAACCTATAGGCTATCTGGTTCCAAAATATATAAATGAAACTAGCACATAATACACATTATTAATGAAAACAAGGCACCTACTGTACTCGATGATTCCCTCCGGCCCCTTATTTTACCTCCTGTCTGTGTTCAGTTGTCTCCACAGGGACAAGCTTTTCCATACTCGGATTTAATGTCAATGGAATTCGTGGTATAATTATTAAAAATTATAATTAATTAGGCATAGTATTCATGATGCCATTAGTAAGGATAATTACTCTGTATTAAGACAGTTTTCAACAATAATTGAAATCGAGAATATCCCAAGGAGTTTCTCCTTTTTAGTTTACATAATTGCTGGTTTGAAAGCGAGGCCATACAATAATACGTTATACCTGAAAGGATTCAAAGAAGTGTTAAGGACCTGGAACTTATTTGATTGTTCGTCTAAACATAATTGCTCGTAGTATAGATTAGATGGTGGGTTTTCTAGATCCAAAATGAAATATTAATATAACTCAAATAAATTGCGGTGACAATTGATGATGTCAAGTAAAATTGCTAAACATATCAAGTACTTTTGTCATTTAGTGAAATTAATAATAACGTTTTTATGATTGTTAAAAGAGTCAATGTTTGGGTGTAGATTGCTGCTGTTGTTATAATAAAGGGTAAACGGTTGGGTAGTAACATCATAGGATTTATACGGACGTAAGGTAGTCGTTTATTGGGTAATTAAAATCCTAGAATCACACTAAATATATGTCAAAGTATATTAAATTTATAATAAGACAATACTACATGTAATTGGTATTTGTTCAACCTTTATTAGCTACTCAATATGCCCATATATGGACTATTAAATATGTAAGCCTTTATGTTTTTGGATTAAAAATAAGGAAATTGTTTATACTTACATATGAAAACCTTCTTCTAATAACAAGGTAAAAAAAAGAAAAATGTTGCGTTGTGATTTTTGTCAAGCTGTTTATTCAATAGCTATAAATATCTTATTTCTAAAAAAAACCACTAATACTACACCTGGTCTCCTACAATGACATATCCCTTGCAGATGTTCCCCATAATCCAAAAAATTATACTGTGTTTTCTAAAAGTTTAATTAAAATGAATAATTCTATTAGAGTTTTCCTCCCAACCAATAAACAAGCCGATTGCTTATGTAAAATGATTGTGTGTAAGATAATTGGATCTTGGGTCTGTCTAATAAAAAGGTATGTAATCTATATACATAAATTCTCATAACTAATTCATGTTGAATATGCCTTTTAAAGAAGAATAATATATGCCTTTAGGGTAGGTATACATAATTTTGAATGATGTATAATAATTAGGGAATGCGAACAAAGTATGTAGGGAAAATGTTAATTTAAGTATAAGAAATGTGAGAACATTATTTTTAAAATTTATAGGCAATACTGTACATATTTTAGATTCTTATTTTATTTTTTCCCTTCAGAGTATCATAATTCTTAGCTTTTTGCGTATCAGGACGTTACCTCAATTGTATCACACAACCTGTTATCCAAAAAGAAAACAGAGAAAAGCTCCTAAATCATCTGGTTGTTCGGTGATTAAGTCAATTATATCAGGAGCTTATTATCTCTGTTGTACTTCCAGACTATCAATGTCATATTATTTATTCACAATTTTGAAAAATAAATTTCATATTTATATGTATTTATTTCATAACATTAATCTATTACTAGTATTTTATTTGATACTGGGTCATTCCATGTAAAACCGACCAAAATAAAAATAAAATGTCACCTGTCCCTTTTAGATATGGATGATTTTTGGCACAGAAGCTCAAATTCATGAGTAGATTAAGTATGCCAAATTTTAGCACATTATTGTGAGTCGTTCATGAGATATAGATCTCATCTGAGTGCCTTTTTGGACCAACATTTTTAAAGTCGTTTTCATGTCTTTTTACCCGAGGCTTCTTTTTCTTGTGTATTTTTGATCCAAAAGAGCTAACCCCTAGAAATTTGTAACTTAACTATTTTGAAGAGCGAGGATTCCAAAAATTAAGTCAAAATTAGAATATTTATATTTCTTATGAAATAAACAACAACACTTCATTATTCATAGCCGCGAGACAACTAGACTAACTCTTTACGTTAGGGCTCGTCAGCTTTCCCAGAAAAATTGAAAATAGCATTGGAAGAATTTCTTCAAATGGAAAAACTATGTATTGTTCGACGAACAAATGGTACTTAGGTATCCCTATAGCACATGGTGCCAAAAACTAATGGAAAGTGGAGACCCTGAGGCGATTTTTGACGACTCAATATGTCTCACTTCCAGATCCATATCATCTTCTGAATATACACTTAGCAGGATGTTCAATTTTTTTAAGTCGATTTAGTCAAAGGTGTCCATCAGATTACAGTACAACCTGATGATATTCTACAACAGCAATAATTACCCCTTTTGGCCTTTTTCAAATTTTCATATAAGCCTTTCAGTCTTAAAAATTCAGCACAAGCGTTCCAAAAACTCATGGATCTTGCTTTAAATGTGCTAAATTTGTCTTCGTTTATCTAGACGACATCTTAATGGCAAGTTCGTCTAAGGAGCAATATCTTAAACATTTGACGATACTTTTTAAAAGACTTCATGACTACGAATTAGCCATTAATCTAGCCAAATGTAAGTTAAGTGCAACATATATAGACTTTCTCGGTCATAATGTAGAATCATCAGACCCCTCGCCGACAAGCTCAAAACAATTCAATCTTATCTATTTCCTTCCAATCTATTAAAAGTCCAAGAATTTATAGGGTTTTTTAAATTTTATCATCGATTTGTTCCTAGTATGGCTAAACTTCTACAATCTTTCTTTCAACTAATGAAAGGAGCTCCCTGGATCAAAGCTTCTCTCATCAAATACAGGATTGAGCCTAATATGGTAGTAAAATAATCATTTAATCGTGCAAAATTAGCATAAGTTAATTGTACCTTATTTGTGGCTCTTTCTGTCTATGTTTCTGACACGGCAATTCGGTGAGTTATAGAGCAACTTCCAAACAATAATTGGAAACAGTTACCTTTCTTTTCAAGGCAACTACATATTCCCAAACTGAAATATGGTACTTTTGATCCGAAATTATTATCCCTACATTCATTTATAAGACATTTTCGAAATATTGTGGAAGGTAGACAGTTTACAGTCTGTATAAATCACAAACCTTTGATATATGCTTTAGCTAAAATTTCAGATCTCTAGTCTGCACGTCAACAAAGACACATTTAATATAATTCAGAATACACTAAGGATATTCAATACATCTCTGGAAAAAAATAACAGCGTTGCAGATGCATTAACAATGATTAATATGGTCTCACTAAGTTCGATTACCTTCAGTCATGCCCAAGATGAAATGTACTCTTACCACACGACTAAATCCAAACTTAAATTATCTGCGATAGATTTTGGTTCTTCAGATAAACCGATTGTGCTTTTGTCTTATATTTAAGACTTCACTCCGCGCCCGGTGGTTCCTCAATCTGTGAAACGGCTAATATTTCATATTATACACTGGTCGTCATCATATCCATCAACACATTCTTCAGTTAAACTTACATCAAAAACTATGTTTGGAATGGTATGAATAAAGAAATTAAGGGGCTCGACAATGTATTAAATGTCAAATGTCAGAAGTCGACTCACGTACTAGATCATCATTCATCCAGATTCCCATTCCTACTTCACACTTCTCTTATATTAATGTCGATGTTGTAGGTCAACTTCTTACCTCCCACACATTCACCTACTTTTTACAATAATAGATCGTTTTTCTCGTTGCCAGAAACCATTCTAATCTCTTAAGAAGACGAGACTGCATGTGCACGAACATTGTGCATACATTGGATATCACAATTTTGCATTCTAGTAGAAATAACCTCCAACAGAGGCCTACACTTTACTTTCAACTCTGGCAATAAGTATTTCTCTCCCTGGACTATAAAATAACCCACACCCTGTCTGTCATCCAAAGTTTAACAGATTAGTTTGACGTCAACTTACCTGGACACTTCTAGGTATACGTACAGCCCCTAAAGAGGGTCTTCCTTCTTCTTTGCTTTATGGTCAACCCCTCTCCGTTCCTGGTGCAATAATACATCCTTTGTCTTCTTCTCCAGAACAAACTCTAGTCGACCTACATTCACATGTCTCAACGTTACTTCCTCACCCCACTGTTCATCATTAATCCTGCCAAAAAGATTATGTGACATAAAAGGTTCAGACCTCTTAATTCGGTTTTGTTCGCCGTTGGTCCGCTTTCAAAGGTCTACAATCTCATTATTGCGATATTCAACGAGCCTCCCGATTAGAACAGATCTTTATCGACCAATGATACGCTGGAATAGTTCCAGATGACACTACATCAGCACTACCTCCTCCCAGAGGAAGACTAAAAAATCCTTCATCCGTAATCCATACCGCAGAGTTTTATCCACGATAAATGTTATCTAGAGGGTGTAATCAATTAATGTTAATATCATTATTCCTTCAATCATAAGACTTTGCTTATAACTGTGTCTGTGTTTGTAATTATTGTATTAATTAGTAATGTTATGTACTACATATAAACACAGAGCATATACATATGTTTCGGCTCTGGGATATAAGGATCATTGTGCTCCTTATTACCTATTAGCTATTATTAGTTATTTTATATTAATTAACAAATCATATTTCTTTATCTGGGGGCGTATGTGGCGACCTCTTCATGTTCTCGGTAACGCCCTCTATACAGAAGAAGAAGAAGAATCAATAATATGTTTATATTATAGATAAACATGTAAATAATGAAGATCATAAGAATTGATTTTCGAATAGAAAATGATAGTAATTAGTTATCATTTTATTTTCTTCACTTCCAGCTAGAAATAAAGAAAATAATTAATAATAGCTGGAACCTTTTTCATGTTCCTCTAATTGGTTAGATAATGTTGCACTGATTAATTGTAAGTAAAAATTATAGTATTACGTTTACTCCATTTTAATAGGAATTGTCTTATGATGTCCTTACCCTCTAAGTAAATTTATTTTTCGAGGAACACCGATACGTGAACCTACGCACATTCAGATCTAGATAATAATTTCTCCAGAGCACATTATCCATTGAGCTACGTCGTTCCATCATCAAAAGTTAGCCTAAATATAGGATTTTTGTATATCCCCACAAACAAAATTTGCAAGGATCCAATGGGGAGAAAGGGATGAAATTAGTCTCTCTGCAATGCCTTCACCCAAAATGACAATTATTCCCTATAAATATTACCCATTGCTGCGTCTTGGTGGAACCATAAACTGATGGAAGAAGTTATTCCAACAAAATTTTCACAAAATACCCTGAATTCAATGTCACTGAAATTTCATTATCTTCAAAAAACTACAGACCAATTATTCCAGAGTAGGTAATTGCGCACCAGAATGTGACCTTAGGTGAATCCAAATGCTTTTCATAGAATTTTTGGTTGATAAGTCTAATAACATATATTTTGTTTGTTGGCTCATCTAAACAAATAAAAGTGTGCTTCATCACTGAAGTAAGCAATTGCCTATTTATGAACATTTTCGAGAACCACCTCACATTTGATCCTACGGGATGCGAAATCACGTTCTAACAGTTATTGCACATTTACTATCTAGTAAGGATGGCAATGAAGGTCAATATGAAGTAATAATCTATAAGCAGACTCTGGTATAGAATTTTTTTTGTCATAAGAACATCTGGCCTTGATGATTTTATAAATAGATAGTTTAAAATTTCAGAGTGATTTTAAAGTAAATAAAAAATAATTACCAGGGAGCCTAGATAACTATGTGAATGTTCTTTATCTAATTTTGCAAATATTTTATGAAGACAATCTAATTCTTTTCAATAATGACACACAGACAAAGAAATATATTTTTTCGAATATTTATTTATAAGCTTTGTTGATGAACATTAAACAATAAAAAAATAATATATATATTTTTTTGTATTGTAATATTGAACACTATGCTAAAAAAAATCGGTTCTTATACAAAGACTTATATAAAATTAGACTATTTTTTTTTGTTAGTGTTATATTTTTAAAGGCTAGTTTTAGTTTGGCCGCTCCTGGTACTTTTTATTTATGTCCCGAAATTAGAGACAGCGACATGTAAAGCTGAAATTCAATATTGCAACCTTTAAATAATAAAGAAATAACTTCGCTTAGCGCAATAAAGAAGCGCTTTAAATAAGTTTCAACGTCAATCATTAAAGCTCGGACTGTATATTTCTTTTTATCTATGTTTCAATTAATTTTCTATATCAGGAGTTTATAAATTTGACGACTTAAAAGTTCATCTTCATGATATTTATTACTTTCATCCTCTAATGTTTCACGGTAGAGATAACCTCCTAACTATAATGAGAGCTTCCATTTAGTACCTTAATCTGCCCAATATCTAATTGTCCGAATATCTTGAAAAAGTTGAGATCCTCTCTTTCTAATCCAATAATATATTTATCGCCTTCAAAAATTGCAATAATTGACTTTCAACTATCCACTGCCACTGTCTCCAATTTCGAAATAAAAAGATAAACTATGACGTGCAGACAAAGTTATAGAATGTACCCTATCAAAAGGCTGATTGAATTGTAATAAAGAAATGTATTTGACTTACAGAACAATCGAAGGAAAAACGCAGAGAAACATCTGCTCATAGAGCAACGTGGGAAATGCAAGATTGAAGCTCTCACAGGTTCAATGCTCTTAAATGATATGATGGGTCGGCGTATTCTAGTTCTTCTTCATGTCATACAATTAGTGTTGTATCGGTCTAAAAAAAAAAAAAAAGCCTGGAGTACTATTAGTCAGGTCCTAATAAAATTTGTCAGTCGTAGGTCTGGTCCTTATCTATCTTTTATGCAAACTACAACAGCTGAAATTATTTAGTTAATACTAACTTCGTCATGTGAGTCACTGAAGTTTCATTTTAATTAATCATTTCTTTCAAAGAGACAAGATACCTAAAGTCAAACGTTGGAGATGTGTGATTACAACGTATAATTATATGTTCTAGCTATCCTTCGTTATTTTCTTAGTTCTTTTATTTTTGAATCCTAGCTGGAGTGAAGAAAATAAAAAGATAGCTAGACTGAAAGAGCGATATATTGGTATTTAGTTCCGTTGAATGGTAAAAAAGATTGGAATATTAAAAAAAAAAAGACTTAAAAGGTGGGGAAAAAATATTGTTTAAGAAATCAGTCCTAGGACCGATGCAACATTAACTTGATGTTAAAAGTAGGAGACGTGCGATTTCAACGTATCATTATATGTTGTAGCTATATTTTGTTATTTTCAACTCTTCCACAACAATTGGTTCATATGACGTCAGCCTGCTGGCAATAAGAGCTTTTGAGTTTAGCAGATTAAAGTCACTTGCTTTGGTTTCGTATGAAGCTCCTTTTTTCCTTCGTTAAAGTCCAATCAGCACAATTGCTTTGTAAAACTTTTCATCTCGACCCATCAAACCTTATACGTTTTGGAAATTATTTGCTACTTTTCCCTTAATTTGTGTTTTGAAAATTGATTGGTTCAATTAGAATTAGCTATTTTCTTTTTTTACATTTCAGTACCTAAGAGATCGGAGATGTCTTTTGTTTTTTTTGCTTAGCCATGATTTTTATTAAAATTATTTTTGCACATAGGATGGCTGGACCAGAATGTCGAAAAATAATGACTAAACCTTCCTATATTCATGAAAAAATTAACATTGAATAACAGTGCACGTTTGCTACCTAACACCTGTAGATATAGAGTAGTTATCTCCTTCATATCATAGCTGCTCCCATTTTATTAAATGAAACGTAAGGGCAGCTAAGTTGCTGTACCAGGCCAACCCTTATAATATACTTATCCCTATAATGCAAATTTTGAGATGTTGAGAATCATGTTTTTACGATGTTCGATAAGCAATTTTGTAGAACACATAATTAGCTATCATTTGCTCAGGCAAACATTGTCCTAGTCGCCACCACGAGCACACAGTAAGAGATGAGGATTGAGATAGCGTCCATTCACTGCACGTGAATGTCACAGAAGGCCATCTGAGAGAACACTGAGCCCTTGAGGAAGACGATTTACAAAGTCTCCATCCGGTTGAATGTCAGGGAGGACTTCAAGCACTCTCCAGGATTAGGTATGACACCCTTGTATCCGTCAACCGTCTGAATTAGGCCTTCAAGAAAAGGCCAAATTCCTCAATTGTTGACAGACCAGGATGATTGACAAGTCCCCATCATAAATGTCTCTAAAAGAGGCAAAAGATCTTGAAATATTTCAAGGGAACCTTTGGACTCATTGTGATCTTTTTGATGAGAAAACCTTTACTGTCGACCCTATCTTTAACAGCCAGAATTATCAAGTAGTGGCATTTGGGGATGCAGCAGAGTAGCACCTATATCTTTACCTGTCCACACCACAAAGAAAACTCGAGAGTGGCTCCAGGCTAACATGAACTTCCTCAAATTACTTCTGGCCGTCACAGACCCCGGACTTCAACCCTGTAGATTATTCCATATGTGCGCACGTGTAGAGCAAGTCCTGCAGGAGACGTCACAACAGCATCCGCGTCTTCAATACCTCTGTCACAAGGCTTTGACTCCCATGAGTGCCCAGCACATCCAGAGGGTATGCAGCAGCTTATGCTACTGCCTGGAGGTCAGGATCTATTTTGAGGGAGGATATATTTACTTAAACATATTCTAATAATTCATAGTTTATAAACTTGTTTTCTAATTCATCCAGGATCCAGCCATCGACTTCAAACATTTCTTTGGGTAAGTAATAATGTTTCAAATTGTCCGGTGGTCACGTAACTTTTAAGTTAATTTTTTTATATACTTTTATAATATACATATTTTATATGACTACAACTATAGCTTTTAGGATAAATAGGAATAAGTTTATGAAGCGATTTTTTTCACGTCTCCCCTATTTAATAACTACAATATATTATGGTTTTACTAGCTAATTTAGAACAAATGCAATTATGTAAAATTGAGGCAATATAAAGATCTTATTTTAAAGAGGCTTTCTATATACACTATGCATTCATAAAAATAAGCATATAAGTATACATATGTGTTTAAAATTTAAAGCAATTTTGGTATTTGTATGCATAATTTCCCCATTTCTCCCAAAAATGAAGACAATTATTCAGTAATTTGTTAAACATATTAGAATTAAATTGTTTTTTTATATGCTGTGGAATATTTAGAAGCACGTAGCTACTTATGGGGAAGTCAATTCTCGTTAAGGAAATGTGTGTGTGTATGGGGGGGGGATAACTTCAAACTACGTAGAGTTGAATAATATGTCATAAAGGCTTAAACAACATCAGAAGGAACAGGGGACTAAAATTTTAAAAAGAAGAAAAGGGATTAATTATTGTTTGTTTTTCAAATAAAAGTCATTTTAGAAATATAAATCAATATTTGTTGCTAAAAAAACTACAAAAAAGTCTCTAAAAAAGATCAGTTTTAAAAATATAGTAAAACATTCCCCTAAAACAACGTTATTTAATATGCAATACATCTTGTTGTCTTAAGGAGCCTGCATTTTTTTTTTTGGGTGGGATAAAAAACAATGCAAGTCCAAATGAAGTGAGAGAAAGTTTAAAAAATATCTTAAAAAGGTGAAAAAGGTTTATGGATGCCCGAAGTTACACACTTTGGGGTAAAAATAAATATTTTCTATCAAATTTTGTTTGACCGTTGTGGTGATTTTCCAAATTGTTATTTGTGTTCTCGTAAATATACGCTACATATATTTAAAATAACTATGCATTTTATAACTCACAATCATCAATAATTAATTTCTAATTAACTTGATTTGAAAAATGTAGAAAAAATTAAGATATCAACCTTAAATTACCAAAATGACGTGTCCTTTAATTAGAGTGAAATTCATGTGGTTAATGAAATCAGTTTATACTTAACACCTTTAGAGGACAAAAAGATTCTCGCTGTGACAAAATTTTTGTACAAATATTTTGAAGTACCTATGGCCCATAATCATTCTATTGAAGGATTGGAGAGTAGATTAATTTATTGACATCACATCACACTTTTGATTTTCATCTTTGTTCGTCTGTGGAACGGGCAGGCTCATACTAGTATTTTGTACGAATGAATTCATGCCAAAAAAGGAATTTATCTTTAAGCCAAGAATCCAAAACTGATCTCAGTTTTTCTCTCAGTCATCTAAATTCTAAAATATTTGCGATAGTAGTAACTCGGGACAGTTATCGTTCCGATTCATCTTTTAACCCTTAAAACAATCCCCATATGAAAAGTAGGAACAGATAAACTTATGTAAAAGTGTACATAACATCAAGAAGAAAAAAAGATCACCTTCACTTAAAACAAAAAAATACAATGTATTTTGTTGTCAACTGTCTATATGTCTGTTTATTTCCTTCTGATCAGTGCTCAGAACGTTGATTGGTCGAACTATATTTACAGTTTTTATTGTTGTGAACGATTTTATACAATTGTTGGATATAAATTCCTTAATTGGGAATAATTGTCTAACAACCAATTTATTTTTAGGGTCTTTATTTCTGTTTCTTTTCTAAAGAAAAGTTGCGTGACACAATACCAGTAACAACGTGATCAAATAATTTAATTGTAATCAATATTATAGTCCTATTACATCATATCTTGTTCCATGATGATGATAAATATATATATACATATACTGTTCCATTCTTTAGCTCAATGTGAAGGATGTTCATCTAATCTATTACTCAACGTCTCTTCTTTTTATAATAAATATACATTATAACTACTTAAGTAGATAATTATTGTTATTAGAGTCCTTATTTTGATACTAAGAAATACCTCACTTTTATTTACTTTTTTATGTTAAACAGTGAAGCATTACACATCTGAATATTCCTCTCACTGATGTATTTGTTTTTGTTTAATAATGATGAAACCTTGAACTCTATGTTCCTATACGTGACTTAATCGTTCTTCCTGCCACTTTTGTTACTACCAATCTACATATTTTATCATATATCCCATCACATACCTAATAGGAGTGATGGATGAATGGATGTCAACACGTGATGTGATGAGTATGGAGTACATGCGCTTTTTGTACTTGTTTTCTTTTAATCTTTTAAGTTGAGAACAAAGTGTACATTTTGATGCTTGTACTGTATCATACCAACGTTTCCTTTCAAAAGAAATCGGAAAATACACAAAATCCTATAGTAGTTAGCCAAGAATTCCCATCCATGAAATAATTTTCATTAGTTATTTATAATTATTAACGGCTTCAAAGGAACAAAGGGATCTCATCGAAACCATGGATTTATATTTTGTTTTACTAAATTGTAGAGCCTTAATATTAAACAGAATAGCAATAATGATGTGCTAAAAACAACTGTTATTAATGAAGCAGCAAGATGTGCAGTACTTTCCATTAAAGTATTGTCTTTGGAAAATAATTCATAGAAAGAAATAAAGTACCTTCTGTCTTTTTCAAGACAACATTTAAAGACATTGAAAAGGGCTTTAAGACAATCTAAAATCCAAATTTGAGGCTTGTTTTTAGTATTTTATCAATTATCTTGGTTTTATTATGAATGCCATATTTTTTTAGTTCCGATGTTATTAATTTTATCAGTTTTACATACGTATTTTTTTGTAAACTTGAGTTTCATTGTAATGTAATGTAAAATGTTCATTTATGTATATATTTGACGTAGTTGCCTTGGTATCAAAGTGTATGGAAACTATAAAAGCCAGATATTGGTTTGATCTATTGGCATTACCATAGATGAGAATAATACTATCTACTGGTAGGTCAAAAAAGAAACCAAAAAATAACTTGGCCACCCTTACAATTGGATAAATGTTTCGGAGAAAAGCAGCCTAGCTCCTCTGCACATTTTATTAGGTTAGCTCTAATCAGCCGTGAGAGAAAAAAGAACAAACCCTTCTCTTTATCTGGCAAGAATATAGTCAAGAATGAATACGATGTCGATCCTTAATTCTACTCTTAGTTTGTCCAAAATGGACTTACACTTGTAATAAATCCACAAAATATCGTCAGTGTTATTTTCCCTCATCATGAGCTAAGCACATTGTACTTTTAATGTTCCCTCTCACAGAATTATAAAAGTAATGAGGACACCTTCAGAAAATAAAAGTAAAACTTATTCAGATTGCAACCAAAAAAGTATACCGCCCGTATAGGGACATATTAGTTAAGAAAATATTTGTATGGGAATTTATCAAAAAGTGGAGAAGATAGTTCATCAAATATGGAACTGTAAAATTACGGAGGGTGATTGGGCAGTGTCAACTGCATCAAGTCATACAGAAAATTCAAAATAGAAGCCTTGAGTACACAATTTCAGTAAGCCATGTACGCAGAAAAGACTAATAAAAAGACAGTACCTCAAGAGATGGAGAAGATGGTCAAGAGATCAATATCAATGATAGACAGTTTAGATGGCAATGGGATACTGTCTAAGTATATATAATAGAGTGTTAAAATTTGTATGTTTTGAACTTTTTATTTATTTATTTTGTTATAGTTTTTTATCTAGTGATCTGATTAACATTTTTAATGTCGTATGATTTAAGTATTGCTTATGTAATGTAAATTTAACGTGAATAAATTAAGGTAGAAAAAAAATTATCATTCCTTAACCTTTTTTATCAATTCAATTTTTTTTTTGAAGCAATTGTCATCAATTTGTAATTAATCAAACTTTAACCATTGCTATATGTAGCAAATAATTATACATTTTATCTTTTAACATAAAGTATTTTTTTTTGTGGGAATCCTAACTACAAAGTTTTACAGCATGAATCATCATCTTTTTTTTCTGCAAAGTGTCTTAGAACACTCCAGTTTCATATAATGGATCATATCCGTATTTTACTCTAGATATCTGGAAGTTGACAAAAATTAAGTTAAGAAAAAACAAATCTTATATAGTCGATTTTGAAGGTGTCATATCTATTGAAACAAAAAATAATTTACTCAAAGTTGTAGTTCCGTTTATCAATAAATAGTAAACTGAAAAAAACATAGAAAAACACTTAATTTGGGGAGAGTAATTTACGAGAGAAGAAATGTATATGTTTAATTTTTTTGAAAAAAGAAATTGAAAAGCTTCTGTCAATTTCATGGTGGCACCCTCTAGGTTTGTAACCTACCTATATAATGGCAAATGAAAATTCATGATTAAAAAATCACTTTTGAATATTGGCCATGAGTCATGACCAGATATGAATATTACATGTCCTATAAAGCGGTAGCGCCTTTTTGTAATTGGCAATCCTTATTACAAGAAACTAGTAATATAAACAGTCATCATTATTATTTCATTCTTGAGGTGGAAACATATTAGAATTTATAATCATATAAAAATAAGTAACCTGTAACTACTAACTACATATTTATTATTTTAGAAACGTATAAAGTACTATTGTAATGAAGTTTGAGATACACTATTGAGATTGACTATTGATATTAAATCTTGGATTTCTAATATTAGTGGTAATAATGTATGGAGTTATCAAGAGGATTTGAGGTTTTTTGCATTCTGTCTTTGTAATTATGGAACTATAGTCCTGTAGATATTCAAAAAGAACAACACATTGGAAATCGAATTTATAAGATGAATTTAGTATTTTATACAAGTCGCATAATTAATTCCAATTCTAAACATTCAAATTTTAATAGTAATATAATCAAAATCCTTTTCTTCTGCAATATTCTTCTCCATATCGTGAATCATCCAAATTTTGTTAAGTATATGGAAATTTACTCGGGAAAAGTATTTTTCTCTCGCTTCACCATCACCAAGTCAATGGAGTCTCAAGTAAAGAAGTGTTATTCAAGATAAAGAAACATTCAAAGAACTTTAAAGGAAGATAATATTTCTTGCATTGTACGAAACTACAGACACTCGACAGCGATCCGTTTCTGCAGTGTTGGTTGCCCTTTAGCTGGTTATATTTGGGTCGTCCTTATCTCATCAATTTGGAGGATGCTACGGAAGCCGACAATAAAACGATTACATGTGGTCCTGTAAGTATACACAACGTTCTTGGTTCCGATTTCAGAGGCGAAAGACGGAAGCATCATTTTGAATTGAAGCAGCCAAAAACCATAAACAACATTTCCCAATGTCACTTGTCTAGCTCATGATCGTAGCAGAACAGTGAGAGTAATAATATTAGTAGTATTAATATAAATACATCAAATAGAGATAATTTGTTCCTAAAACCGTGAATAACGATTGGAAATTTTTTAATACAAAAACACTCATATTCTTAAATGTGATTTTGAGAGACTTTTCAGTGTGATGATGACTATATATGTACCGAAAAGGTTCCGTTTGACGGAAAATCACGTCAAGGATATTTTGATAATGAAGTGGAAAATTGAATTATTAAATGTTGGAGATTTACTACGAAGATAGTTAAATGATCTAATAAATCATACAAGAGTTATTATTATGATTTACCTAATTATTACTTATTGAATTTATTATATTTTTAGGTACTTAAATTTGCTGATTGGAATCGTTGTCTACGATGATGGATGAAAATTTGGTAGGTATAGACGTTGACAGCTCTAATAGGTATTTAATATTTAAAATTAAAGTAATAATTTTTAATTATTATTAATATTAATACATTTAGAACTTTTAGGGTCAATCAGCTATCTTCATAATAAACCTCTATGTTTGATTTAATTATTATATTCTTGACGTCAACCTCCGCCAGACAAGACTTTTTTGGTACATTAATGTCCGACGTACCACTGAAAATCCTTTCGGAATCAAAGTTTACGATAGGAGTGTTTTTGTATTTAAAAAACTTACTGTCTTGATTAATGGTTTCAGGTGGCCATTCTATCAATGTAATATAACCCATGTTTGTCTCTATTCCCTCCTGACATATAGTTTTGAAAGGTTCAAATTGAATATCTTGCCATAGACTTTCAACTATAAAAGCACTTGGGAGTAGCGGCAATCTCTCTTTCCATGCTTTAATGATTATCTGGATCGGATTCAAATTTTTTTGGATAAACATTATTGCTGACACAATTGGATCATTATTCAAGATATCTTTTTCTTTTTAGATTGCGTCTTTGTTTCATCTATAACATCAATATACTATTTAACTGAATTGACGTGCTTGGCGTAATAGTGAATTGTTTTATATCACCTAAATTCTAAGAAAAATATTCATTACGAAGATGATTGTGTTTGTATTTTAGAAGTAATAAGGACAGGGCGTTTATGTATATTCTGTTCAGACCATAGGGGAGAGTGAGGAGACTTCTTACGAAGGTACATGTTACACTACCAATAACTTTAAAATATTAAGTTATTTAACGTTGCCCTCCTCTCGCTTGATACGTCATGGCTATTTCATAATATATTCTTTTCGATAAATGAAAAACAAAATTAGTTATTCTATACTCATGTATATTCTGTTTCTGAAACGACAGGAATACAATTTTCTTGTTGATCTTCGTCTTTTATATATAATATATATATTGGTAATTTTTTTATTTCTATGAAGAAATTTTGGCTATCATACAAATATATAAATGTATAATAACCATTTTAATAAAATATTACTAAACAATATTATAATACAGTATAGAATAAAATACTTATTATATTTTAATCATATGTAATTAATTTTAAAAATGGCGAATAAATTATATGAGGGTAATAGTCTGGTAATACATAAGACATAAATGGATGTTGGTATGAGGGACTAATTTGGCTAACTAATACTTTATTTCGGCCTTCCCCCCCTTCTTCTTGAATGAAAGGTTGCGTGATACATTCAAAGTAACGACGTGGTATATTCAAAGAGGGGATTGGAGGGATAAATAATTATAAAGTGTAAATTCTATCTTTAATCTGTTTCATATGTTAAATGTAAATGATTGTATTTATTAATGTTATGTTTTTTTTCCAGTGATTTAAACCGTACTACAAAAATTTTATCAACTCTTATTTTTCGAATATAAAAAAAATTAAAGAAAATCATCGTTTGGCATAATTTAACTATCATCCACGAATAATAAAGATTATTTTTAAAAATTATTAAAAAATTCAATTGTTGATAATTCTATTTAGGTCTTTCACAGGTTTCCGAACCATATTCTTAATGAGAAAAATCCAACAGTTTATATATTAAACATGAATTATAGGAAGAATCTAAAGCTTATTTTAACCCTTTAAAATGCTGAACATTTTTACATTCAATGAAGCTATCAAAGTGATGAAAAAGCATCCGAAAAGATCTGTCCCTTTTCATAAAAAGAACGAAGTACAAGTGATATAGCTTTTAATCAAGTCAAAAATGGCTATCTGAAAATGTTGCTGAAATGGAGCTTGCCAAAATGAATACTTGCTTAAATGAATGCTTCTGTGATGCCCCTCGCTGAAATAAATATTGCTCAAATGAACAGACTCGATTTTTTTCATTACAAACTACTCAACTCTACATATTTAAAAGAAGGAGAAAAATTAATTTCATGAGCTTTCATTTCTTTTTACGTCATCTACACTTCACTATCAATAGGGATTCTCACAGGAGCACGCGTGAGTTTATGAGCATTTTCAGCTTCAAGAACAAGAACATTAAAACTGATAAAATTAATGAGATATATATTTTTTGGGATGCTGATTTAGAAAATTCTGAAATTTCAAATTCTTGACATGCTTTAGGAGATGCTATTAGGGCTATTTGAATGTTTGAGCATGGGTATAATGTCTCTACAGCAATTTTCTTTGTCTCATATCAAAATTTGAATTCTTACCTGTCTCTGTGCAAAAAATTGAAAGTCTAGACGTGTGTCTAAAAGGGTTCTTCTTATCGAATAACGAAGGCAAGTTTTTTTGGACAGGTGTATTTAAACTATACAAACTTTATAATTTAAAAAAAGAAAAAAAAATGTTAAAAGGAATAATAAAAAAATTGTGAAAAACAAAGAAGCACCAGAACTCAAAATATAAAAAAAAGGAACTACATTGCTGGTAACTTTTGTTGTCAAGTCGACGATTGCAAAAATGAACAACACTCAAATATTCCTTATAAAAATGAAAGAAAGTAGATCCATGGAACGACATTCACCGATCAGATCTACTTGTAAAGCTTCGATCACCGCGAGACTTGCTTTCAATTTGTCTTGAGAAATCATATTAAAGAAGGCAAGAGTTTGCGAAACAAGCACAAAAAAAAAAAAAAAAAAAAAAAAAAAAAATCGAGCGAAAGAGGGACAGGAAAAGCAGCGTACTTCAATAAAAAAGAAGCTTCTTCGTATAAAAACTAATCTTAAATAATTTATTTACTGTATTAATAAAAATTTAAATTTGTATTGTTGTGTTTTTCTTGAATTTGGAATCCAAATTCGAAATCTACCTGAAAAGTTGCACAAAAATATTTAAAAAAAGTAAGATTTCCGGGTTTAACACCGTACTGGGCGCAAAGTACGCTAATTAATCTGAGCGTGCGCCGTATTTACCAGAATTTGCGTCGTGAGACCACCTCCTGGGGTTAAAACGTAATTACTGTCATTTTTCACAACAACAACAAAAACTTTCCCATGTTTACTTAAGCTTAAAAGTAAAGCTTTTCCTGGAAAGTGAATGATGCAAAACAGCTCCACAACCACTCAATTTCAATTTTTTAAATACCGATTCTGAATCAGCACCAAAACAACATTTGTCATAAAAATGCAACATGTTTGAAATTCTCGTGGTAATCCCTAACTATCACTTATGAATTTAAAAAAGGCACATCACAATATTCATTGACTCTTTTTTAACCTTTCCTCATGAAGAACAAGACAATTAATTAATTTTTCTATTTTTTAAAAAGATTTGAATGGAGAAATTAAAGACTCACGAGGACCGGGTTTCCGGGCCACTCCTTCAAGTATTTTTCTTTTCTAGTGTGGCCTTATACAAAACAAGTGCTCAAAATATAAACCCCAGATTCGGAGTCCTACATAAAAAGTTTGTTTGCTACCAAGTCATCATTTTGTACACATATCAAATGAATGTTTGTCTAATTTTTTTATATCAACATAATTAATATACAATGACATACAATCATCCTTAATTTTCTTTAGATTTTTTTTCTATTTCATTCTTCACCACCAAAGAAAGATGTAACATCAAGATAGGTTGTCTATGTCTTACTGCATGCCACTCATTAAATTATATTTATATTTTCTAGATAATTATAAATTTGTATATTGTGGCCTAACAACATAAAATAAATATAGAATGATTTTTCTCAAAATTGAGTACGAATTAAATTTGTAATCTTCGACAAATTATCTTCAATCTCGATCAACAAATTATTATTATTAAAACTTTTGAGGCACCACAAATTGTACCAATTTAAAAGTAGGCAAAAAAAAAAAAATAGTTACAATAATATAATTGCCAAATGGGGTCCATTATAAGTATCTCATATCAAATGAAAGTTTTACCCTATAAATAAAATATTAGGGTATCTAACATTATGCAACAAATTTGCATATGAAGCCTATAATTGAATTAAATATCTCTATGTAATATGGGGTTGAATGAGAAAACAAATTTAGGACTATTTCATTTTTTTGATTTTTGCACAAGATTGGCTATATCTTGACCTGGCACATATATTTACAATAGTATGCATCAATCGCACAATATATATTTTTTTAAATTACATAATTACTTTATTCCCTTTAGACTAAATTAATATATCTATACATTCCAAAAAACACCTAGCAACATCAATAAAAGATAATATTAATTAATTAATTTAACACAAGTGACAATCATTTGATGTTCATTGTTCAAACAAACAAACAAAAAAAAGGGTAAATGAAAAAAGATAATAATATCGTAACAAAAATCTGCTAAACAATTAAACTAAAAAAAACAAAGCTATAAGACAATTACATTTACATTTATACAAACCTCTCCAGCAATTCGTAGGATCTTAAGAAGGGTCTGTTCAGACTAGGTATGCAAGAGTTCTTATTTCTTGAGGCGTAAATAATAAATACCACCTTTGAAGCATTCTATTTTGAACTGAAATATATGCTTAGGCGGTGACAGTACCAGCCAATCCCCAATCTTTATTTCTGAATTGTAGTATTTCCTCAAAAACTCATTGGTCATATGCACAATGTTAACCAGACTTGGTCCATCCCAAAACAAATGTCTCGAAGTCTCTAAGCTGAACTTAGAGAATGTGCAGTTTCTCTCTGTTTCTTCGACCCCGGCACATATATGTATGTACAATAGTTTGCATCAAACTCCCAATGATATTTAAACTTTTTGATGAGTTTATTTACTTTTTCCTTCGAATGTGACAGTTGGTGATAGAAACATACTATTCAAAAATCAACTAAATTGGAAATGGTCTTGATTGGCGAACAAGTGCATATAATAAGTATAATTGTAAAATAAATCCAATGTTTATCCAAAAAAAAAGATAGGTTTAGATATGTGTATTTTGCGTTGCGTAAGTACCATTGCTCTACGCTGGATGACGTTAGAAATATAAGATTTCGTACTAAAAAAGTACAGCAGTACAGTTTAGTGGTTATTTGACGACTCAATACTGTTTGAGCGTGCGTCAATGATGGACAACTGCAAAGAGAAAACTTGTCATATTTTATAACTTTTCTTTAAAAAAAACATGCTAAAAATGTGAGTAGTGTTTATGATTCTGATAGTGTTACAACCAATCATACACAAATTCGGTTCTGGTAATGTCAAAGATACAAAGAGCAATTATTGTCAATGTGAATAAAATATTGAAAATTGTCGAGTTCAACCTTCATGTAAACACTGTTTTGTTTGTCAAGGAGATAAAAAACTATTAAAAAGAAAATGTATTCATTTTTATTACAACTAATATACACAGTGTAAGAAAAAAACATATGTAAGTTTTCTGACTGATAAAGATTTTGTACGGGATTCAGGCTCAGATGCATACTATTCTAATCCACAACCTTAATGTTCATCTTGAGCCCCCCTTTGTTGCTATGATTATATGTTTGCGATCATTATGGTTTTGGATGACCATTTACACGAGAAGCCTATAACCCAAAATTTCCCAAAAGGTAAGTGATTGTTCAGTCGTCCTTTCCATTTAGCATAGAAATTATCCTGAAACATAATGTTTCCACCCCAATGTTTGACGGTGGAAATGTTGTTCCTGGGGCTATACTCAACATTTTTCTACCTCCAAACACTGTTTTTTGTTCAGAAATGTATCTTACTCTTGAAATAAACTTATAAAAGTATAAACCGTTCATTTCTTTGTCAGTGGGCAAACTTAAAAAAATCAGCAAGGCTTCAAATACTTGTTCATTTTTATATATTTACTCTTAAACAATGATCATAAAAAAAATCCTTAACCCTGTAATTTTTCTATTCTTATTGTTTGATATCCTTTCATAATATGTTAATGATTGTATTACTTACACCAAGAGCTTCGACTAGATATAAAGTTCAAGGTCTAGACTATAAGCACATTTTCTCTTTGCTAGAATGTATAAGAGTATTGGTTGAATGAAAGATATAAGATCTTTATTTTTGACATAACAATGTGCATGTTCGTTTACAAGCATTTCATTTTCAACTAATTTTAAGGTTAAAGATCGAAATCGTCAATAATTAGATAAATATTTGTCCAGATGCATCGAATTTTTAAGTATGCACCAAAACTTATGTATTTACATGATTTTGAGGTCCATGGATACTATGTAAAGTGTTTATATAAACATATTATTTTTTTCATATTTTGAATTTGACCTCAGTGAACTTTCGGTTTTTTTAAAATTACAATTAATTGTAACTCAGAATTTAATAAAATTAATATTCAATTATTTATTTATGAATAAATAAAGAGATAAGTACCATAATGTAGTAGTGTAGCTCAGTGGACAACGTGCTCAAGAGAAATTATTCTCTTGGACTGAATGTGCGTAGATTCAATTCATGGTAGCTTCAAGAGGAGGAAATATACATACATGATGTACTTGTATGGACATCAAAGATTATTCCTAGGTGAAATGGACTGATTGCATTAATATGATAATTACTCATACTTAATTAGTGGAACTTCATCCGAAGAATAGGAGGAACATTTAAAATAACAGTTTTTTTTCCATTGTGGATAACTGTTCAAAGAATAAATGACACAACGATTTTTTTTTTTAAATAATGATTTTGGAAACATTTTATTTAAGGGATAAGTTGAAAGTATTTTTTTGAAAACGGGTAGCCACGCACGGGTTTGAGGATGTAGTCATTCGATATGGGACCCACTTTAGACTCGAGTAGAACCAATTATTTGATACAAATACCTTTAGTCTTAAATAAAAAGAACTTTTCGAAGTACATGGTATTATATGTACTTAGGAAACTAAGTCATGTACTTAATTTACAGATGAGTAATACTACTCCAGAACAGGATTGTTAAAAGAAAATAGGTCAGCACACTTTTTGAAAGACCATCAGAATGAAAAGTTGTGTGATCATGTGGTATCAACAAATGATGTCATTTCATTAAATTACCCTGAGCTTTTCTTCTTTGAATTGGTTTCAAGGACACTTGGTGACGAGTGAGAGCCAAGGAAACCAGAAATTGTGGCTAAGATATCAAATGATGACTCGAATAAAGCAAAACTATACATGATTCTTTTTAATTTACTAGGAAAACATAAAATCCTGCTAAAAAAACATAAATTTATAGTTTTATTTAAAAATAAAAGATATTGCAAATATTCTAGGATAATTATTAAGTCAATTTAAAGCTCATAGATCATCAGATGAGGTCTTTTTTTAAAAGAAAAGTTGAAGCATATGATAAATATATCCTCGTGATTTGAAATATGAAACTATTGGGCATGGGAATTGTTTAATTAACAATAGTGTTTTTCATAGGCAATGATAGTTCACTTATTTGTTCAACACGTTCCCTCCAACAGGTTCAGATATTCCTGACTGCGACACATTGTTTTATGCATTTAAAGCTATAGTCGTGAGAGAAGTTGCGTTGATTTTTTCTTCATTTGTCTCAATAATATGACTCAATAAAAAGCGTAGGCTCACAATGTAGGGCTCAAATATGAATTTATAGGTTCACATCGCAGCAAAAAAATCAATTTTTGAAACTAGTAAAAAATTGTACTGTGCCCCACATTTGATGCACAATGTAGACTAGTAAAGCATAGTGTGGCCCACGTTTGGGTCACATCGCAGGGAACGTATAACTTAGTACAACAGCGCCATCTTGCAGATATGGCTCATAGTCTATTGATAAATGTCACCTAAACTTGTATACTTTCATCCACAAACGAATTTTATTATAAAAGACTTTCCCTTACAATGAAGGAAATGTTGACCTCATCCAAATCCTTTACCAATGCCTTGTGACGATTTTTTGGTTTGATTTAATAGTATGGAAGGTATTATGTATCGTATTAGTATTTAATATCACCTCCATTGTCCTCAATCACTACTTCAATTCTCCCAGATAATATCCGGGTGGCTTTGATTGGCAGAGATAATCTTAATCTTAATAGTGACCTGGAAGGAGTCAACACTAATGTGTGATGTGGAGTATGTTCTGCATAGTCATATATGTCTAAGCGGTTCAGGTGAGGGGAGCCTTCATGGATTCATTGAATTCTTCATTGCATGTATAAATCGCTTTCTTTGTCTGACATATGTCCTGGACTTTCTTGGTCATGTTGCCAGAAGTCTCCACCTTCTTAAAATGCCCATTCAGGCGTTGGTTTTGGCGTAACCTGTGAGTTTCACAATTGCTTTTACTTGGTGGCCTGTATTGAATAATTTGGATATCGTGTTTCTTCTAAGTTCTCCATTTCAAAACCTTCCTTAAAATGAAACAAACAGAAATATTTTTTTATTATTCACCTAACCTTTTGTATGAGCAGAAAAAAACTCAGCCGTGATGCACTCATCTGTGATATGAAAGAGGTCAAAGTTTGTTCCAATTGTAGTGTAAGGACCTGTATGTAAAATCTCTATATTTTGTCAAAACAATTTTGATGTTCTTTATAGCATTTTCAATTGACGTCATCATTATACACATCAGACATTTAGGATGCATGAACAGCCATATTTTACACAAATGAGTAACCATTGAAAAAAAATAAACTATATAAGTTGTGCTTAACAAAAATGAACAGTGCATAGCTTAAATACAGATGGTCTGTTTATTTAGACGAAACAGTAATGAGTAGAGCATAATACGAACTATAAATGAAAGTATTAATGCGAAATTTCCAAATGGCATCCTACTTTTTCAGCCTCTAATTCTTCATTGGTAGTACGGGCCCTGCTCATACGGATTTAATTCTTTTATTTTTATCCATCTTTAAAAAATTAAATCAAATCATGAAGATCCTTACAGCCTTCTAAATAAAAATGTATTATCAAATGGCCTCACACAAAGAAAGTAAACAAGTTTTCTTCCACAACCCAAAAAAATAAAATTAATTAAGGTTGAAGTGTTTTGAAAAGTTAAAAATATATCCTTTATTCCAATTAATTTAAAATGAACAACAAGTGTCATCCAAACGTACTTTCCTATTTTGCGAGTAACATAAATATATTTTTAGTTAACAATATTTGAATAAGAAGTCAAATAGTGTGTCTGCAATTAAACTACCTATTATGATTTTGTTGTCTTATTTCTTTTTTATATTTAATTTCTATATTTTCTACACGTCAGGTCACAACTTTTCTATTTATTAAAATTCAAAGCATAGTAATATATTATCCTTGATGATTATGGCTGTAAAGTAACATTAAGCAAACTTTATTTTTTTAATATTAAGATTTAAATCAATTTAATTAAGAAAAACATGTAGGTATGTTACAAAATACAAAAAAAAACTTGCAGTAGGAGTTAACAGAAATCTAAAAGTTTATATTTTTATTTTCATTATTTAAAAGGTTGGAATTAATTTGATGTCAGAATTGATTAACCTAGATAAATTCTTAATCCTTAACCTAGTACAAATTTTTTTACATTAAATTGCTTTGTTTTGAAAAATAAGTCACCTCAAAATAGCCTTCAAAATATCAGATAAGGTGTTAAGGACAGAATCAAAGGTATAATTGACGGTTATTCGTTTATTTATCTAGTATTTTGATGATGGAAAGTACATAAATTTCAACCCTATAATAGTAGTTTAAATCTTTATTACTGTGCAATATGAAAGTTCTTCGTCTTTTTTTTTTTTCAATCCCAGTTATTTAAAAGTAACTTCTCTTGCACTATACCGTTTCCGGTAATTTTTGAAAATGTCATTCTAATCTTGATGTTTAAAAAAGTTGTTTTGTTTTATTGAAATATCACATTAGATTACAGATTATGTTGTAGGGTATTACATAAACAAAATGAAACAAAAGGATGATTATCTGAAGGTAAATTTTTCATAACTTCCTCAATAATGAAGCTATGATAAACATGATTTTGTTGATGAAACCGGTTTAAAAGGGAAATATTACATTTTAAAATTTAAATAAAGTAGTACGTATACGTTGTGGAAACCAAATTTGAAACATTTGCCCCTCTTAATTTTAACATTTTGATTTTCATAAATTACAAAATTTAGATAAATACATAATTGGCAACCTTACCTCTACACTTCCCTTGAATGCCTTGCACGTCAAATTAAAAAAATCTTTCTACATATTGACACACTCCAATCTCAATTGAGATCTGTCACAATTATTTTAAGTGTCAAAAGAGGCTTATTTTCAACTTCTCCCCCAAATAGTTTAGTCTTCTTTTGGAGAAAATGGGAACTGTGGACTGATTGTGATGCTTGATCCATTGCAAAAGAAGTGTTCAACAGACATAGCGGACAATCCTAAAATAATTTATAGCCTTTTAGATCGTTTTATGATCGTTTCTTAAGAAAGGTGAGTATGCTTGTCCTGGACTTGGTCTCAATTTTCAATGATAAACCGGTCAGAAACTCATAGCGTTTAAATTTTTTGTACCCACTACTACCAGGCTTCTTATAAAACTCTTGCCCCCCTCCTTAGTTGAGAGTAGCCATAAGAACCCTGGAGAACAGAAGGATATGACAAATATCTTCAGTTCAGACATGCGGTTCTCCTAGGACTCCATCTTGAACAAATTTAATGATTTATATGTTGAGAGATAAAAACTGAATGTTTCAACTACTTGAGAGGTTGATATTATAAAAAAGATACGTCAAAATAAAAACCATAGGATATATTATTGAAAGTATTGTTTTCTTTTTGCTTCCCCACAGTGTATAAGGCTGCAAAAAATTCAATTTATTGTCTGGGTAAAAGAAAAGAGACCAAAAGAGCTTCAAATCAATTGATAGTTAGCCAATCCTTCCAAACTATTACTTAATTATTGCTTGGGATTGTTCATAGCTACTGAAAGCTAGTTTGAATTGAATCAAGTAACCCTCAAAACAGAAATATCAATAGCTAAGAACCAAATACGACATTATTTTATTTTTCTTTTTGCCGTGACATATTACCAAATACGTTATTTTTCATTTATCTAGGAAGTTAGAATTTTTTAATTGGAATGATACACGGATTATATAAGAGAAGATGTGGAACAAGGGAAAATATTGTAATACATTGGTTGTCATAGCAATCTTCTTTTTTATTACTTAATAAACTTACTCTCTTGAATTGACTATGATAGATAATAAATTATTTTTAAGAGCTGTTTAACATGTACAATTTATAAGCCTGTAGCTCTTAATTTTTATGAAAATACTAGAGCCTTGTTTTTTTCGAGCTGTAAAACATATAATCCAGAAAAAACTGAAGAGTTTATTATGTTCACATGCATAAGTTTCCATCGATTCTCAGGGAAAAGGAAATAGAATACTTAATAAATTTAAAATCGAAGAAGAATTATTATATGATAATAGTTTCTGTAATTAATACAACATTATTGCTGGGAAAAATACTCTCTGTTTTCAATAGAAATTTTGTTAAAGAAAACAGAAAATATATTTAGCATAACTATAAACGAAAAAATGCAAAGAAAAATAGCAAAATTGAATGGTGCATTGTGAATATTTATAGTATAAGAGACATCTAATATTATTTAATAAAATATTTTATTCTACTGTTGCTTACTAAGTTTTTTTCTTTAGTCATATACATATATTCGTTTCTCTGTTAGAATTCATTATCGACATTATTATTGATCTCATTTACCGATAAATCTTCATTTCAAACTTTGGAATTATAATAAATAAATAATGGAAATGGTTTACAGCTTCAATGGTGCTAATTTTCACTTAAACAATCAATGTCCTTATTTCCAACTGTTGTACTACTATATATTTAACACATTCCAGGTGATAGGTTAGTTAATTTACCACTACATATTAGTATGTCTTTTTCAATCTACATGAAACATTTATAAATTAACTTTTGTTTATCTGTGGCCTTGAGTACTTAACATAGCATTTTATAAAATAGAAAAGAATATCTCAAAAGACCAGCTTGAATCGAGAGTGTTGTTCAATTAAAATTATGGCTTCCAGGAAATATCAATTGTATCGTGAAGTATATTGACTAGATATTATATATCAATATGAAATGTTTTTGTAAACCTTGATGTTGATACAAATCATTTTTTCATCATTTCCATTCATTTTTACAGTTATATTTTATTTTGAAATTAGGTTTTTAAAAAATAACCTCTCGCCAGTAGGGCAATCATAGTGATTTATAAGAATTTATTGTTTTCATAGGAAATGTTAACAACATTTTAGAGAGAGTTTTAAGGATATTATATTTCATAAGGCAAGATAGAATAGAGTTGAAAAAAGAATATAAACCTCACATTTCCTCATAGCCTTTCCTCATATAACAAGCTTATAAGAAGAACTAATCTTTTGGATGTAGTAACAGCTATCCATTGAGGATAATGAGATGATGAAGGAGTTGTGGCCTTTATTTAACAGGTCAGTTGTGTGTTTCCCTGGCGACTCATGGAACCTAGAACAAATATAAATTATTCCTGTGTATAATTTTTCCTTCAAATTGATCCGGGTCTATCTATTTTTGGAATAAGAAGCTAGCAAAAGCATTTTGGGGACAATTGTCTTCCCCTTATTTGATCTACCCCAGATTAATACGTTACAAAGGCCTAATATGTACGGGAATTGCAAAAAAATAAGGGGTTTTAGGTGCAATATTGGGCAACATCCAAATGTCTTCTATAATTATCGCAAATCATATAAATTATACTAGTCTGAATGATATTTTTTCTTGAAATTTTGTTAATGTAAATATGAAATTAACATATCTGAATAAGTTTGTTTAATTTCGTAAGATTGATTCCAATGATTTAATAATAAATATATATTGAAATAACATGTCTTCTTACATCAACATATATGTAACTGAGAATGGCGATAGATCAATTAATTAACCATCTCCTATCGGAGTTGCAGGGATCTTTTGAGATTTTTTTATCAATATAATTCTCACATTTGAGTCGTATATATATATATAAACTTTAGGACATATTTGTTTTTATAAGTCCTAAATAATTATCACCTGATATGGTTTAATTTAAAGTTTTGTTCATAGCTTAACAATAACAAATTCAAATTTTATGAATCTACTATCGACCCTTTACAGTGTATTTTTACTGATTTGATAAATTGCATCAAGATTGAATGAGTCGCCATTTTCATACCAATACTCCCTGACATAAAAAAACCCAGAAAACAGGAGCTTTTATCTTTTACTCGAAAAACCTCTGCCCGAACCATAAGGAATTGACTATTAGCCCCGTTAAGAACAGTTGAAAGGTCTAAGGATACACTCTTTGATTTGGATGACAAGATTTGGTCGTTTTTGTCGGTTGAATTCTTTATCCGGATCTCATTTCTTCACATCCGAAAAGACAATTGACCCTCTTCGTATGCAAAATTCTTATGAATTATGACTTCTTTCAAAAAGTTTCATAAGTGAGTCGTAACATTCTGACAATAATGAAAATTTAGAGAAACCCTCTTGTTACTTCTGTTATCTAAGACCTTCACACATTGATCTCTTTTGCCATTTTAACCATTGAACTGTAGGGGTTTCTGTAATATTTTTTTGTAACTTTTCATACGTTTTCTGGATTGATAGCTGACTTGTGCTTCCACTTTTTCGCTTTCTTATTAATATTTTTAGTCTCTAAAATCTTTCTGATTTTATATTTTAAAGAACTTAGATTAATTGAAGGTATCAAAATGCAGAATACTTAATACGGTGATTTACTTCCACGATATATATTTTCTTAGATGATGCATCCCCACTAATAAAAATAACTTTAATCACATTTGTTTTAAAACAGAAAAGACAGATTCAACCCTATAGAATTGCAATCAATCAATTTACAAATAAAATAATTTCCCAACAAAATAATATGCGTTAACTCTTACAAGATTAAGAATTGTGGATAGTGTTCTATATGAAGTAAAAAATACTTTAGGATTTTTTATTTTTCGAAGTTATTTTTATGTTTATACAACCCATTTAGATCTAAATTATCATGTATTTTATTGTTAGCTGTCAAACATAATCCCCTATTTAATACGCATTTAAATATTACTTGGTTGCTTAAAATATTTGTTTGTGAATACATAACTATCTTATATGAAAATCGGAAAATAAAGTGATTAGAAAAAAATATTTTATAATATGCCTGTCTTCATAACTGTTTTACATAATATAATATCATAATTATGTTTATCTGCTATATATATAAAGATATGTATACAACAATGGCAGTTTATCCTTTTCATTAAAAAAATCTGAAGATACAGAATATATGTACACAGAGCCATATACTCATAGGAGCAATAATTTGACTCTTAATATGTATTCAACATACGCTCTACTTTTAGGAAATGTTTGTTCAATTTTTATTTATAAACATTTAATTAATCAATAATATTTATGTGTATGTTATCATTGTATTATAATATCAAGTCAAATATGGAATCCTAACTACATAATATGTCACATGGCTTAGAAAATGTAAAAAATGACCTCAAAGAAACCGTTATTATCTCATTTTCAATTCGATTCTCATTCCATTCTCAAATGCATTTTTTTAATATTCCAATAATTAGTCCGATGGAGTTGCACTCATAAAAGTAAACTACTCCATCTATCCTAGGAATTGTCCTTCAAGTCCATATACATTAAGTATATTTCTTTGTCTAGGAACGAACAAGATGCAAAAACCCATGCTCATTCAGTTCATGCCAATAATTTCTAAAGAGTGCATTGTTCATTGAGCTACGTCGTTTAATTTAAATTTATCTTTTTATTACAAGTTTTGGATCCCCACTCTTAAATTTATCCTTTTATTACAGAGTGAGAATCCAAATTTTGTTGTAACATGAATTACTTAAGAAAAGTGCATGGTTTGTATAGTAAAGGAAAAAACGAATCAAAACTAATTTGTGATATGTTTAATACTATATTTAGGGCACTAGGAAAATTGCCTGTATTTTTTATTCAAACTGAATGATCAATAATAACACAATATATATTCCCTTAATATTATTTATCAAAAATAGCTAAACATATTTGCTTGTTCCATACCCCAAAGGGAACACCTTCAATTTTGAGTAATATTATTGCAATACAATTTCTTCAATCCAATCCAATCTTCTAAGAAATTGATCAAAAGGATTGGTAAGGAGGGGGAGGGAATAAATAGCTTAGGGCCTCATAAAATATACTTGAATACCCTTTGCCCTCGGATAGGCCCAAAGATAGTATGGGATTGCTAAAAACCACAGCCAATACATCCAAGGAACCCCTCTAATACCAAATAATAGTATTAAGCCCTTGGGTTACTCGGGGTACTTGGAGGTACCCCTTTCTCCTTAAAAACAGCTGCTAATACATCCAAGAAACCCCTGAAATACTATACAGTAATTTGTAATTTAGTTGTAATTACATACAGATAACATTTTTGTATTTCAATAGTAATATCAATCATTTAGTTTAAACAAATTTATATATTTTATAAATTCTTACATAAAATAACACAATAAATGTGTATTTTTTTTTTACATAATTCGGCCAATTTTCCTAAATGCCAATTTTCCTCCGTGGTTATTTTCTCCAGAAAAATCTTTCGCGGGCAATTTTCTCCATGGCAGTTTTCTGTGCATCTATATTTAGCTATCTTTTTATTAAATATGTCCTTCTTCATAAGCAAAAAAATCTCGAACTGCTTGTGAAAAGATTGGCAGTTCTAAACGATAATGGGGGTGACCATGGCGTACCACGCTGTTGTTATGAAAGTTTTTAATTAATCTGTATTTGGAATGAAAGGTGTGTCATACATTCTTCTCCAAGACGCCCCAAACTGCACGGTCCATGGGTTGAGATCTGGGCTGTATGAGGGACACATTGAGTCAGGCAACCCAGAAGTTAGCCATAAACCTGCTGCAGAAGTTTTGGTTCTTCTCGGGTGTTTGGGAGGGGAAATACTAATACCATCCACACTGAATGTACTTCTTAGTGTTGTAAGCAGTCCAAATAAAGACGCCAACGGTTTTTGCAGCCTTCTCGGTACGGACAACATCATTTAAGGTGTCTTTTTTGTTGTTGCTCTGACATTTTTAGACTTAAAAACATTGATAAATACAAAATTTATTTATTCTTTTTTCAGCTGACGTTCGGTTGTGTAATGAAAACATGTATTTTAAAAAAGAAGCCTAAAATCGACTGCAATTTTTGGATCCCCACTTTAAATGTTGGTACTCATGTCCCCATCATTTCCAATTTAGGTTTGTTTTTGGTGAATAAAAAATTATTAATCTTTATATGTGTTCCTATTTGTTTTACTATTTAAAAAAAATGAAATGAATTTACGGTAAAGTTTTCAAAAAACTTTTAAAAGATTGTATATCTCCTAATTTAGCATTTTATAGCAAAATAATAACAGTAAAAAATAAACAAACTTTCTAAAACTTTTTATTTTTCTCCTAAATTGATTTTTTCTTTCCAACATAGAATATCTGGGAGCTCACCAAAACACGTCCTATCTTTTTATCTGTAAAAAACATACTAACGATGCAAAATGACTGATATTTTGAACATACGTTATGAACATATGTACGAACATAATACAAACATAAATTTGTTGATTGTATTCAAAATTAGAAAATATCGTGTTTTCCCCCTAGTTTATGCGTAGGGGAGACTGAGTCAGTTTGTGGGATTATTGAGACATGTTATAATTAATTTAGTACTTTTTCTTAATTGAGTAATTATACATCAATACTTACTTTTTGTTCCATCTATGTCAATATATATTGCAAGTAATATTTCATGATAATTTTAAAATTAAGAAATGAAAAATTGTATTAACCAATACCGAGTAAAAACTAAAATGTACGGAATTGTCTATTATTTATAAATGCTTTACAATTGTCTGTATAATTACGTGATTTTTTTAAACATTTGGATCTAGAGAATAAGTTATTCAATCTCTTAAGTTCTATTTCCTAATGTTAGCTCCATTGATAGGCAATATTACATATTCCTTTAACTCAAATCGATCTAATCACATTTACGATGAATTAAGTGATAATTGTGTAATGGTTTCAACCCTTCATTGCACTGGAAGGTCTGTTTGGTATATAATAATGGTTAAATGACTGTGTAAGACAACCGTCTACAATATCCCAAATTTTTCATAGAGAGACATAGCTAAAGTCATGGTGAAGAACGTATTTATGGCCGAAACAAGGATTTCTGTGATCAAAGTGGCTAGATACAAGAATGTCTACAGAGCCACAATCTCCACTGATTAAGTGACATTTATTGTCGCAAATTCAACGTGAAAAGCGTGCGAAGAGCTGCCCAGCAATCTGCTATCAAATAAAGCATGGCCTAAAAGTCGCATTATCATCTTTGTTATGAAATTATTTAACATATTATCCGGTGTTAAACAATTCCATTGACCATCGGCTAGCATTCAAAATCAATATAAACATAAACATTCAGCATATGTGATGATATTCAGGTACCATTTCATCAACCACAGCGGAAATGAATTCTATTTGTTTTGAAAATGGGGTCTGGTTTACATCAGCGGCTAACTTCGGTATTTTGAAGAACAAAGTACTTCCATAGACCATAAGATCTCTGAGGGGCCCAATTGTATTCCAGCAATACGGGGATCCTACTCATACTGAAGAAAACATCCAAGATTGGTTCACGGAAAACATTATTTTGTGTGTCATCCACAATTTCCTGATTTGAATCCTTTAGACTACAGATATAATGGAAAAAAGAAAAAAGTTGTGTTCACTGATATCAAAATTTGGACTAATTTAATGCCTGCTTCAATCAAGGCCTCGTATATTATGACGTCTGCAAGGTCTTTTGTGGTAGTCTGAAGGGTGTTAGCCAGTGGGAGGGAGGGGGCTATAATCTATCACTAAATCTTTTCTTTGATGTAAATGAAGTGCTATTATAAAATACAAAAAAAAAAAAAAATGCATCATAGCCTTATTAAAATACAAAATGGGACAAAAGTCCTTAGTTATTTAATAGATCTTTTTTTAACTAATACATTGAATATTTTTCTATAATATAAGCTTTAATATGTATTATTAATAAATTATAAGGGTCTACAGAACAGTGTAATTTTTCACCCTAAATCGGAAATATATCGAGTTCAAAACAAGATACAGAATCAATAAAAACACTATATAATCATAAAAAAACAAGTAAACCAATAAGTTTTATTAATCCTACTTTTAATTTAGGGATTTTTGTGAGGGACAAAAGGACTCTGAACGATAACAATACCGAATTACTATAATTCCGGATATTTCAGATATCAGGTGATTGAAAGAAAAACTAAAAACAGTTTTGGAATTTGCGTTTATAGATAAATTCGTTTATTCACTTCAATTCATTTGTGAAAGATCCCCCCTAATTGTTACCCTGTGTTATCTACGTCTGCAAGGCATTTAGTGGAAGTTTAGAGGGTATCTCAGCACCCTGGGGGAGGCACTATATTCTAATTATATGTACTGCTTATTATAAATATGCAAAAAAATACCTCATTAACGTGTTATCTGACGTTTAATAAGCAGTTATAAATTTACGTGTTATTATAAAATCATCAGTATATATGTTAAAAAATATCATTTCATAAAATACTATCTCCAATATTATAGCCTAATTATTTATTGAATATTCCTTCATTGGCTGTTACTATGGAATTCATCCTCTTTAAAAAAGAGGCAGAGGACCTAAAGATGTAGTACATTTATATTTTAATCCATGCCTTGTCAATAGCTGCATTTATTGACTAAATACTTCCATGAAGTTCTCTATATGCCTTCATCTTAACATGCAGTCAGAAACAAAAAATAATTATTAAAAAGTTAACTTTTTTTTCAAAGTCTAATAAATTCCTCAATTTTGATCGCAATTACAAAAACATAGTTTGTCGTAAAGTCAAGAAATATAACTTTATAATAAAAGATACATCTTAAAACATTTAAAAAAATGATATTGATAAAGGTTTATTGATAGTTGATGAAGTTTTGCTCTCTTTGCCATAAAATAAGAATTTTTTTGTTATGAAGGTTATTCTCATATTATTGGAGATAAAAGCAATAAGAAACTCAAATTCTCCATTCAAGAGAAAAAAATTATAATTTATAAAATATACAATCCTTTTCAAACACGATCAGTATATTTTTATTGTTCGCTGCTATCTTTTGGATTTTTTACATACACAAATATCATTTTTTATCTATTTTGTGAGCTCTAATTTAAAAAACTTAAATTAGAAACAAATAAAAAAAAAAAGTTTACAATTAAAAAATGGGGGCCAATTAAAAGATAGCACAATGATCCCTTCAATCAACTGTATTCTTTGAATCCCTAGAAACAACCTCTAGGGTATCCATTAACTGAAATACGTATTCTTTTCATCTGAATGTGATTTTACACAACTTAAGTTGCATAGATTGGCAGAGTCCAGCGTGCAACAATAATCTTTGAAATAGGAAACATAACTTTAAAAAGGAACATCCTGATTTTCCGGGCCTATGAAGTAACAAGGGTATACAAGTTAACTATGGGCATACTTGGGCACATAAACAGCTAACTTTTTTTGTGATATAGTTTGTGCAGATGTTGTAAAAAAACAAAATCAATTGTCGAGTTCGTGTCCCAAATATTTGAAAAAGGCTTGGTGATTCCTTGAAATCCACGCCAGGAGCGCCAATATAAAAACTTCTTGGACTCCCTAACTCATTGAGATGTTTGTTTGCAAGTTAGGAGGGAATTTGCGGTCTTTAAACGTGATTTTCACGGATAACAATGCATGGTAAGGTCAAACGTCGAAGTGACTCTGTTTGCACGCGGAACTTTATGCCTCTTCATGTGTTCCCCCAAAGGTCAACACTGATACCCTGCTAGACCACACCTCGAAAAATATATCCAATTACTTCAAGACAATTTTGACAAATTTGTCTCGCTGGACTTTTAACCTCCAAACTCTCCGGATCTAAATATAAAATATTTTTTTGGACGCAAGCAAACGACTAACTAACCAAATCCCCTGCAAAACCAAAGACAAACTAATGAGCTGCATCCAAAAGGAATCCAGGATTTGCCTATGGACCAAATTTAGGCTGGAGGTCATTTATACAATAAAATAAAACAAAAATCCATTTAGCTTTAAGAATCTGGCTTTATTTCTTAATCTTCTAATTGGTTGAGAGATAATGGCGTTTGAATATAAATCATTTTCGCGGCACGGAATATGTTTATTACATACGATTGGATGGTCGATATTTCAATTTGGCCTTAATATAAAAGTATGTGTACTTTCATTAAGGTTGAATGCCCATTTCAATTAAATTTAGATTGTTATTAAAACTCCTTTAGATCCTTTTATGAGTTTTGATCTCAAAATCCCTTATAATTATTTCAATTTTGTTGGTTTTTTTAAATTATTGAGTACTTCTTTATTATTCTACTTCTTGTATCATAATTGTAAGAGACAACGCCTCAAAGAAGTCTATAGTATCCACAAGATAAAGGTTCTTTATTGTTAAAGATGGATATAAGGAGATTTATGAAACATGTACAGTTGTATAAAGTAAATTGAATTAACACCATAGGAAAATATAATTAGACATTTACCTTGTATATTTTTTATTAAATTATATCAGTATTCTTAAATATTATTACTCTTACATATGTAGCTTGTCAACACCAAAACAAGCTAGACTGATTTGTCTCAAAACTGAGTGTGGATTATATTTGTATTTTACGACGAATAATCATTAGTTTCTATGTACAGATATTTCTAATTAAGCCCTTGAGTGTGTCGCAAATTGAACTTTAGTTATCCAAAATGGATTGTCAAAATAAAATAATGATAAATCGATCGATTGTATTTGAAAAAAACCATTTGGGGAACAAATTAAGTCTTTTAAATGAAGGATAAAAATTATAACAAAAATTCTTGGGTATCTCAACTCATTCTACAAATTTTAGTAGGAAGTCTATAACTAACTAAAATATGATTATGAAATATTGGGCTGTAGTTTAAAAGGAATAAAAAAATAATTTAAGATATTCTCCTTTTCTTGATTTATGTTCAATAATGTTTTTATGAGGATGAACTAAATATGAACTATAAATTCAAAATAAATTTTTTTTATACCCTTTTACGGAAATTGTAATTCAATTTAATTTACCAAGTATCTGTGTACATTTTAAATTAACAAAAATCAATTATATCTTTCTATAGATAATTTATGAAATAGAGTTTTAAAACTAACGTCATAAATTGCATCATAATTGAAAGTTCATTAGGATATTTTTACAGAATAAAATATACAAAATTCTAATGAATTGTTAATAGGGTGGATCTTAATTTTTAAAGATGAGAACTAGGGAGTTCCAAGGATAGCAAATTTTTTCTTTTAGACAAAAGAAGTTGTAAATAAAGTTGAAACGGTTTTGAAAAATATTTAGAGGTAGCTCAATGGCTCCAAAGTCTTTATTTTTTTTGTTTTCGTGTTTTAACCTTAACATCATCTAAGCAATTTGTGTTACAACTAACCTTATAATATAATGATGTTTAAGTAAATAAATTTGCTATCGAAAATACCTTATAGTTTCTTTATTTATGTTTTGTGCTAATTGGTCAACATCTACCATAACCTACTTTTTTCTCTGTATATTGCTTCAAAATTCGGATTGTTCGATCTCAATTCAAATTAACGACATAGAGGTGCGAGAATTGAACAATATTTGTGGATTTATAGTGCAAATGTTTCTTTGAGCCTGGATGTCTGCTTCTCAAGCTTTAAACCTTTTGCATCAACGGGACACTGGTGTCCTGTATTTTCATTCTTTCGTCCTTGCATTATTTTTCCTTAGATTTAAGATATTTTTAAATTATTAGAAAGAATGATAGGAAATCTCTAAAATGTATAAAAAACATTTTATCATAGGACTTTCTATTCGTCCTATATGAAATATTTTATTGATCTTCAAACTATGTCATTTTTTCATAGTAAAAAAAAAAATTCCATAAAATAACATTCAGCCTATCCTATGCTTTTCATGTATGGATAGTTTAAATATTTTATTGATTTTTTGAAAATCTTTCAAAAGAAAACCAAAGCATGATAAAGGGCCGGCTTCAATTCTGTTGCAATCGAAACACTAGACTGTAGATGACTGGAAATGTGTCTTCTATCAGTGATGAAAGTCCGTTTCAGCTATTTCATGCCCCAATCCCCAAACTTTCAGAAAACCAAAAGGGTTGGTGCAAATCGACTAGATATGACTGGAGATGTGTCTTCTATCAGTGAAACCCAGCTATTTCATGCCCCAACTGTGAATTTTCCTCTGAAAATTCAGGTTTGACCCGTTATCAGCCACCAGGCAGTGTCAGATCTTTACCTGATTCACGAAACCAAACTGTGACGGCCGAGTACAATGTGACAGAAATTCTCAGCAAGTCTTTGATGTCAGCTTTGTCTCGTACTGAAGAAACTGATCCTCCTTTGAAGAGGAAAAAATGTTTGACACATCAAGAGCCATTTTCCAGGAGGATGGCGCCCTGCTCACCACTCCAAAAAGGCACAAAAGGGGTGTTCAGACAACTTGGATTCCTGTCAACAGTCCTGATTTATCTCTCATTGAAAATTTGTGAGCCTTGGTCAAAAGGAAACTCAATGAAAATGCGCCAGCAACTTCAGAGTATGAATTAAAAAAAACTGACAAAAGCTTGTCAAAAAAATTTTCCAGATACTGTGAATAATCTGTATGAAGGGATGCCAAAACGCATAAAAATGTATTAAGCTTAAAGGTTGTCATTTTGGGAAGTAAATAAAATTTTTCGCCAAAAATAATTACTTGTTTAGGTTATTTAATGATTTTTTTTTTACAAACAACCATCAATTTTTGGATTTTTTTACAAACAACCTTTATCAATTTTTTAGGGCCACATACTAATAATGTAGTATAAGAATAATTGTAGAAAATAAATTTTTCGATCACAATTACAAAAACATGTTTGTCGTAAAGTAAAAATATAACTTTAATAATAAAAGATACATCTTAAAACATTTAAAAAAATAATATTGATAAAGGTTTTTGATAGTTTATGTTTTGCTCTCTTTGCCATAATATGTCGGTTATTCTCATATTATTGGAGATAAAAGCAATAAGAAACTCAAATTCTCCATTCAAGAGAAAAAAACTTCTCGGCTATTATAATTTATAAAATATACAATCCTTTTCAAACACGATCAGTATATTTTTATTGTTCACTGCTATCTCTGGGATTTTTTATATACACAAATATAATTTTTTATCTATTGTGTGATCTCTAATTTAAAAAACTTAAATTACAAAAAAAAAAAAAAAATACAATTAAAATAATGGGGCCCATTAAAAGATAGCACAATGATATTCGTGAACCTATGGGCAAGAGAAGTTACTGGAACACTATGACGTTATATTTAAAGTTTACCTTAAAAATAATTAAGGAAAATGTATGAAAATTTCATCATGGAAAAAAAAAAAAATTCTTTACGTTAGGATATTTCCTTGCTTACCCCATTATAAAATTGGTCTGAAATGATCGTTTAAAAAAAACTAGCCATAATAGTTCTTACGAAAATTTGGGATAAATAAGATGAATTTAGATTATAAAGACTTTTTTATCAAAAAAGGTTAGTCAAAAGGTCAAATTTTTAGTAATTTAACTTGCTCTCTCCACTTCAAATTATAAATTGACTATTGCTAATGATTTGGGAAACATGAATTGTAAATTTGAATATAATTTATTTTACGAGCAGACAGATTGGTATAAAGTAAAAAATGTAAGTTATGATAATCGTTACTCTTATTGCCCAATTAGAACCAAACGTTAGTAGAAACACATAACAAAATTTTCGATCGCAAATTCATTTAGTTACACTTTTTTTAAGGTTTGTTGAAACACGAAGTGGTTAGATGATGTGTTAAAAAAAGAGTTTGGTAGGATCTTTACTATTTAAAATATCTACCGCAGATAAAACAGACCTGCATCCTTCATAATAGAATCAAACCATGGAATACGTAACTAATATCGGCCGTTGCATATTTTTACTTATGAATAATTTATCATGTAGTAAATGTTGGTTGGCGTAAAGGCTGGTGATGAAAAAATGAGGATATTACCTCATACCGGTACAAACAATTAGGTGGCAATTGATTTACCCCCTCTGCGATTATTGTTCGAGCATGTTAGTCTCTCCATAAAAAAAAAAAAAAAAAAAGGGCAAATTATATCAACATCAAATGCATTTATTTTTATTACATAACTGTTTCTAGATCATTTCCGCTGGCCGTATATAATGTACTCGCAGACCAAACTTTGCCCTCAGGGCCCTTTCTGAAAATTTCTGCATAAGAGAGATATAGTTTTGATAGATTATAAGATTGAAGTCCTTTTATTTCTTGGTCCCATTTTGACATAAAATAATTTACTATTTTCCTTAATATTAATGGAAAAAGGATTTTAATTATTATTAAACATGGTTATTTAGACCTACAAAATGGCAATGGAACGACATAGCCCAATGTACAGCGCGCTGTGTATAAATTATTCTCTTGAACTCGGATGTTCCTAGAGGAGGACATATATTTGATGTATGTGGACTTCAAAGAAGTTTCCAAGGTCAATCAAGGCAACTCCATCTGACTAATTAAATAAACATAAAAAAACGATATCCACAGTTCTGACATGTCATGAAAACGCTCTAAAAATACATTTTGTATTACCGATTTTATTAAGTGACAGCATGAGTTATGGCTTTTATAAGCATCACATCACGTTCCTACAGAGGAGTAGATTGATTCAAATATGTAGAATAATCATTAATAATCAATAATTTAATATTTATACACAGCAAGATATTATTTGGTTTATAATTAATACGGTATACACCATACTCTTACAAAAAAAAAATGGATTACAAGGGGGAATACTCATTTTAAACAAATGAATTCAAGCCAAAAAATGAATTTATCTTTAGTTTGGAATCCAAAACTCATCTGTTTTTTTTTCACTTAGTTATTTGAATTCTGAGATATCTGGAATAAATAGTAATTTAGGTCTATTATCGTTTAGAGTCATATTTTACTTTCAAAACAATCCCAAAATTAATATTAGGATGATTAAAAGTTATGTAAAATGTTTTTTTTATTTATTACAAAGTGTTTTTATTGATTCTGTATCTGGATTTGACTCGAAATATTTCTATTTTTAGGCTAAAAAATGATGAAAATGACGCTATTTGACAAAGTCATACTTTTTTAAAATACATAGTGATATCATAGCTTATACATAATATAGAAAAATATTCAATTCTGTTTGATTTTATATTTTTTCAGTGATCCCATTTGGAAATATTAAAATTTTCTACTCATCTGGAATTGATCATTTTATTGTTTGATCCTGGTATCATATTCCCGAGGAAGGAGTCCACTCAACTCCCTTATAATATAGTAAATTATATTATAAGTTATATACAGTAAAAGATACTGTAGTACTATACGAGAAGATCCAAGACCCAAACTGTCTACAGTTATTTCAACTTTTTAAGGATCTAAAAAAGGGGTCAAATGGTTTTTTCGGATCTTAAAACTAAATATTATTGCTTAATCCTTTTAATAAAAAAAACATTATTATCTATATTGCAGTTATTAACTTCATTGGTGCTTGTAGCGACATCTACATAAACAGTTGCATCGCATACGTAGTTGTCTTTATTGTATTACTTAACCTTTCATTTAAAGGAATCAAAAATAGGCCCAAAATCAGTTGATAATAAGCTGATTCTTTTTAAATGTTGAATTATTATTCAATGCTTGTTGAGAATTGTTAACAGCTTAAAAGCTACTTTGCTTCAACTATATCAATTTATATTATTAATATAGATGATAATTCTCCAACAAATAATTATTGGTACTCTCTGTTTTCATAAGCACACTCACACGCCGTTACTTTATACTTAGATGTTCTTTCCTCGAGAATCAACGAATAATCATAACAGCTACAGAAAATCAAAAATTTAGTTCAGTGTGCTAACCATAACGACAAAATCTCACACGTTATTTTAAAAATTGGATTTAAAACTCTAAACATATGTACTTATCTTTTCTCTTGTAATATGAAGCACTAAGCTTTAACCACACCCATTTGTTGCTATATTACGGTTTTTTTCAACAAAGTAGTCACTCAGTTCTAAAACAAACTCCAAAATGACTTCAAACGAACATACATATAAACTTTAATATATTGATTAAATGTAACTTATGTTTTGAAATAAAAAAATCCTGATTGTCTCGGGAATTTCCTATAGGTGTAAAGCTTCAAATTATCATGGGAAAACAGAATCTACTAGAGGGTTTCTCCCTAATATCCCCTTGCATTTAAAGAATGATATTTGAAACTTGTTTTTAGAAAGTGAAATATAATTTTCTTTCTATATTAGGTTGTCAATATGATGATCATATCATGCTTAAAAAAAGAAATTTAATATTTGATTACATGTAGTTTTATTTGACATTATTTTGAAGGTTCCTCAGGGAAAATAAAGTAGATAGCAAGATTTAAAAAATATAGATAAAAATATTGAATTTGCATAAAGGCTTTTTTATTTTTCCATAAAGCTCTTTTAGAGATGTAAAGTAGATGCAATTTGGTTATTTGAATATTTAATGAATGTTTCTCATTTCCCGGGAAACAAATATTTGTATTACGATATAATAAATAATTTTTAAGTCCGTCCTACCTACAGAGCTTCTAAAATACAGTATTTCTTTGTTTCAGATTAAAAAATTCGTGTTTTGATAGCTTCCATCCACATTTGGATTTCACACACTGGCTAACTTCCTTCAGTACACAGAGTGGGGAACCTAATGTGTGAGTAGCATGACTAATTTACGAAAGATATAATTTTTATGGAATCAAGAAAATACCAATCTGTGAGATGTTTAAATAACTTACTAAGCTATATCTTTTATTCAATATATCCTTCTACACAAGCAATAACAGCCTCCAAAACCTGATGAACAGATTGACGATTAATACCGTGTCCATGGTGTACAACGCTATCATGATGGTATATCGGTGCAAATACAAATTTGTATAAGAGGTACTGACACCGGTGTCGAAGAGATTTCTACAATTAGAAACATAGGATCAAAACCTTTTCATTGTAAAAAGACACTAAACAAAATGTTCCTGTACTCTTCGAAGCCTCCTTGGTTTTATTCTTGTGGTTTTACCAAGATATATTCTCCATGATTGTTGATATGTTAACTTTGAACATATCAGTTATTTTGTATCCATTTGTATGTTCTATAGTTTATTATGTATGATAACCAAACCTACTTTGAATAAATTTTGCTGTATTTTACATGGATCAAGTGTTTGCTAGTGCATTCGTTGAGCAATTCCTTATTCAAAAATTTGGCATGATTTAATGGTGTGTATATGCATACATAAATATTTTTATGTTCAATGAATAGAAAGCAGCCCAAGATTATGTTTCTTTTAAAAAAAAAAAAAAAAAAAAGGGGTTTTAAGCCACATAGCTACATAAGAAATCATGATAAGAAAATATGGTTGTACTTTTATGAACAATAGAAAGAATAAGTCCACTGATAACTCAATACACACAAAATATTGCATATGTTTGCATATATATATATATTTATTTATATTCATTTTGATTGATTTTTATTCTTTTTATGGATACATTTCGTCATATATTCTTTTTTTTTTACTTTAATATAACACTAGTCTAGCAAATTAATTTTTTTAGCCGATGATTCAGATGGTTTCTTGTGATTATTTTTACGCCAAAAACTTTTATACATTTTTTAATTTTCTGGCCTTCAAAATACTTTTTATAATGGACCCTTTCTTTTATAGCCTAACACATTCTTCAATATTATCAATTTTTGATATTTCTGGTCTTGTCCTTAATCGATCCCTTATAACATTAATAATAAAATATAGCCTTTCATAAGAACTTTTTAGTACCAAAATATTTGTTTTAATTCAATACTTTTCAGTAGCATCAAGTTCCTTTTTTAACCCTTTCATACCCAGGGAACACCAGTCTCCCATAGATTAAATATCAGTTACTATGATTATTTTTTACGTAATTATTTTTTACTCTTATTGACTGTAATTTTGACACAGGCTTTATTTTAGTATGACGTAACTTATTTACTTATTCCAATTTAATTTAAAATTGAATGCTTACCAGCCACTGATATATGATTAACATATGGTACTGTATTTATTTATTTTCTCCATCAGGTGTAATTCATATGGCAGTAAATACACACTTACTTTTATTAAAAAAAATATTTTTTTTCCTCTTTATAAGCCAAAAACAAATAAGCAAAATTATTATAGTCATTCCTACATAAAGGACATTTATTAAAACTTATGCGTGTACTTTATGGGATGTTGTCAGGGGGAAAACAATGCCTCGTCTGAAGCTACGCTCTTTTTTTTAATATGACCCAATACATTACAGATACTCGTTGTTATATTATTATTTCTGAGATCTAGCAGTCTCTTAGTTCTACACCCAAAAATGAGGTGTTGACAAAGATTTAAACAGACAAACTTTGATTTATTAATATAGAACAATACAGGGTGTCCACGATAAATTGGAACTACTTTTAACTTCATCCAGATCCATAATGTGGATATTCGGGGTTAAATCATACTAATATAAAAGGTTGTGTGAACAATACACTATGACTTCCACCACAATTGTTTTGACAACAAACAATAGTCATCATGGAACAAGCAAGGAGAGACGCCATCCTCGAATTGGCTCGTGCGGGACACAAACCCTCTGCTATATACAAGCTTCTTACCTACCCCAAGACCACGGTGTACCGGGTCTTCAATGTCTGGTAGGTTGAGGGGAAGGTCTGCTGCAAGGCCCACAACATGAGAAGTGACCGAATCCGCACTCCCCGCTTCCTTGAAGGCCTCCGGAAGTCCATCAAGGCTTCGCCGGGGACTTCCTTGTTCAGGTTGTCCAAGAACCTTGGAGTGAGCAAGCAGCTGGTCTCCAAGGCTGTGAATGAGGACCTCGGATACAGGTTATACTGAATGGCCAAACAACACATCCTCACGGCATCCATGAAGGCCACCAGGCTCACCAACGGTAAGCGTCTCCTCAATGACCTGAAGAGCCATGGAGGAAGAATCATCTTCTTCTCTGACGAGAAGAACTAGACTGTCAACAGAAGTTACAACGTCCAGAATGACAGGTGGCTTGCCAAGGAGAGAGAAGAGGTCCCTGCGGCCTTCACTACAAAGTTCCCGGCCTCTGTGATGACCCTGGGTGTCATCTGCAGCACTGGTGAGGTGATGCCTCCTTTCTTCTTCAATCCTAAGGAAAGGGTTAACGCGATAAGGTACTGCGAAGTCATGGAGGAGTTCGTCATCCCTGAATGAAGGAAACGGCCGCTGGGAGGGAGTTCATATTCCAACAAGACTCAGCGCCCGCACACATCGCCATGAGTACCACTAACCTCTTCAACTCCCACGACATCACTTTCTGGGATCGCAACACCTGGCCCTCCAACTCACCCGACCTCAATCTGTGTGATTACTACTTGTAGGGGAAGTTGGAGAGGGAGGTGTGCAAGGTACAAGAGCATCGCGGCCCTGAAGGGCTCCATTACGAGGGAGTGGAATGCTGTCGATTCTGCGGAAGTCATCAGGGCATGCAAATCCTTTAGGGGCAGGATGGAGAAGATGGTGGCTGCTGAGGGAGGACATGTTGAATAAATTTATTGTTTAATATCATGTCTAACTTTTTCATATTAACAAATACACTCCAAATTCAATTTTTATCAAGCAGGTTGAATTTTAAGATAGTTCCAATTTATCGTGGACACCCTGTATATGACATATATATCACATTTGTTTCCAAACATAAAATGTCTCTTCTGAAAGTCCCAATTTATCATATTAGGACTACATAACGAAATTACCAAATAAAATAAAATCTACATATTTGATATAAATCAAGGGGGCACGGAAGAGTTTTTTTCTGTATTCTATTGGTTTGGCCTCTTCAATGGGATCTTGTATTGATCTTTGAATGACATATGTATTACGTCTTTTTATGAAGCCTTTTTGTTTTGTTGGTATAAAAGTTGGAAGAGATCTGAGTAGTCTTTGGTTAAAGATTCTCATATATATTGTATATGGAGTATTAAACAACGTAATTGTTTTGTAGTTTCTTAAATCTAGAGGGTCTTTTTCTTTCTTGTAGATTAGAATGACAATTCCTCTGCTTATTAATTCCAGAACATATTTCATCTGAGAGACTCTTTAGTATTAGTTAATTTCATCAGTAAATCCTTCATAGAATTCCGAGGTAAGACCAGACAAGCCTGGTGATTTGTAATTTTTTATATAACTTTATATGATCGATGATTTGACCACTGGAGATTTCTTTGTGAATCCCATTATTTTTATATACGTATTCTTTCACATTTTTCTTGAAGTTTTGACGAGACGAATTCCTAATCTACAGCTGAGTTAGATTATCTCTAAACTTGACAAATGTCCCATCTTCTATCTTAGTTACATTGTCTACATTTATAAATACTAGAAACGTACTTGAGGGCTATTTTACTTATAGAACCCTAATCTTTGGATACTGAACCATCCTCGTCTCGAGTGCTGTCACACCCTCAGGTGTGTTTGAGATTTGATCCAGATGCTTTTTAGGAACGTCAGAAATTTATATTTTGTTTCCAACTGTTTTGATTTAAATCCACTTAACACTCCTGTGCTTGAATATTCTATTTGTTACTTCAACCGAATTGGCAACTGAATTTTGTAAAAGTTCCAACTTTTCTCTCAATTGTATTCTCTTACTTGTTTTTCTTTACCCAAAGTTATGAAGAATGCTTTACAAATTATATTTCCCCTGCACAAATCTTATTGCGAAAAATACGAAATTACTTTTTCCCCTCTAAATTTTTTTCCAAATCATTTAATATTTGTTGACTGGAGCTGAAGTAAAGTAGAATTTTCCATCAAAACTAAATTGGGGGATTTAGAGTAATATTCGAAGTGTATAATGTATTTAGCAAGGATTTATTTTTCCTTCACCTTATATAATATTATAACGTACGATAAAGTGATTGTTTTGAATTTTAAATTTCGATCAGAAAACGTACAATTAACGTACTAAAACATACAATTTTTTACTTAATATATAAAATAGAACTTGACTTCTATAAATATTTTCATTTAGTACATACACTAATCTAAAAATAAATATATAGTAGAAAATTACTTGATCATTGTATCAAATTATTCTACTATTAATTTTTTTATTAAAGCTATTTATAAATGGCAATTCATTGTTTAGAATAATAAGATACACTTACCACACCGCGCAAAAGTTATGATATAATTTCAAATTTTAATAGCTTAATCATTTACTACAAGTACTTGATCATTTTCCTTTTCAATTTTATTATTTTTTTGCTTTATATACCCATATTTTGTAGTAATAAACCTTTATATATTTATAGATAGTTTGTAAAGCATAAGTGTTTTTGTTTTTTTATTGGGAAAGGGCTTTTATTCTTTTTGAGAATATTGAAAGGAATCGTTTTTATTTTCAGAAGTATATTATCTTGTATTTTTTATTTATTACAAAAATTTTACTTGTAAAATTTAAAAAAATATGTAGAGCTGGTCTACTAAAATCGAATATGTAATTTATAATATTATTATTTTTGTTCACTTTGTTTTTTGTTCTTATTGTATTTATTATTATGCAATTATTATTATTATAATTAGAAATTAGTATGTTGTAAATTAATATATAATTAAAATTATTCACTGACATAAATAATTATTCATTTATATAAGCTGAGGGTTTCATGTTATTAGTTTATGTTTTTCTCTTTAGATGGCGAGCATGATGACAAAACTTTCTTTTTCTATGGCACCGACCAGTACCAACGACAGTAGTGCAGCAAGAGGAATGATAATGAAGAAAAAAAAGAAAAAGATGGAGCTATCGCCATGTTCTGCAATTGCTCGTAGTGAAGAGAATTCTAACTTATATATAACCAATATCTAAATAATAATACATAATGCTAAAAAAATACTCAATAAAATATACAACTTAATATGACCGTAATATTTTAAATTATTTATTTATAAAATCCTCGAAGCCAGACGTTCTCCAAACTTTGCCCGCCGTTCGGTTAAAATATAAATTGCATATAATTTTCGTCACTTCAGAGTCTGCCTTTAGGTGTATCATTATAATAATAATAATTATTATTATTTATCTATTTTTCTAGTTTTTTTTTTTTTTTTGGGGGGCGGGGGTTAGTAGCCACAAGCCAATCTTCTTTCTTCATTGCTATGCCATATTCCTCTTCTATTTTTGTTTTCACAGTTTCCATTCAACTACATTCGTAGAATTGGAAGGAGGATTCAATATGATTCATTTTATTTTGATTTGTTAGTCAAGATTGTTGAGGTTGCAAAACGATATCTCAACCATTTTTCTTTGGAATTGATGAAAGGATTCCTTAAAAAATATTGTCATCCCAATTTTCCAATGTCTGAGTTATAACGGCCCAGATTATGGAGACTTTTGGAGACTAAGAGGCCCGGAGGATTAACACTCTTTTCCTTTAAGCAATTTAGAAGGGGATGTGTGGACCCATGTTCGCTTTTGTCTTTCCGATCCACCTTATAACCAAGATTCGGTTTGCTTCAAGATATTTTTGGGATGAAAATCTCGATACGTACCCAGCTGCCCCCTGGAAACAATTGGAGACTGTTTCAGCATAAATAAAGTCCTTTATTTTGTTATATTAATATTAATAATTATAATAAAACTCAATATAAAAAAATGACTGCCTTACAAACGTATGTGTTAAATTATCCAAAAAAATTAAGAAAATTTATGCTCAAGATGAAAAAATCGGAAACGGAATAACAGACATGAGACTCTAAAATTATTGACTTTGTTCCATATATGAAATTTTCATGGATATCTTTATGTCTGTTACCTCTTTTTAAATCAGTCTAATTACACAATGTCTTAAACGTATTTTTCATAGACAAAGTTGCTAATTAGTGGACTTAATTCCTTTTAACCATCAATTACGGTTCATCACATGGTGTTAGTCACATCTGATAATATAACCTTCGAGTCAATTAAAATGATGACTACAGCCTTAAAAAAATTTGATCAATTAGTTAATTAAAAATACTTGATATTATAGCAAAGTATGAGAAAGTTCAACCATCAATCCATTAATCAAGTGAGGTTGACTACTGGAAAAACCTCATGATAATTAATTATGGTTTAAATTTATTTTCTTGAACAAATATGGGCAAATTATTTTATAGGAGTAGAGAAAAGGCTTTAAGAAGAATGTTTGAGAATATTTAAATATACAGGCTGGGGATTTTAAATCCGGAAATTTAAGAATAATGTTAAATAATATATTATTTCCCAAAATTTATTCAGCAATTATGATTTTTTTGCTTTTACATGACGGGGTCCATAATGAAGCGAATCACTTAAACCAAAAACTTCCAGCTTCAACTGTAGTCTCTATAAAGGTTTAAACTTGCTCCAGATTTAAAATCATTAACCTGTATTGTGATCTAGTCTTAGTATTTTTTTTTTCAGTCATTGCAAATTTTTGCACACAAGATAAGTTTTTGGAAATTCTTCTTTCAACAATTTCAAACTCATTTCCTTTATTAGTCATTCTAATTATTAGAGATGTGAAAAAGGGAAAATTAAAAAAAAATGAATTACTTTGTTTTTTTGATTATTATTATTCAAACGTCATCAGCAAGTAATGAGTACAATAATTATGAAATATAAAAAGAAATAGCTTCATCCAATTACCCAACTTACATAACCCTTATAAAAAGGACAAGAAATGAGATCAAACATTTTATTTTTTCTCCAATGATATATTTCTTTGACAATTTCCTAAGAGCCTCTTTAGTGATCATTCATATACGTATGTTATTTCTTCTAGTCATCCTTATTATATGACATCATAGAAGGGATTTGTTATCTAGGATTTGGTCCTTTTCTGAATCTCTAAAGTAATACTTTTTCAGGAGGAATTTCGACTTATATCTAAATAGTCTCATTTGAAAAAAAAGACCTCTAAAATATCTCCAACTATATTTTTTTTACATAAATACATACGGTTGTAAAAATATGATCTACAGGGTACTAGAAAAACTGTTCTGGGGAAAATTGTCAAAGGAAGATTGCCCTCGAGGATAATTGCTAGTTAGGAAAATTGTCTGCATTTTGATCAAATTTCATGATGAATAATAACACATTATAAATTCGATTAATACTATTTATGACAAATATCTAAACATATTTGTTTGTTCCATCCCCCAAGGGAGTACCTTCAAGTAATATCATTACAGTACAATTTCCTAGCATTTTGTTAAATTTAATCCAATCTTCTAAGAAATGGATCGAAAGGATTAGTCAGGAGGGAGGGAGGAACAAACAACTTAGGGCTTCTTAAAATATGATTAAATACCCTCCACCCTTGGATCGGCCTGGAGGTAGAGTGGGATTGCTAAAAACTAATGCCAATTCAACCAATACATCTAAGGAATCCCTCTAATAACAAAAAATAGTTCCAAGGCCTCAGATGGCACGGTGTACTTGGGGGAGCCCTGGATCCTTAAAAACCACCGCAATACATCACATACATCCAAAGAACCCCCTAATAATAAAGGGCTGAGACTATTCAACCATATTTTAAGAGGACCTATGCTATTTAGTATCCCCTCCTAGTACCGACGCCTCATAGCTCCAGCAATACTGTGTCAATATATGTGGAAATTTAGCTAATATTTATTTCAAACGAGCATCCATTTATTAAAACTCAAAATCAAAGCCTATGTACAACTTTTTTAGAAGGTTCAAAGGTAAATACTAGTTAGACATAGAGTATACTTCAGGATTGACATAAGTGTGTATCTCTTTCTCCTGTCTAGGGATGTAAAGAAAAACTTGAATTCGGTAATTATAAAATAATATGAAATTTTTTAATTAGCAGTCTAAAACTACTCTCCTTACTCAATAAATATAAATCAATAGCGCTGTCAGTGTGTATTTATATTTGTAAAACATCATTCGGCTACTTTTTTTCGTTCTGACACACCGGCCCTGCATATTTTTTACCGGTCACAATTATAGCAGGAAATTAGTGTTGTGTCATATAATATAGAAATCTGTAAGCAAAGGCTCCTGAGCGTACCCTACAAATAGAGTAGAAGAGCTGAAAAATTACTAGCAATGTCTTAAAGTTAGTTCATAAGACCATTTGTCGTATTTTTATATTAAAAAAACAACCATTTATTAGATAGTCGAATGTATACACACTCTTGGCCTTTAAGACCGTTGGCTCTTGGGACCGGTCCACGGACTATTTAATAAAAATTTGGAAGATTTATTATAATGTATTAAAATAATTGCTCATATCTGTAATGAAATGATCATTTTTTCACTATAATGCAAAATAAAACAATCTGAACATATCTTAAATTTGTTTTATAATTTAAAAAAAGGTTTAATCCCATCAATGACGTTACGAGGGATGTATTTTACGTTATTTAAGTACCATCAAGTGGGACTGGACTTACTTGCAGGCCTTGGTCCTAAATAAAGATCTACACAACACTCAGGAAGTAGTTTAGAGTTACCCCTCCATTGTCTATAAGATATATTCGTTTTCTTATTGGCTGTAAGTTGAACAATGATATGACAGGAGTAGGTAAATTATGACTTTATAAGGCTGCATACCGAAATTATTATTATATTTCACACCCGTTGGGACACAGTGTTTATCAACATATATGCCTATGTTTGTGTAACAAACGTAGTTAAATTTTAATTAATTTATTTCCTTATATAACTGTTTTTAGCTATTCTAATAAAACTTCATGACAGATGAGCTACTGTTTTCTCACACACATTATTTAAATCGATGGGTTTACCATGTCATTATTCTGGTTATTTTTTAAACATACTAATAGGTCTTAGTTTTTCTTCAACTCTAACTAAACGCAGAAAAACATGACAAAGACGATAAAAATTTATTTTAAACCTTATTTATTTTATAAAAATAACAAGGCAGAACTAAAAATAATATTAACAATGTCATTAACAATGATAAAAACTTCTTTTTGTATGAAAATAAGTTTAAATGATGTTTAAAGTACAGTTCCATTATTCAAATGTCTATAATAATGTTACTAATATATCTTTCAACATGATAAATAGTAATTTGTTTTTCTCCTTTAAATAAGATGTTTGAGGGAGGAGACATATAATTATGACTTTGTATAATTTTTTCTTAAATCTTTGTTTGATTCTATCTTAGAGGGGATTCTAAATGGATTTTCGAGGGCAGCCACCAATTCCTTGACGATTAAAAAAATGAATACCATAATAATCAGCGAATAATTATGATAAAAGTGACCTGTTTGATCAGGATTAGTAATTATATAAAGACAAAACATTACTACTCCGATCTCATTACTATTAAAAACATTTTCCTAGCCTGGATTTTGAGAAATAGTAACATATATTTTAGAAATTATAGACTTTTTTTTTGTACGTTCCTTTAAATGATTAAATGGAGTTGCACTGATTCAATTATAAGTTAAAATTTTAGTTTTAAATGTACTCCATCTGACAAAGTAAATTTAAGTCAATATACAGGGAGCGGGGATCAAATTGTCGCCTACTTTAAACCTTGATAACTTGAAGACGACATTATCAAATAAAAAACCGGTTACCGAATAGGACAGCTATTCTACTCAGCTGACGATACGTAGTTCAGTTAGCATCATGCCGTCATCATATGAGGAGATAAAGAGCTATAAGTGGAACGAGGAGCTTTCGAGGTCCGCCGTAGTCATGGCATTGGTTAATAATGGAGGTGAAATCTCCAATTCAACGATTGCTTCAACCTTAGGAGTGAATTTACAGACTGTTCAGCGTATCTGTAAGAAGCTAGAGGACACCTGGGATGTTGATGCCACCATAAAGAGGGCACCCAAGGAGGAGGGCGCCGACAGGAAGGTCAGGGACACCGACTTTGTCGACAAGGTGAAGAAGATGGTTGAGGATGACCCTACCAGGTCCATGAAGGCCATGGTGAGCGATCTGTGCTGCCATGGATTTAATGTGCAGGAGCTACAAGATGCATGTGGGCCAGATCTTGACCCAAAAGGCAAAGGACAACAGGCTGATGAAGTCAACAAAATTGCTCAACAAGCTCAAGCACCCAAAGCAGCCCGGGATGCTGTGGTTTTTCTCTGATTAAAAGAATTTCTGTCAAGATTAGAAGGTCAACAAGCAGAACAACGGGTGAATAGCCACCTACACCAGCCATGTGAGAAAGGTAATGAAGACCAAGTTCCCTGCAATGGTCATGGTGTTCGGGGTAGTCAGCAGTGAAGGTCATGCTATGCCTCCCCACATGTTTGAAACGGGTCTAAAGGTCAATACAGAGGTCTACCTGGATGTTATGGAGAAGGTGGTTCTGCCCTGGATCCAAGGGGTGGCTGGAGACAGGCCCTGGGTGTGGCAACCGGACTCAGCACCCTGCCATGTTTCCGAAATATCCATGCAGTGGTTAACCGAGAAGTGTTATGACGTCGTAACCAAGGATTTGTGGCCTCCTAACTCTCCCGACCTTAATTTTTTAGACTATTTTGTCTGGGGCTATGTCGAGAGACATACCAACAGACATCTCCATAGCACCAGGGCCAGCCTGATGGACTCCATCAAGGAGGTATTCGGCAACATGGACAATGAAATGGTCAGAAGAGCCTTTGGCCAGTTCAGAGGCCGTATTGAGGCTGTTATTGATGCCAACGGTGATTATATCGAATGAATGGCTATTCTATACCTAAATGCTCGTCATAGTTTTAATTTTTAATAAAAAAGTTAAAAAATGTATATTTTGTGTTGTTTTTCGTAGAAAAATATTTTGGCGACAATTTAATCCCCGCTCCCTGTACATTCTATTGGTTAGTTTACTCTTCTTTTAGACACAAATATTTGTACCTTAAATACCTATCAAATATGATTAAAATTAAAAAAAAAAGGACAATAGTTTGAGTGATTATAAATTTTGTTTTCAAGCTTGTGGCAATCCATAAATATAATCGAACAATACATATTTTAATTTTGTTTGTTTCCGAGTTCAGAAACAGAATAATTTTAGCTTTAGTCTATTGTTTTCATTTGATTTAAGAGACTAGCATCGACCACAATTATTTTTTAGTGAGGAATACAAAAATAAATAATATAGTTTAAAATTATCCCCATCAGTTATAGCCCACTATCCCATTTGTATTCCTTTGAAACATAAAATACCAAAAGATAATTTGCATAAAAAATACAAATATTGAGAGAGCTAAAACAAACGCGTAATTGTTAAAATTACTTTCTAAAATCAAAAATACACATGCAACCGAGCAACAAACACAACTCAGCCAGAACTAAAAAAACTACATTTAAAGAATACTCATAACAAGAACAACAAAAGAGCCAAAAGATGTTGCTCATCTCTTGGCTCTGTATATCTTTTACCCATTATAATTTTTAGTTTAGGATAAAATCTAGCCAACCAAGAAGGTAAATATTGAACCAAATCCGAAGAAAATCCAATTCCATTGTCTTTACTCCTAGGAATACGCAAAGAAATAGCTACAGAGGCAATAACTATTTCCATAATTTCCCCTAATTGCAGTTCATTGCCATAATTCGACTGCTATAAGTGGTTTAAAACTTATTAATGTATAATTTACTGCAGCAATTTCAGGGCTGGAGTTCCTCTATTTTTTTCCTTCCCCTAGCTGTATAATTAATCTGATTGAGATAAAAGTTTGAAACAAAAAATATAAAAAGGCGGCAAATATGACATGTTGAAAAATATCCGTGGAGCAAAGTTATTCAGAACCTTTTTTTTAATGTATGAATTTTTAATTCTTTTATTGTGTCAATCAATTTTGGATCCTTTATGTTCAGTTTGTGACGTCTCTAACGGGTTAAAAAGAATTTTTTTATAGTAATTGATGATAATTTTTCAAAGAATACAAATTGAAATAACGCTCAATTTTGAGAAAAATCATTGTAGCCTTGTTTTGTGTTGACATCCAACAAAAAAAATTATTATTTTTAGCAATATTTTGAATATTAATTCTCGACAAATTTGTACTTTTAAAACCTGTACTAAGCGGCTCAAGGTAATCTGAAAAAGCGATCGCATAATGCAATGGACTTCTTCAACCAAGTTTCTTATTTTCTAAATATGATTGTTTTATTGGGTGACACTCTTAAAACATGTGTTCGTTAAACCAGATTTGACATTTTCAAATTTCTATATTAGATGGCCTGAATAGTTCTTATCCCGACACTAAAATGGTGCTACTTGGATGAATTTATTTAGTTTATTGTTAGTATCAACCTTCAATTGATACGTGTACAAGAGTTTCAGCTGTCGGACAATTGGTTCGTGTGATATAGGACTGTGGGTGAAGTAACTTTTGTTATTGTTAAGAAAATGTATACAAAATAATTTTCTTTATTAATGAAGCATTGTTTTTGGGCAAAAAAAATAATAATAATGCTGTTAAAGCCAAGGTTAGGCTTGATTCACATTATTGGGAGTCTACAGCAGGGAAATCAATTGTAAAAAATTGTTTGCTATGTTTAAACAAGCTGTGATGGGCGTCAAAGGCGATACACGCCGTGGACGTATGAAAGAATCAGTGACCCACGTAAACATAAAAAAAGTCAACTAAACAATTTTGAATAATCGTAAGGTGAAATTGATTGACATTTTAGTTACTCTATAGATTTCGAAATTAACTTTTTGTAAATATTTTACAATAGTCCGGTTTGTTTTTCAACTTTTTTCGAATTTTGATCTGTAGGTATCATGTACAGGAAACAAAGTTTAATTCGTCAATAACGATTAAAAAACAGTATTAATCCATTTATTACATATATTAATGATAAATTACATTATTCTTATCTGTAAAAAAAAATTATAAAGTATTTTTTTAAAGCTACTGTATGGAGCACAAAGAGAGAATAACCTAAAAAAAATTTGATCTCTCCTCTCTAAAAATGTATAAAAATGATTTGTGCTATTCGTGGATCATTCAATTTTCTTAATTTTTTTCTCATTAATTGCTCAATAAGACAGTTTAAAATAAATAAAAAAATCATACTTTTCATAGGTTTTGAAAAATGTCTATCAAAACTATTTAACGCAAAATCACTAAAAATGTAGTCTTAGTATCTATATTTAATAAATACAATGTTCATAACTTTCATACCCCAAAGGCAAGTTGTCCACTCCACCCGTAATCAAAATTCAAAAAAGTTGAAAATCAAACCCGTCTGTTATACAAATCTCACTCCGTATTTAGCAAGGACATATAACTTTTTTCTCCGATGTCAATCCTCAATTCTTATTATAGTACAACAAGGGCATATACTTATAACTTCCAAGATAATCCATATTGCCACTCTTCCTTTTTCATGAACACACACACAAGTGATTACTTTATACTTTGTTGTACTTTTCTCAAGAATTAAGCAAGACTTATAAAAGCTTTTGATAATAAAATAATATGTTCCGGTTGCAACAAAAAAACGTCACTACCACTTTCTATGAAATAATTTATACAACTCCTCTAATGATTTTTTGGCATGGGATGATTCCCTACATTGTTTTACGGTAAATGCATATAAATATCTACAAAACATATCAATCATAAAAAGTAATTAACACTTCCTAAATCAATCATAGTTTGTATTCCATTAAGGGACAACACCTACTTCATACATATTTCAGTTATGCTGTATGTATAGCCACACGTATGGGGGTGCACCTATACATAGAAAGACAACTTAGGATTGTTAACAAAAATTGACTCTTAACCTTTTTGTATCCATATTGTAACTATAGGTATTAGGATCCTACTAACATTATTCAAATTAATAAAAAAATTCTAACTTATCCTGTTTGGAGAGAAAATGATAAAACACTGATGTTCCATTTGTTTTGACGGTAGTTTTTTATCTTAAAAAGTTTAATTTTTAATTTATTATATATTTGAGTACTTTTATTTCATAATCCATTCCACAAAACAATAATAAGAATATAAAATCCGGATCAAGTTTCTACCACAATATCATAATAATTCATAAATCGATGTTTTATAAAGCGTGCTCATCAGACTAAACTGGATAAGAAAAAATACAAAATCCTTAAGATATCTTTCGAATAATAACGCCTTGTGGCTATCATTGTGTGGCTCTGCGCCGGTCTCACGCAAATAGAGGTTATTGAATTTACAAAACTGCCCAAATCAGCTATTTACGAAGCTGCCAAGGATTTAAAGTAGTACGATGGGTAGGGAACACTTGCAAGGAAGACTAATGATCCTTCTGAGAACAAAAAAAACAACAAAGAACTCATCTAATACTAATTGAACAAAGGGGGAAATGAAATTTGTCATCTTAACTCATAAGATCTGAACCGCTTGCACTACTATCTGTGGGACATCTTGAAGAGAGAGTCCAATAAAAGTGCACATAACACGTTTAACTCCTTGCTGGTTTTCATTCTCGAGAAATTGGCCAACATGGACCAACAGTTCCTAATCTAGGGCTGTGACAGGTTTGGTGCCATGTTGGAGGATGTGGTTGACGATGGAAGTGGTTTTTATCATAAGAGCAAAATAGTTATGTAATTCCTAAATTAATATTGGGAAATAAAATGTAATATACAAAAGGTCGATTTTTGATGGAGCAACATGCAAATAGATATATGCCTCATTGCACTATAGAACCTTCCCAATTGTTGGTATAGTTTGTCGTAAAGACTTTAGGGCGATTTTTGGTGGATTATCGGCAAAAAAACAAATTATAGCTATAAGATCATACTTTATAAAATCCACAAACATCGATACAAAATATAGGACAGGGTTCATAAGGCATACTTTTACTTTGCTCGTTGCTCCAACAAAAATCGACATAGTATCCTTAAATTTTCCAAATTTAAAATGCTCACCTTGAAGATGATACTAGTGTATAAAATATTTAGTAATTTTGCATAAATAATAAAAAAATATGATTTCCTCTTATCGTATTCAACAAAAGTCATTTTTTGTTATCTTTTCTTGCTTAATACAAACTTTTGTCCAATTATATTGTAAGGTTATTATAATGCCACCATTAAATTTAAGGAATATTTTATTACCTATATTTTCCATGACTTATATTTAATTCACCTGAATGGATTTAATTCCAGAGTAGGGCCCCAAAACTAGCAATTGCGTATATTTACGAATTTACTCTCACAATTTTTAATAACGGGGTTTCATTACACAATCAAGCCACAGCTAAAACGAATATTAAGAAGCTTCGTTTTTCTCCCATGTCTCGAAGTGTAAATTATAAGAGCAACGACAAAAAAACATGTGTGCGATCTCCTCCGCGCCAGTGTCAGTCACAAGAAGGCTGCAGACATCGATGGGATCTACATGCAGACTCTATACAACATCAAGAATTCAATTAACGATGAAAATGTTGTTGAAAGATGTTGACAGCCAAGAATAATTAAGATTTCTGGTACAACAATATGGATGACGTATGGCCTACCTCCATGTCAACCTCTTCCAGTCCTGAACTCAACTCCCTTTGCAGTTTCGGGGCGACTTGGAGAGGAATGTCTGTCCACCTCTCATCCAAATTTGGATTCGCTCCGTCTGCCTTCCTGAGAGCGTAGTATGCCATGCATACAGTCTTCATTTTCAAGAACTGCCAATCTTTTTGCCAGAATATCAATTATTGTTGGTGAAGGAAATATTGAATGGAAGATTTAGTTGAATGCAGTATTTAAATATTTCACAAATTGATTTGAACTGTCTTTTCTTAATACTATACAAATAAAGTTTTGCGTAATTTAGTCAGCCACAGCAAGTTTTGGGTACCCACTCTGTTTAATCAAGAAAACAAAGGTTAATTTTACTAAAATTAAAAAAAAAGAAGCGATATTGTATTTTAAATGTTGTTCATTTGAAAATATTGACCTTAATCCAGTAAAACGTTCACGGATCAGACCATGTGGCCCCCATATGATTACTAGAGTGGAGAAAACATCATGGTTTGTTAAATCGATGGTTGGTTAGCATGAAATCTGTATTAATTTTACTAATCAAATAATTCAAGTTTTGTTCTTTTTGGAATAATGTAGAGGTTCCACAAATAAAATGTTCTTTTTTCTCTTGAACATTGTGCTATTTTCACTTGTATGAATAACGAAACAATAGTATTGCAATTTTTCTAATAATAATGAGTAATAATCGTAAAACCTTATAAAATTTGTTCCTTATCAAAAATAAGTAGAGTAATCTTTTTCTTTAGAATAGAACAAATCGGCTTCTCAACTTCAGCGACATTTTCATATAATATATATTATATATTACAAGATCAATGACATTGAACAACAAATGGGAGAAGTCTAGCATGATCAACTGCGGCTCTTGTCAAATTTTGTATAAATTCTGTCAGTTTCTGCAGAGGAGGAAGTAATTTAAATCTTTTTTATAAAATATGATTGTTTTGACACACTTAGATAAATGTGTCTTTGTTTAATAATTTTTTTTTTCATAAAAATGGATACGGATTATGTATATTCTTGTCAATTCCTTAATATTATTATCTACATATATATGTTTTTTAGTATTTAAAAGATATTGAAGCTTCACATATTACCTATTTTTTTTATAAAAATAAATAATCTACATAAAACTTTGATAAATAATATTAAAAAATGTGATATATGAAAAAAAAAAGATTCCCTCAAAAAATTTGGTAAAATTATGATAAATAAGACCTATTTCTTCTTTGAATAGAAGCTATATATGTTTCCTACTCAAAATGCATTTTTAGAAAATAGATTCTTTAATTTCATATTTATTTTTCTTTAAGGAAAAATAATTTAATTTTGTATGAACTTGTCATTGAAATTATATGTAGTGACTAGGCTTTTTCTATAGACGTCATTACCATTATTGTACTTCAAAACTTTTACACAAAAAGTAACGCTAAAAAGTTGGTAAAATCAGTATATATCAATAAGCCAATTCTTTCTAACTGGGGAATTATTATTCAATAATTGTTAGGAATTATTCAAGGCTGCCAAGAACTAATTTGAATTCAAAAAATCCATAAAAAGGTAGACAAATTGACAGTTTAAAGCAAAATACTGTTTTTATTTTTGTGACCTTGTTGAGGCACTGTTATCGCCTGTTTGCATATCAGCTGTTACCAGCTGAATATTTTTATAAATTCAGTCCCATAATCAAATTATTTTCGTTTTTTTTTTTGTAATACTCTCGAGTATTAGTTACGTAAATTTCACCTAGTTAGAAGATCCTGAAATTTTTCAAGGAAACTGAACATCATCTTGCAAATAAAAGAAATAAATTTACTTTCTTTCCAAGAGGTGGTGGATAAGTTATTTATTATCAAACTATGTGAGGACTACCTGCTTCTTCTGGCTCTCATATATAATGCACTTAACGAGGTTATTGAACCACTTAAGATCCATTCTTTAATGTCTTTTTTTTTTGTCTCTAATGTATAGAAATCAACATTTGTTTCATTAGAAATCTAGTAGAGCAGATTTCTTTTTCTTTTAGAAAGCTTTTGCACGTTCTATCAATTTTGTCAGTTTCAGTCAATTGCCTTGGCGCTAATTTTGCAGCACATTTTAAATGGCTAGTATTTTCTTTCATAATCCTTGTTACAGACCTATAGGTCAATTTATATGGCAACATGACTTCATCCACAATCCTCCGTCTATCCTCAACCAAGTTTCTTACATACACGAACTGTTTGTCTAAGGTCTCCTCCCGACCCCTTGCATCGGTTAAACTGTGATATATTTGACTGAAGCTAAGTTATGGGCATGGTCTACAAGATAACTTTAAGTAGGTCTTGATATCTTAGTCTGGTCGAGCCGTGTCGATAACAAATAGTTTGGGTATAGAGATAAGGTTTTTAATTTTCGTTCTATGGCAATATGTTATAAATTATGGCAATATCGACACAATAAAAAAGTTTGAACTTAATGTCACCAAATTTTTGGATAAATAAAAAAATCTTTCAATCTCGTAGTTTTAATTCAGTAGATGTATTTGGATATGTCTAAGCTATCCCCTCGTACCTACAATATTTATTTTCTACATTTTTCAGTTATTTAGATCTTTTAGAAAAAAAAAAAAAAAATAACAATATATCATATAGATTTTTGAAAAACTGTTTTTCAAAAAACACTCTGTATTGCAAAAAAGCAGAAATTTCGTACTAGAAATTTCATTTCATTTTTCTCAAGGTAAAAATAATTAAGAACACGCCATCTTAATCCAAGGGCAAAAAATGTTAAAATTATTTTTAACTACCATTGAATAAAACCTCTCCTGAGCATTTTGTTTCCTTCTAGAGGCAAGAACTGGCCTAATTTACAACACAAATGAATTAGTGGACTGTAATTCTAATTTTATTAAAGGCGAACACATGCCACCTTCATCACACACAACGACAAGTAATATATATATACATACAATGGGAGTGTAACTCACTCGTGTTCATAATAAGAAAAAACGACAATAATTATCATCATAAGGAGACATTAAAAAAAAATAATAAAATAAAACAGGGAACCACCAATATAACAAAGGCATTGTTACGACTTCGCTATCCAACTATTATTAAGATTAAAAATCTACATACAACTTTAATTTTATAGTATTTAATTTATATTAATTAGTTACTTATTTAGACATTTTAATAACTGTCTTAGTAATTAATATGTGAGAATTTACCATAATTTATGTATGTTAATTAGAGTTAGATTAATCAAGAAATTGCAAATTTGATTTAAATTCCTAATCCCGAATTATATATTTACATGTATTTAAATATAATAAAGAATTTTTGATTTACAAAGAAAATGGGGTATTCAGGCTTCAAGGGGGTTTAGTAACGAATTACTCCTACATTTTAGTCTACAAGAATTTGAAGACCATAAATAATTGAACACTATACCTTTCGTTACTGAACTTGGATATAATAAACCCATGGAAAATTATATTCATTAATTCTAATCTTTAATTAATTGCCAATACTTTTCAATATGTTAATAAACATTAAATCTGACAGTTTGCAACTCTTTATTTATATTGATAATGCCTACTTTTGGATTTATTCGAATATTTAGCAATTTTTTATATAGTAAAATTTCTCTGCCACCGCTTCAGTTACCATTAAGACATCTTACTAATTTCCCAAATTACACCCGGGTCTCAGGTAGTACAGGTGAAGTGCTGGACCTAAATACAGTTTGTACTCTACCGCCACCGTATTTCTAGGTACCAAGAACCCCATCTAATATTCTATAATATACCCCATCCCATGATTTGTGCAGGTGAACTGCTTTTAAATTTCTTTGCCACCCCTTTTGAAGCATTAATGAACCCTTTTAATATCCCACAAAATACAGCCTAGCTCTGGGGTAGTGCGGGTACCTCAAGGGAGTTTAAACTGCACATTTGCCGCATTTCTAAGTGGCAAGAACTCGCTCTTTATGCTACCCGCCTACGGTTTGTGGGCTTTTGGTCCCTGAGGCCGGTTAAATTCAACCTGCCGTTTCCCATAACAACAAAGAACGCTTATAATATCTGAAATACATCCTAGCCCTAAAATAGTACAGGTAAAGTGCTAAATAATGTTATTTGAAGGCCACTATCACCTGGAAAACCAAAAAAAAAAGTTACCAGAATCGTTTTTTAAACCATTAGAACCTACATGAAAAAATTCAGGAAAATCTATCAATTGGGTTGGGCTGTTGTTGAAGGACACAAATACAAACATGCACACAAACAGACATTCACATATAAAATATAAAAATCATCTAACATAGGAGTATTAAAAATAAAGTGCTATTGGAATGAAAAAAAAAAATCAACATAATAAATTTCAACCCAAAATGTAAATAATATATATACATTGTAAATGTGATACAAAAAAAGAATTAACTGAAAATCACAAATCACTTTTTAAAGGTAAATAATTCCAAATATTAATTGATTTTTATTAAGAACTATGCTTAAAAATGTCTTAATTTTGGTTTGGGAGGTAGATCTCGTTTCCTAGAAGAAGCAGCTTTGATTTAGTATCCAGGGTAGGGGGAAATAGGCCTATCTTTGTGTTTAAAATTAAGTGTAGCGTAATAGCATCCCTTGTAGCACCGTATATGTTAGGTTGCATATCAAATTGTTAAGTTAAATACATGAAAAAACGAACCGATTGATAAAATTTTCGTTTAAATATGATTATTTTTCTTTGAGTGTAAATAGAAAAATATAAAAAAAGTATTGAAAGCAGTTTTTCCCCTTAATTTATTTAATCATATTAGAGTCAAAATAAAACAAAGCACACACAAAAGACATAAAACTAAGATATAGGTGCAACATAAAATTGCAACATTGAAAGTTAAAAGGAGATCACAAAATAAAACAAAAACACATAAATACGATGTGAAATGAAATAGAACTAAGAACCAGAAGGTCAAATATCATACCTACAACCGGTATATTTGAAAGTCTCATATATTAAATGTTGGATTAAGATTATATTGAATATTCTTAGGTATCTCAAGTTATTTTAAAATATATAACACAAAGTTCATAAATGACCAACATATGTCAATGAAATACTGGGTGTATTTATTAAACACAAAAATGGGAATTTATACCAAGAACCATCATAAATCCATGTTTCCTGGTACTGAATGTTCATTTGAGTATGCATTAAACCTCATTAACAACAGAAATTTAATCATCAGGCCATCAACTTGCCAGACAGCTCCTTCTTTATTAGTACTCATCACTCGTGATTCATCAATTTCTATTGATTATGATGTGTTGTATGTTCATACATTTATTTGGCAATCAATCGTTGAATAAATCAAATAAGATGCCAGCCAATTCCTTTTCTTGTACATTATATTGAGATCCGTGAAAAATTATACCTTTTCTTAATTATTTTTATACTGTTTAAATTGCTGACAAACATTCTTTTTAGTTATTTAAAGTGTTTACATATTTATAGAGAAAAATAATAAATCAAAGTTTAAATAGGCTACAAATGTACCCATTAAATCATTTCATTATTTACGAGCTCCTAAATAATTTAAAGATTACCGGGTAAAATTGAAACCCATTTTGTTTTTGTCACAATTTCCCCAAGACGGTTAGACTTATGAAAATAACATCTAAAACAAAGAGAGTGCACCTCTTCATTTTTCATTTCTACGAACTCATTCCTAATGTTCATTACTGTCAACTACTGTTTTTGTTTGTTTGTTTATCATAATGTTTGATTGAGTGTGTAAAGAAGTGAGTGGTTATTAACCAATATTTTATGCAAAATTAGCAAATAAACCAACTCTGCAATATGAAGGAAGAACTCGAATCTATTATATTTCGCAGATTTCTTAAGATCAATATGGGATAATTGTACCTAATAAGATCATGAAGCCTTTCTTCATGTGTCAATATATTTCATTCTTCCACCAAACAGCCGATTGGAAATGAATTAAGGTTTGTCAACAAAAGAAGGATTGAACATACAAAATTTTTATCCTTGCCTATTACCCCTAATTATTACTATAGCCTACGTACAAGTCGGGAAAATGACAATTGAACGAGTATATCTTAAGGTAAATAAAAGTACACAGATCTAACTTTATTACAATTTAGGAGTGAAATGATTTTATTTATTGCTAAAAAAAGTATCTGCTATAACATATAATCACATTGGTGTTAACAACAACTTTTAATAAGTAAAATAGAGTCTTAATATTCTTGTCACAACACAAGTGATCATCATTCTGGGACCCCGAGGAGTTAAAAAATACAGGCCAGCCAATTCAATCAAGTCCATGAGAGCCCATACAAGAGATCTCGAGTTTCACACCAGAATGTCCAGATAGCTATAAAAAAGTAAGTGCAAAGATCCTTGTGAGGGTGGAAATGCCAAATATGACATCAGTGAAAAAAGAAACTCACCTGTGCCATTGCAAAACTCTTTTGAATAAGTATTTTGAGTTCTTTTGAACACTTTTTGATACTTTTGGCTCCCTGCCAAACCACTTTACTTTACCTTTTTGGTGCATGTCGAAGAAAAGTCCTGCAGGTCCGTCATCCAAACACAGAAGCCTTCAAAGACAATGGCAGTCATCACTGGGGCCCCATAACAGAGGACTACATTCGCAGCGGGTGTTATGTCTTCTACCACTGAATTGAAGTCATCATTGTCGCTAAGGGTGGTAACATTAAAGATTAATAAATCCCAAACTCACAACTATTTCTATTACTAATTTTGTTGAAATTTTATTGTTAATTAATGAATTATATCTTGTTAAGGTTAAAATTCAAAGTATTCATTTTTTTAATGTTACCTTAATTGGTTAGATGGAGTTGCACTTATTATTTATAAGTAAACATTATAGCATTACATTTACATCGTCTAAACTAGGAATCTTTTGGTGAAATCCATTTACATAAAGTATATTGCTTTCGCTAGGAATCATCTTTGCACAAACGTACAATTTTAATAGACCACTCGATCTAATTCCCGCCCATACCCGAGGGGTATAAATATTAGAAGAAATTACATTGGCCATTGTCAAAAGTAACGCCGGGTAACACTTTGGTAGTATTTATATAATACTGATGAATGATAGAAGAAATTTGTTATTAGATTTTATGTACATTCATGTAGTCTCTTTGTTTTATTTATTTCATGTAAGAAAAAAATATATACGCGAATAATAATATAAAAAAATGATTATATCTGTTATAAATACAAAAATTATAAATTGCAGTTACCAGATAGTATATTTTTGCAGTCATTATGTTATATGTTTTACATAGATTGTATAATAAAGTTTATATATCAAGAAATGGTAACTATTTCTTGAACTTAGAGATGATAAAGTTTTTTTAATTTTTTGCTGTATACCAATAATTATCGATATGAAATATTAACATATTATATTTTATACAACCAAATAATGCAGATTGAACACCATTGTAGCTAATAGTTATGTTTTCTCTGAAGGAATAACACAAACCATTTACACTTAGGACTGGCATTAATTGATTTATAATCCATTGAAATTAGTATATTTTGATGTCTGAAGTATGAAAAATATTTTTTTTTCGCATAATGAAAATTTCCAACTCTGGTTTACCTCATACAGTTAAAATAATTATTTTTTGTTTGTTTTGCCAGCTGAAAAGTTTTTGCACTGTAAATAATTGAATATCATTAAATGTAGTGTTCAAATAAATTAAAAATATATGATTTTATCCAATCTAGTTTGTTTATTATAAGCCTTTAAAAATTCCTCGATTTATAGGGACTGCCTTTTATGTACTTAATGTTCCTGTTGAATTTAATTAAGAAAGTTTAGTAAAAAATTCTCAGTCAATAATTAAATATTTAAAACTTTTGATTTTACAAAGTTTTATTTTATATCCAGGCATTCTAACTTAAAATCTTTATTTACATAAACATATGTTGGATAAGAAAATTATTTTAAGTAAAGTTTCTATTTATTTTATAATATTAATTTTTGATAGATTGACGATTATATTTTAAAATAGTAGAAAATTTACAGTGATTATTAAAAATCTACAAACTACGTAATGAAGCCGGACAAAAAACGTATATGAAGCTTTATATACTGGGCTGTCCATTAAAATCTGAACACTTTGAATTTTAAACTTCAACAAGATATTATTTATTAATTAACAACACAATTTCAACAAAACTATTACTAGAAAGAGATGAGCTCTCTTAATCATTATTGTTGGCATCCTTAGCTACAATGATGGCTTCCAGGACGCGGTGGAAGGCCTGGCGATCACTGCGGACGTACTCCTCTGTCATGGCGTTCCAGTGATTTTTGACAGGTGTTTGAAAAATGAAACAACAAAATTACAAAATTAAATATTTTTAAAATAAAAAGAGTGTTGTCAATATCGAAGTCATTTCTAATAATCTTCTCTACTTTATGTATTTTTTTAAAAATTGGGACATCTCTTCGTTGGTCCTGGACTACTTGTCATAAATACTGTTTCTGCTCTTCCTTATTAGTAATTAAGGAATGGAATTATTTTATGAGAGCCACTTTCATCCGGATCATTAACACATGTTAAGTTGTTAATGATTGAGCACGCCCCCTGATAGCCATCCCTTGAATTCCAACTTTCAAGTTCAGCTTGAAGGAAGTGATTCGTTATACCCAAAACATATTAAAAAGTTCAAATTGTTTTTTGAACAAATTTTGCTAATTATAGTTTCTCAATATTATTTAAGTCTACTTTTGTTCGTTTTGAAGCTTCCATAGATTAATGAACCATTGAAATATGTAAATGTTTCGGCCATAGTTCGTTTTTTTTTTTTTACTTTTGGGTCAAGAATTGCTAGGGCGATATTTTGTACGTTTAAATACCAATAGGTGCCTGCAATTTTTTTCTTTCAGTTTATGGAATTGCTGGATGCGCATTTTCGAAAAATTTCAAGTTCAACAGAAATTCAATATCTGGGTGAGGAGAAGATATAACATCAAGAGCTATGAACCAAGCGTTGATATATATTTCTCACAATAAAAATAGACATTTTGCAAATTCTTCTTATTTCTTTAGGAGTTAGTTTAAATTGATCTCGAAAAATATAAGTCTTAAGACCGTACAATTCCTTACTCATCCAACGAGCATGGTGCATAGCTCCTGGTCCGCAATAAAGTGTAAAACATCGAGGAGGATTGGTGCATATCTCCAAGAAAAGTCATAATAAATTAGAACAACTCTTTATAAGCATTCCATACTTCAATACATTGAAGTTTTATCTTAACATGGTCATAGTATTTTATCCTTCAGATCAAAAATAACTATTAAATCATAGGTCATGGTCTACTTAAAGTCTGTTTCGTTGATATTTTCCCACTCCTTCTGAAACCTTATAAAACTTTAATATAAGATCCATACATATGAAGAAAACACTTACTAAAACCAATTCAAGTATATGATCTCGACAGGGTAACTCAAACAACGCACATACATAATTGATAGAACCAGTGTTGCTAGCTATTGTATCAAAAGATAGTGTTCATCCTAATCCTGTAGAAGCTGGTAAATAGCTTTTGCCTGGGTCTTACCAATTCCAGAGATTAACTTAGGAACCCCCAGAAGATATATATTGCAGATATTATACAGGTACACAATCAACCATTTATTTTTCTGTCAGGTCCTTCAACAATTTGCCATCCTAATATAGAGTTAAAGGAGATTCAGAGCCCAATTTGTCTTTCAAGCTGTTATTAACTTTAAATGAAAAATCCTTCTCTTATATTGTGTAATTTTATAAAAAGATTTGGCTGTTTGATATATTTTTTTAATTTATAATAGACACTGTGAGTAATAGATAAAATATATCCTTCACTCTTATTCCGTTTAAAACAAAAAGATAATTTTAAGAATAAAGTAATTTTAATATCTTTAAAAATAATTTACTAATAAAAAAAAAATATAACTTACATTTAATCAAATCTACTTGTGGTTACAATATATCAAAAGAAAAAGACAAAATTTTCGATAAAAACGTCAAGTTTTAAAACTTAAGGGCGTCGGCCGACCTCTACAACTTTTTCAAAAAAATTCTAAAATTTCTAAGTCATAGTTATTTAAGCTATGAGAGCTCAACATTTCCAAAAAAAAGTTATAAAATAACTTGTTTACTATGCAGTATCCGGATCCCATCAATCCCATATAAATATTTATCAACAGGTAAACTTACAAAATCAGTATGACATCAGAAACTTATTTATTCCACTCTCAAGTAAAAAAAAGCTCCTTATATAAAGAACTGTGATATTATATGTGTAATTATTTACTATACACAATCATTTTTAGCAAAACTTTGTTTGCACTTTAAAAAGATTGTTTATTCATCTAAAAACTAATATTTTGTATCGAATAATCTTTTTTGACTTATTTCGATTATCTTTGTAGGTAAAAATTCAATTTTTTCCAAAAACGTGTCGTATTTTCTACTGTAAATAATGTGTGCACGTTCTAAGCATTATTGGCACAGAAATGAAATGGAATTACATACACGCAGAATAGTTTAGGTACATAATATTTTGATGTTGACTTGTTGTATATTGCCCCTCCTATTTTTTTGTACATAAATAGATATACGTGTTCATAGAGATATGGATTTGATCTCAAGTATTCCATATGTACATACTTATGTAGAGAGATGGGATTTGTTGCAAAGTTATATAATGACAGGACGTGACGTACACATCTAAATTGCGTGTATTTTTAATTCGATTGTTCTTCGTCGTTGGGATTTCAAAAATTATTTTGCATGCATGGGAGGGACATGATACCAATTATAGACAGTGCTTACAATATATGCTTCAATGTACTCAGAAAAAGTTTTTAATGTATGAAAAATAATCTCAGGTTAAACTGTATATAGTGTTTTTTTAATGTACAGGATGCAACCTTATTATACAACCAAACTGATAAAAAAAAAGAGATTTTCTCCTCAATTAATAATCCGATTGATGTAAAAACCAATGCCAATTTGACGCTGAATGAAAAAAGACATAAAGTTATTTATCAATACGTATATAATCGGCTATGGTGCGAACAGGCTCGACTCGACCTTGGAAACGGAAGAAGTTCAAGATTTCAGTCTCTTTTAGCAGATTTAGTAAACAAAACAAAAAAAAAAGACTTGACAGTTGGTAAAAAGAGTGCAATGAACTTTGTGTATACAAAATTTTAGGTATAGTTAAGAAATTGTATTTAATATAAGAGACATATAATCCAGCCTCTTTCAAATGAAACTTATCATTTTTGCATTCTTTTGTAGTGAAGATAAATTTAAGGTAGTTAAATTGGGATTCATGGCACTTACATAGGTTAAAAAAATAATATCTGATGACGTTAATTAACAAAAATTACTTGAATAATACCAAATTTTATTCCCATATAAAAAATATCATATGGAAGTAGCAAAAAAAAGTTTATAATATATAAAAAACCAATCTATTGTTTGTGTTGTAGTCAAATTAGTGTGAACCAAAATGGTGCATAACAAGTCTACGTATAAATGCAAAAGGCTAATTGACATCAAAAATATTAATTATAAGATTACTGTTATGGCTGAGTTATTTATAACTCTACTAGACAAAATGCATATAAAAATAGTTCAGCTGCTATTTGTTCTATAGTTCAAAATGAAGGCGTCTTCGCGGGTCAACAAGTTAGGCTGATAGAAGAAATAAAGAGTTTGAAAAGGAATTTGAAAATAACTTGGATAAAAGTTCATTGGGATTATACTCCAAATGAATATGTAGATGCGCCTGCCGAGAATGGTGGAACTATGCTTGAAAAATCTGAAGTGGAAGTTCTCTATATAAATATCTACATAAGGAAAACATGGAGACGGGAATGTATAGAAGACACATCGTGCCGACAATCAAAATTCTTTTTTTTTTTTTTGGGGGGGGCTTAATTCGAATTGAAACTTCTTAAAACAGGAGAAAATCTATCAACATTATAATCGGCTTCATTACAGGGCATATTCACTTAAGGAAGCATCCAAAGGAAATGGGAATGTTGGAAAATGCATCATGCAGATTTATGTAGAGATACAACTGAGACCCTAATTAATTTACGGGTAGAGTGTGATGCCCTGGAGAGTATAAGGAGTCAAATATGGAAAACTCGGCCTACTAAAAATAAATTGTACACTACATTGAAGCCGTTACAGTTAAGAAGACTGGCTATTTTAATAACGTTTTTTAAGCAGGTTTTGTTATTCTTATAGATTGTTAGGATCTGGTTTAATTTTATGAATTTTTGTTATAAAAATGTGATTTTAGTTGGTGGATATGTATCCCATTCTTAGGGGTATATTTTACACGTGGCTTTAGAGCGAGGTGGATATGGCATCTACGTACCCTTATGGTGTGTAAAAAAAAAAAAAAAAAAAAAAAACTCTACTAGAGATAACCTTTTGCTTTTGCTAACCTTTGTGTATCTTTGTTATCAAAATTGCTGGAAACAAATCAACAAAACTAACATATCGCGTGATTGGTTGTAATAGTATCAGAGCGATAAACGCTCTTCACATTGTAACCCCCTGGATTTCCTTTCTCACTAATGGAAGAAAAACTAAAAAAATATCCATGTTCATCTTTGACGCAAACTCAAACATTACTGAGTCAAACAATGGCAAAACTTTTAAAAAAGTTTTTAAATGAAATATTATTTTTTAACACCATCTTTTACATACCATATGCACTTATACAACGCTGGATACACATAAATATAACCATCTATAGAAAAATTAATGTAACTTTACGCTTATTATCTTTTTAAAATAAATTAAATCTGCATATCTCTTTTGCAGACTTGAATTTTTAATATTATTTTAAAAGTATAAATTTAATACATCAATATATGTTCAGTGATAAAAAAAAACCAGTGTATAATTATTATACTATTACGTGAACAACAAATGACTAACGTATCTTGCAATGTGTGTACTAATCCAAACATAAATACAACTTGAAGTATAGGATATTAAATCAAAGATTATTGTTTCTAAAAATCCTATTAAAAACATAGGAGTATGTAGTTTGAAGGGTCCTTCACACACAATATTCATCGAATGATATTATCTGAACTATACTTGAATGAAGCAATAAGAAGATCATATATATTTAAGGTCCTTGTATTAAAAAAAGCAATTTATCTCATACAATTTAGTGGCACTCGATGGGACTTTGATGTAGGTACTTGAAGACCTGAAATATCTTTTACAATATGATCAAAATAATAATACATTTTGATTTAAAAATATGAAAAAATATACGTATAAGAAGTGAAAACATTTATTAATTTTGTATATATGTATAAGGAAAGCAAGCAAACTATATACAGCGTCCAAAAGACCACTAATGAAAGTATGGTCATCGATAGTAAGAATGCCCTTTAGTGAGCTTGATATTTGTTGCATCCAATGTACAGGCGATACCACTAATCTGGTTCAAGCCAGGGTACAGGCCCAAGGCTACAGATTAATTCGACATGTTGAGGAACAAGTTGATTCCATAGATCAGGGGTTAGATCCGGAGGGGAATGTGGTATTTGAACAAGATAGTGCACCGACACATTCAAGAAAGGTTTAACAGTCCTTTTTAAAGACAAACATTCTATTCTGACAAAAAAAAATATGGCCTCCATGATTGAAAGATGACAAGCTCCTGTACTTGTATTGCATGTTGAGGCCAGGGATTTTTGGACAAGAGTACTTATTCTCGAAGCTCTCAAGGCTTCCGTTGATGAGCATTAAAGCTCCATTGCCCCAATTATATTAACATTACCTGTTATAGCTTCCAGTTGTGCATGAAGGCCATAATAAAATTTCATGGAAGGTAAGTTGAATATTAGAAATAGGAACACATGTGCCAACATCTGTACACAATTTATTAAATGCTGAAGGTGTCTAGTTTTCAACTACGTACCAGGCTTGACTACACAGTTTATCCAATGTACAAATCTATTCATCATTATTGATCAATATAAGTGTACAACTTGTCAAAAAATGATCTGTCCCTGCATTCACAGACAGATTGTAATGTGAAATATTCACGATTCTACAAAAAGAGAAAAAAATACCACAAAATCTGTTCATAATAATAATAGTCAATTTCAAAATAAAGAAAGATTTAAATCGATTTTTTATTATAAAAAGTTAGAATTGAAATATAATCTTAAATAGAGTTTTTTTTAAATGTTTACACTTTTTACTTAAAATGTTGATAAATCCCATGATACTATATTTAATAATGAAAATATAGACACTCTAGCTGAATGATAATTGCAAATTCTTTAAAAGTGTTGCTGCTACCCCTGTTTTACAGCCCTTGAATTATGTCAACCTTTAGCAAAATACAGGTTGGTTCTGGTAAATCCAAACGATCTTCAACTACTCCTGAAGAACAATAAAAACATTTTAAATCGTTTATTTTAATTTTAAAGTGAGAGGTTGAGCCTAAGCTTTAAGTTAATTTTGAAATTAATTCAAACCAAACATTTACATTGTAGAAGAACCGATGGAACACCATCCTCGAATTTGCTTAAGTGGGATACATCCCAGTGTACACTAACAATATGCTGAGATATCCAAGAGCATAGTTTTCGACATCTACAACGGCTCGACAAAGGAGGGGGATATGAGATAAAAGCGCAGAATTACCGGGGTGATAAAAACCACTCTCATATTCTTTGTAGACCTGAAACCTTCCTTCTAATCATCTCCTGGGGAATCCGATTAACGCTCTTCCTAAAAAGCATCAAGTAAGCCATGCAACAGTCTCCAAGGCTATACCCCTGAAAATTAAGTCATATCACCTTAACAAGAGGCATATCCTTACAGACCACCCTAGATGCCCACAGAAGAAAATTGCTCAACAATTTTATGTCCCATAGTAACCAAATCATTTTTATTCGGATAAGAAACAATGGAATATCGATTGATCCAATGTAAAATTGTATTTTTTAATATGACGTGATGAGCTTCTTAATGCTACAGGTACATTAATGTATCTTAGATTAAGAATGCACTTAATTTTAAAATAATAAACACACCTCCATAATGAGGTGTCGACAGACAAACTTTATTTTATTAATATAGAATATGAGAAACTTGACATATCAAAGATATAGTAGTCACACAGTTTTAAGATTTTAAGTACACACTCAAAAATGAAGACTTGACAAACATCTAAACAGTTTTTGCTATATTTATATATATTTTATGTTAAAGAAATAACTTATTAAGCAAAGGAACTGAGTTATTTAATTACATTTTATAAATAGATATATTATACTTGCTGCTGTTTTCTATGGCTCCATGATTTATAATTAATTTTTGTCTACCATAAATTACATACCCTTATATTGAAGGAAAAAAATAACAACGAAATACGAATGTACATTTAGTATTTTATACACAACACTCCCTAGATTTTTGCAAATAGAGTAATATATTTTTCTACGGTTGTTACTTTAATGCACTTGACAGATCAAACTTTTCACCATTTATTTAAATAAGCCTCAGAAAAAAAACAAAAAAACACTCTCACTTATAATCTACTTTATGACGTTCTAAATCATTTAATCAATAAGAAAGATGGTTTATCCCACGCCTTGGTACTTGATAAAGAAGGTTTCATCTTTATTTTGGGCGGTGATAATATCTATATTTTATCATGATATGATATGAGATATCAAATGATTGTTATTGCAATATTTCCATATTTAACAAAGTATCATATGATAGACTGACCTAATTATCTTTATTATATAAAATAAATAAATTCGTGTATACAAGTTACAACTTGTAGAATGTAAAAGAAGGAATTAATTTTTACACGCCCAATTCACTCATTTTTTCCTTGTCTAATTATTGAGTTATACGACATAGTAATAATGAAGCGAATATACGTGCTATTTTGTTGTATATGTTGTGTATTTTTAAATGTGTCTATTTTCACTTCTCGATTTCTATGTCATACAACGAGAGTTGTGATGTTTGTTAAGAAAAATCTAGGTTTAGATATTAGAATACAAAAAAAAATAAAAAAAATAAGGTTGTGATCTGTTCTCTTTCTTATTTGTTCGTTATTTAATACATACGTTGTTTTGATGTAAACTTCTTCATCTGAGTAAGCATTCTCGCCTATTTTCGAGTAAATTGTTTAAAAATGCATATTAAAAAAATATATATGTGAATTCAATTATAATTACAATGTTTTCCTTAAACTAATGTTTTTTTTAAATGTAGAGGGTTATTTCCTTTATAGCTGTAATTCCTTTACTCCCCCCCAAAATAATATAACAGACAGCTGATATTTAAAAGGGGTTTCCATCAGTAGTACCATATGTCTTGTTCCCACCTTCACCTTGTCCTCATTTTTTCTTGCAAAAATGTTAACTCTACGTATAACTATACTTATACAGAAGGGAAAATGAGCGCATTCTACACCTAAAATTTAACTACTCCTTTAAATTGTACAATTGTGTCTTTGAACATTTAAAAATTGACTTGTCTCTCTTTACCAATAATCTTTTGTAAATTAATTTTTAATTTAAATCGATATTTCTGTCAATACCAACATGTCTTGATACCATATTGCAATACCTAATGAAATTGATATTTTTTGACAGCTTAGCTTCATGAAGTTGTGCAAAGCATTTTTAAATACTTTAGAGCTATCAAAGGGTTGGCAAATAAGAATAAGAAAGTACTTGAAAAAGATTGTAATCCCAGAGGCCACATTTGGTGTAGCACATTCCATTTAATTTAAAAACGGGATTTTTGGGTCGAAATCCTTCGATTTGAGCCTCTTCTATGATCCCTAAATATAATATTATGATGGAAAAATTGTACTTCTTATGTTTATCAGTAAAAAATATTGTGTACCTTGTCAAAAAATATAACGATATACAAAGAAATGTACAAAAACAAATCCAATTGAAACAATCTGTAAAAAATTGTTCCTTGGTGGTATTTATTTATTTGAATACACTTTGTATTGTGGAGAGCTCCAGGTATTTGAATTTCAGAGGTGCTTCACCAAGATGAACAAGTGTTAGTTGAACTAATCATTTATTTTCCTCGCTTTAATAGTCGAACTCCGAAGCTTTCATGCAGAGTGAAGCTATCATATTTTTTGGTGTTTTCATTTCTCTTTTTATATTACGTATTGAAAAATAACCCATTTTTTCGTCTATCTTCCAAATAATGAAAGTTCTGGACTTTTTAAACCTCAATTTTCGATACATCCCAAGTATGTTTACCTATTCTTTCTCCAATTTTATGTCTACAAGCAAGCCACAATAACTCTCTCTCTCTCCTCAATAATTGTTGAATAGATACTCAAGTCACAGATAGTTTCCTAGTGTTCGATACTTTTACGTCAATAGCATACATTTTCTGTACATTTCGAATCACTCAAAATAATAAAAGTAATCTTTTTAATTCTCTTTCGGAGTAAATTAACTTTTTGTGTGTTATTGTAGGAACCTCAAGTATTTTTACTCGTTCTATTTCTAAAAAAAGTACGGTTAATCTTTCTTCCAAGCAATTAGGATTTTCAAAGAGTTTTCATGAATTTTCCATCCCAGTGCACTGGCAGGATTGGGCTTTCCAGAACTTATAATTTGTTTATATTTCTTCTTCATATCTCCTAAACCCAATAACTCCTCATGAATAATATAATTTTCTTCTTCAGACTGTCTGTCCCTTGACTCTGTTTATCATATTTACCTAGACATTGCCGTAGAAAAGTGGCATTATTCCTTTGTTTTTTGACTTAGATATAAAACCTTTTTATTAGCTGATTATCTAGCAATAGGAATTTTAAGACAATGTTTGTATTCATTGTGTTTATAGAATATAAATATTCTTTTAATGCTTTTTTTTAAGTGACCGTCAGTATTGTTGCCCTACAATAAATACGTGGAATCTGATTGTTAATAAAGTAATCTGCTTCATATTACATTCACAGAAGGGAAGTTATATACTTTAAGGCGTTTAACGTTAACTAAATAACACAAAAACCTTATATACTTTGGTCCTTTAAGACTTTTAATTTTCACTATGACACACTAATAAAATTTATTGTGGATGATCACTTTGCAGTTTTATTTTGTATTTAGAAGTCTGTGATGTAGTCTCAATATTACACTCCTTTTCATTCTTGCATACGTTTATCTTATTTGTTCGTTATCAAACATTCCACGATTTTACATCACACCCGGTATAATAATTTATCCCTACGACTGATCAAGTTCCCTCCAAGTGGCAGCGCTAGCAGAGGGGAGGTGAGGCCAAAAATTGAACAGTTTAATGTGAATGCATTTAATCCCGAAAATGTGAATTACGTAATTGTATCCTTATGGTACATTAAAAGTAACTCCATATTTTCTCGAAAAAATCCCCTTATGAGGAGTTTCATGATAGCTACAATCTCTGTGTTAATCAAAAAGCACAGATCATAATCATTACTTTAACTTCCCTTTGTCCCCTCCTTCACAGATGTACATAATTATCATTCAACTTAATTGATGATACAAATACCACATTAGGCGTCTTTACCAAAATTTGTGATCCTCAAATATGTAAATGTTCAATGTATTTCTACATAGCATGCAAAAAGGTTGGGTTCACTTATATTTAATAGTAAAAAAACCTTATTACATTGATAAACAGAGTCCGTCCTTTCAATGTGAGTTATATATTATACAAAAGATATACTCTATAAATAGGCTTAGGGAACACCTACCAAATATAGGTACATATGTGAACTATGTGTGTACAAGGTAGTTCGAATTATATATAGTGTCAGTTGATCTTGTAGAAATAAATATTCCCTTTGATTTTTCTAAATCAAAATATGTAATATTTATTAAAATAAAATGTATTAAATGTTTGTTTTCTATTGATATAAGAATATAACTATGTTCTTGCCTCATATTATGCTTGTTCTATGAGTTTTTCCTACTATGAATAATCCTTCATGTCTAAGGATAATTACGACGGAGAAGGGATTAGCAAATCTTTGATACAAATCGTCGTCATTTCTTTTTTTTCTTACTTACACTCACACAAGAAAAATAAATGAATGGATAGAGCAAACTGTCAAGACAGCAAGAAAAATAAATGAATAGAAAGAGCCTTCTGAGGTGAATAGTCTCGTTTGAAACCCTGAGATCTCTTACATAGGCCATCATGAACTAGAGTGTATAAGTCTGGGCTGTTTTCTTTAACTCATCCGTATAATTTGGCCTTTTGACAGAACCCTTCTTACTCCAACGTTTGGCCTTGCTGGCGGCGTAGACAGTTGGTCTTGCTGGCGGCGTAGACAGTATCCTCGAGACGCCCAAATACTTGTAGTTTGCAATGGAAATTTGTCGATAACGTTCAATTGCCATTTTCTTGAATTTTACGTAAACTAGAGAGCTCATTTTTGTTTGTTTTGTTATGTAACTAATTATTTATACAGGGAGCGGGGATCAAATTTTCGCCTACTTTAAACCTTGATAACTTGAAGACGACATTATCAAATAAAAAACCGGTTACCGAATATGACAGCTATTCTACTCAGCTGACGATACGTAGTTCAGTTAGCAGCATGCCGTCATCATATGAGGAGATAAAGAGTTATAAGTGGAACGAGGAGCTTTCGAGGTCCGCCGTAGTCATGGCATTGGTTAATAATGGAGGTGAAATCTCCAATTCAACGATTGCTTCAACCTTAGGAGTGAATTTACGGACTGTTCAGCGTATCCGTAAGAAGCTACAGGACACCTCAGATGTTGATGCCACCATAAAGAGGGCACCCAAGGAGGAGGGCGCCAACAGGAAGGTTAGGGACACCGACTTTGTCGACAAGGTGAAGATAATGGTTGAGGATGACCCTACCAGGTCCATGAAGGCCATGGCGAGGGATCTGGGCTGCCATGAGAAAACAATAAGGGACTGTGTATCTGAGGATTTAAGGTGCAGTAGTTACAAGATGCAGGTGGGCCAGATCTTGACCCAGAAGGCAAAGGACAACAGGCTGATGAAGTCAACAAAATTGCTCAACAAGCTCAAGCACCCAAAGCAGCCCGGGATGCTGTGGTTTTTCTCTGATGAAAATAATTTTTGTCAAGATCAGAAGGTCAACAAGCAGAACAACAGGTGGATAGCCACCTGCACCAGCCATATGAGGAAGGTAATGAAGACCAAGTTCCCTGCAATGGTCATGGTGTTCGGGGTGGTCAGCAGTGGAGGTTATGTTATGCCTCCCCACATGTTTGAAACGGGTCTAAAGGTCAATACAGAGGTTTACCTGGATGTTATGGAGAAGGTGGTTCTGCCCTGGATCCAAACGGTGGCCGGAGATAGGCCCTGGGTGTGGCAACAGGACTCAGCACCCTGCCATGTGTCCAAAATCTCAATGCAGTGGTTAACCGAGAACTGTTATGACGTCGTAACCAAGGATATGTGGCCTCCTAACTCTCCCGACCTTAATCCTTTGGACTATTTTGTCTGGGGCTATGTCGAGAGACATACCAACAGACATCCCCATAGCACCAAAACCAGCCTGATGGACTACATCAAGGAGGTATTCGGCAACATGGACAATGAGATGGTCAGAAGAGCCTGCGGCCGGTTCAGAGGTCGTTATTGATGCCAATGGTGATTATATCGAATGAATGGCTACTCTATACCTATTTGCTCGTCATAGTTTTGATTTTCAATAAAAAAGTAAAAAAATGTATATTTTGTGTTGTTTTTTATAGAAAAATATTTTGCCAACAATTTGATCCCCGCTCCCTGTAGTGTAAAATATTGAGAGATTAATTAATTTCAATTACTCAAACTTCATTAAATATTAAATTTGTAAGTGTTGATATTTCATTGACTCACTCGGTATTTACAATTACAAATTATTATATCCATAATATTATCATAACCAATTGTGATTATTTTCTACCTAATAATTTCTATTGAATCTTGAAGAAATACCTATTACAATTAATTATTACATTAGTTATATCTAAATAATTAATTACACCAAACAACATAGTCACAAATTTACATGATTAGAGAAATAGATTTTATGAGATTTCCTGTCTTTAATAAGGGATATTTAAGACGAAATCAATCATGTAAGTATTGTACAATGTACTTTGTATACCCATGTTAAGTATGGATATTTATAGTACTTAATATATCCTGAAATAAAATTTATCTTGGTGTAAAATACTACTTATGTAGGTATTGTAATTACACCCTTCTTGTACATACGTCAAGTAATATTATTTTCATACTATAATAAATCACATTTTTAACATACCTATTTAGTTAAATAGATGTTGAATCTATTTCCGTATACTTCTATCACATAAAACTGCTTTAAACTATTGTAATAGTTTCCACATCCCTCGAGTAAAGAACAATCTTTTTGTATTGTTATGTACAAGTTCCAATTTTGTCTATATTATCACTTGTATAGGCAAATTAAAAAATTTACAAACAAAAAATGAGATGAATAATTTAAAAAAATGGATTCACAAATTTTTAGATGATGACAATGCAATAATTGAATGTTCCATGGACGATGAATATATTAATGGTATTATTTTTGAATATTTTAGTTCAAAAATGACGAAATATTCTTCTTCTTTTTTATAGTTTAAAGTTCAAATGGGAACAGTTATATTACTAATAAATACATAGTAATCATTTAATTTAAATAGATCAAAATGAAGAAATAGTATCAAATGTATAACTGGTAAGTAGAATCACTAATGTTTTAATTAAATAATTCTATTTAAGACAAAGAAATAGGATCTAGGTCATTTTGCTTATATAAGTTACAACTTGTACAAATATTGCAACTTGTTTGTACCATACAAACTCGTGAATATATGTATCACAGTTTCGTTATGAGGGAAAAACTCCTATGGTGAATTAATATTAACCCTTTTTTTTTTTTTTTTGAAATAAAGTCTTAAAAAAGGAATATATATTTGTCGTTTGACCATTTTATTACTAATTTAACAACGAACCAAAATATTTATTAAATTTAAAATAAAAGATGAGACAATTATATATCTACTAAACCTCTCTTTGTATATTTCAATAATCAAATTGAGACTTTTAGAGGCTAAAATATGGTTTATAAAAAAAACTGTAAAAATTTCATGTACATTTTCTTCCCGTTAATATTTGATTTGAGGTTTTTTATGTCTTCAAAATGGACGACAAAGCTTGGGAATATATATTAGCATGTACATTGTACACCATAAAATAAATCAACTTTTTATTGATACCCAAATGTTAGCTTTGTTATTACTATTAATTAGTTATTAGTTCTTGATTTTTTTAGTAAGTACCAAATAACTTTTTAGTATTCCAAACGAATAACTCAAATTAATATAGTAAATCTGTGTTTTATTGGGCATTGTTTTATGGGTTAAGAAAATCTTTTTTCTGGCTAAATAACTTATATCTTCGGAGATAAATATTCTTCTATTTTATTTACATCGATATTAGACAATGAAGATTTTTTTGTTCAAAATCTTCTTCAAGTTACTGCTTGGTGTTAAAGAGTTCATTAGTGCTGTGGTTCCCAAGACTGTTCTTGAACTATTTTATTTTTTGTCATGACAAAGACCTAAATAATAAGATAGATTAAAATTTACCTTATCTTTAAAGATACATTTTTTTTTTGGTATCAATCCCTCAAAGTCTCAACCTTGCCTTATTTATAAGTAAGGTGGTCTTGAAAACGTCAATAGTATATAACTATAAATAAAACAATTTTTTTTATAAATGAAGCATTTAATTCTTAGTTTAATCTGTCTTCTTATTCTATTATAAAATAAGATTAGGCAATAAGTTAACTTGAAAAACTGCTTGTATGAGATTACTTATTTGTAAATTTAATTTCCTTCTTAAGGATTTAATCATCTCATAGGTATTGGAAAGAGTCAATACATATTTGTACTGGACGCTCGTTAGATCTATTTTTGGACACTTTTGGCCACCTTACAGACCTGATCCCTTCAGGAATGCCTGCAATGTCTGTCATCCAAACACCGATGCCTTCAAAGCCACTGTGAGCCAGCACTAGGACGCCATAACAGAGGACAACAACTGCAGGGGCTGGTGGACCTTCTGGAAAGTTGTTATTGCCGCTAAGAGTGGCTTCATTAATGATTAATTAAGCTCATACACACATCCATTTATAGGATTAACTTTCATGAAATTATATTGTTATTTAATATATTACGTATATCTTGTTGAAGTTTAAAATTCAAAGTGTTCAGATTTTAATGGACAACTGGGCTTAGGGTTTGATGAAAGTATAAATTCTTATATTTTGAAAGAAGACTTATTCGAAAAATTTATGATGAAAGTTTTTAAAAAGGTATTGTCATATAATATTTCTTATACTATTTGTCAGTAATGTGAATAAAAATCCATATCGGACAAAAAGTGATTTGTGACAATTATACTCTGGGTCTATTTTTATATTCTTCTGACAAGGTGAATAATGTTTAGGAGGAGAGCAGCTTAGCTTTCATGACGTCATATTAGCTAAGCTGCAAGCAGACGTAAAAGTGAGGAAATAAACAAATATTCCACTCTTTCCATAGCGAGGACATAAAGGATCGAATTACTACCATGTCGATCTCCAACTATATTGTAAATTCAAAACCACTTACACAAACAAAAAGTATTGCGCTTGTCCAATGCCATATTTTTACGACATTAGATATACATATAGGGAATTCTGTGATTCAATGAAAACATAAAAAAATTTGTTAACCTAATTCTACTCATTAAATCCAAAATGAATAAATCCCCTTTTAATAATCAGACTTACATTTACTAATAAATTAGTTTGGCTATGAATCTTTATTCTATTCTTTTAATTCACACCTTAATTATATTGATTTATAAAGACATAAAATGCATTTTCCAGATCATCTTATACATTATACATATATCAAATAAGATTATATACCTCTTTTCATAAAAAAATTATGAAAAAAGGGTGTGCTCCGGACTGAGAGAGCCATTCCTTCAATTAGTTCAATGTTAAGAATGCCAAATTTTATTAGTTAATGTTATTAAAACTCTGTAAAGCCATTTTTACTTGCAATTGATTAATATTGTAAATAGATGTATGTCTGAGCTCTCTAAATCATTTATGTAGCCTAGCTTAGCAGCAATGATGGCTTCCAAGCGGTGGTGGAATGCCTGACACCTGTTGCAGATGTAGTCCTCAGTCATGGCGTACAAATACTGTCTGACTGTGGGTTTAAAGCCTCAGTGTTTGGACCATGGACACTGCAGGCCTTCCCCCCTCGACATACACACAAAAGGTGTAGTCGAGAGGGTTGACATTAGGGCTGGGGGAGGGGGGCAAAAGTGTCAAAAAATACTTTAAAAGAGCCTTGCAACTGAGGAGATGTGGGTTCTTCATTGCTGGTGTCTAAAGTGGCCTCTCCATCCTCTCCTCTGGGTCCAGTTTGGTCCTTTTTGGACAGAACCTTTCTTCCTCTCCAACGTTTTGGACTTACTGACGGGGTAGACGGTGGTACTGGAGACCCCCAACTACTTGGACTACGCAAATTGAAATTATCACGTTCATGTGTCACTTTCTGGAATTTTACGTAGACTAGGCGTAGGCTTACGCTTGTTTTGTTTTGTAACTAATTGGGTATGTTCTAATATATACAAATATCAAGTAATTTCCATTACTCAATCTTCCTTAATTATTCAAGTTTTCAGATTTCAATGGACCACCCGGTATAAGGTATAATTATAATAAACAATTTGTCCTGATACTGTGTGTATGTTGCTCTTGATGAAGTTGTATGATTTGCTTACATATACTCTAATTAAAAATCTATCTAAAAGACTTCAGGATTTAATTGACTATTAAATAAACTTGCAAAATATAATTCTTGTTTTTTCCCAAATATATTTATTTACATTTTTTTATATTTTCAGTACAAATACAGTCCTCTTTGTTTGAGTGCATCAAAATGAAGAGCCTTGGCTGCAGCAACCTCGGGAGTATCCTCAGGCAAGTTGTTTGTGGATGTAATTCTAAATCCTCCATCATCAGCTACATATGAGACATGACGATTAATCCCAGTGGCATCAACGTAGCTATAGCTTCCAACAACATTTCCATATTCATCACGAGATTCCTCAAGAGCCGAGTTTTCATTAGAATATCCGAAATTGGCATTTCCAAATTCATCTTGTGAATGAAACTGAGTGGCTACAACATATTGCGATGCAGGGGCATTTGAAACTACTGCGTGAGCAACAGGTTCATGGATGGGAGCTTGTTCTGGAATAGGAGCATAGACGGGTTGAGGATTTTGTTCAGGAATATATCTTGGCGGTGTAATGTAGGGTCTTTCTTGGTTGTAATATGAATCGTAGTTGGTGTCATAGTAGAAGGGATCAGAAAGTGCTGTTGAGAGAGCGAAGCTATAGAGCAAGCCGAACAAAACCTTGAATAAGAAAAAACGATCAATACCATTAAATTTGTCTTTGATTATATTTTATTCCTCTAATCAAATAGTTTAATCAAAACTTTAAAATTGCCTTTGAATTGTGTGATATGTGATAAGTGAACATATAAACAATCTTGAACTAAAATCAACATTGTTTTTTCTATGTATATATATATTTGTACTTAATATTTCATAGACATATATGAGTCAATTATAGGCTCTGCAGTCAAATTTGTGGGATGTATTCAGATTTATAATTTTGTCTATACCCTTAAAACGTATATTTGATTCAAAAGTCTTAAATTGATCAATATATAGCCCTTTCAATTTCTAAGTTTTTTATTTAGACCATTACTTTTGTGAACTTTAAATGCAATTTACCACTCTTCAAAAGCGTCTATAAGATTAATTGCTTAATAGAAATTAACAATGATTCGTATATGAGTACAAATGTAATCCTTAGCTTGCTTGTATGTAGACGAGCCTTATATATATATATGATAGAATACTCAAACAAACATAAACATTACCAAAACGTTATTTTTCGCCATTTTTTCGTCTATCCAATCGATCCTTGGCAACACTTATCCTCTTCCTTTCAGGAACGTTCTTGAACTAACACTAAATTCAAACATGCATTGAATAAAAGTATTTATTTACTCTGTTTTCATAGCAATTATTTGTGTAGTATGCTGTATTTTCATGCTTAGAATACAGATCTGCCTATTCCGAACGAAAAAAAGGTTAAAGGAGGGGTGAAGCTGAGAGGATAGGGGTCGTACCAAAAAAGCATGGGAGACATGAGGAGTGGCATTCCCGCAAAATATAGAAAACATACACGAATCCACGTTCATAAATCCCTGCGTTTCCATTCGACCTTGATCCTTTTATTGTTGATGATGATATAAGAATATAAAGATCTATATCCATTTTTTTTAAAATATATAATTAATATGTTAGCTATTTTTATATATATAAATCTTGAGAGTTCCTTTTGTCTGACTACTCTTTTTATCAACATTTCAAAGGAATATAGCTACATTATATATGAGTTCTCTCAACATAAAAGCAAGACAGAATGATTTTTCTTAGAATTAAGCATGGATTACATATGAATTCTTTGATGAATTATCGTCAACTTCCATCAACAAATTATCTTGATTAACCTTTTTGCTGTGCTTCAAATTTGACTTAATGTAGCCAAAATTAATGATCACGTTCGAATATTGATAAATAGAAGGATTTTGTTTGAGAGGGATCATATCATAGAAAATATTAGTTTCAATTTTTCAAACAATAGTTATAGTTCAATGATAGCTTAATTTTCCCTACCAATTTGAATACAAAGCCTATAAATGTAAATAAAATATTTGGTTGTATGTATGCAGGGATAGTCCACAAAAATCTATCAATATCCTTATCCAGTGCTGGTTGCCCAAAAACTTGCTCGGGAACATAACCCACAAGACGTCACTAAACATAGCACTACAAAATTAGAATAAAATATCACAGGATGAATTTGGTAGGGAATATATTTTCTTGGAATGAAATAAAAAAGGAATGAAAAAACAAAAATGAATTTATTGGCAAAATAATAAGTGGTCATGCAATACGCCCCATTATCAAATTCTAATTATCGACCCACTCTTCTAACGTACATACACACCCAATGTTTAAAAAAGAGTAAAGAAAAGCTAAAAGTAAAATAAATAAGATGCAAAAAAGGTCAGAGTTGGAATCTTCCCCTACCAATAACTAGTGGTTAGTAAAAATAAAAAACAGAGGTGGGCCTCCTTTGTATATCTACTGAGCTCCAAAAATACAATTGCATACATTTTAGAATTGAACAATACGACACTTTTGACATGATAAGTGCATCAACCTTCATAATAATTAGTTAAAAAAAAAAATACAATTCATCGTAAACAAATCACAGAATCTATTGTTCTTGTGGTAGAAGATGTGTACTTTTAGAAACAAGCATTGATTGGATATATGTTTCATCATTTTAAGGATTCGTCTATTTATAAAGAATATGTTTGTATGATAGTCATCAAATCAAACGTAAATTAGTATTTTGTCACTTGTATCAATGGCAATAATTACTTCACAATTAATTTGTTTTATGTGACTTCTTCAAATCAGAGAAGATACACCAAACCTAATATAGACTCCTGATTATCTCAAAAATCCTTGCTATGTTTTATTATTCTTATAAATGCGATAATTTTCAAAATTTTGTTGTGTGTAACTCAAAAGAAAAGTATATCTTGACAACTTTTACAGACAAGATAGCACATGACTTGAAAAGTCCTGGGCTTCACTCATAGATGAGACTATTTTTCCCCACTTCGTCTCATTTTCAGTTAGAAACAACCTCCAAAAGACAGCGGCCAAAATTACATATCAATCTGTTCTTTAGCTGGCGAGTTATTGTGCTGAGTGTTTCGCAAATTTTGTTATTTCAAAAACAATGGATCAAAAACAATGTTGTGGTAAAATTTGAAAATACTTCTTGATGGGGAAAAATACCATTCAAGCTAAGCCATGGCTTGAGAAGTTTTATGGGTATTCTGCTCCATCAGAAAGAACAATGAAACGTCTGTTTACTGACTTCAAATACGTTTGTATAGACACCAATGATGGAGATCCCAGTTTGGGTCCAAATGAGGTTGTAACAACAGAAAACGTCGAAAAATCTTCAAAATCGTTTAAATTATCGGAAATTGAAGTTGCATGTCTTAGCTGACATCGTAAAGATATCAAAAGAACGTATTTTATTTATACTGCACGCGTATTTATCCATGAGAAAGCTCTGTTCCAAGTGGGTGCCGTATTTGGTCAGAGTTGACCATAAAATAAATACGTGCTGATGATTCTGAGCAATGTTTGGCCATGTTAAATATAACAATTTGGAATTTTGTGGTCGGTATGTGACAATAGATAATTCATGGATCCATCACTTTGCTCTGGAATCAGAACCATAATTATCTGGTGAACCTTGTCCAAAGTAACCAAAAGAACAACAATCGCTGGAAAGGTTATGTCCTTGGTATTTTAGGATTTGGGACAATTATCATAAACTACCACGATTAGGAAAATACCATCAACAGTGAATAAAATAAGGTTTTAATATAGTTTTGGAAGGGCAAAATCACGGGGTAATATCCCCATGTGAAGAAAATGGAAGTGTTGTTTCACAAGGCCACAAGGGCAAAAACTTTATGCATGGAAACTTACACCTTATTCTCCCAGTGACAACTGGCTGTTCGCAAACCTAAAAAAAGCGTGTCGGTAAGAAATTTTGCTTGCAATAAAGAGTTTATCAGTGAAACTGAAGACTATTTTGAGGCAAAAGATAAAGCGTTTAATAAAAGTCGGATTAAAATGTTAGAGGGGTTATGGAATGATTATGTTGCTCTCTGTGGATATTATAATGCTGAGTAAAGCCACTTTTGAACGAGAAAAAAACCCCTTTGTTTTTTTGTTAACCCTCAGATTTCATGTCAGTGCTGCTTGCAGTTAATCTTACAAAACAATCTGACAGCTAAGCTGATCTCCTTCCAAGCATTCTTCGTATTCTCAAAGTGGCCACGTTATTTTTGGTTTATTTTATTTTTACATACCACAGGACTTATATTATGCATGAGTGCTAATATGTTTGATCTTTCAAATGAGGGAAAATTAGTTAATAATAACACTAAAATCTTTAGTGATGAAACTTTGGTGTTTTTTTTAAGTTGACGGTATTTTTGGAATTGGTAATCTAAAGTATAATTTATACTTTCATCAGATGTTGTCATTATGGTTTAAATCCTAAGTAGTGAACCTCATCTTGTACAATATTCAATTATATTCAAAACCTGAACATTCGACTGTTTTTTTAAAGATGGAGAGTAACCTGAAAGCTTCGTTGAGGAGTTTTGATTTTAAGTCCTAATTAGACTCAGAGTAGAATTGAGGATCGATTGACTTTGCTGTATTTTTTGCCGATTCATTTTTTATTTAATTTTCCCCCTTCTTCCTTGAGACAGCGGATTGTAGTTGATTAAATGAACCGTCATCACAGCTAAGCTACACTCTTCGAAAATATTGTCATAATTACCATGTACATGTTTTTGTTTTTATTTTTTAACAAACAATATATACAGACGATCCCTATCACTAAATATCCTGAAAGTTACCTGCATGTACTTTGTTTTTATTCAAAAAGTTCTTTATTTATTCACACATGCACACACACACACTAAATAAAATAAAGACATTTGTATAATGAATGAAATAAAATTTGTGATTAGGGTATAATATAAATACACATTATAATTTTAAATTAATTTTCTCTTTAGATCTCTAAAATCGTACAGATATAACAATTATAAAAAACAGCTTAGCAGAAATCAGAAAACATAGTATTTAACATATGCAATTATAAGACTTTCATTAAAAGACATCATAATAAGATAAAATAAAATAAAAAATTCAACATTTGTCCGCCTGGGATGTTCTTACAGTGTCTGTTGTATCTTTGAATGTTGGTTTTTAAAGTCCTTTCATATCTTAATGAAGAAGATGGGTAATGTGTTGTTACTTCCGAACTGTGATTACAGGAAGTACCATGCAGCTTGGGAATCTTCAAAGAAAAAGCTGCATATTTTGCAGCAGCATAAATTAAAATAACCAAAGATCCATTTCATCAACCAATTCATCCTCTGTAATACGTTGAGCTATAACAGCTTCACAGTATCGAAAAGTAGCTCTGAACCCTTTTTCTTTTTCCGAAGGACGCGACTGGTGAGTAGGAATACCAAACAGAAAAGGAGACTTTGCAAAATTTGGTTCACTATATCTTATATAGCTATGGTTCTGGAATCTAAAATCACCAACTACAGTCAAAAAAGGCGTGTGTAACATTATAAAATATTCGACCGAATTTGATAATGCTAGCAGATATCTGAAACTAGGATGTAAATTTTTACCCATCATTAATACCCCTCGAAGAGCCCATAGTTATTTTATCCCACAAACGAGGAAGGTCCAAAGCTTTACTATATCTCCTGGAGGTTTGTTTCACATACAATGATTCAGTAGTTCTAACGTCAAAATTTAAACACCAAGGCACAATAGGAGAGTATCTATGCAGGGGAAGAGACATCTTCCAGTTTTGGATACAGGTTACTGCTAAAATTATGAAGAAATAGAAAGTTATCCCGAAGAGCAATACTTTCCAACTCTACTCTATCACCCAAATTCTTAAAAAAGGTTTTTTTGTTAGAGTATTGACAAATAATGTCAACTGTAATATTAGAGTCAAATGAACGTGTTTTATATACTATTCTATGAGCAGCTGCCCATTACCTAAAGAAATTTATAATTACATCATTTAATAGATCTGAATCGAAAATAAAAATTTATACTGTGGAGGCCCAAACATATACTTTTCCTTCATTCTAAATGTAAAAATCTGGATTTAAATTTTCTTCCTCTTAATTGTTTGCGAAGCCTCTTTAGAGCATTAATGTAGCAATGATCAAAAATCAGCTTTAACCATGTTTCCGCTTTCCTTCACTCTTTTTGAGCTATAATTAATTCAGTATTGTACAAATGTATTCTTTTACACAAGTTGTAGGAGCTACAACTTGTGTAAAAGAATACTGGGCACCACTTTTGAGACTGGGAATTCAACTTTTGCCAATTGGAGAGGGAAAGGGCCAATGCTCTCTCACTCAATTCCCAATATTTTTACTTGGTTTGAAGCTTTGCATCCACCAACTTTATCAAAAGGTAAAGAATTTGTCAAAAAAGGAGAAAAGTTTGCAATTCTTTTTGACATTTGTCTACCATAATTCTCTTCTACCAATAGAGTAACATTATCCATTTATACCAATTAAGTGTTTTTTTTTTTGCCTTTAATATATTCCGAAGCCTCCATACTTTCGTTTTAAGTAATAATTTAGACATTCCAGGGCATTAACAAAAACTAAAGATGAGACCAGACATCCTTGTATGCAGCTTTTCTTTAGTACTATTTTTTTTTTTAAATCAGCTTGATTCTTTTTGCCAGCACTCCCACTAAAATTTTAAAAGATTAATTAAGAATCGTTAAAATTCTCCATTGACTAATTTTAGTTCCGTCTCCCTTTTTTGGAATGAGAGATATGCTAGTCCTAGTCAGTCTAGCAGGAAGTCTACTTTACTTTTACACTTGAGTACCAAAACTAAATAGATACAGAAAAATATCATCACCACATAAAGTAAAGATTTTTCCCCTTATACTATCTGCACCAGTTGCTTTGTTATATTTATAATATCTCCTCATGTATTCAGAAATGTTATTAATGAAAGAACAGTAAAATTCCCCTCTTTTTTGGATCTTAGGAAACCACTTCCAGGGCAACCAACTATTTTCTGGTAATGATTATTAAATAATTTGAGAATAACCTTTGACTCAGAGACTATACTATTCTCAGTAACAATTTTATTAATTCTTTTGTCGGAGAGACCTAGATGAAAGAGGCTGAAATCTTTTGTCATAGTTATTTCTAGTATCTATTTTCTTCAGTATTTCCTCTTTGGCGATTTCTAAAATACCAAACACGTTTAAACTGTCAGCCACAAAGGTTCGAATAAATAATAAACCATTATTCATTATCAGTGGACCTTTTAGAAGAAGTTCCTGATTTGCTTCTTGTAGACATAATATAGTCACCTATTTGACAGGTTTTTTATTTTGTGGGGGATGTGTTAACTCCTCAGCCACATCTTTGACCCTACGAGAAAGCAAATTTTCAGTTTCAGTATTAGTAAGTTGGATATCTTTTTCGCCATTTGTGAAATGGAACATACAGATGTATCATTTTCCTTTTGTAGCATTTTTTTCCTTGTCTTTATTTGACACATTTGCTGAATACTCTTTGCCTTTATTAGACACATCTCATTTTCATTAAATCAATCTGTAACCTGAGAACTTATACCGGTAGTTGCATAAATACGCGGACTATTTGTGGCAAATAATTAAATGTGTAATAAAATTCGTATGATGTATTTTTTTGAGAATAATATAATAGAAAATTTATTCTGGTATAAAATTTAATATAATTACTGAATATAACCACCATTAGCTGCTATGACACCCTCCAAGCGCCCGCTGAAGACCTTGCACAAATTGATGATGTATTGGTCTTCCATGGCTGCCCATTGATCATTGACACTGGCCTTCAATGTGTCCAAATTCGAGTGGCGGGTAGCAAAGGCCTTCTTCTCAATTTGCCACCACACACTGTAGTCAAGGGGATTCAAATCAGGTGATTGAGGTAGCCAAATGTTTGTGTTCCAAAATGGCATGTTGGCAGCGAGTCAATCCTGAGTCATTCCAGAGGTATGGGTAGGTCTTTCAGATCTTTTCCCTCTTTGTCAAGCTTCTGGGCCTTGAACACAGTAGTCCTGGATAGTCCAGTGTCCTTGATTATCTCCTTGACAGACCTACCGGCGCGGAGGAGAGTGGCAACTATATGGCGCTTGGCCTCGGTATTCATCGTAAACGACTTTGTTCGATGCGAGTAAGAAAAACAAAAACAAAGCTAAAAGATTTACCGAGTTACTTGTGCTAGAATTTTTTATTTACGGTCACGGAGCCTCGAGATATAAGCGTTTAAAAATTAGTCTGCGTATTTGTGCAACTACCAGTACTTTGCCTGTCTGCTTCTTGCTCTACTGCATTTTTCTCAATCATTTACTTCACAGTTGTTGCTAGTATGAATTAATGAAGGAGTAAGGTTATCATTTTCCATCGTCTGTAAGTCATATTGCCACTTAACAAACACATTGATACATTCTCTCTCAAAATGGCCTAATTAGATATCAAAGTGATGTTAATTATAAAATTCCTATTACTTATTCCCTAAAGTCTTCCATCCTGCAAACAACACTCTTTCGCAGGTACAGCTACTTCTCCAAACTTCTTGAGTGTGTCTCCAATGTGGTGAGTGTACAAATAAGCTCTTTTCAGTAATGATAAAATTTCCATCCTTGTCTCTTCATTGGGCCGTTAGGCCTTCTACACTTCTTTTTAATACATTTTAACCCTAAAATGTCCACACACCAAAAAAAAAAATCTTTTTTTTAACAGACCCCACAGGTTGTTTTATAGGTCTCTACCAAATAGTTCAGATGAAGATTCATGATAAAAGTGCATTTTAAAGAACGTTTATGACTTTTTTATAAATTGAACTAAAAGAGAGTATATTCTTACGCATATATCGAAGATATGAATAATCAAAATATGATGTACCAAACAGTCAAGTAAGGTGTTAAAGGCTTAAGTTTTCTTCAGCTCTTCTTATAATAAAATCATCTTTTACATGTGCCAATACCGCTCCAATATTGATAGCATCTTTTATCAATGATCATATTCTTATATCATGGACAAATCCCAATTCTTTGCATATTTTTTTTCTCAAGCTTTAGGATTTCAAATATAGTGTTTTCAACATTCTTATCAGTATACCTATTTGGAAATTGTTCATCTTCTAAAGATTGGAGATCTATAATAAGCCAATTTCTATTAGCTCTCGCATCCAAGTTCTTTTTCAATGCTTGTAAATAATTCGAGTTAGACGTTGTATTTCCATTAGAAGAAACGCCTTCTTAAAAAGGCAAATATCGGAATATTCTTACCAAGAATCACCAAACCTCCAAGTAGGGATATCAATCATTGGGATAGCCCACCCTATGGTGGCCTTTCAAAGATGCAAAAGTGCAAAAACCAACAAGTTCAACAATAGAGACACACTATAGGATGAGGACTTAAAAATTAGTATCCACTTTGAAGGCCTCTAGCTTCAGTTCTAAAAGTCTAAGAATTTTTAAAGACCCAATTCGAAAGATCTATCAAAAAGCTACATTTTGATGGGTGTTTTACTTTTGTGCAATCAAACAATTCCGAACAACAAGAAAACGTCAGAAGGTATGCCATCTTCTCTGCACACAAGTCTATTCTGAACAGGATAAGTGATGGTTGGGTGGGGGTAGGGGGGTTAAGAGCTTAGGTCGAGGGAACCTTTGGAACCAAACATTCAACTCAGGTCATGGTCCTAGGCGTCATAGCGTCCGGCAGAATCAAGATGCCTCCCTACTTCTTCGAGGCCAACGAGAAAGTAAACACCGACGTCTACTACAAAGTACTCAGGTACCATGCACTTCCAAGGTTAAAGCGGACATTCCCAAGGGGAAAATATGTGTTTACCCAAGACAGAGCCCTGGTACATACATGCAAGAAGTTGCAGTGTTTCTACAGGGAGAACAAGGCTGCCTTCTGTCCTACAGACTTTTGGCTTCGTCTACACCCACTATGATCCCTCTGCCCTTTAATGTTTGGACATCATCAAGAGCATTCTTTTTGTTCATGTATTGAAGCTGCATTCTGAATAGAGGGGGACATAGTGAATAAAAGTCTAGAAAATTTTTGAATCACCAACTTGTAGTTCAAAAGTTTTCCATAAAAATGGCACAAAATAAAAATATGCAGTAATAAAAACGGCTTTTAAAGTTTTCTAAAAGAGTCCTCATCCTGTATAGTAACACGGGGTCTCACACCGATTCTTATGCTATTAATAAAATAATTTAAAATCATAAACAAACTCGTGTTCTCTCAACATAAATTTTTTCTCTTTTTTTCAAAATCTTTGCCTACGAGGATTTCGAGTATTTTCACATAATACTAATCTGGTATATTTAAAGAGAGATAGATAATATAGATGTTTATTTCCCAAAGTAGAATAGTTTACTTTATTTCAATTATGTATGTACTAATGTTTTAGCTCTAAAAGCCTAGTCATTTTATTAATATTTTCAATGTTTTTCTTTGATAAAAGGAAAAACATTAATATATTTTGTTATGTTCTGAAAAAATATACTAATTCAATATTATGTTGAACAATAAAAAGTTTTTACTAAGTCACAACATGAAATAACATGGCAAGCAACTGTCAAACTACTCGTTAGATGATATTCATTTAATCTATCATTTATTTTTAATGCATTAGAAAGCTACAGTTTAATTTCATTATTCATCTAACTTTATGTAATGCATTCAGGAGGTGTTTTATAATTTTTTAATATCAGATAAACCATTTTTTAAATCAACGTAGAACGTTGGTAATGATATGTATCAAATACCATTTGATAATTTTTCATTTATATATATTTATCTTTAAGTAAAAAATTTGATTTGGATCTTTCTTTTTAATTAAATTAACTTTTTTTATATTTTTGACTTGATACAGAAAATCCCTATTGTACAAAAAGTAAAGTTAAAAACTTCAAACGGAACAAACATAAGGAGATTTAAAACTTGTCGAAGGCAAGCAAGCCTACTTTTTACAACATTAAGAAGGACGGTATTGTCATCAGGACAAGCAATGCAATTTTTTTAGTATACAAATATTGTTGAGTAAGATCGTGCAGCCGCACACAAAATAAAAGTATTCCAGTCCTTGTTGGAGACAAACAATCCAGTCTGGCCGAAAAATATCATCACTATACTTGCCGGATGCCAATTTTCCTTCTGTCTGCTTATCTAGTCCAGGCCATTTCGGACAATATCAACAAAACTTGAAGCGCTGAAGTCTTCCTTTTATGTGCATGGGAACTCCATGAGTACCAATTACATTATTACCATTTTCCAGAGCGTGCAGGAGTGTATCAAGGCTATTATGAAAGTCGATGGAGCATTGAAGGCTAGAAATGACAGTACATATACCAACACTTGTACAGAGTTTAGTTATGTAGCTCCTCTAGTTTTCAAAATGAAACTTGTTAAAATTCTAGATTCCAAATCTCTCATTTTCAATTACATACCCGTCATGTTAAATTAAGGAGATATCCCTGTTCTCCTTATAAATCTCAAAAATAGACTTCTCCAAAAAAACTGGATATTTCATGAAAACCAAAAGAAAAGAAAAAAAAAATCCCTCAGACATTCAGGTCAAGTTATAAAACAGGATATGCCCGGGAAAATGGGAACGTTTGGTAACCCAACATATATGAGAAAAAGCTTAGATAAAGGGTTTGTGGAGCCTGAACATAAGTAAATCCCTTAAACCAAAATTAGATTAAGATCCACTTGTGTTTTAAGTGAGTATTTGTCAAGGGAATGAGCGTTTTATCGCGTTGCAATGAATACTGATAATATGAAAATTGTCAAAATAAATGAAATATTTCTATGATTGAAATATTTTACAATAAATAAATATTATAGTTTTTCTCACAAAATCCCATATTTTCAGATCTATCGATCATGTTACAAGTATCTTCCTTCGATTGCCTCGATCTTCTTCTAACTATACATTATGTCATGAAATTAGGCTTGAAATTGGGAAAAAATGATGATAGTGTTGACTATTTGCTAGTACTCCCCATTAAAACTGGGATCACTACAAAATGGAACAAAAAACCTACATCAGTTTAATAAACCCTACTTTAAATTTGTGGATTGTTTTAAGGGTAAAAAGTGACATTGGACGATAATCCTGAATTACTATAATTCTAGATATTTCCAAGGTTAATAGAAATACAAGGCTAGACCATCATGTAATCGGGCATGCTAGAATTTTCAATTTGAGGTATTGTATCGACTACTGGGCAAGACAAGCAGATTTTTACAAAACACACAACCACTTATGGTCTATGAAGCTGCATTCCTTTTTTGCGTGAATTCATTTGTATAAAATGAGTGCTCCCCTGTTCAATCTTTAAAAAGATCAAAAGTTATTATCACATATGTAAGTATGTCGTCTTATATTGTAGCGTATTTTAAAGCTTTACAACAAAGTCGCTAAACACACTTGTTAGCTTGAATAGATTTCTGGTCTTCGTAATACCTTTTTTTGACAAACAAGATGTTACTTTATTTTATATTACAGAGAACGTCAATTTATCAACTTTTTCTTCTCTACAGAGAATTTACATTTTACATTCCATTAAAGTGGTAAATTTACGCAGGTTTATGGAGTACTACATAACACTCCTAGCGATCAAAAAGGTGTTTTAAGAACACTACCTTCTACAAATATTGATCGTGTGGTCTTCGTTTAATTATTTGATTTATAGCTTGGGCGTGTATTCTTGTGCGGACCGAAAATCAAAAAGTTTAAAACAAAACAAAAATGGATAGTTTTATTTAAAATGTTTGTCATAACATTAAGCATACATGACACATTTTAGATGGGTGGGAAAACGCCTTTAGCTGCTGAACCGGGAATAAAGTATTTATGTCCTATATTATTTTAGAATACCTCATTTTTTAGCATACATTTCATAGTAATTCAAAAAATTCAAGTTAAATAGTGAATATATTATTTTATCATTTATAAGTATCTTACTTAAAAGAATTTCAAAGGTAAAAACACATGGTTCTCAAACTTTTATAATTGACTTTCCCTATTCAAAATATGTTTTCAGCCAAATATTCCCTAACCAGCGAAAACTTTTTTGTGTGGCATATTAATATATATATATTTGTACATCTCAAATACGTCCTGGAGATTCTCTACGTACTCTCATTCGATAATCACTTGACTTTAGAGAATTTAGAATGGTTTTGCATATTTTATAAGCCTAACAATAAAGGAAGACAAAAATAGTATAGTAGAAACAAGACAATTCTGACTTTAGTTTTTCATTCTTGATTATTTTAATGTTAGAGATATTTGATTTACAACTATTACTTACTTATATACCTAGGTTAAGACAAATACGTGTAAATATATATTTAAAGTGTCAGAAGAAAGTACAAAATAATGTATAAATGATAACTTAATAATTTTATATTATTTTAACTACATCGCATATTCAACAAATCCTTATTATAAACTTATAAAACCATCTTTTATCATTTGTTAGCAAGGGATTAAGATTTGAGTATTGCACGAGAAACATGCTCTTTCTTAACAAGATGATAAATTATATTGTCTGCCTTTGAACTTAATAAATCGAACTCTAATAGGCTATTGTTGTTCTGTACATTTGCAAAAAATTACGAATAATAATTTAACTTTGATTGAATCTCATGAAAATGACTGTCATCAGGGCTAGTTTTACATAAAGTGTGACCTAAAATAAAGATAAAATGCTGCTAAGTTCCAATATTTTACATAAAAGCAGAAGGTTTAGGGCAAGTACCCACTTAAAACCAGCACTGGCTGAAGTAATTGTGTTAAAAAAAACACTAAAATACTGCTCGTCAAAACAAATGTTATTTTATAAAAATCTACTGATGAAAATAATGATCAATAACCCATATAATTATGTCTTGATATAATAAAAGTCAGTATTTTATCAAAATTAAAACATAGGATATTTCAATCGAATGTTATTTTTCATACCTGAATTTGGCAACCTGTTTTTCAACACTTCGTATCAATTTTTTATCACTAGCCAATTATCAATTTCCAAAAAAAGTGGTCTTACCTCCTTAAAACGGCATGCTCTAGTGTATATGTTAATTTAACAACAAACAATTGATCCATAACAGGATATGTTACAACTATTCCCGGTCTCCTCTACATTACATAGTATTTTTTTGCTTACAACAAAAGTTTTTTTATATTGGATACATTCTTTGAGAGAAAATAACTTAACGTTAATAATTTAATTATATTGTTTTTTTGTCCTTATTTTTATATATTTTTTTTTTGCAATTAGTTGGTAATTGAAGTGAATGGATATTATTCAAAGGAAATTTTTTTTTTAATAAATTCATTTGGTATTTGCACATAAAGAAACATTGTTTGTGAGATTTAGTCAATTATCTTCTTTATTTACTCATCAAATCCGTTCCATAATGAGGTACCTGCCAAAAAAACAAAAAACAAACTACTCTTAATACGTCATTATTCAAATGTGGACTACCATGATAATTATTTTATATTTTGGGCTCTGTTATACATTGGGTAGGTGTATATTTAATATAAATATATCTGTTTATATAATTCATCATCATCGAACAACGTCAAGTACACATACCTATATAAATTTATTATTTCTCATTAAAGCCGCTTTTTATCTTTTAGCTTCCACACCTTCAGATTTCTTTCTTATTGCCATTACTCTTTGATTTATAATGGTATGAAGATGCTTCAATAACCAATAGTGTTGGGCTTTGATCTTAAAATTTAAGACCGGTCTGAGACTATTGTTATTTTGGTGGACCCAAGTAATTTGGCTCTTTAAAGAAGTTCAGCCTGGACAGGTTATATAGCTGAATTACACATGACGTCATAGCCAAAAAGTCAGCCGAAGACTAAATTCGCTCAACGGTTTGATAACGCAGTTTATGTAGACCGAAATATGAGTCAATATCATTCAAGAAACCAAACTACTTGATATAAAAGACAACAATTTAGCAACAAGTGGGTTTATCTAAAGCTCAGCGGGTCATATTCCATGTGTCTATCTTTTTATCCATTTATCCAAATGAAATAACTCTCAGTAGTGATTATCTATAGACTAACCCTTCCCGTTCCCAAGGGACAACTCCATTGACAAATAGATCAATTCCACTCCAGGCATATAGAAATGAAATGACAATTATTATTTAATTGAGTTATTAATCAAAGGATATTAAGCAATACGGGACACATATGAAAGACTAATCCAAAGATAAATCCTCTGTATCTGCAAAACCCAAAATATTATTTTCTCCAATCTCGTAGAAAACACTTTTGGCTATCATCAAAGATTATTAATAATTAGATCCCTCATTAAAAATGAAACAAACTTTTTGAATTTGATTCGAACTTGAACATTGTATATAATTACTAGAAACGTAGGATTAACACGCCTTTCCGGTCTACCAGCAAAAATACCTCTTTTAGTTTAATACAGTATCTTATTATACTACTTATTTACTTAGTTTATCGATTGAGCGATTTTGCCCATAAGGAAAAACTAGGACTAACATTTCGAAATATGTACAGAGTAGGTTTTATTCAGAGGCCGTAACCCATCAATAAATCGGCTTTCAGAGTCCATGTGTTATAATCAACTGAAAAAGAAATCATTTTTTTAATTTTTCATAATAGAAAAGACAACAAGCAAACTGGTAAGGAATGATGCTTTAATTTACATGACGTGTCAGAAAACATATGATTATAAATAATGTTCATGTTTGCTAAATAAAGTTGTACGTGTCCTTATTGTGGGACATAAAATCAATTCTATCCCACATCTATCCCAGTCATGTCTCTTACCGGTTATCCATATTTAAAATATCTACAAGGCATCACTTTTACTAATATTATTAGAAAATATCTCAGTTACCATTTGAATAAGTTTAGTAAAATTTTAAGTATCTTTTGATATTTATTTTTAATGTAAGACTATTTAATATATATATTAGGGTTAATGAAATGATAGAGTATTGTATTAGAAGGATATCACTGGTAGATTTGTAACTTATAAAAGATTATTCTATGAGACTGCTTTTTTGCATTTGATTCAGATTGGACCGGACGGAAAGTCTAATTTTACAACTGATCCATCTCTAGTACTAGTCAACATTTTTTATTTATTTGTGGGATGTAAAATATAAATTTACTAAAACATCAAATAATGATTGTTCCTGCAAGATTCTCAAAATTCAAGAATATCGTCGACTTTATTTCTAAATATATTTTATAAAGCAAGAAGAAAATAAAAAAAAAACGTTTAAAATCTTTGTGATCCTCGTTTGTTCTCATATATCAAAGACATATAAATAAATTATGCTCCAGTGATATTTGATTCCAAGAATGTTGAACTATATTTATTTTTGTCTTTGAATAGAAAGGAATATCATCGTAAAAATAGAGTTTGACATATTAGGGCTTGTATAGTACAAGATTGTACCGTGGTTTGGTTCAATTCGGTTCGTTTTTACCCTTGGCGCAGTACTCATATAAATAATCACATATTAAATATTTTGAATTTAAATAATTTTCATGATTTTTTTTATTATTCTTTATTTGATAATTATATAATAAATATGAGTCATTGGGTTGGTTATTATTTTTGACAAAATTAAATATTTATTTTGTGTCATAAATATCCATTGCCCTTAAATATTGATATGGTACTTACAAGTCTAATTGAAATGAAATAAAATATTACCTTTAATAGATAAAGAAATAATTACTTACAAAATTATAAATTGCATCTCAGTTGACGAATAACCAATGGTATGGTGGACGGAATATTTAGATAAATTTCTGAATGTTTCCAAGGAAGCTTCACGATACCTTGCAACTATAAATACGTATGTATCAAGCGATTTATTTTTGACAGCTGACAAAATTGTGACTGTTAATCGGTCTTGGTTATTTCCAGAAAATGTAGACAACCTCAACTTTTTGCAAAAAACGAACAAACACGTGTATATCTTATATCAACTTTTTGTTTAGAGAAGTTTAGTATATATAGGAATAAGTTATTTGTACACAAAATAAATTATTATGGAATAAAATATCGAAAAACTTGAAAAAATACTTTCATTCCCTAAAAGAAACAATTTCTACTTTACCGTACCGAACCAAGTACAGCTTGAAAACGATAGAAGACCAAATTCATAAATAATTGTTGTAATGTGTTAGCGGTTTCTGGGCCATACTACTTTTGAATTTGAATCGGTAAGTAATTATTATTTTCATTTTTATTTTTTTGGAACGAGCCTCAACTATTGTACATTTTACAATGTGATCAATAATATAATTATTGATCAAGAGTTCAAATGGTGATAATGTTTTATCTGTAATGATGATACGTTTGGAAAATGATGATGGACCTTGGACTTCCCTCAAAATATTTTCTTGTCTAAAGAGGGCTATACTCTTTCAACCTTCTATTCTTTTGTGTCAGATTGTATTATCCTTACCCACAAACAATGATTTTTCTAATAAGTGTTTTGATTTATGACGCATAGAAGGCAGAAATTGAGTAGTCACTTGATTGTATCCTAGTATTTTTTGAAATGTTATATATACTAATTTGTCGTACAAAATACAAGTAACGTCTGCAAAAACTAGTTTTTCAACTAGATTATATAAGGGGAGGCTTTTCAAAAACTTTAGAATACTCATCAGAATCAGATTTACTTGATTGAGCTGTACATACATTTTTTCATCTGCTTCCAATTTGAAATCATAACTTTCTGAACTGGAGTACGATGTGGACATAAGATATTGTCTCATTTCTTCAATGGATAATTTTTTCTTGGACAATAAAAGGAGGAATCATACTGGTTGAAAATATATGTTATATTTATGCAAGGAAGGTACAAGGTTCCTTTATAGAGTTGTTAATTAATGTTTAAACTTGTTTCAGCTTGTTTATACACAATTGTAGAACAAAAAGAATACTTAAAATGATTAGATATCACATTTAATATCTACATCCGTCAAGGCTGTGTTCACTAAACAACCAAACTATTAACAATATTTTTTATTTTTTTTCTGTGGTTAATATGAAATTTCAAGAATTTCTAAAAGAAATAAAATCAAGAAATTTCTCACAAAAAAGATACCCTCATCGTTCTAGTGTTACCTGTTTATCATGTAATTAAAACTGTTTAATGTTTGGGGTTATGTTTACCCAGTTCAATAACGGCAAAAAGTGAAATATTAGTTTTTTTTCCCATTAAACTTTTAGAGGCAAGATTGAAAGTCAAGATAAAGGAAATAAAAAAAGTTATTTTGTTTTAGAAACAGGAGTAAGAAAAAAGTAACTTATCAGTTTTGATACACCTTTATAGGAAGGTAATATATTTATAACAGTATGAGGTCATAAATTTTGAGTGATCAAAGTCACATAAATTTTGAGTGATCAAAGTCACATAAATGTTAAAAACGAAAAATTGACCATAACTTTGGAAGAAATAAAGATACATAGGTAAGCTAATTTAATTTTTGTGAGATCAAAAAACTCACAAAATGGTACACACACATGATCCAATATATTATTGGCACAAATTGAGAAAAATAACTAAAATGAATTTTAATTTTTAGAAGAAAATATTTGAAGCATAGGTTTTTCTGTACTGAGTACAAATTCTTGTTTTTATCGATATAAGCATAATAAAATCATTTATATCTTATTTTGAATGATTTGTTGTTTGTAATATCACAAACCTAAAAAGACAAGTAATTAGTTTAAACAAAAAATAACTCTATTTTGTAAGGAAATAAGTATATTGTAAATTACATCCTTTTCAGCAAAAATATAACTGAAGAGAAAGAAAACATATTTGCAATGTGTTCCTTAATAATGTTCATATTTGCAAAAGGATATAAACAATATCTTAAAATTATGAATTTAATTGCAGTTTGATTATGGAAGCAAACATTTCTCAAATTTGTGTCTTGCCTCAAAAATTAGCAAAAAAATACAAGTTCCTTCAGTTAAAATGCAAGACTTTTTTAAATGACGCACCTTTGTCTTATTTGTTATATTACGATGCTTAACCCAAATAACTAAATTCTAAAGAAACTGTAAAAAGAAAATAAGCAAAGTCAATCAAGAATTAAGAGCGTCAAAGCTAAAAAACATACAGGAACTCACAGCTGCAATTTTGAATCTATCCGTGCGCAGAGAGTCAATATTAGAGATCTTTGTTCCAGTTAACCACGACAGAATCACTTAAATATTCCACAAGGCCCAAATCAAGGGCAAAGAGACCAAAATAATTGGTTAAGGCAGTTAAAGGTAGAATTGAAGGCAGAAGAGGGAAAGTGACCGTCAATGGCCTTCTTCATGAATTGGACATCAGCCAAACAACTATACGCCGCTTTGTGAATCAAGACTTAAACCTTCATGCTAACAAGATAATTTTTCAAATTTCACAAAATTTTGGCAATATAACAATTTTCAAATTTTTAAAAAAGTATTGCATTTTATATAGAGGAGCCTATATGTACATGTTTTATAAATAGAAATGACAAAATTGTCACAATTCTCACGACTATCAATTGAAATAAATTTAAATGTTTGGAATACTGCTGACAAACACTATATAAACTAAAAAGCTCATTGCTTGTTAATAAGATTGATTTTTTGTCTGGATAAGAATAAGTTTTTAAAACAAGGTGTAAAAACGCTATAATATCTCTCTTTTATGATATTAAACATGACTTAGCCATTTCATTTTTTGTCATATCCTATAATTCCGTATGTAAGTATGTCTTCTTTTTGTAGAATTCCCCTTTTTAATTCAATTAAAAGGGTGAACTCTTTGAGACTGCAATGTTATGCAAAGTAATATTCAAGTATACTCAATGCCCCAGTGGAGAAAAAGCGTATGGAAAAATAATACTGTAACATTTAAAGTTATTAACAGATATGTAATTGTTGTAAGTTGTATTTTATTCAATAATTTTGACATGGTTGAAACTTATGTCCTTGTGAAAATCTCAAAACTATTTAAACATTTATTTATCCAAAAAATATGTCCATGCATTTTGTGTCTTACAGTCTTATAAAATTGCATTATTAATCCATTTTTTCTTCCTGATTGAAATTTTCGACGTCAATGTCCTTATAATAAATTATACCAAAACGATTGTTCAAGAAATAGGTCATTTCTTAACTTGTTGGCATGATAAGGGACAAAAAGAAAACTACCTGTACGTAATAACAAAGTTCACTAAGAATATAAAATAATAAAATAAAAATTTAATTATATCCTCAAATATCAAAACACTTTGTTATCGAGCATTTAGGATACAGAGATCCCATATACAATTCAGATAACAAGATACATATGCTTAGATCCCGAGTAAGGAACTCGTATCAGTAACTCCAAAAGGATGAGAAAAATTCCCATCTAAGAGCACTCACTCCAGAACCACTCAGCAATTTCTGACTTCACTAGAGATTCTGTTCACAAACAAAGTTGACCCATGTCCGAAAATAGTCTTGGGTAACCGATTTTATATTATTTGCACCATCTATTTGTTATACAAAATCGAATTTGTAAAGTTGAATACAGTGAAATTGATCATTGGACAACTCCCTTGGGAGAATTTGTTTCATTTAACTTAATGAGTGTACAAGACAATCCAGATCAGTGAGTCTCTCTCCGAAGTGGTGCCATACCATTTCCTCCCCCACTTTTGGGTACATGGGTACAACCATTCGGCATAGTAAACAAGTATGATATCATGTCTCCTTCTCCTCCTTACAGAATGAACACTTTTAATCCTCCGGATTTGCTCTCAGTTTTTTGGTAAAAAGTGAGGATGTTGTCGACATATGCCTTAGCCACTATTGACAAGAGTCGCTGAAGGGATTTTTCAAGATTACAAATGGGTCTACTTTTCATTTCTCTTTTAGGTCCAATCTCTTCATTCTTCTCTGAACAAGAGGAGAATGGTGTTTCACAGTAAGGCCGTTGGAAAAGGCTTCTCTTATTAATTTACTAGAAAGAGCTTCTACTACAATATATGAATCACATTAAAATGAATTTCATTTTCCACGATTTATCAATATTTTTCTTCAATTTTTATGTTGACAGAAAGACTACAAACAGATATTTCCTCAAATTTGTTAATAAACTATTTATAAAACTGATTGAATTAAATTAATGGAATGTTTTTAAATTAGTCAAGCAATAATATTTTATTATAGCTCTGCATGGGCAATCATAGAAATAAGGGAAAAATATTATTTAGCGTATATCGAAATCAATTTAATTTAACTCGAATGTAATTTAAAATAACTTTTAAAATATTTTTTTATGATTGAAAAATCTCACGGTACCTTAGATATATATAATGTTTTGATATTAATTGTTTTTTTAAACAGGGTGTTTCTAAAAATTGATTTTATGTATATATACCAGTTTCAAGATTAAGTAATATCCAATGGATTATCAAGATTAAACTAATCAATATAAGTATTACATATTTTTTTCTTGCAATAAACATATATTTAGGTATGTTACAAAATACAGTCGTATGGGTCAAAAAAACTGTCAGGGACATGTGATAATATCTAGAAGTGCCTGAAAGATCCTCATAGAAATAGAAGATTTTCATTGGTTAAGGGGGGGGAGAGGATAAATTTGACGTCAGAATTTATAACATATAAACATATTCTTAATGTTTCACCCAGTCTAAAATTTTACTTTGTCTTAATTTTTTATAATTCAAGGTATTTAAGAGTATCTTTTGCACAAATATGTTCCTGTAATTCCTGTAAATTTTGTTCAATTATCTCGTTGTTTAAGAAAGTTGTGTCACTTTATTAAAATATAATATTGGATCATAGATTTAGCTGTAGGATATTATATAAATAATAGTAGTGTGTTCATTAAAAACGTCGAGTAACACGGATCACTTTTGGAGAGTTATCTATTATATTATTAAGTAAATCTATATTATTAGAACAAAGTTTGTCGACGTTCAATAACTCCAGGCAATGCCGACTACTACAGCTAGTAATCAAATAATCTAGAAGTTAGTTTTATACAATGAATGTTAAATGTAGATTTTCTCATATCAAAAAATATACTTTATCGAATCATTTGGTGAAGATGTTAGAAATGGTTTCTACATTTTTATTTTTTGGAATGAATGAAATATATATATTTCTTGAGCTCTTTTTTCAAATATTTAATATGCCATAAAAAATTTCTCATGTTTCAATGACATCATTTTTGTATTAATTGGGAAATCTTCTGGTTGGATAAAAAAAACGTATAATATGTTCTTCAGGAATCAATAATGGCAAAATAAATGACAAAATTTCATAAACTTATGGAAAGAAATTGTATTTTTAAGTAATCAACTCCATGAAAAATAGATGTGCTAGTAAATGTGTGATACTCAGTGGTGAATAAGTATGTCTTGCTGGATTATAAAATTAAAAGAAATGTAAAATATAAATGGTAACTACTTTATACTTAGATGCTCCATTCTAAGAATTAATTAGATAATAATTTCAACTTTGAAAAATAAAAAAGTGCTCTCCAAAACATGTTTTATACACCTCTGTTGATACTTCTTTATTACTTTTATAGGACGGAAATACTTGTCAATAAATGTTTTTATCTATACAATTCTACCGGGGACATCGTTATTATTTATTCATCTCTATTATTCAAATTTTAAGTGGTTAAGAATATTTTTTTTTATAAATTTCCGATAAGTAATGTTGTTAGCTGTCCAGTTTCCAATGTTATGAAATACATTGTCTTATTTGCCACCATGAGCCCACCCTACGAGAAAAGGATTCAGATCACAGTGCTCCTACGCACAGAATTGTCCCAGAATACCGTATCGAGAGAACTGGGGCCTTGAGGAAAACGATTTACAATGTATCCATGCTGTTGAAAATAGGGGAGTACCTAGCCCACTTTTTAGGAGCAAGAAAGAAACTATCCGTGTCTTTCAACTGCCTGAAACTGGCCGTCAAGAAGATGTCGAATTCCTCAATTGCTAACATGGCCAGGAGGATGAACAAGTCCCCATCAGCGGCAGAAGGAAATTCTGAGAACCTATGTACTCATTGTGATCTTTTCTGATGAGAATACTATAATTTATATATATTAAAAAAAGTGATACATTCCTTAAAAGTCGTGGTTTTTAAGGTTCATTGAACCTGATAAAAATAGGTTATTTGGTAACACTGACAATACAAGATACAAAGACGACATGACGCGAAAATTATTTTAAAAAAATGCAGTCACCTTGCAAGAATAACATAAAGAAGAACTGGTTCAGAACAAGCCTCACCAACCGAAATTGATTATTTTGATCATATCAAAATTCGATTTAAAATTCAAATAAAGAACGATCAAAATGGCTGAATTTGTATGTAATATGTTTATGTTAAAATTTAAGCAAATATCAATCATGTTAATAACTTGTTGGTCTGTTTTTCAGTGGTTTAAGATTATATTTGACTCTTTAAAAATCCTCTTTGGTGTTTTATTGAAGTAAAAAACTTATAATGCGTTTTTCTCTGTTTCATTAAAAAAAATCCCACCTTACTATAATGTTATCGCCACACACATTTACTACTGACTCTGTTTTAAAAAGACAGAATGATCAAGTAGTGACATTTAGGAATGTAACAGAGGAGCACCAATATGTCTCCCCCACCAAACGCCCTGTTTCAGTGATGATGTTAGGCCTGGTTGCATCCCACGGGAAGGCCATTAATCCTGTGTGGTCCCCTTTAGAATAAAGGCTAAGGTGATATTCTGGATACCAAAGTTCTCCTATGTTCTTTAATTTTCCCTGTGTGTTCCAACAAGATAGAGCACCTTGCCACACCGCAAATAAAGCTCCAAAGGATCTCCAAGCTAACATGCACTTCTGGGATAGGACTATTGCCCACCGCTGAGCCCAAACCTCAGCCACTTGGCTGTTCCATCTTGGGGCAAACATAGTCCAAGGCCTGCAGGAGACACTAAAGTAGCACACACACCCTGAATACCTCCATCTACAAGGCCTGGGCCTCCATGAGTGCCAAGTACATCTAGAGGGTCTGAAGGAGCTTCTGACACTGCCTGCAGCTCACCATCAACTCCGACTAAAATATGTTCTGTGGGTTTCATTAATAATTAATAGTTAATAAACTTGTTTCCTAGCTCACCTGGTATACTGCCATGGACTTTAATACTTTGTGTGTTAAAATGGTTAAATAATAATGGTTGGTCCGGGATTAGTGGACATTTATTGTTCTTAAAAGATAGAGTACTAAATTTAATAGATGATTTGTTGCCAATTTAAACTTAATATTTTATCAAATGAATCATGAATGATCAAGTATGCTTCAATGGTCTTTTAGTACAATTATTATTCTGGCCTCTCTAAAGAAAAAACCAAATTGAGAACGAAGAAACTCTTTAAAATCTTATATTACTTATTTCCCATTAGTTTTCTTATTGAGTTTCAAGTCACAAAAATAGATAATATATACGCTGTAATGTATGCTGTAGGAGAGAAGCTACAAAATTGGAGCCTTTCTTAATAGTTTTATATATTCATTTTGAAACAAGATTACAAAGACTGAGAAAGTTAGAAATATATATAAAACTGTTCCCCTTGATTAAATATACAAATATTGAATATTCTTAATCCTTAATTATTAATATCAAAAATATTATGTTTATAAAAATCGTCTTTTCAACTTGTACTAATGAGTAAGTAATTGATTTAAATTAACCCTTTAGTGGACAAGCATAGAAATATCAAAATATCAGAAATAAATATTGTTTGTCTATAAATTCTAAGATTTAATTAAATCTATCGTTTTTTTATTTATTATTATACTACTGAATATAAGTATTCTAAACGGGCTTACTATTTGCTATACTTTCTCAAGAGACAAAAATATGCATAAAAATAAAAACAAATCCAGGACCATTTTCACTGATCCCTATATTTGAAAATAAAATTATCTAATAGTATATTTAAAAGAAGAAACTAAAAATTAACATCGTCAACCTAACAATTTGAGGAATTTTCGAGAGAAGAACAGTCAAGAAGTTTTATTAGATTATCTGGGAGTAGAAGGAAGGAAAGGAAGACAAACCCAGTTCGTATTAAGCATTGATATAGGCTATAATAACTGAAATATCGAAACTCAATTTTTTTCTGTATCCAACAATGACTTGGACTTATAACTCTACAACAAATCCTCAGAGTTAATTATTGCCTTTGAAGGGCTAGTAATTACATTATATTTATGAGTTACTTTTTCTCTCTTCAAGTGTTTTAAACTAATGAGGAGAAAAAAACATTCATTCAAGGAACAAATACAAAAAGCATGGCCCTTTTTCATTATAATAATATTTTCATCTATAATGATCATCTAACATGAATATTGATTGCAGGGACGAATTTGGTGGCATACGAAATGGGAGGGTGGCATTCATTGTATAACAGTCGAAAATAATGACGAAATTAAAAAACTATGATAGTATGATGTTGATAATTTTAGTGTATCCTTTTTGAATGAAAGATACAAAGCAAATTAATATGTGCTGAAGATTTATCCAACATCAACATTTTAATAACAAATTAAAAAACCAATCAATACAATAAGTGTTTTATTTGTCTCGTTTCAACGACATATTTTTTCTCCTGTTGAGTCTTTAATCATACAATTATTAGAATGGTTCGAAACTTTGCATTTAGATAATCCAAAATGGAAGGTATTGGAAAATTTGTAATACCATTACAAACTATTACATGCTAAATTTCAGACCAATTAAATATAATTTCGAGATTTCCTCATTCCTATATTTATATTTATTTTGTTATTTATATTTGTTTTTATTATTATCAATTTTGTGATAAATTTGATTTCTTAGCAATTTAACTGATATTTTTAACTAAATATTAAAAATCGTTCAAGGTTTGTTCATATACATATTTTCTATTAGATATTAGATTATTTTTATCTTTATGGATCATGAACGAAGTATTAGTATTTCAAGTTATTCTACAACCATATTTATAACTAATAATAATAAATGCTTAATAAATATTCGGTCTAAATCAGTCTAGGCACATTATATTCAAGTCTTGAAGAAAAATGTATTAGGAAAAACGATCCTTAACACTTGTGAGCAAAGTAGGGACCTTAAAGCTTGAAGTAGTATTTAATTATTATTTTACAAACATTATTTTTAATTACAAGGTTTCATTATACAAACAAGCGACAGGTAAAAAAAAGATAAACAAGTTGTTTTTTTACCCCATGACTTCAAGTGTAAAAATGTATGCGCAATAAGAAGAAAGGCAAAACATGTGAAATCTCCTTTCCGCTAGTATCAGTCCCGATATGGATGCAGAAACCCTTAGTATCTCTATCCGGTCTGTGACAATATTAAGTAGTCCGATAACACTATAATTCGAAGAAGAACTGAAACTTCTACGGCTACCAATATGGCTCACTTCTGGCCTGCTACCATGCGGTCCCACTACAGCTCTGACTTCAACCAACTAGACTCTGCAGTTTGGGACGTCTTAGAGAAGAATATCTGCCACACCCCTCATCCAAATTTACACACACTTGAAATTGTCATCATGATAGCGTGGTAGGCATCCTCAAGAGATGCCAATCTCTTCATCGATTGTTATTGCTTGCTAAGGAGGACATAATGAACAAAAGTATAGTTAGATATAGTATTTAAACATATCACAAGTTGATTTTGAGTTTTTTTTCTTGATTCTCTAAAAATCACGTTTTTAATAGTTTCATCATGCTTTTGCATCTCTGTAGTGGAAGACATCTGACACTCACTCCCTCGCTGCTATATTTTGCACAAATTACACAATTTTTCCGGATACCCTGTTTTCATAATTTGAAAAAGTTTTTTAAACATCCAAAAACGAACCCACCCTAATAATTACTATTGAATATATTGATCAGTGTACAGATAATAAAAACAAACAAATATGAACATGATAATTCAATAATCTAAGTTTCATGAAAATGAAAAGGATATTATTGGACCTATGTGTATTTTTCAATATTATGAATGGATTTTTTTTCGATAATAGATTTATGATTAGATTGTTACCTACTCATCGTCGTTATCATGCAAGTGCAGAAATATTTATACACCTAGCATACATTAAGACTCGTTCTATACTGAGTTTCTTTATTGGTTCGGTCTAAAGTGACTATTTCTAGAACGATTTAAACCAATATTTTGATAAAACCCGTAATATTAGACAGTAAAACAAAACATAACTTTATTTTTTTATATAATATTTGTAAATACAATTAATAGACTTGAGGGTTCGTCGATTTTTCTTTACTTTCTTTCTTTATTGGTCTAGGGAAGTTATTTCCAAAGTAAGTAAACATGATCGTTTATAATTAAATCCCTATAAAAAGAGATAACTACTATCAACATATTGAACAAAAAAATGTACATTATTACGGTCATATTCTCTAAAACATTGATAAAATATGTCAATAGGTATAAAAAACATTAAAATAAAAGAGAAGAACAAAATCTATGGATGCAGAGATAATAAAAAAAAGGTATAACTATTGAACTTTTGAGGCGCATAACTTTTTAAACTATCTATGGATGCATATCAGGGGAAGGCAAAAACTTCCTATTGTTTTTGGAACGTGAAGGGATAGTAGCGAATAAGAACACTCTCATATTTCTACGAAATACCATTCAGATCAAGGAATTTGATGGTAAATTCTGAATACCTTGGAGAGGTTGCAATAAAATTAGCTCCCAGTTCTTCCTTTCCAACTGGTTTGCCTTCAGTTAACATCTCAGCTATTCTACTTTTACAGCTCGAGAGCAAACTCCAAGACACGTGATCTTGTTGCACCTTTGGGGACATTATATGTGACCACGAATAAAAGCAAAGGAGTTACGAATTTATCCTGTAGACTAAATATGTTAAAGGAAATAAATTCCTTCGTAATACAAAGAGCAGGGCAGTTTGCAAAAGTATGTATTTCTGTATTAAATAAATCCCCACAATTTTTCCATTACATCGGTAGGTTTCAAACTTTTAAAAACATTTTGTATATTTCTTCAACATCTTCCTTCAAATTTGATTTGAACTACAATCTCAAATACCATGGAATGGGTATTAGTTGAAATTCTGGGGTTTTCATGAATGATAAAAGAAAAAATTATCACAGTTGAACATTGAGTTGTTTCCTAAAACGTGAATCGAAACAATATTATTTAATAAATCCAACCATTACAAATTTTTGGGTTCTACACGGGTTTTGAAATAAAACTTCCTATTTCAATTTTGGCTCACCACGTCAATGGTCGAGGACGATGAAAAAGACAGTCTTCCTTTCCCTAAAATCCTTTGAATTTCTGCTAAAAAAGGGGAAAAATGATTATGATTACAGATGATTATTTATGAAATTTGTTCCAAGCATAATCCAAGTTTAACACGGACTTGATTAGATATTGGATCGCCACTCAACGTTCAAATGTTGTATAAGATCAATTGAAAACGTTTTGGTATATTTTAGGAATTATTCTAATGAGAAGATTTGGATTTTTGATTGAGAGTAAATAAAATCTATAGAACAATCAATAGAGCCACCTAAATTCAATTCTGATTGCTTTATCGGCTAGCCAGCGAATAACTGTTGCTTAGTAAATTGTATTAGGAATTATTAATAAGTTATACAGATCAATTATCTTCTGAAGGTTAAATTTTACGAAAGAAGAGATTGCAGAATTAATATATTTATCCAGAAACGTTCAGTTCAAATATAGGCACCGTTTCTATCTCATCCAATCCCAAAAATTTCAATTAATCCCCTTACATATTTGAGAAGCTTTATCAGGATTCCATTTACCAATTGCAAGAATTGTGGTTTTATTATTTTTAAACCTGATCTCCTTTCATGTTTGTTAAAGTAGCCAATTACAATCTCAATCAGTTTAGTTAATTGTTTTTCAGAATTACCCTCTAACGTTAACATGATATCATCGGCCTAGATATCAATTATATGTTTTGAGTTCTCAAAATCTACTCCTAAACTTGTGAATTTCTTTAAAATACAACCCGAAAGTAGCGTTGTAACGAATACTAAGGCAGCGGAAGGACAACCTTGACGACAACTCTTTACCAAAGCTATTGGTTCACTCTTCCTATCACCTATAGAGATAACTGATGTTCTGTTGAAGAGAAGAGCTCTAACAAATTAAACTATTTATTAGGAAAGAGTGTTTTTACTGCTTTTATGACTTGACCTTGAAGAATTGAATCAAAAGCCTTACTGAAGTCAACAGCAGTTATAGCTCCAAAAGTTCCCCTTTTTTGTACAATCTCAATGGCAAATTGTACATTTCCTGAAATGTCAGAAATCTTCCTTCTCTTGAGGAAGCCTTTTTGATCCCGTCCTATTTTGAAATTGAAAATTGGTTCAATTCCAGTTGCAAAAACATCAGATATAATTTTGTAGTTCTCATAGAGCACTGTAATCGATCTCCAATTATTATTGTCCGTTGCAACACCTGTCTTGGGGATAAGAGCAATTTGGCCTTTGGTAACTGATTTTGGATGTTTCCCATGGATTTCCATGGACTTTTCCAGTTGTACTAAGTAGGGAACTACCTCATCACGTATTGAATAAAAACCCTTTATTACAATTTCAATGCTTTTTTTTTGTATTTGGAATTGCGATTTTCCACAAAAATGGTATACGTTGCCGATTTAGATCGAGGAAATTAGCTCTATCTCGAACAACAAGCCTTTAGAAGCGTATTAGCTTTATTTTTGGATTATAAGAAGGGTTAAAATTAAATTATGAATAAAACCTGTTTGAAGTATTGTTGTAACATTTTCGTCCTCCACTGTCATTTGGGGATTCTAAATCTTTTCTTAGTCTGGCTATCCATATTATCGATGTCGATCATTTTATGATTTGATTTAGCATGAGTCAATAGTATTCCCTTACTATCTTCTTGATAATAAAAGAGGAAACAAACGCCAAATCGGTGTATGAAATTTTTTTCTCACTTTTCCTGGACATAGTGTCTTCTGGACTAAAAATTCTGACGACATCATGTAAACTAAGCTCCATGATGAGTTTAGACAGAACTTGAAGATTTGGATAGTGGCAATTTGAATTATACAAATCTACATCTACAGGATAATATCGTTTTTGGATGTATTGATAATGGCCTGAAAAAAGACAGAACACATAACATTAGGTATATAAACATTTAATAAAAAAAGCCCCCGGGAGAAATATTTTTATGCCAGTCACTTGAGCTTGATAATTCATTTACAAACTTGGGATTATCGATTCACTTCGAGAATAAATATAAAACTCCCCCACGTCTCGAATCCCCTCTGAAGAAATAATGGTAGTTTCTCAAAATACAAAAGTGACAGCCAGGTGGTCAAGATGCATAATAATGGGATTTTATATCTGGAAGATAAATAACATCTGACCTTTTGTAGAGCAGGCTTTTCATCAAGGAATGTCTGGAAAGTTTATCTTTTCCATTTTTAGTATTTACCAAAATTATTTTATTCACTCCCATAATATTTTCTGATCTCTACAAATCGGTGGTTAGTAAAAATCATCTAAACTTATTGATATTTAAAAGGCATTGTGGTCTTAAAATTTAAATATAAAACTAAAATATAAAGGTATAGGAGGTGAGTTGTAGAGGTCAATAGAAATTTTATAGATCGAATATGTACTGACCTATAAACTCTTTTACAACTAAAAATATTTATTTGGTGAATTTGTATGCGAAATATAAACTAAACTTTAAAAGATGTTAAATTTGTAATTTTTTCTTGCTAAGTTTATATGTAATTGTGACTAACTATATTGAATAACGAACACGTTAATTTCAATAGAATTGACTTTTTCCTAAACTATTTATCTAATTTTAGTATAAAAAATTGCCATATAAAGGATAATACGTAAAAAGATGTTATAAATCAATATAATTACCTTTTGGAGTCAACAACGACAACGTAAATGAGAAAAGGTCTTGATGACTGTTTCCTTTCGGCGAAAATTTTCGCAGATCCTGGCCATCAGCTCGGAAAATGTATTTTATGAGTATCAGTTGGTGTGTTGCTTAACTGCAACTTCCCCTAAAAATTCGTTGGAGCTGACGTTCGGTAAGCCTAGAGGCTATAGATTTGGTCTAACAGAGTCAAATAAAAAATTTAACAAACAAGTGAACGTTTTTTTTTTGCAGTGTGACATAGAACAGAGTCTTTTTGCAGACGAATTGCATTGCAGCTGCAACTTTCTTAATCCAGTGCTAACATTGGCTGTCATTAACATTAGACAAAGGCCCTGTTCAGGCTTATGAAGTTTGAAATCTAAACATTGTCTCGTCCGGCGTGGATGCCAACGAGGACCCCCTGTTTTTTCAACGATTGTGGAAAACAAACTGTGTTGATCGATTCCATTTTTAATTCAAGTCACGCCGAAGACTTTTGGCTAGCCTCCAAAATAATAAATAATGTCCTACCCGTACAAGGCACTGCTGTTGCATGAGCTCAAAGTGTACTGTTAAACCTCGTCTATATGTATAAAATACGATTGTTCACTTTAATTTAATGTTATATGATATTGTGATAAATAGGTTTTGTTTATATACTATATAAGTCGTATATTAGAATTAAAAGAACTTTTTTTTTTTGTAGAATAATATTTATTACAAGTTATATTCATTAATGATCATTATTTAAAGAAAACACAGGTGTAAGTAGCTTAAGTTTAATTAACTTTTTGGGTTGATAAGTAAAAAAAAGAGTTATTTGACAGGGATATATCACATTTCATTTTCTTTTTGGACCTTAAACCATAATTTCCTAAAATCTTGAACATGTTCTATTTGCAAAGTACGAATGATGTCATGGCGATATCATAGTTACACAGCCTTACTGACTATTGACTATTACAATTAGTCTAAAAAATTGGAGCCTACTGTTATACCGTGTCAGGAGCTGTATTGCTCTGAACACTCCAAACTAGGATAGTATACATTATGATATTTATAAAAATCCTTGTTATTCCTTTACATCTACATTTTATCGCCAATACATTCCGGAATGTTTCTAAATAATTACATTATATTATAATCAATTCTTGATTTAATTTTGATAATGCTTTGTTTAATTGTTACTTTTAATTTATTGGATTTTTTCTTTCAATGTGAGGACTAAGGCGTGAAGGTAAGAAAATTTAATTTTGTAGCTATATTTATTTATACATTTTCATTAGACGGTACCTTCATGACAAAAGTGATCGCAGGATATTTTGCAGTTCATTCTAATAAGCAAGAAAATAACTATCAAACGTAAAAAAAAGGGTATTTCATGAATCATTTTTTAATTGTTATCGGAAAAAAAAAAAAAGAGTTAAGCACTTATGATCGATATATTACATGTGAATGTCTGTTTTTCCTTCAACCACTGCCAAACCAGAAGATGTATATTCCCAAAAAAAATTATGTAATGCTTTTACAGCTCCAGAAAAGGTTGTGAAAACATTTTTTTTTTGTTTTCAGGTGCATGACGGCATTTCAATAGCATTTAAGCACATTAACTGTATAACTTGAGGACTTGGGCGTATTTCGGATACTTGAAGGGCTCTTTGATGCTCAAGAAGTGACGGTGAAAGAATTTAACCTGCCTCATGGACCATCAGACCAATTTAAACCGATAATTGTTCTCGAATTGTATAATAAATTTACGAGAAGTTTTTAAAATATTAACTGGATTAAAGTTACCGAATTAATAAACAAGGACTACTATAGATTTGATAGGTATATTTGTAAGAAGAGATCGCTTAAGATCAAAGTTACCAACACATCAGGGATTTACAGATTAATTTTTGAGCAAGTTTAAGGCCACCAAGATCCCGTATGAATTGCTTTGGAGAATAATTTATTAAATAAAAAATGAACAAAAAACAATTATAAATATTTTTTGTTGTACAAGTTATCCTATAGCTTAAAGGCAGCCTCCACACGAGACCTGAAAGCTTTCATACACTTTGCAACCTTCCTAGTGTCTATAGAGCTGATCACATACCTTCAAGGTCTCCACGGAGTTATGGTAGGATGCGGAGGCATCCTCATCGAACTTTCTTCTCAGATAAAAATCACTAGAATTAAGATAAGAAGAGTTGGTGAGACAGGTCTTGAAGTCCCCACAATGTGACACATTTTCCTTCAGCCATTCCTTCTAAGTTTTAGCCTTACGATGAGATATTCGCTTAGATTAATAAATTTAGGATTAATAAAAACTAAAATCCTGTGCTTCATTTTCAAATAAGCTCAAGACGGCTTATTAAATTGAGAATAATCAAGGTAGAAACATGTTGTCAGAAAGTATCAAGATTGATTTGTAAAAGGCCTGATTTTCTAAGCAATGAATTAGTTTCATACAGCTTTAATACTCAAAGGAGCAAGATCTATCGATGAATGCCGACTTGTTTAAGCATGCAGAGATCCCTTTAAGATCCATAAAGGTTGGAGTACACGAGGCATGTTCAGACACTAAATCATTTCAAAGAATGCAAGTTTACTAATATCTTATCTGTGTAGTTCAAATCTTTTTTTAATAAGACACTCTCTATTGAAAATATATAAATTGGTTTTTTTTTTTGGTTATTTTTTGTTAAAATCATTTATTTATATTCTACAATACAAACAGTGTAAATAATTAATACACATAAAGATAAAAATAGATCATATAAATAAAAAGTAACAGAAAAATTACGTTTAAAAAAAACATAAATTAACATTAAAGTTCATATTTAATATCCTGAAGTAAAATAACCAGATATAATATTGAAAGAAAAAATTCTAAACATCAGCAAAGGTTAAAAAAAAAACGATGATGTCTTCTTATTATTGACTTGATCAGATTAATCAGATAGGGATTTTGATAAAAAAGTGCTGAATATGAAGCACCTGCGCTTATCATTATAGTTTTTAATTCTTCCACATGTAATGTAGAGTCAATAGTTAATTTTTCAGCAATCAATGATTTAATATTTAGTTAAGGTAACTCCACGGCTTTGTGAACAGGAGAAGTATTTTTATTTCTCTTATAAGCTCCAAATTATATATTTGCCTTTATTAAGTTAAAAGAAATAACTTCTGTCACACAAACGTTGAATTTGGATAAAAAATATAACTACTCTCAAAACTTGGCAATTAGCAAAAGCGTGCAGGGTAGAGTTGAATATAAAACTGCAGTCTTTGTACGGATAATAAAACTTTATATTGTCAGTGAAAATTTGAAATTGTGCCGTAAATTTGGTCCCCTCTGAAATTCCAAAAATTGATCGGAGAATTCTTCGTTCCCATGAAGGAGAAAGATCGAGTAGTACCATATATTTATCTGACACAAACTTCACTTCCACCCATGAATTTTGGCACAAGCTCATTTTGAAAAACCATGGTTTTGAAGGAGTAAGATAGTTTCACTCTAGTAATAACCTTTGGAGTTTGACTCATCCAGATAGGCTAATAAGAAATCAAATAAATAAATCAAAGATCTGAGGCTCTTCACAATGCTCGGTGTCTAACGAAAATGATCTATTCAATTAAAATAATTTTACAATAGGTACAATCGAAACCAATCTCCAACTTCTGCATCTATAAATGATTCAAATCTACTTCATACTCTCTTGGAATATAAAAACCCCTGAAATGTTTAAATAAATATTTAACTGGATTTCAAAAACTAAAATTTTTTACATGTACCTTAAGAAAATAAACTTAATTTGTCAGAATTCATTGTGCTAGATAGTTTGGTATTATTTCGAATATTAAATATGAATTCTGATTTTTTCAATACACATATTTTTAAATGGTAATAAAACAGTATTTACATCAATATAAATCAATTGTGGAAACTTATTTTTTATAAATGATCCCGCAGTTGGGGAAGTGAAGCTTTGCAATGGATATTTAAGTACATTAAAAAAATGAAAAAAAACAATCAAAACATACCACAAGTAATCTATAATTATTGTGTTCATTTATGAAACAAGGAGAAAAAAAATCAGAAATAATAATAAGACAATAGTATGTGATTAAAATCTAATCGAAATAAAATATAAATTATTCATTTTTCTTGAACAATATATGATGTATTGTTTAGGTTAGGCAATAAAATGTTTAATATGAATGTACCAAGACAAAATAATGTACAATCCTACAAAATTTTGAAAAGTTGTTCTGAAGGTCTAATCTAGTATTTATTTGGAAAAAAAAAAAAAAACAAAACAACGGGGAAAAACAATCATCCTTGTCCATATAAATAGTGTATACTATTTCCACTACGAGTGCCCCTAAATTGAACCTATGCACCTTCAGTTTAAGATAATAATTTCTCCTGAGGGCGCTGTCCAATTGAGGTATGTAGCAACATTCCTTTTAGGACTGCTGAAAATTAAAAAAAAAAACACATCTTCTTCAATGAGAAAAGACAGATAGAAACATGAAATCAATATTTAATTTCCTTTTATGATACAAACCAATTTTCTGTCTATCACAAAATCCATAAACTTCAAATGATTATTGACGACCACCAGCTTTTTTTTTTGTATCACCGAAACTTGGCTAAATGATGATATAATCTCCGAAATCATTCTAAATAACTATTTTCTAGTTTCTCGAGCAGATCACAGCTCATCGACCAAATCCAGGGGGGTTCGCTATCTACTCCAGTAATTAATCTCTACTCCAGCTTTTAATCTCCTAAACACTCTGGGAAATTTTTCAAACTATGTACGATTCAAGTTCAAAATTTGAAATGCATGTGTGTATACAGATCTCCCGACCCCAATAACAAAAGTGCCCTTGAGCTGTATTCTTTCCTAAAGGAAATTAGTTATTCAATCATAATGTGCAGAGATTTCAATATTCCTGCAGTTGACTGGAATACTTGGACATCTTATTCCAAATCAGTAAATCTACTTATCCAGGCTTTCCTTGACTCCTTTCTCCACCAATACATCTCTGAAACTACACACATCAAAGGAAGCATATTAGATCTTGTCCTCTCTAATTCATCATGAAATATTAAGACCGGGGTTATGAAGGAGTTGTCCCTCTCAGATAACTACCCCATTGTTATGGATTCTGATTACATCGTCAAGTTGAAAAAGCGACATTAGTCTCCCACCTACCCTCTAGATTTTAAAAACGCCAATTACATAGCAATCCAAACAAGCTTGTTATCCATTGACTGGGTGTCACTCTTCTCCGCCCTAAATATCTCCACGAACATGGTACCATGTTTGTGGATATGTAGTCTACATTTCGTGATATACTTCACTCCCTTATTGATAAGTATAAATCCAATTAAAATCTCATAATAATAAGGGCTCTCCATGGACTAATCGGAGCATCATCTTATTAGCAATGAAGAAAAGAAAAGTCTAGCGTCAATACAAAAAATTCCCATGTTCTCAAAACTTAGAAAAGTATAAAGCTCTCCAAAATGATGTAAAACTTCTGGTGTCTTCGAGTAGACGTAAATTTGAAGATAAATTGTTAGCTAACTTTGATAAAAATCACCTCAAGCCTGTTTTTCCTTATATAAAGCACAAATTAGTGTCGCTTAATAAGGCTTTTAACGAATTTGAATTGGATGACGGTACTCCAATGACCGATGATCATAGCACAGCAAATCTTTTTAACGACTTATTTCACTCAGTTTACTCAACAGATTCTGAGACTCCCTACATTGATCAACCACTCCCAGAAAACCACCTCGCCTATCAAAGATTTTCTTTACAGAATCAGTTGTCCTACAAGCCATTTCCTCCCTCAATTGTTCTTTCTCGTCGGGTCCTGATGGTATTTGTGCTTTCTTCTTGAAGAAGCTTAGTAATGTTATTTACTTCCCTCTTACAATGATATTGAACAAGTCAATGCAGGAGGGAGTGGTGCCGTTTGACTGAAAATGCGCCAATATTTTCCCAATACACAAAAAAGGAAGCCATAAGGATGTTCGTAATTACCGACCAATTTCCATCACAACCCAGATCTCTCGACTAATGGAGAAGCTAATCAATTCTGATTTGATAATTTTTTTGACAAAACCAATTTTATATCTCCCAGACAACATGGATTCCGAAGTGGAAGTGATTGTGTCACAAACTTGTTACCATTCTGGGATGATGTCGCTCATATTAGGGACTTCTCCCTGGATATATATGTTTTATATTTTAATTACAGCAAGGCGTTCGACAGGGTGCTGCATGGTGAGCTCGAACACAAAATATATTGCATTGTGATTGAGGGTGAACTGTTGCAGTGGATTTCATATTGGCTCAGAAATCGAGGACAGCGAGTTTTAATAAACGGCATAGGGTCAGCTTCAATAGGTATCCCATCCTCGGTACTCTCATCTTCTCTGTCTATATTTATGACCTGTGTGACAACCTAAGATCCAAAATATATATGTATGCTGACGACACAAAGCTTCTTTGCCACTCAGAAGAGGAGGCCAAACACCACCTCAGATAATTTATGAGGTTGAGCTACCGATGGAGAGTTACTGTAAATTTTGAGAAGAGCTCTTTTATGATTTTTCGGGGCGGTGCTATTGATCTTGGAGAGATGAAGAATGTGGGCGTCTTTAAGGATCTTGGAGTGAGGACATCTTCTAATATGAAATCCAGCACTCATATATACAATATTGTTAGAAAAGCAAATAGAACGCTTGGGTTTGTTAAAAGGAGTTTTAAAGCCAGAAATATGAAGCTGATGAAGAAGCTTTATGAAGCATATGTTATTTATATTTAAACTAATCTTCTCAGTTGTGGAAGCCAATCTATATAAAGGAAATCAGAGCTCTTCTAAATGTACAGAAACGCTTTATTAAGATGGTATGCGGCGATATATCCTATGATGTTGGTTTACATCTAGTCGGGCTGTTGCCGCTCGAAAAGAGAAGGAAACTTCAGGATGCGGTTATGATGTTTAAAGTTATTAATAGACTGACTCATTGTAATATCAAACCAAAAGTACGTAGTAAGGTGTACAACACTAGGTCGTCTTCCGATTTTTACTTAGTTCAGCCATCGGCAAATACTAATTACCTCCAACATAGCTTTTCCAATCGAACTATATGGATATGGAGCAGCCTCCCCGAAGAGGTGAGAAGAACGTCTTCACTTTGCAGGTTTAAGAGATTTGTAAAAAATAATCAACATCTACTTTAATTCCATACCACATTATATCATTTCATTTTACCATATTATTTCATTAGATTTTATCATATTGTTTTATTATACTTTATCATAATATTTTATCATGAATCGACAATATGGGGATTATTTTTAGCTACTAGTCGAAACCAACTAACTTAATAAATAAATATCTTTTCAGCAAAGTATTTGAATAACTTGATATTTGGTAGTATCTTGGTATTTCTTTGTAAAAATTTATACTCTTTTGTACTCTTACTAGAAATAAATTCTACAATTAAAGTACTGTTGCCAAACCTAAGATACGTGTGAAATTATTTTATTATTTTTTTGAAATTTTCATATAAGGTCAATCAGGATAATAATTCTGTACAAATTAATTTAGGGCAAAAAATGAATTAATCTTTGAGCGCAGACTCGAAAACTGATCTTATTTTTTTCTCTATGTCATCTGAATTCTGAAATATCTGCAATAATAGTAATTTGCTACTATTATCGTTCAGAGTCATTATATACCCTTAAAACAATCCACACATTCAAGGTAGGATTAATACAACAGATGTGTATAAGTGTTTAAAAATTGAATCCAAATCCATTACCATTTTTGTGGAGTTTAATGTTTTAAAAATTGCACTTTGGTATCATGTTTTTGCAATTTTGCTTTTGACTTGTATTTTATTCTGAAAAGAACAGCCATGTCGTGAAAATTATACATTTTTTCCTCTTGGATTGACCCTCTCCCTTGAGGGTGAGTGAGTCGTTCAGCCATTAAAAAACATGTTCCTTGTAATTACTCGCTATCACGAAAAACATAGCAAGCAATTTTTTTTTTGTAGCCTTGCAAGGCGTGTCCCTCTCTATATAATACACCCCAAAGGCAACCCGGTATGTCAGGTAGGACTAAAGGATAAATTATATTATTTTCTTTTAATTCTTTTGTATAAATAGTTACAAATAATCTGATATTATGTTTCAAGACCATTCTGAAAAGTATTGTGAATCAAATGTAGATTCCAAGGTATAACAATTTTTTTTTATAAATTTTGGGGTGTGAAATATCCCAATTTTCAAACAGAGGATAAGTTACCTTTTTAATAGTATTTTTCATATTAATTTAAAGATGAAGTGCAATGGAACCGCCTAATGGAAGAATTGTTTACTTGGTGGATATTAATTAAAGTAGAATCAATCACTTTCCAAAATATATTTATTAAGTCCTTCTTTTACTTGACAATGATGAATGAAACTCACCTTGAACACTTTCAACAAATAAAGGTTTGGTATTCGAATAAACCATTCATTTATTTAATATGACTCAAGCTTCAACCTGACATTAAACTAACAATATTGATGTTCGATAAAAAAAAGGCATTATAAATATATAAATAAAGCCTTTGATGTGAGTAAGAGTACATCACATACTATTCCAGACATTTTTGTAAATAATTAATGATTCAAAAGCTCTCATTTTTTCAATGGTTCCTAATAATGACATTGAGTATAAAAATAGTATACTGCACATAGAACTGACACAGAAAATATTTGTATACACAATCTGCGGTCTTTGAAACCGTGTTATGTAGATACCTCCTGTATATACGTTAGGGTCTTTCAAAAAATGAATTTTCTCATAATATCAGAAGTCATGCATATTATCCTGGTTAAAAGTATCAAAAGGCCCAAGTATATGCCTCGAACTTAAATTTAGACCCATATAAAGTGCCTTAAGTAAATATTGGAAAATAAAGGAAGGGACCCAAAAACTTGTAGTAGTATTTCTAAATTACAAAAAACGTGACTTTTTTTTAATTAAGTAAAGGCAACATAAAACCAATTTGTGATTTGTTTTAATAGTATATTTAACTATATTTTTTAATTCATATGTCCTCCTTCAACAGCAATAACAACCTAAAAACACACCGCAAACCAATTGATAGCTTTTGACAATGAAGGCTGTGTCCATGGCTACAACACTGTTATATTGGCAGCTCCATGTGAATCCAAATTTGAATGTAAGGTGCGGCATATATTTTTCTCCAAGATAATCAAACTGAAAAAGACCAAAGTGTTAAGGTCATGGCTGAAAGAGGGCCACGTGGATGCAGGCAAGAAGTCCATCATACTAGTGCTTAAGGAAATGTAAGACATTTAGATTCAGCATACAAATTTCAACAGCATTACCATCATTTATGGAATACCTGATTTTTTATGGAGTCAGGAGTTTGAAGATATTCAAGGTCTTTCCTGTTTTTTCGGCCCCGACACAGGTGCAGAGGTACTGCATTTTTTTTTTTGTTACTCCTATATTTTTACACTTAGAGACATGAATATTTGCAAAACTTGTTGATTTTGGTTTCAGCGGTTTTTTGTTTCCATAATGAAACCTAGTTATAAAAAAATTAAGTTAGATAAAATTTTATTTAGACGTTGTATCTAGGGCTTAGTAACCACTCTGTAAGCCCTACTTTTTTAAGAGGTTATACAAGAGAAAAAAAATGCAAATGTACTCATATTTTCTTAAATTTGTAAACCGATTATTAAAATTCAAAATCATCCAAAAAATAAAGAATATTTTTTTATGCAAAAATGATATGTATCAAGTAATTGTTGACTAAAATACCCATAAAATTAATATGTATTACAATTTTAAGTTTTGTTATGCATGCAAAATATACTAAAAATGAGCATATTAGATGTAGAATAGCTCGTTTCATTAAGTTTTTTTAAATAAGAAAACATATATATGTTACAGTTCACTATAAATATTTTATTTTAAATTTAAAATTTGAATATGTTCACATTTTTCTAATAAGAACCCGCATAATCTCGTAGGTCGTAAACGAATAACTGGGTCTTATGGGCAAATTATTAGTTGTATTAAGTTTAAATTAAATTAATCAATTGTTAAGTTTGAGTTAAGGATTTTTTCCCTTTTGAATTTGTATAATCAATATATACATAAAGGGGTTGGGTCAGTCTAACTCAGACATTAAAATATCTGTTTTGAAATCGGTCTTCTCCAACTTCGGGGAGAATTGGATGTAATATTGTTTTGCAACGCAGACAAACTTCACAAAAAAATCTATAGAAAATGAAGCTGATAAATTATATTTTTTCTGTATGGAGTACATAGAATTATCCTTCAATTTTTTTTTCCATAAACGTGACGGAGGAAATTGGTGGGAATGATAAAAAAGATTACAGTATATATATTCAAGAGGAAAATTGGGTTACGGCCATGTTGTGTAGAACTCTGGTGCGTCTAAAATTCGGTAAAAAATATTTTTCAACCGAACAACTGTCTTAATCATAAGAACGTAAGGCCTTGATGGATGAATAAATATAAAATTTAACAGTCTATTTAAAACAAACAAGAAATAAAGAGTCACCCCGGAGCTTTGGTAATAATGATGTGGATGCTCTTCCTCGAATGTTGCAAATATATCATGAAGACGGTCGAAGTCTGATCAAAGATGACAAACGCCCAAATAATTGTTTTTCCTTCTATATATACAATTAAAAACATTATTTATGCATATAAAAAACACGCTATATGTTTATGGTTCTGTGTTTTATTCTTTTAAATGTTGATTAAATTGCAATAAACATATTAGACAAAAAATGCATTAAGACCCAAATATAAGAAATATGAATATATTCGCTCAGGTACAGTGTTATTTTTTATGTGGGAGGCGGGGGGCTTAGCCCCAAAATTATCAACACCTTTAAAAGTAATAAGCTTATTTCATACATACGAGGGTCGTCCGAGAAGTTTCCGACCTCAACGTGAACATGGCGAAAATACTCAATAAAAGCTAGTCACATCTATCTAACATCTCTTGATAGTTACTTAAAAAAGTTTTTAGCCACTTCGGACATGCATTTGTTATGTAACAGTCGTTTGAGGGAGTTAATGTGAATGATACGGTGAAAATAGACAAATTCAAGTATTATGAACTGTTATTTCATAATTTTTTTTAGAGTGCAACCTTTAAATGTATTCAAACAATAGCAAACATTGGAAGGCTTGTTATGTTCAAATATTACGCGTGTAAGTCAATCCAACTCGGGGTACTTGAGCCAATAACGAAAATAAGTGTTTTATGAACAGGCAAGCTCTCCTAGGTCCCTCCATCCTCACTCTCTCCTTTTCTTTCATAATAATAAAACAATGCTTCATTTAGCCTGCAACGGGAGCCCCTCTGTTAGTAATAAATATAATTAAAGTAAACAAAAATAGTGTATGCTAGTATTTTTAAATGGCACCCTCTGATTTTTTTTATACATCCTTTTATTTTATTGAAAATATAATTAATCGATATTTATAATGACTTTTGAATTGATACTTATATATATTTTTTAATCTCAAGTACCCGCTGGAGTGCCTCCAAGTACCCAAGGGGTACCCGTACCCCCATTTGAGGATCACTGTTCTAGTCGATTGGATTGCCCTTTAACTCCCTACACAATATTTAATCAGACTCTTACAACATTGTAGTAAATAACCGATATTTATCTTGATATTTAATGTTATAAACGATATTAATGTTTGCACATGCTATATCATTAAAATCAAAGGAGATTCTTAAATAAAAACATGTCGATGACTTGCAATCTGGATGGTATGCAGCATTTCTTTGATCCATGCGATCGATTCCACAATGCCTCTGTTGTTCATCTTTACAATTGTAGGACAACACTTTTGTGAACCATTCGTTCAGATAGACTATCATTGGTCTTACTCTATATTATTAGTCACTCATATTAATTTTGAGATTATTATCAAAATCAAAATTTCGAGGTATCTTATATAACGACTTGAAAATAGGGTTGAGGGGTCAATGAAACATCCTATACGTTCATTTCTGTGATAACTCTTTATTAGCTATAAATTAAGTATCAGAGTAATTTAATAAATTGTTAATGTCTTCTTCAATTGCACCGTCTACTTTGTTTCAAATGCTATAAATTTTGTGACAAATATTGCTGCTAAAAAAGGTTAAAATATCTTTTTTTCATTTATGAAAAACTCTCAAATTCAAATTCAATAATAAAGTATTCACAAAAAATATAGGTACGTCCATGTTTTACTTACTAATTTGTCCTCCAATAAAGAGTACTTTAATAAAAATACTCGAATAAAAAAAAACCAAAGATACGTTTTTAATCCCGAATAAATTTTTAAATCTAATAAAAAAGAAAAAATTAACAGTGTCCCAACAATTTTAAACAGTCATAACTAATGCATATTTCATAAGAGCATAGCGAAATTTTCAACAACTATTCCTTATACAAGACAATTATTAAATATTATCTTTAAAATGCAATTTTATCAAATTTCCAAATAATGTGATATTTTGAAGACTTATCTAGAACAAACTAAATTTTCTTTGATAAATTTTTATTTATAAATTTTAGAGTTATACTATTAATCTTTTTAATTAATTAAAAATATATTTAATATCATAAAAAATAATGCAATGATGAATGAATGAAAATATGGTACACAAGTGTCCGTCGATGCGAAAGGTCTGTATTACATTTATTTTTTCAGCATTATCTTGATTAATACACCAAGAAGATGAAGAATTATTCTTAAAGGTCACAAAAATTATCAGAACAATAACTTAATTATTTATTTGTTAGGCTGTTTTGACGCCATATAAAATATCATAAATCAAATATAGGATTTTTTTAAAACTTTCTGTCTCATCGTATGATATTGATTTTTCATCAAATTTCATCTAAGTTTCTTAATAATGTTTAATATATTTGGCATTTCAAATGTTGAGCTATGAAGAATGATGTTGACACTTTTTTATTCAATTCCGTATTCAGTGATTATTTCGTGAAGAATTGTGACTGATATTTCGGTCCCATACCATAAATCAAAATTTAATTGTTTCCAAATCGTGGACCGATTTTTTATGTCTCAATCTATGAACCAATTTTCTTCAATATCCTGATTAATGAATTGTAAAGATATTATTTCATAAAATTGTCATTAATATTTCATATATAATATCAGTCTAACCGATTTTTGTAATTTCGAACTGTACTTTTATTTTTTTTTAATTTTTGGGACCAATCTAGATTTTAATATATTGAGAACGTTCCAAACTGAATCTCTTTAAAGGATCAAATTATTCCAGTCCACGTAAATTGATAAAGATTTCAGACAGGTCAAGGGTGTTTAAACTGAAATCAACAATAATTGAGAAAAAAATATTCGACTGAGATAGATATGTACTTGTTAAAATATTTACGTACTCTCTAATGTCCTTTATACAGAGTTTGAAACAAAAGTATGATTTTTTTTTACAAATCTACAAACAAATCTAATTGTGCCTTGGATAGTTAATAAGTTTTGATAGTTGCATTTAAAGGAAACTGTGACTAATGTCTTGAAATCTATAATACGATCTAGCATTACTTCAACTGAGGTAAACAATACCAAAGAATAAGTTGTTTACATTGACACAAAATAATAAATCTGTATCCTTGGGTTGAGATGCTGTGTTTTACTTGTCTAAAACGACATATATAACAAAATAATATTTTTTTTGGGTTTGTAAAAGCAGTATTTCATATACAATCTATAAGTCTTGAAGGTTTCATAAATATACACAAATCCCAGCAAAAGCTTTATGAAAAAGTATAATTTTTTTCATTATGATAAAAAATGATGAATGTATTGGACTTTAAACGAAAAGTCAGTTTTATGTCCTTTTCTTTGATTAGGAAAAATATACAGAAAAAAAGACTATATATTTTTTTAATTTATAAACATAAATCAATAAAAATATATTTTTTTCTTTTTATTAAATTTTTGAAGGGAAAAAACTTTAAATCATGTATATATGGTAAAAAAAATTATTTTCCTGAATTTGCTCTCTGTAAGCCATACAACCATAAATTTCGGTTCAAGAATCCAGGTGAATGTGCAAAAAAACATAATCTCTATCCAATGGCAGAAAAAGGTGAAATATTATTGATAAGTATGATCAAGCAAATAAATTTTTAGCTCTTCATAGCAAAATGTATTACAAATACTAACATATTTGTTAAATTTTTAGAAAGGCTTATCAATTATCCCATGTTCCATATTAGAAGTAACCCTTCATGAAAAACAATAAAAAAGGATCAGCAATGCTTTAATCGGTATTTCAAAAGCTTATGTTACGCCTTGGATCAAAAAAAAATTCCAAAATGATTCCATCATTTGGCAACAAGATAGTGCTTCATGCCGCATCTTTCTAAATGAATTATTTAATGAGTGTTGTTTTAACTATGGAAATTGGAGTAACTGATTTTGATCACAAAAATACATCCTAAATAACATATTTCAGGCTTTTTTATTTCTTTATATAGAAAAAAGGCAATATATTATGAAAAAATACTTTTATTAAAGGATTAGTTACAAAACAAGAGTCTAAACCATTATGTTATAAAAACTACAAATATTTGTTAGAATTTAATTTAATTTCTACATAACATAATTCAATTATAATCTTATTAGTTTTTTGCATTCTTTTATTTAACTATTTTCTCATTATAGGAAAATAGATTTTTTATAAACAAAAATTTTATCACACGGGTGGGACAGCAAAACGTGGTCTGTTAATTTAAAATTAAAATGTTTATTTTCTCATTAGTCAGACAAAGTTTAGTGATTATTTTTTGATATTCTGCTTGTGCCGTTCTTTTTACATAGACAATATAAAAAAATCATTTACTCCTATGTTCAGTATTCTAGTAGCCTGGTTTTGTACGTTGGCCAAGATGAAAAAAATAATAGAGAAGACCTTCACAGGATGTCAGGAATCGGAGGGCATTATTTAAAAAGGAATACGAAGTTCCTGTGAAGTTTGGAGAAGAATAGAAAGGAGAATCCCTCATTGTTGATGAATAGCCTCGCCAACGACATCTCTGTGACTCATACAACAATCAGGAGGGCTATAAAGCACTCTCTTTCCACAAGCCACAACTCCTTCTGACAGAAGGAATGAAAGCCAGGAGGCTCGAGAGGTGCAAGAAAATACTCAAATAGCTCAAAGCAAATGGGTTAATTGTGAAAATTTTCTCGGACAAGAAGATTTTCTTAGTTGATCAATTCCACAACTCAAGGAACAACTGTTGGCTTCAAGAAATAAAAGAAAAAGTTCAAGAGGCTTACCGTACCAAATATCCGACCCAAAAAATGGTCCTCGGTACAGTGAACTCTGATGGAAAGAAGAAGCCTCTGTTTTATTAACAGAAACTGGACAGAAAATCGGCCAGGAGGCCTACAATAAGCTGCTTAGATACAACATCTTGCCCGGGCTGAAGACTAAAAACCAGGAAAATCCAAAAGTTTTGCACAGATAACAAGGCTCGATTCCGGTCCAAAGAGATATGCCCCACTTCCTCACAAGATTTGATCCACTGTACTTCTCCTTTTGAGGCACTTTGGAGAGAGGAACCTACAGGGCCGCACAACCAAATGTGGACTCACTGAAGTCCTCCATAGTGGTTGTATAGGACAACGTGTCAGAGGAGTTTTTCATCAACTCCTGCATGGCCTTCAGGCGACGTGTAAAGGCTGTGATTGATAATGAAGGTGGCCTAATTGAGTGAATTTTTTTTGCAAAATCCTTGTCTCCTCCATGTTATTTTAAGATTATGTTTTTCCTATAATTGAAAATATAAAATAATAATGTATTTCTAAATCCATCTCTGCAGTCCTCGTTTTGCTGCCCTACCCTGTATTTTATGCTTTCGACATTTAAATGTCATTGACTTCCACATAGAAATTTGTATAATGATCTATAATCATCTTATTTGTTGCTGTATAATTCATAAGCATGAGGACACGGCTCAGAATTATTATCCGTTGACAAACAGACAGAAAAACTTTGCGGCTTTGCTATATCTGTCCGCAGAAATGTATTTTCTCAAAGTTACTACAAATGTTAGGGTGATTTTAAGCTCACCAATACTCCTCTAATGTTTCAGTCAAGGTTTCTAAATCGTAAGCGTTATCAGTATGTAAAAAAAGAAACCCCAAAATGAACATGGTAACTATGGCTACTTAAATACCTTTTGGAATAAGAGGAGCTTAGCTGTTTGACGTTTCATTAAATTAGCTGTTAGGAGCTGTGAGTTGAAAAAAATAAACACAAGTCTCACCCTGTATCAAGCAAGGGCATAAACAGGCATTACCCCACTGTCGATCCTAGAATGCCCGTTGTTGGGAATCCCTCACCCACAATAGATCTGCAACAAGTCCTATTGTGTCTATGGAGCATGAAAGAAGCATGCCTGAAGTGTGATTATAATTCTTGCATTCTTGAATTCATTCTCTGAGCTCAATAAGGACTTACACTTAAAATTCTCCCGCATATCCTCACTTAACTCACCTTGATTCATGAGTATATACACTTTTTTTCATGTATTCTCTTTTCTCAAGCATAAAATAATTATGATATCACTTTATGCATGTATATTTCATTCTCTATAGACACAAGATCCGAATTCGGGATCCTACTCTCGAGATGGATTTCATTTCATACTTTTTTATTAGTACTGCTTCCTTTTTCTTCCACTTTTCTTCACTTCCTAGCTATGACAGTATATTGAATTTTCTTATGAGCTCATTTCAAAAATAAGTTATATTCTTGAAATATTGCTTTGGTCTTATCTCAAAATGACAACAGTTTGGAACGTGTTTGGGGGAAGCTTTAAAAAAATTCAAGTTAATACTTTCAGCTATCAAATAAAATACTTTTAAACTGTCTGAATATATTCATTTTGAAGCATCTATTTTCAACTTTTATGAAAGATAGCTCGAGTAATAAGCATGAAAGAGGCATTTTAAAAATTATTTGTAGAATGTTTATTATTAGAACTTAAAAATAATTACATAATTCTATCTGTTTAGAACTAGAAGATTTAACTCCACTAAGTTAATCATATGCTGTTCTGTGCTTAAAAAAGTGTTATTTTTTGTCGATAGTGTTACTCAATCATTTTTGACAAGCCAAGGTCCATTTATAATCTCCCACCTTTAGGTTCTGTGATACTGATATCTATATATACTTTTTATTAAGCCCCAAGTCTTATGATCATAAGAATTTGATAATATTTGAACATCAGTCCTACTCTGCATGTTCTTCTCTTTTCTCCTCTTCACCTTCTCTGCATTCACGATGTACCTATATAATCTAAACCAGGACTATTTGTTTTAATCTGAAATGGATGTAGATTTGTATATTGTCTCAGCTTGTTGGTAATGTACCTTTGCTGCGTTTTATAGAGAGATCTTGAGAGTTATTGGTAACGTACATGTTTTCATTGACGGTTTCGACGTTTCTTTGGGGTTAAAGAGGAATTAACTCTTTTTACAGAGTTGATAAATATTGATAGTATAGTATGCCTATTGATTACTTCTGGAATTGACAGACTTTTCTATCCCTCAACTAACAGTCTTACTGAAAATAAATAAACCTTTGAAAATCTGTAACTTTGACTATATCCTTCGAGCATAACTTATTTGAATGGCCTTAGCAATTCAATTCGAACATTGCTTCCTGGAATTATCGTATTCCAGTTTTACAATCTGTCCTTTGGCTAGGTAAAATATCTGTATGTTTGAAAGTTATCCAACTGCGTCGTAAGTGATTGAACCACCAACCTACTGTATTTTAAAAATATCAATTTTTTCATCGAAAAAGGAAATGTTAATCTGAAGATCTAATACTACAACGTTTCTTACACATCTGTAAGTGGTACTTAAAAGTTACTTAAACATTGGAGGTATATAAGATCATAAATGTCCAAAAGAGCTAATTAGAATTCAGAACATCAGTAGGAGGCAAAAGTAGTAGTGTTAGTGTCGACAGATAATAAAGAAGTGGTGAGTAATTCATCTTATTCGTAGTATGACACTGTCTTGGTTTTTCACTTGGAAAAAGTAAATACTAATCCCCTTTTTGACGTTTTGGAATACAGTTATAGAATCATAGACTTCCAAAGAATACTTGGGGCTCGTCATATGAAAGGCTTGGAATAGTTAAAAATAAGTTCATGATCCATTTCATTAATGTTTCCTTTATTAATAAAAAATGGAGTCCAAGATGTAACGGATTTCTACAATATGTATAGTAGTAATATTGTGAAAGTACATTTTATATTTACAGTATACATACGTACATGTAAAAACATGATATGACTTGTCAAATCGTTCCTTCCATTCGTAAACTGGAATATTATACACTCCTTGTTTATAAAAATGCATCTTATTCTTTTATATCGACCTTTTATTGACAGTACTTTTTAGTATGCTCTTAATATTAGATCACATTATGTGTAATTAATTAATTTTCTGATAATGTCTTGTTTAAGATTTATTCGTAAATAAAAGTTTAATACTAAATTGATTTGTTTAAAAGTTGTTACTTTGTTTTTCCTTTTAATTTCTTGGATTTTTTTTTCTGTTTTAACTAAGACATGCCATGGTAGCTACAAAATAAACATAATGGATATTATTCTATACAATACTTGCAACTTCAGCAAAACAAATGATCACTAATTGGTTTTCTGAAATTCACAGTAACTAATGCATCTTTTTTTATTTAATAAATTAAAATTAAGAATTATAAATTATTTTAATTTCTAAACATTTTTGAAAAAATATATTTTTGAGTATTTTTGGAACTGTAAAAGTATTTACTTTTTAGAATTACTTTGTTGTTAAAATTAAAATACATGGTCATAATATTGAAAATCTAGAGTATGCCATATTTTTTGGTTAGACTTCAAAAATAAAAAATTCTATATTTGGGTAAATTACCTTATTGCAAAAAAAAAAAAAAAGATTTTGTACTCAAGTAGACTAGTATGTAATACACACAACTTCAATAAAATGTCCGTATTTTTCCCAATTTGATTTACTAAAAATCTACATATATTGGTTAAATGATCAATATAGTTATAATATTCTTTATGCAATTTCTAAGACAGAATAAATCACCTGCAAAATCGTTTTTTCAATTTGCTGAATCTTCTGGTCACCATAAGATTAAATATTTTTTCAGATATTATTATCTTATTTTGTAAATATCACATTCAGCTCTCAGAATTAATATATAATTTATATTTGTAGATAATATTTTATAAATTATACCGATTATATAATAAACTTGTCAACAAAGTTTTTTTTCCTTAGATTAAGATGCTGTATTTTTGATAAGTTATATCTTGAGAAACATGAAACAGATTGGGCAGCAATGACTCTATTTGAAAAATATTTTTTGTTACATCTACCTGATTTAATGTTATTTTTCACATAAAAAAAAAAAAATATTAAATGTACATTGTAGATTTATGGATTCTGATGAATAAATCAGAATCACAGAAAATGTCTAGTTATAGTAACGAAATGCATTGACACTTTCTTTGAAGCCAGAATAAGTTGCTCATCTTTGATCACAATAAAACAAAATCATAATTTGTCGTAAAGTACACATTCATAATAAATAAATGATTTTTTTTAGAAATTTCCTTTTTATAACAGCTATAAATTGATTTGTTGCTTGAAAAAATATATTTTTGAGTATTTTTGGAACTGTAAAAGTATTTACTTTTTAGAATTACTTTGTTGTTAAAATTTAAACACATGCTCATAATATTGAAAATCTAGAGTATGCCATATTTTTTGGTTAGACTTCAAAAATAAAGACTTCTATATTTGGGTAAATTACCTTATTGCAAAAAAAAAGAAAAGATTTTGTACTCAAGTAGACTAGTATGTAATACACACAACTTCAATAAAATGTCCGTATTTTTCCCAATTTGATTTACTAAAAATCTACATATATTGATTAAATGATCAATATAGTTATAATATTCTTTATGCAATTCTAAGACAGAATAAAGTAAAAATAACATTACTTATGTAATGTCTGACAAATTTTGAAGAAATAGTCTCCTGACTGTGTATTCTACTTGTTTTTTCCAAATACATAAGCTTAGCAAAGCCAATAAAACATCACTTTGTATGAGATATATATTTAAGAATTTTTGTCTCCGGATACCTTTTTTTCGGTATTAATAGGGGTTTTACCCCTACAGGAATTCCTTCATTTCATTAATTCATAATATAAGTTTCCTTTTATCATATATTACAAGTGGTAAACAGAAATCCATTATTTTTAATCAATTTTTCTTTAAATTGTCCTGTCATTAATGCTTGTCATCTTAGCAAACTCAACAGTATTTACGTGACGGTCAGACTCGACAATTTCCATTATTCATCCATATTTTGTACATTAAAATTACCCAAGATAAAAATTGAAAAAATATTTGTTACATTATTTAGATCAGAAACAGTAAAAACTATTTAAAATTTCAGCGTCTTACTTGCGTTATCGCATTTGTCGAAGAAAAACTCTTAAATAATGCGTATTTCTCTTTGCTCGTGTTCAACTTTGACGCTCGTTTAACAAAACTGAATCAAACACTAACAAAACTTTGCGACAGTATTTTTTTGTACGAAATCTTATCTATTAATGCCGTTTAATATCAACCGATAGAAAATAAATTAAAATATTAAAATTATTATATTGGAAAAATAAATTATAATTCACCTTTATTATTTATAAAAATACAATTTTTTTGAGGGTCGTATCGGCCTATGGGTTTCTATAAAGATGAACTTCTGGCTCTATAAAACAACCTTTTTATACTTGTATTCAAAAAATCGTTATTTGATGCCCTTTTCTTGGTGCAATTTGATCCATTGGCACTGCAAAAAATATATTTCTGAATATTTTTCCTAGCTAACTCACTTTAAAAAAAAACAACATTAGATTGGTAGAATTTCATGTCTACAACTCTAGATAAATTAGGCGATCAGATTTAACATTTATTCAAACTAGAAAAAGACTTTCTCAGCTGTACTATATAAAGGATTCGTTGCAAGTATGTACAAAAGTTTACCTAAAGAATCCTGCTTTCCCGGGGTATCCCAGAACTTTACAACTATATCATATTTAGTATTTTATTATATGTATTAAGAAATTAAACGTTGAATACATATGAATGGATTGAGATAGCACAGTGAGCAACGCACTTGTGTGAAATGATTCTGTATAACTAGAATTGATATCTATGTTACGGGGAAAAAAAAAAAAAAAAAAAAAATGAGCAGAAGGCGAGGATGTAAATACGATGATACTAAAATAAGACTCTATATATGTACTTTACTATGCATTAAAAATATTCAAACAACAAATAGGCGAGAATTCTTCTTATAGAGGGACATGCTATCACAAGGACTACTTAAAATAAATAACGAAGAAGAAAGAGAATTAATCAACTCTAACATTGACTAAAGTGGAGTAGTTATTAATAACAAATATACCTTTAAAAAATAAAAAATGATTAATGTGTGTGCTTTTTCTTATTTTTTGTTCCTTATTAAATAGGTTGTCGTAATGTTAACTTCTTCTTTTGCAATAAACACTATGACCTAACTTTAATATATATTGTTTTAAAAATGCAAAATGAAATAAATACCATTTGCGTCAAAAATCCTTGTATACCTTTTAGACAGATAATACCCTTTAAATTTCTGGCGTAAAATTAAAAGAGAGAAATAACAAAAAATCCAGTTTCCTTTTAGGTGCTTATTGAAGATATAAAATCAGCCGTAGGTCTTTCAGGAGTTCTAAAATACAGAAATGGAAAATTTTGTCAAAAAATCGTTGTGCACATCAAAGCCGGTGACAATCCCTCTGTGATTGCACGTAACTTCGGGATCAGTAGTAACACTGTATACAACGCCCAGAAGCTATACAAGGAAACGGAATCCTTTGTCAATCGTCATAGGTAGGGAAGACCAAAGTTATTTAACTCAGAGTCACTTATAAGAATTGTGAAGGCAAAGATAGACGCAAACCCTCGTGACAACATCCATCAAATGACCAGGCACCTCAGGGCTCGCTAAAAGGCTTCCGGGCGCATCATTAAGGAATATTTGGGTCTCAAATCTAGGGATGTCACGAAGTTTTAGGATTTGACGACTTTACACGAACAAAAGAGGCAGAAACGATCCAAAATCCTTTTTAATAAATTTAAGAAACCTGATAGGAAAGTCCTTATTGAAAAAATTTTCGCAGTTGACTCAGTCAGCAACTCCTGCAGCCTTAGTTACACCGCCAAGAATCCCAAAGACGACCCTCCCGACGTAAAATTCACTAAATGTTCGAAATACCCAGCCAATGCCATGATGCTCGGTTTCATTTTTTCAGACGGTAAGGCGTTTCTACCGGTGTGGATAAAAGGGAACTTGGTGGCCGATGAATATAAAATTGTATTTGCCAAGAAGCTGTTTCCCCCTTCAGTGCAACCTACGGCATTAGAAATGGGGTATGGTCACAAAATGGAGCACCTTGCCATACTTCCAAGATCCCCCAAACGTATTTGAGTAACAAATTAGGGGCTGATGGCGTTTGGTCCACGGAGATGTGGTTGCGCAAATCCCCCTAACTTCACCCACTATACTACTATGTCTGGAGTGCCGTGGAGAAGATGGAAAATGCCCACCACCACAGTAGCGTGGAGGTCATGAAGGCCAAGGTGGAGTAGGAATGGGTCAACATTCTGGCAGACACCCACAGGAAAGTTTGTCGTAAGTTTTAACCCCACTTGGAATTTGTTTTGCGGCAGAGGGCTTATGACGCATACAGTATATAAGAATTGAAATATAAATATAATATATTTTCTGTACTAATGCTTTTTTAAATATAAAATGTTCTGCTATTGTTTGCGGTAATTAATGTTATCTCCCCAAAATCAAATAAGAGACAGGTGATATTAACAAGATTTTTAATTCAGTAGTACCCTATATATTGCTCCTGCCTTTTCCTCGAGCTTGTGTGTACTGGTCTTTTCCACTCTTTCTATAACTCAATGTACGTAGGTTTGATTTATACAAAAAATATACAATATAGGTGTAGAGGCAGCATAAAAGGATCCTTGAAGTTTTTGAGAGAAAAAGGAGAAAATTCATTTTTTCTTCCCTAGATATTTATACTTTATTAGAAATTGAATTATGTCACTCAATTGGAAGAGTAAATCCGCAGTGTATATTTTTTCTTCCGGTCAACATTTGACCATTTTAATGCAGCCCGGGAGGGGGGGTGAAATGTTAATAGAAATAAATACACTGTGTAGTATATAAAACTAAATTAGTGCATTGTTCTAGGATTACAGAGCTATAATCTCATTTAGAAATATAAAACATTATTAGCCCCTGCTCCAATAATAAATCGCAACTATAACGTTGAAACTGTCCGTAACGCTATATCAATGGAATACCTTTCTTTCTTTGCAACCAGATGCTCCCATCTTGAGGTAATGACAGAAAAAGATACCAAAAGTGGGTTTTTTATGTCCAGTTTAGTACCCTTGACTTGTTTTGGTGGTTGCCACTCAGAAAACCAGGCTTCATATAATGTTGGAAATGGAAACGTGGTTTTGAGCATTGTGTTAGCGATATCTTGGTATTTTTCCACGATTTTAATCCAGAACACCGACAGAATTGTTGTCTTGGACATTGTTTTAAGACTGCCATCATTTGCTATCTCCAGAAGTTAGTCTCCTTATTGCAAGGATATTCTGGATTTAGTTGGTTTGTTACAAATAGGTGACGTATACATTTCTTGCCTATTCGTAGAAGGATACGTTCATTTCCTCAATAAAAGAGTGGTCGACTTACTGGGACTATCATAGAAAGGGACTTAGTACTCTATCTGCTGTTGGCGCGAGAAAAATAAAATATTATGCTTGAATGCAAATAACAATTGAGTGCAGAAAACATGAAGAAGGCTTATAGCTCGCTGCCTGTGAAATTTGATGAGCCAATGAAAATTTACAACAAAAAAAAAAAAACATTAACAAATACCTCACAAAATTAATTATCTTTCTAATTTCAATTTATACTTAATATTTGCTTCTTCTCCTACTAACTGTAAATAAAGTAGTAAACATACTTTATTATTTTCCTAAGAAATAAAACAAAGTTATCTAAATAATTCTTTTTTACCACACTAATGATTGATCGATGGACCCGTACCAATCAGCAGCCCAAAATTTGGGGACCACTATTCAAGACAATATTGTAAAAATACATAAGATTCACATTATTAATTATTTAGTTACAGGATCCAGTAATTAAGACACGTGTTTCCTAGAAAATGAGAAACTCTAGTATATAAGTACGCATTTACTTACCACACTAATGATTGATCGATGGACCCGTACCAATCAGCAGCCCAAGAGTTGGGGACCACTATTCATAACAATATTGTAAAAATACATAAGATTCACATTATTAATTATTTAGTTACAGGATCCTGTAGTTAAGACACGTGTTTCCTAGAAAATGAGAGACTCTAGTACCTATATAAGTACGCATATACTTAAAAGAATAACAATCAATTGATAATCAGATTATCAAAATACATTTTTGATTTGACTGCGTATTCCTTTCTATAACTTCAAAAATGAACTTGAGAGCAAATTTTTGTTAGTAATTAGAATATTTGAAGAATTTTTCTCTTGATTATGTTTCAAATAATTTTTAATTTATTTTTCAATTACATTGAAATAACTAGCAAATTTATTTTGCAATTAAATCATTCTTTTCTAGTAGTTTTTTTAGAAATTTATATATTTGTTCTTCAGTGTAAATATTTCAACTAATTTATTAATTTTTTCAAGAATCGAATTGTACCTACAAGACAGTCTCCAGAGTCTAAGAAGTTTTAATGACAATAAATTCCATTATATAAAGAAACTCTCATTATTTTCTTTATCAATTAAAATCAACATTATTAATAATTAACTTAAATTAATGAACAACCTCCTTCAACAGACACATTTAACTCGAGTTTTGCTTTTGCAAATAAATGTAAAACAACATTATTTTACTTCTTGTTTTATATGAAGGATTGATGGAGTTCTAAGACCCAAGAACTTTCTCACGTGCTATATTTTCTATAATTGGCAATCTGAACCGTGAATTTTATTTTCCAAATCATAATGTTATAGTTATTTTATAATTCTTAAGGAGATAACTACCATTTATTTAGGAATGACTTTAGGTTGATAAAAAAAAATTACAATAAATTATAAAGTAAGAACGGAACAAATCAAATTAAACTAAAAGTGGAAACATAATCATAATTTAATGTATCATTACATTTTTTAACTTCACCCTGTAGCTAAGTTAAAATCAAATCACTTGTGTTATCGAGTTTGTCAAGGGATTTTGCAGAATTCATCCGGCATTAAATAGGATAGGGTGGTCAGGGGCGATACCTAATTGATCCAGACGTACTTTTTTAATAAACAACTCGGCAATTCTCCCGGAATCTTCCAGACAAAGTGATATCCTGACCACAGAAAGAAGTTTTATTTTATCCTTGGAGCGCAGTAGTTCTTCCTTTCCATCAACCTTGAAAACCCCCTGTAGTTTAATGATTTCAATAGGGATTCATTGTTAAATTATCCCAACCCCCAATTGTGAATGGAGGCCCCAATTCTGCATTTTGATATGTAGGGTCTTGTTTTACTCCAGAAGAAGTACAAATAAGATATATCTTACGAGAGGTATCCTTATTAAATTGAATGAATCTCTTCAGATATGTTACCTTATTAATAATAATTGTATTCTAAATCCTGACTTTGCCCGGAAGAATCAGCATGAGGAAAAAGTAAAAATTATTCAGCTTGTTACTCGTTTCTTTCTATAGCAACCTCTCCTCCTGAGACATCAATATTTTACCCCCCAGAGAGTGGAGAATTGTGGAAAACTACCTCTGAAAATTTGCTCATCAGACGTAAGGACCTCTGTTATATCGAGATTACTCTTATGCTTGAGTCATTTTAAACTTATCTATTGTTTTGAATGTTGTAATTAGAGACTGAGATAATTACTCTGGAGAATCCTCAAAGAACAATGTGAAGTCGATCTTAATCCTATTTTTTTTGTCAAGGGTTACCTTGAGGTGCACACAAATAGATGTCCTCACACAACTAAGACAAGTAGGAGGGCTGCCATCAAGGAGCACTTTGTATGTAATATAAAAGAACACTTCTTATATATTCTCAGTACACCTGTTCAATTTTTTTTCAAACTTTTTAATATTTGACTCTTTTTCGTTCTCCAGGGTCTATAGAAACTAAATATACCAGATATTTGGATTTTGGACCGTGGCTTTGGCTGCCAAAAGATATCCATTTTCAAAAATAAAGTATGAATAACATTTTTATACAAATTGAAACACAGTTTCTTGGCATTGACTTGATATCCATAAAAGTGCTATAAGATGAACCATTGTTAAGTTATAATCAAAAGAATACAATCACATTTTTTAACCTTTTTTGGGAGCCACTAACAATAAATTTTCAAGGCCCATGCGGCACACATATCTGCGATTCAAATTTCATGGAATATTTAGTTTCTATAGAGCTTAGAGAACAGGAAAAGTCAAATATTAAAAGGTTTAAAAAAAAAACAGTTAAAATTTGAACAGGTCTAATGCTCAAAGACCTTGTCATCAAGGCTTTCTTCCTCTTCAGAGGTCGTATCGAGACTGTGATCGAGGATAATGATTTGTTTATTACTTTGTTGCTTTTAATTTGAAATTAAAATATTAAAATTACAGATTATATGTTGTGTGTTGTAAATACGAGATAGGTTGCGAATTTCATCACTCAGTCGTGTATGTATGTATAAAGTTTGAACTGATGCAGAGAACTTTCAAAATAAACCATGAAATTTGATATTAGATAGTATTTCATGTTATTACCATATTCCAATACCCCCCTTTATCGATTTTTCAATTTTTCAAATTATCCCTTTCCACCCGCTCTAATCTACAATTATTAGCCAATATTATTTACAAATAGAATTATTGGAGCAAATATATCCTAAAAGTAGTTATTGACAAATAAATTAAGCATCTGTATTTTTTTATCCATAGTAGAACTGGGCTATTTTGATATACTCCAATATTTTATGTGTAATAAGTAATCAAATAATAATTTTTGTGAAATTTAAGTATTTCCCTTTTTACATTATATTAATAATAAGAAGCAATAAGTTTGATGCTTGTCCTACCTAAAGAGACTGAAAAAGGAAGAGGACACAAGATGGTTGAAATAAAATTAAACGAAAATTATCTTTAGAAACTATTTTCAAGATTCATTTAACTTAAAGTAGGTGAAATGAGACTTGTGAGGTTGGAGATGCCACTTTTGAAACCAGCAATTAAAAAACTCTTCTTCTCCCCTGCAAGACTCTGTTCAATGAGTTTTTTTTTTTTTTTTTTTGCCCCCTTAGAGCTCTGATACCAACCCTTTTGACTACATCATTTTTTGGGTGTATGTCAAGGGAAAGGCCTTTAGTGTACGCCACCCCAACATCGAGGCCCTGAAAGCTACTAACCATGACTCCATGACAGAGGACTACATCTGGAGCGGGGACTAGGCTTCCTCCGTCTCTTTCTGGAAGCCATCATTGCCGATCAGGGAGGCTACATGAATGATTAAGAGAGGTCTTACTTACATCTATTTGTAGTATTGAATTTGTTGAAACTATATTGTTAATTAATGAATTATATCTTGCTGAAGTTTAAAAGTCAAACCGTTCAGATTTTATTTGATCACACGGTATAATAAAATAATTTATTTAGAATTTCTAAGAAGTTCTACTTTGGTGTAAAAATTCGAACAATCCTGGTGTCCAGAAACACAAACGTTAGTTTCTAAGTACTTTATCCTATATATCCCTTCGTTACTGAACTGGTATATTATACAACCTGAGATTGATAAAAAATGTTTCTACTTCATTTGAATCTACATTTTATCGACTATAACTTTCAGTATTCTCCTGAAACATCAGTTAGAGTATATTGAATTCTTTATTTATCATGATAATACTTCGTATAGAATTTATTTGAATTTTTGTTCTTTTTAATTGAGGTTAACTGAATTCAATTAAATGTTTTTACTAACAGACGTTTGTTTATTTTACCTTATGATTTCTTTGACTCCTTTTTTTTCAAAACTATGATTATGTAAAATTCATGCAACCTCATCAAAAACCTATGGGTACTCATTTTATCTCCAAAATTTATATTAATTATTGTATATTTAATAGAAATATTTGCTTAATTTTTTTTTATTTGGATTTTTGAGCGTATAGATAAAAGAAAGATAATTGATGGAAAGAAGAAATGGACGCCGTTGATAAAAATATTAAATTGCTGCTATAATTAATAATTTCATCAAAAACAGATTGACTTCGGAAAGTTGTATAAAGTAATTAATATTTCACAAAACAAAAATTTAATGCTCTTACTATAAGAATTAAAAATTATATTTCGTTAAACCCCTAACGAATATTTTTAAGATTATTGAAAAAATTAGTATTTACTTTTCTTGATGTCATATTTTTAAACAATTATATTTTGGAGTTTAATTGATATTTATGTGTGTGGAAAAATTTAAATAATCATACAAATATTAATACAATTGTTTCATTGTGTTTCCCATCTAATATAATATATGATATTTATGGGATTTCCTTATTACCCAATTCAATAACTGTGTTATAAAAAGCATATACACTACCTCGGGATTAAGATTGTTATTATGTTGACGTTTTTCCTCTACATCAAAAAGAGAAAGCAGGTGAAAAATAAATCCAATGTTTCAAACACAATACAATAACGACCAAAACTATTTTTTAACTTATTGCACATAATTGTGTATTTTAAGGTAAAATTATTTACAAGAAATTATTTTAATCAATAATTAAGAAAATACACTTCTTCAATATCCTATAAACAGGTAAAAAAATAAATAATTAGTTATAAATGAATATTGATTTATATTTTTCCGTCTCATAGTTATAATTATAAATTATAATATTGTAGAAAGTATGATTTTAATAACAATAAAAAGTTACAGATATTTTTAATTATATGAAAATTTCCCTATAATTATTGAGGAATTTTCGATTACTTATATTTTGTCTGAATGAGAGACTTTAAAAAAATTATCCAACATTAAAAAGAATTCAACATTATATAGTGGTTGGCAGATTGAAAGTTTGCAATATAAAATTTAGGCATTTTTAAACTTATATAAAAAATACCAAGTCTATTTTTCGAAATGCACCCTCTTTTAAACTTTCTTCAGTTAATTGGTTAGTTCATTTAAAAATTTCTGTTGGTAAATATTTTAAACAATCTCGAAAGTTATACAGAGCATATTCAAATACACAGGGTGGATGACTAAAATGATATATAATAGTGAGTACATCACACAATAGTCTAAAAAAACCATGGTTTGGGAATATGATATCATTACTTATAATTGTTTAACATAATTTTTTAAAATCAAAATAGATTTTTCTGTTGAAGCTCATCATTCAATGTCCCTCATTAACAGAATTTTTTTTAGTTTAAAAAAATTATTTTTGGAAATTATAGGCCTGTTACAAAGCCTAATATTCTTTTCAAATGAATTTCACATCAATTTTGACTTCGTTCCTGAAAAAGGCTAATCCAGAAATAATACTGAATCATTTTATCAACTATATAAAAAGAACAAACTTGGATATTTCAACAGCATTTGCTATTAAAGTAATCAAATTTTGTATACTGTCTTACTCCAAAAAGTGGTTTAATTATTGCGTACTCTTTGGCACAATCGAAATAAAGTCAAAAATTATTTTGGATGAACATCGCAAATGTTGTTTGTGCCACACCGTGGATGATTTTACTCATTATTTTCTATACGATTGAAGATCTTTATCAATCGGTTGCAGATCATATAAATGATCATTGTAATTTTAATATATTCTAAATGAGCCATTATAATGCTTTTTAGATAGGAAAGCAAGAAAATAAAATCGATGCAGTCATAACACAAACACAAAATGTCATGCACACAAAGAGAGTTTCGTCTAATTTTAGCATTTCAGATATTTCATCAGTGGTAAAACTTCACAAGACAGTTTAGAAGATGATTAACTTAATGATCACCTTTAATAGCCTGTATTGCGGGGTTCCTTCTGATTTTACATAGTTATTGGTATTATTTTAAGTACTTTTTTATTTTATGTTGTATCATCTAATTAAAAGGCCACTTTTTTTCCCACTCTGCCATTTACTTGTAAATGTATTTTTGCTTTTATAGGACTCCCCTCTAAGTAATTGAATCATAATGTACTATTTGTTAATGAAAAAATTGGTTGGTTTGTTAACTCCAAAATAAAAATAAATATTTGTTATTTCTTTGAATCTACATTTAGTATGCTCCGGAGACAATCAATCAGATTATATGAAATTCTTTATTTATTTTGAAAATGCCTGATTTAGGATTTATTTATTAACAACAGGGTGCGTGGACAAAATCTGCTGCTTCAAAAACAACAACTACAATCTTATTTTATAATATTTATTGATAAAATAAAAACCAATATCTTTATTAGGATATAGAGCAGCTATCTATTCAATGTAGCCGCCAAAACCCGCTCAATGCGGCTATGAAACCGAGAACAGACATTTTGGATCTGCGCTGCTTCTATCTATCTGAATTTCTCCTTGATGCAGGTGATGAGAGACTGCTTGGTGTTATGGGAGGAGCGGTTAGTCATGTTCAGCCATTCTTGTGTCCGCTTAGCTTTGTGGGGCGGAGCCAAGTTCTGCTGTCACATCCACGGCCTGTCTCGAAGATGTGGGGTGGCATGACATGACCCTCATTTGACACGCCCCCAAAAACCATGACAGTGGCTGGACACTTGATCTTCATGACCCTGGGGACGTCTCTGACAATCCTGGTACTCTTCTCCTCCTTCTTCTTCCTGTCAACAACGTCCATCGGGTCCGATGACTCCTCCAGCTGCTTCCTGAGACTTCTGACCGTTCTAACTGGCATTGACAGGAGGCCAGAGATGTCAGCATTGCTTAATTTCATGTGATCACTAAGCATAATCTGAATAGCAGCGCACCTTCGATCTCTCTCATTGAACATACTGACTTTTCTTGGGCACTTAATATGATCCTATTGCTGCAAGTGCTCAACAATAACTGAAGCCTATTACCCAGGAAAAATTTTAACACCAAAAACAGATGAATCAGACATCAGCTGATGGAGTAATGCCGTCTTTAAAATGTGGCAGATTTTGCCCATACACCCTGTATTGTTAATTGAGTCTTAGAGAATTCCTTAAGCTGCTTGGTTTTTTTAAATGTGACATCTTAGGCGTAAGACAGTAGCTACACAAATATAATATTATTCCATATAATACACGGATCCTTATCAAACACTGATGGCTACTAATTTGAGTGCCACAAAGTACAATCAGTTATAATATTTCATTGATTTTCTTATCCAAAATAAAAATGAAATTTTTTACTATAGAAATAACACATTCACACTTCAGTTAAGGATTGTACAGAGTCTCTTTCATCAACTTTTCAAAGAAATAATAATTATAAGAAGAATAATTTATTTTTCTATTGCATAGGGAGATGATTAATAAATTAATGTTCAAGGGCTGCTTGTCATGCTACAATTAAGGAATCAAACCTTATCCCCTATTGGATATTAACATTTTTGGAGTTGTATTATTTTGCCATCGTCACACTCTGAAGCCTTGTTTACATAATAATAAGTAGTAGTATTACTAATACCAATAATAATACTCTTTGTAGTGACCTCGAACAATAATTGAGAAGATTCATATTTTTTCTTTTTAAATAGTCAATAATTGACGATCATTATTGGTCTTAGAGTTAAGAATAGTTAGTCTGGAATTGGGTTTGAGAGATAGATAGATATAGCTTAAAGCACTGGAGTATAACTTACATCCCAACTGATTATAAAAATAAAAGAAAACCGAAATGAACGTGGTAATATTAAGAATTTGAAGAATGTTTTGAAGGAAAACAGTATGGCTGTCGTTACATTTTATAAGATCAACAACATCAATGCCCCATGAAATGAAGGAAATGAATACAAATCTTACATACTAAGGACCAAGGATATTGGCAAATATCACTTTGATATAAATAATCATTTCTACTCCGTATACTGATTTCAAATATTCACAATACTCATTTAAAAAATAAAAAAAATAAGCATAACGTTTTTGATGTTTCACTGATTTTATTAAAATAAAAACAAATTATTACATTTTCATGTTACAAATCAATTTATTCAATGTAAGAGCCCTCTGCCTGTATGACTTGCTCCACCCTGCTCCTGCAGGCCCTCTTCACCAGGTCCTTCTTTATCCTGAGCGCTTGTTCCTTGATGGAGACGATTAAGGAGGCTTTTGTAGTGGGATTCGTCGTTTTGTCCATGCCTCCAACACGCCCCAGAATAAACAGTCAAGGGGACTCAAGTCAGGTGAGTTAGGAAGTCAAGAGCCCTCACTGGAGATGACATCAAAGACCATGAATATTATTGTGAACTTAGTGTTCCTCATCTTTGGAGCCTCTACGGACCTCATAGCCATTCTCCTCTCATGGTGGATTACTTAATATTAACGAACAACTGATTTCCAGATTTTATATCTAATGTCGTCTTTGAGGTGTGAGCGTTTCCGCTAGGCTAATATTCGAAGTCTGCACCCTGTCAACCCTCATTAGTAATATCCATCTTCCATGAGCAAACGCATAAGTTGTTAGTTAGATGTTCACATTTCAAGAAGTAAATAATATTCATAAAAGCTTTATAAAAAGTTAAAATCCTATTTAGGTTGCTCCTACTTTCACGAAATATTTTAAATACGTCTAACTATAAGATCCGTGCATGCTGGTACATAGAATCTTTAAAATAAATGGAAATGATAAATATGAACATTTATAGGTTTTATCATATCTGGTGGTATACATTATTTTTATTTCATTTTCTAGAGTAAATTTTAAACTAGAAGTTTTGTGAGGACATTTATGTCGCAAAATCATATAAATAGGTCTCAGCATAGCCTTCAATTCAATATGTGAGCCTCAGCTCTAATAATTTTATCAATAAGTTACCCAAATCCCTTCTAGACCTGGACTATTGAGTCAAACTCGAGCTTGGTACACTCTTTCTTGATGAAAGCTTCTAGAGACTGGACACTCCTCTGAGGAAAAGCCCACACCCTCACCAAACATAAATTTCTTTAAATTTACTTAGACTGCAATTTATACTATATTTACATAACCAAATATTTTTGGACTCACTTTATTTTCTTTCCTTTTGTACATATAAAAATTTCATTTTGTATAAATATTTATTGAAAAATATTTTTTAATGGAATTAATGTAATTTTGGATTGTTTTACTCTAATTCTTGATTCTTCTTTGTTGAAAATCTTAGGTAAAAAGCAAAAAGTTACAGTTTGCCAATTATGCACCCACTGCAAGAATAACAAAAGTTTAAAAAATAATCAGATTGTATTGATATATTAGCCTTATTATAATAAGCATAATATTTATGTGCCTTTGGTTATTTATTTAAATTTTTATTACCAAATTTCAAGACTAATAAAAATTTGCTATTTTCTTAAAAGTCAACAAAAAATTAATTAATCGGATTTTGCAAAGAATCTTAAAACTTCTTTAAAAGAGATTAGTAAACAAACTTGTTCTTCACAAAAATATGATTTTCCTTTAACTACTATACAAGACTATACAAAAAAGGAACTCTTAATTACTTTTAATTTTCTCATTAGCATAGGAAAGTTAGGTGATTATTTTTTGAAATTTTGGTTCAGCCATCATTTGTGTAGAACTATACAAACCTAAACATTTTGTCATCATGATTGACCAAAAAGCAGCGCGTCTCCAGAAGCCTCGGTTTCAATGTGGACTTGAATAAACATGATGGAGAATAGCCTTCCAAGAAAGCAGAAAGTAGAGGACACAATTTCATGAGGGTTCTGGAGTTCCTGTCCAGCATTGAGAAGAAGATCAATGAATATCCTACCAAATCGTTGAATCACCTCTACAACGACTACTTTATACCTGCTATGACCATAAGGAGGGGCGTTAAGGGAGAATTAGGATTGTCCCCATAGATGAGTTCTCCAGAAGCCTCGGTTTGATTTTGGCCTTGAATAAAGATGATGGAGAACAGGTTTCCAAGAAAGCAGAAAATCGAGGGCAACATTTTACAACTTTAATCCAGACTTCCTGTCCAGCTTGGAGAAGAAGATCAAGGAGGACTCAACCGAACCTATGAATTGCCTCACCATAAACCCCTTCCTGGCTTCTCGTACAATCATGAGGGCCGTTAAGGACGACGTAGGACTGTCCTCAAACACAAGTGCTTTAGAAGCCAGGTTTTCAAGGAAGGCAAGGTGAAAAGTGACGAAGAAAACCTCTCTTGGAATGCAGGAGTGGCAAGCACAATTTAAATAGGGATCTGGAGTTCATGACCAGCTTGGAGAAGAAGATCAAAATGATGAATCGCCTCGACAACAATTACTCCGTGCCTGCTACGACCATAAGGATGGCCTTTAAAGGCGACATAGGAAGGTATCCTTACACATGGATCCCGAGCCACCTTCTGAAAGTGTTCATGAAAGCCAGGAGGAGTGAGATTTTATGATGCCCAACTCAGTACATTGATATTTTAATGCCCTGTTTCTTCGATTTTAATTATTTATTTCTATATTCAATGGAATTTGCATAAAAATTGATGCATTCTTGTTTTAATTATTATATTGTTTCATATTCAGTGTGTATGTTAAAGATATTTTTAGGTACTAATATTCAAATTTATGAATATTATGTGGCTTAATCTGCTGAAATAATTTCAAACTAAATATTTTATTGTATTTATTTAATTGCAGCTTCATCAGAATTAATGGACTCAAATATGTCTATGAAATATTGCTGGTATGTTTATACGAAGTAAAAAATAAAATTAAGTGTTCTCTCCAATTTTGATTCAGGGTTAAGAGTGTGTTTTTGGTTACGCAGAATAAATTCATGAAAATAATATATAGAAATGGTATTTTTTAATAAAAATATACTGTGTTTCTATGATAGCAGTAGACTGATATTAAAATATATTTTAATTATATTTTCAATTATCTTTAATTTTTCAATATAAAATCTTTAAATATCCAACCAAAATATATACATTTTAAAGTAAAACCATCAAAGTTTATTAGTTCAATATTTGTTAAAAAATTATATTCAAGGGTTGAAAAATACTATAATACCTTTATACATAACTATTTAAGAGACAAACAATTCTTTAGTGTTGTCAAGTCATTTCTTTGAATCATATTTAGACATTTATAGGTATAATGACGTATATATGAAGCGCAAGACGGAGAAACGTCATAATTCGCCTCTTTTAGTGTTTTCCTTATCATATACATATATATTAAAAAAGAAAAGGAAAATCTCGTCTATTTAAAAAAAAATAAAGTCCACAAAAGAATTCGTCAGTCGATGATAAAGGACATTAGAGTACTTAAAGCCTCTATAGACAAAATTAAATTTTTATTTTGAAAGAAAATAAGTGTGATGTGTGTGAATATGAATACAATGTAGGTTTCTTAAAATAACAAAACTCAATGGATATTTAATAGTTATTTCGAAATTGGCTATGAAAGAAACGAGTATTCTTATGTTTTGGACATTTATTCAAGGCTTTTGTCTTCTCTCCTTATCTGTGGCCAACAATGTGCACTCTTTGGACGGAGGGTAAGCAATTTATTTTTATTATGGTCCATCAATATAAAAAAAGCCAAAAGGACATATTTCAAAATGCAGACTAAATTAAAATTATATTCATATACGAATTATCTTTCACTTCTATCAATTAATTATTCATATGAACCGATTGTATGTATCACAAATTGTATTTAAAGTTATGCAAATTCATAATAACGATAAAATAATAAAAAAATTATTGATTCGATTTAAAAGAGGCCATATTGGGGCCAATACGGGTCGCATTAAGCAAATAAAAGTTTTCAACTATGGCTAAAATTCTTGAGTACCTAAACTAATCCTATGAATGTGAATAAAAAGTCTTTAATTGACTCAAATATGTCTATAAAATATTGCTGGTATGTTTATACGAAGTAAAAAATAAAATTAAGAGTTCTCTCCAATTTTGATTAAGGTTTAAGAGTGTGTTTATGGTTATGCAAAATAAATTCATGAAAATAAGATATAAGAATGGTATTTTTTAATAAAAATATACTGTGTTTCTATGATAACAGTAGACTGATATTAATATATTTTAATTATATTTTCAATTATCTTTAATTTCTCAATTTAAAATCTCTAAATATCCAACCAAAATATATACATTTTATTGTAAAACCATCAAAGTTTATTAGTCCAATATTTGTAAAAAATTTATCGTTAAGTGTTGAATATGGCATTTTCCATTTTTTTGAGCAAAAAAAGATTGATTAGTGAAAAATTGATATTATCTACATAAAATATGAATAGAAGCCGTTAAAATTTATTATCATTATTTTATGAAGAATATAAAATATAGTTCCATTCATATTATAAAATAAAAATGATTACTTTAAAATTGATTTGAGTGAATCGACGAGTTCATAAGATTTCAATAGGCATTAATGGGATACACCAACTACAAGATGCAATCTTTTTTTTTTTTACTTTATTAATTATGGAGAGATTACATCCATAATATATATAAAAATAAACATTTTAGTTTATAATTACGTCTCTGGAAAAAAAGTTTTCCCCTCAAAAATTATGACATTTGATACATATTATTAAATATAATGTTACTCGATTAAAATATACCTATACTTATTTGAAATCACTGAAAAAGACGACTTTAAATGTATGACTTTTAAATTGAATAGGAAATTAATTGTGAAATTAAGTAACCAACTAAAAACTTTATGATAAATAAAATTAAAAAACTGACAGAAATAAACTAAATATGAAAAATTGATTAATTTTCAAACATTCTTAAATTGCAAACCAATCGACGCAGGAACTTTAAACTTCTTTACAAAGATAAGGAATGATATCTTATTAAATCTCCAGCGTAGCTCCATGAAATGAAACCAATATTAGGAATATTGATTAAAAATAATGAATATCTTGCTGCTGCTGCAATCATTATTATATCAAGAGTTTCTACTCTGATGGGCTCTGGAGTAGGTAATGTTTTGCAGCTTGAAGAAGCATGTTAAAACACTCGATAAAGGGCTGAAATTTTTTCTATAATCTTTGGAACATTTAATTTGATAAACTCTTATAAAATTTTGAGAGCTGAGCAACTGGTAAAAGTGCAAAATATCGAATTAAATATTTACCACAATCCCTACAGTTAGGGTTCACAACCCATTTATTTAATTGACCATCAGACTTAGCTTCTATCATCAATGTGACTTCGTCAGCATAAATGTTAATTATATGTCTCAAAGTCCTCAAATCCACTCCAATCCCTTGAATTTCCTTATAAATGAATCTTCAAGATCTTTTAGTGGAGTGACGAATAATAGGGGCTGAAGGACAGCCTTGACGGCATTCTTTCTGAAAGTAATTGGGTTGCTTTCTCCATCACCCATCGAGATAGTTGACGCGCCATTGAAGGGAAAAGCTCTGATGGGATAAAATAATTCCTGTAGAATAAGTGTTTTAACAGCTTTTAATATATTACTGTGTATCACAGAATCATATGGTTTACTGAAGTCTACAGCTATAATTGCACCAAAAGTTCCCTTTTTGCGTTATTTCTTAAAGCCTGAAAACTTTATCTTCTTTAAGAAGCCATTTTGTCAACTTTGGAGTTCAAAATTAGTGCTATTTTACTGTCAATAACACCTGAAACAATACGATAGCTCTCGTTGAACACCGTGATTGGTCTGTAATTGTTGATATCGGTAGCCACCACTTTTTTAGGTATCAGTACCATCCAGCCTCTTGCTATGGATCGTGGAAGCTTCCCAAGAATTTAACATAGACTTCCTTCTTCCAACTAAATAGTGAACAACCTCATCTACGTATTCTGTGAAAATCTTCCCACCAGTGTCATCTGGACTAAGAGATTTTCTATCCTTACAATGCTTTTTGATGTATTTCGATATAACATTTTTGGTGAAGATAGAATGTTTTCCACACTTAGGACTGTGAAAATTATCTCTTTCAGGCCCAACAAGCTATTGGAAGCGCTTATAAAAGAGCTTCGAATTCCCCTGTGGGTACGTGATAGTATGCCCCTCGTCAACAACTTTCTTGATTAATATAGGTGATCGGTCTTTCGGTTACAATTTTATAAATTATAGAGTTGTGAATTTAACGCTGAAGGTCAACATATACGCTATTTTTGTAGGATTAAAAGTAGAATTAAAACCATAAAGAACATTTGATTTAAGTCTTTGATAAAAAATATATCCATCACTACTTATATTGGGGCCTTAAAAGGTTTCTTTGGATGATATTGTTGAATATAAATTTCAATCATTTTATGATCTGATTGTTTTTGACCGGAAAGAAGAAGAAGTAGGTGATAAATATAATTGTGACAACTTATTTCCACTTCTCTAAGACACACTATCCTTTGGGTTAAAAATTCCAATGATATCGCATAAGTCGAGTTCCATGATAAGTTTGCTCAATATTTGAAGATTAGGTTATATTTAGATCCACATTAAGATAAAAAATTAACAAGATATAATTTATATTGCAAACGTTAATGACTGCCTTAAAGGAGGAAATCATTTAATTTTCGGTCCCTATGCGTTGACTAAATAAACACCACAACTTAGTGTTGAAATAAATACTCTATGACATCCCCCCCCCCCTCTGCTAGACAATTCTTTTACGCACCTGGGGTTGTGGATAGACCTAAAAGAAAGTATTCCCGATGAGTTCCTTCACAAGAGAAATAACTTATCTGGGAAAACTGGTACTTAAGTGAGCTAAATTTTGAAGTAGGGGACCTCACATCTTGGAGGCAGATAATATCCGGTTTTCAATAGATTAATCTTTTCATAAGAGAATGTCGAGAAATTCTATCTCTTCTAACCCTCGTGTTCAGTGAAAGTATTTTTGACTCTCATATTAATATTTTACTTCCTAGAAATCTGCATCTTGAAGAAATCATCGATTTGGGTCTGCTTCTTAAAATACAGTATTAGTTTATTTGAAAATAAGGCAAAATTAACTCTTTGGAAGCTTATTATGAGTTTTTTCTTTCTGTAGGGAGAGACTAGAGCTTGAAGAACATCTTTTTGTGACTGAATCACACCTCGTCCTAGATAGTAAAATGTGATTGGGATTGAGATGTGTCTTTTTGGCTTGCATGCAATGGTTGATGAGTATTTTTTATTTTCCTCTGAAACTTTACTTCTGTCTTACTTTTGAACAGACAAAGATGTTATAATTTATTAATTGCATTCCCTGATTGATTAATTGTATTTACTGCAATATTCTCTACAATTACATAATGAAGGGAAAAAGTTATTTTCATCAAGTAAAGGACAATTTTCTTCAGAAATAGATCCTTTTTTAGGGCCCTCCTCAGTTTTTGTAATAGTATCCTCCTTGCATATAATTTCTGATACAATGTTATTTTCCTTAATTAAAAGACGTTTTTCTTCCTTTTTTAGGGCTTTCCTCGGTTTCTCCATTAAAATCTTCCTCGTATGTATTTTCATGGACCTTATCAGAGTTTATAAAAGCCATTTTCTACTACTTTTTCTAGACATGATGATTCTTCTCTTGATATGAATCCAACTGTTGACTCCAAAATTTACCACCTCTTTAGGAACTTCTTTATCAGGAATAAGTAGTTAACTTAAAAGGGACTCATTTGCCTTGCTTCTTGCAATAGCTTGTCTTGAACATTTAAACTGGTGTTGTTACACCCACGTTTTGTATGTCCAAGGCTAAAACAGTATTAACACTGCAATATAGCTTCTTTAAATATCCGCCTAATGAGACATCCTTGCAATGTAAGTATTGGTGGTCTGGTAGCAGGGTCAATAATAATTTCTACAACGTAATCACTGTCTCTCCATACGTCTTTATATTCTTTCAATTTGTGTTCAGCCTCTTCATTGGGTGGATTCTTCTTTGGGTAATGGCCAACTACTTCTCCAAGTTTTTTTAACCATTCAACTGGTTTATCTTCATCAACCCTTTTAAAGGTGTTAACCAATGTGATGATGACCCTTCTTTTTGCAATAACATTAATTTTGTCAATTCCTTTTAATTTGATATTCACATTTATAAAGGCTAAAAGAGTGAACTTTCTGAAGTTCTTCAAGCCTTCCTCTTATATCAATAGGAACCCAATTTCGGATTTGCTCCGGTAATTTCGTGCTCTTTGAATCCAAAAAGCACAGCCATATTATACACATCAATGTTTTTTAATCCTTCTAAACGAAAGCATTTATCTGAATCATCTTCAAGTAGAACAACAAATATCTCCCATTTATATCTTCTTTCACAGCAAATAGTCTTTTCTTATTTCCCCTTCAAATTATTTGCCTTTCTCACAGCTACAGAATTAAGTAAGCAAGGAGTCTTCCCCTCAGATGATCTATCAAGCGGTAGCCCTGACATTCGTAGGGTGATTCTTTTTTGAATAAAGATCAATTAAAAATACACCTTCCCTCACCATTTCGAAAACATAGGATATGATGCAATAGATCTTAGGGATCCTATTTACCTACTTATTTATTAATAAGATAATATGATGCAACTCTCAAGATCCGAGAGATGAGATGACATGAGTCCTTATGAACACAGTGACATATAAAAAAATGAAAAAGTATTTAAAAACAAAGAATTTTCAGGATTTATTTTCTAAAAAAAAAGGCCATTTTACTTTTTTTTTTTGCTCAAGCATCGAAGTTTTACGAATCCCCGTAGAAGATAAATCAGGTGTGCACTTTTCTATTGAAAAAAATAAGAGATTAATAAATAGTCGGTGAAGAAAAATCGTAATAAAACTTTAAATTTTATAAGCCTAATAATTATATGAAATAGTTTCTTCTCATAAAAATAATGAAATTTTTTTTTCTTTAAAATATTATTTAATTTATAGTTATAAATTTGATCAAAGTCTTTGCTGTAATCGTGATGACTTACAAACAAACAAACTGGGGCAAAAACATAAATTCCTTTCAATTTTGTTGACGGAGAATGAATGGGCACTCAGTAAAGCGCAAAGCTCAGTCAATGGTTATTTCTTATAAATAAGTTTTTTTGTCTATATGTAGTATCTTTATTAAACATAAATAGGAACACCAACTTAAGCACTGTACCTCGAAATGTTCGAAAGTTATGACCGATTATGTATTTTGAACGTTTTTCCCTACCTTTATCTCTCAAAATATAATGGCTTCTTACTATGTCCATATATAATCTCCGCACCAAGTTGGACCAAAATCAATCTATAACTAATGCTGTTGTCCTGGTGACTAAGAAATTAGCAAACGGGGACTAAAACATCATCTCCTTTAAACATCTTTGGCAGAGGTAAAAACATTAAAATTTAAATACACTAGAATCGGTAAAGAGCAAACCCCCACTTATAGTAGTTTTTCCTATGAAGCATCTATATTAAATCTACATAAAAACACTAATTTGAACCCTGTACCACAATATGTTCCAAAGTTATAGTTGATTATCTATTTTTAACGCTATGTGTTACCTAAACCTTTGATATCTCGAAATATAATGGCCTCTTACTGTGACCACGTATATTATTCGTAGTAAATTATATCAAAATCAACTCTTAACTTTTCCTTAATCCTGATGAGCAACAGAGAAGCAAAGAGAAGTTCTTTAAAACCATGGGCCATGTTTTTTTACGAGGGCATGTGTCATGTTAAAAATCTAATGTATTTTGTAGGTCGCCCGTTTTTATTTTTTGAAATGAGTAATCTAGGGAATAAATTTATATTTCCTCAGGGGTTGCCATTATTATTTACCTCCTGAGTTGAAATTTCTTTTCTAATACATTCAATTATATTCAAAACCTGATCAAACATGCTTGTGTGCACACAAAAGACAGAAAGTAGCCTTGAGGAATTATATTATATATATATATAATTATAAGTTCCTGCTAGACTCAGAGTAGAGTTGGGGATGGACAGAGGAGTAATTATTGCCCATGTCTATGTTTATTTCATTCTACTTCTCATTCCTTGTCACTGCTGATTTTAGCTGATCTAATGACACATAATGACAGCAAAAGGTGCTCTACTCCAAAATATACTTTAAATTATCAGGGTTACAATGATCATTTTTTGTGTCGATTATATATGAATAAAGTTTTAACTGAATTGAAGAACCTGAAAATACGTTCAACTGTCCTAAAATTTGGCCTAAAATAGTTTTTCTTCTTACATCTTACATTTAAAAAATTTCCTAAGCAAGTTTACCTCTTTCCTATCATTGATCTCTTAAATTCTTATTTCTGAACTACTGTAATGTCCATGATAGAAAACCTTAATCAGAGAAGGGGGGGGTATTATTGACTCTTACAGGCCTTTAAATACATTATTTCAAGTTATTTCATTGAAATATTATAATTGAATTTCATATATATATATATATTATACAATAGGTATAATAACAAGAAATGCATTATTTTTCCAATTGATGGCTTTAGTAATGTGTATCTTGTGTTGTAGAAGTGCAATCGGGTTAGAATAATTGGCGATAGAAATATAGGATTTCATACTAAAGTAACTTAAATTATAAATGTTTGTCTATTTGTTTGAATGTATTTATGGATATATATTTGTAAATTTATAGTAAAGTCATTTTGACTCCATCTTCGCACTACAAAAGAGGACACCCATCATATTAAAAAAAGCAAGAGTAGTATATACGCGGTAGTTCATAAAATATGTCTTACCATTAAGTAGAAATAAAATAAACGGAATATGAACGTGGCCTTCTTGACAATTTAGATAATGTTTTGGAGGAGAGCAGCTTAGCTGTCATGATGTTTCATTAGATCAGCTTTAAAAAGCCGTGAGAAGAAGGGTAATGAACACATATCCCACTACTTATATAGCTAGAACATTCTATACTCTGATGCCGATCTTCAATTCCACCCTGAGAAGAGCCAACCGTTATTGTTACTCTCAGTCTTATATGACCACACGCACTAGGGGTTACTTTATACTTATAGTTCTCCTTTCAAGAATTTAGTAATAATGATAACTGTTTTGGAATATAAAACAACCCAGGTCAAGTTTTAACCATAAAAAATACTGCATTCGTCAGAGTTCATATTTTATACAGCTCCAACAATTCTGTAATGTTTCATTCAAAAGCCTAAATATCACTTTTGAATTTAGTCTAAAAGATGAATTTGGATTATAATTTTTCCTTTACCATAGCTCCACCGATGCATTAGAACATAAAGTTTGTAGGATTTTTAATCTAAAATATTAATCCTTTTTAAAAATCGAAGGTTTTGTACTTTATAAACAAAAGTTGGGTGGAAAAGTTTCTTTATGGGTAGTGGTAAATCCCTTTTATATACGTTTGTTGTTGTAATATCTACTATTTCCAAAAAGTTGTTGGTTAGAGATAAGGATTAGATGAAGTACATTTAAATGTACTTAAGTTAAAAAAGAGTACTTAATTGAAATTTTAAGTACAAGTAATAGTTTAAAATGTTTTGAGCACAACTGCAAGTTATATGAAAAATATATATTTTCTCATTTTTTTTGTCTCAATCATATTTTATTACTGAGTTAGGCAGGAAAAAGTGGACTGTTAAATAATGTTAATTTTCTTATTTATAAAGAAAGATTCATTGATTTTTTTACATATTCTGGTTCAGATATCCTATTATAAGCATTTCGTCATCTCATTATCATGAGTGAGCTAAAAGCCAAAAGGTAGAGTATCTTAGATGTCCTAGATGCTGAAGTTGAGGTGCTAAGGATTATAGAAATTGGAGGCTGATTTTTAAGGTGGCCAAGATGAAGAATGGTGGAGAAGACCTCTCCTGGATAGCAAAAAATGGAGAAAGTTATTCAAAGAGGGATCCGTATTTCCTGTCCAGCCTGGAGAAGAAGAAGATTATGGAGTACACAACCAAATTGATAAATTACATTAACATAGACTTATCTGTGACTGCTAGCACCATCCGAACGATCCTGAAGATCGACTTTGGATTGACTCTATACACGAGAACCTCACGCCACCTTTTGACATAGGTCATGAAGGAAAAGAGATGTGCCCCCTTTATTGCCAGACCTGCTGGACTTTGGTGTGTGGGGTACTTTGTTTAGGAAAGCCAACAAATCTTCACACTCAAATTTGGAATCACTGAAGGCTATCATAATGTCTGCGTGGGACTACTGTTCTTGGAAGTATGCCATCATCTCCTACAAGGCCTTCTCGTGATGTTTTAAGGTTGTGTTTGATGCTTAAGTGGACTTATTGGTTGACCAAGTTTGCAGAGGTCTTGTTAACAAGTTTTGTAAATAATTTTTTTTTTATTTTCACATGAAATTATGATTATTATTTACTGTTGCTCCTATCTATCATTTGGGAGATGCATTGCCCTTCTAGTTCTTCCTTCATATATATTTAATCAGTTTCCATTCTCATAAAAACTTTCCGTCGTTGATATTGATCTTTTGACCATCTGTCAAATACTCGGGGTATTGCCTTTTTATTAGTTCTTGCAGCGTACATGAATGTCTGTATTTTGCTATTAAGGCAGTTGATACTAGCCAATTACCCATTGTGATTTGCAGTTCTTTTTTTTTTCATTTACCATCTATTCCACTCTCCATGTTAATTGCAGTACGGACGGATATATGAAGACGAGTTGCTCTGAATTTTTCGTTGCAAAGGCACAGAAAGTGCAGTATTTATTTTCTGATGCAGTTTTGTTAATGTAGAGTGAGGATTACTCATTCCATTTGGGAACTTATTTTGTTTATAATAAGTAAAAGGGTTCCCTAATAATGAACAAAGAATGAAAAGTAATTTAATGAATTATTCCTACTAAATTACTTGCAATGAAGTGACAACCTAGAAATTCTTTCAAAAGAAGACTATTTGTCATTCGAAAATAATAAAACCACTCTTATCCTTCTTAACTGAGAATTTTATATATTTCCATGCAGAGATTGAAACCACTTTTTACCTAAAGACAAATCATAAATAATTGTAGATTTCTTACTTGATGCAACTAGATAATACATTTCGAGTCAAACACTCCCAATATAATTATTTATTACTTATAAGAGCATATTTCAATAGATAAAATATTTATAGTTTTTAAAAAATTGTTAGACAAAATATATAACTCAAATATTTTCCTTAATTTTCTGTTAAAATTGCTAAAATAACACATCCTAAAACACTTGGAGACTTTTTTTAAAATACTTTGTCCAGGGGAGTCCTTGATCAAAAGCCACATAGGTACTTCATATGTGTGGCATATTCTATCACTTTACTATCCATTTCTAATTATGGGAAGTATTTTGATCAAAGTTTATAAGCTTTCGAAAAGATTAAAGCGCTTGATTTTGTTGGGTTAAAGGTAAGATAATTTTCTTCTTTCTATTCATTAACACTATTGTTTGCCTTTGTTTTGTATTTACAAGGATGTGGGGAAGTTTTACACTATTTAGAAGGAGAATGTCGTCTGCCTAGCCAATGACCTAGATTGCTCCTTTTTAAAATTTATTAAGTAGGGTATCCATAATCATATTCCAATTGACCGCCATTGGAACGTCCCTTTATAGGCTCCCATAGTTTGGATTGACACAAACTTCTTCACCTTTAAGTTTGGCTGTGACCTTATAAGTACTTAGTAGATTTTTGTACCAGAATCTGATACACTCTGGAACACTGAGTTTTTATATTGCTGCATCAGCTGTACGAAATTATATATAATCAAATGCACTTGTGCAATCGCAACTGACAAAAAGTGTGCATTGTTTTTGATAGATGAATTTTTGTATGGTATCAGTCACTCGGGAAAGGGATGTTTCAGTTGATAAGTCCCTTCTGATAGATATATTGTAAGTGGAGTGTTGGTATGAATTTTTCAACTTCCTATTGTAAAATCCCCTCAATTCCTTTAAGCTTCAAGTTGAAAAGAGTTATTGGTCTGAAGGATTTGGCTAGGCTATTTTTTTTTTTTTTTACCTGGTTTTGGCAGAAAACTTACTTTCATCTTTCTCCAACATCTTGTTGTATAAATTAACCAGAGATACGTATGATTTTATAAAGTTCTGATATTAAATATATATTAAAATCATTTACTTACATGCAAAGTTAAAAGAAATATGAGGTTATACCATGACGAATGTACAACTGATGTTTGCCTTCCACCACGCTTTTAGTATTGACATTATAATAATATAATAAATGTGGGGTTGCATGTTTTATCGAAATCTGTTTTTATTCCCCAGCAGTAAGTACGATACCTTAAATGAAAATTCTAGCAATAGTGACGTCATAAATTATGAGTGGTTGCGTGTTTCTTCAAAATCTGCCTGTCTTGCCTAGCAATCTGTACAATGCATCAGATTGAAAATTCTATCAAGCCGGATTACATGATGGTCCAACCTTATATTTCTATTACCTTTGACTTGCATGTAATTATATTCCAGAAGACGTACTGAGTCAATATTGTAAGAATTAAGTTTCCACGACGCTATGGGCTTGCATTGAACGGTTCTCTTTTGTACCAAGATTTTTCTTGTTTGTGGCCTCTTTCGTGTCCCTTTTTGGCCCCTTCTTCAGGACATTGATTTGGGATCTAATCCTTTTCCACCACTTGTTCTAGATGATGGTTTCCCATTTGATACCCATTGCTGAGTCGATGTTATAATCTGAAATATTTATATATTAATTTATATGTAGTTATATATTATATCTATGTTGGGAGAGGTTGAGCGATGTTTAAAACCAAAAAGTTCCATTCAATGTATATTATTATGTTTGATTACTTATATTTCAAGACTAGAGCAGCTCAATTTCTTTCTTCTTAAATCCCTCATCATTTTTTAACGAAGAAAAGGAGGGATTCTGGCAGTCAAAAGTCTGCCAAAGTTCTCAAAAAGAGTAAACAGGCTCTTATAAAACTATTTAATCGAATGAATAGGTAAAAAAGCACTTATGTCCTCTTGATTTATATATAATATCACAGATGTCAGAAATGATGTGTAACTTGTTACACATAGGTTACGTGAATCTTTAGTGAATTCGTCAATACTAGCAAATAAGGGTGCAAATTTTTGTATGGGGACCACGATGGGGAGAGCTCAGATTCATTTGGAGGATGTATATTTGAGTCGTTGTTATTGCGTTTAACAACCGAATGTTTAGAGTTGTAAATCTGTAGAATTGTATTTTTGTTCGCAACTTGAAATATTTTTTGGATTTTCTTAAGCTGTTCACATTATTTTTTCAGTCTTGAGGAAAGAACTATAAAGTAACCAAGTGTGTGTGCTCATAAATGCTCATCTGTTGGGGAATTATTGGTGTAAGTCTTGTGGGGAACAGAGTAGAATTGAGGATGGATATTGTAATAGTTTCTCCTTATGTTCTTGCTAGTTGCGGAATGGGATTTGTGCGTATTTCTTTCCTCTCATAAACTAGGGACATAGTCTAAAGTGCTTCCTATATTTTAATTAGTATACAAATTTGTTACTTTCAAAAAATAGAATTTTTATTGAAAATGACGAGTGTTGTTGTAAGCCCTAAGTTTTCTTTAAAGTTGGGAATCATATTCTTTCAAATTTTAATAGAGTTTCCTTTATTTTCTAAGATTCAGATTCTTTTATTCTTGAGAAGAGAACATTTCAGTATAAATGGTAACGATGTGAGTGTCCTTAAATATATCTAACCCTGAGGAGTTTGTGGAGGAGTTATATGGACTCAGAGAAGAATTGAGGATCGATATTGTAGTAATAGTTGTAAACGGAGTAGGAATTAAATGTATTTGCATTCTCTCATAGGTGCTTAGAACATATCATCTAATCGAATGGCATGGCAGCTTACAAACATTCTATAAATTATCCGGGTAAACATATTAATTTTCTGTTTCTGCTTCTTTTTTTTTACAGTTCCAAAATACTTACAATGGACCACTGTCTGCATGTGCATATTTAGGAGTCTATTTCATCAATAGAAAGTTTCAATTTTGTCTAAGAAACTATAATACGTTTGTCTCCATATCCCTCAAAAATAAGTTAGTTGTACCCTTAGGTACTCTACTATAACAAAACCTGTACTCATGGAATTCCTACTAAAACAGGTATTACAATTACAAGGGATGGGTATGTTGTAAGGCTGATGGGAGATGGTAGGAGCGAGACATACACACAAATGTTAATATCCGCCTCTTGTATTATGTTTTTTAAAGAGAGAGAAAATAAATTAACTCTATAAAGAGAAGAACCTTTTAATTGAAATTATCATTTGTGGAGAGAAAATATTATTATAATATTTAAATTCATATACATTTTTTTTTATGTCTTTTTAAGTCAATTTATATTAAAGATAGGCGATAATTCTTTTTATTTACGGAGATATTATCAGAACCCTACTTGTTAGATATTGAGTTAAAAAGAAGAAAGAACACACGCATCAACCTTTTCCCCATTTTCGATCCCTATACATATTTTTTTCCTTGACATGCATCCCTTCTTCAACAAATACATTTGTCTATTGCTTCTTACATTTATTGTGCAGATATATGATTTTAGATCTATAAATGCCTAATTATGCTGATCTGCCAATGGCGATTTCTGAATTGTTTTTTTTTTCTTTGGTTTAAACACTTATGTTTTATTTTGACTAATTTAATTTACGGATTATTTGTGAGCTGAGCGATAATTTTGGAAGAAAAGTACTCAAAGAACAAAAAATAAACCACTAATTAAAGAAAGTACATTAAAATGGAATATTATGCATATAAACTCGTAAATTCGAATAGAAAGGGTACGAAATTATTTTATAAAGTATCAGTAATTTGATAAATTATTTGTTTTTGACCATTAAATTATAGATAAATATTTGCTGATACTGTATAATGCGTAAGGATCCTATAATTATTTACTGAAGAAGTGGTGCGGCCTCACGTAGGGAATGTAACCTAAAAAAAAGATAAATTATATAAATAAAGGAAAATATTTATTTAGACTTATCTCTACGTAAGTATTTTTTATCTAGAAACAAAATTGTTTTTACCAATAATATCACAGCAATTAGCAATGGGAATTCTCACATAAACCTTGTAGGTTTGAAATATATTAAGCCAAGAGAGATACATTTTAATTTAGTAGCTCGGTAAATCAGGTTTATTGATGAAAGGGAGGATTTTTTGACGGATCATTCAAATAAATGAATCTGTACTCATTATTTTAATTAATTTACATCTTTATTTTTAAATATTTTAATTAACTATTTTTTACATCATAGATAATCACATTTATAAGCAGGTTTTAAGAGTAGAAATCTTTAGTAGGAACCTTGTTTGAGTTGTTATTGCTCTAATTTAATTTCAAAGTCTTAGAATATATTTAATTTTTGGGTAACGACTCCTATGTAATCTTACATTCCTGAATTAAAAAAAAAACAGGTTCGGAAGCAAAATGTGGACTGTTAATAAATGCTAATTATGTAATTAAAATAGTGAGGTTTTGTGATTTTCCTCTGCATATTGCGAATTTCCTGTCCTTTCTGCATAAGTAAAAATAATAAACATCTCTCAAATCTCTCATCATGAGTGAGCAAAAAGCAAAAAGGCAGAGGATATCTTACCTTCTGGATACCAAAATTGAGGCGCAGATATTATGGGCAATGCGAAGTGCTCTAGGAGCCTCATTTCCAAGGTGGCTAAGATAAAAAAGGATGGAAAAGACCTCTCAAGGAAAGAAGGAAGTGGGGGACACAACCTAAAAAGGGATCTAGGAACTAGTGGGTGGGTGGTCAAGCCCTTCCACCACCCAAAAATGAAAAAAAACTTAACGCCACCCTATAAGTTTGTATCCAAAATGTATAAGAAATAATATAAGGATATTCATAGATTTTGTGGCTAAGCTCCCAACCCCCCGGATAAAAGAAAGAAATGATGAAATCTAGCAAAGCCCTTAGTTAGAACTACGGAGAAACATTGGTTAATTTGGGTGAGTTCAAAAATTCATCAGCCTAATATATACACATTGTGCCTCAAATCCATTTTGCTTTCTGAGACTCAGAAAGAAATAATCCAATGAAAAATTTATTATTAGCCTAATGTAGCAAGTAAATATATAAGTTTTTTACATTTCAATTTTAAAAAATGATAATATTTTATTGATCTTTTTATAAAAAATAAAAATGTGGTATATTTAGATGGTTTTAACTATAGCTATCAAAGATTTAATCTTCTTATCAAATTAATTAAAATAAATCATATTTTTTAAGGCCACTAGTTGATATTAAAGGGTGTAAAATGTATAAATACAGGGTGTTCAGGTTAATTATGTCCACTTTTAACTGCATCCTGATCAATTAGGGAATCAAGTAGAGGTTTCAAATTTAATTTCCGAAGTATAATAACAGAAAAGAAAAAAATCATTCAATGTGTCTGCCATCTTCGACGATCATTCGCTCAATACGAAGCCTAAAGGATTTCCATGATTTAAACATGTCCACGGGGTAGACTTTGTTCCAGTACTTGATGATCTAGGCCTTCAAGGAGTGAATGCCGTTGTGTGAATTATCAGAGACTGTTGCGTCTTGACGAGGGAGAGACGCAAGCTTATTTATAATAGGAGAGATCCAGGATGACCAAGAGACATGAGGAGAAGAATTCACGTGGAGGAATAATGTAACACTGTGTCTTCTAATTATACTCTAATATATTAACAAAAGACGACACTATTTATAATACGTAAAACTCAGTACTTATAATACATAGACGAATATACAAATAGATAAAAACCAGAAAGGACATATTAAATACATAACATCACCCCCCAAGCACCAAATCCATGGCGGTGCTTAAACAGGTTCCTCTCCATGAACAGCAGCCTATAGATCCACTCCATCCAGGTCCAGGCGAGGACAAAACATTCTTCCTTGTACCGCAAAAGTTTATCTCCATAGACGTGCCGTGCTCTCAGCACGCGCACCGGAGAAAGGAGGACAATACTCCTCATAAAGGTTTTAAGGACCCGAGCACCTTGCTCGTCCCTGGGAGAAATAACATTCACCCTTGTTGAGGTTTCAAGGATCCGAGCACCCTGCTCGTCCCTGGGAGAAACAACACTCACCCTTGTTGAGGTTTCAAGGACCCGAGCACCCTGCTCGTCCCTGGGAGACATCTTGCTCGATGTACCCTCATCCAACTCGGGATTATCCAGAAGAGAGACCGTTCCACATCCATTAGCCAATGATGTGAACGGGAGAGTAGGAACAGTAGAGAACCAAAATTGTGTAGGACTAAACCCATTTTTAACTATGTGGTCCCTGATCCGGACACACACTTCACTTCTTGAAAGTGACCAAGGTTATCTTTCTTCCTCCACGAGGCCCAAACATAGGCACAGTCTATATTGCTCCGCCTTCCGTAGACGAACGAGCGTTCTCCCCATCGACGAAAAAGGGCTACCCAACTCCAACAGGTCTAGCTTCGCCGACGATCCCACAGCAGGGAGGTCACGTGATCCTGATCCCATCCTCGTCGCCAATGTTGCGTCTTGACGAACGAGAGAGTCAAACTTCTTTATAAGGTGGAGATATCCAGCATGACCGGGAGAGATGAGAGGAAGAAAAAATGACGTGGAGGAATGAAACTACACACTGTTTATATGCTCATGTGTATTCTAACTATACTCCAATATATTAACAAAAGACGACACTATTTATAATACGTAAAACTCAGTACTTATAATACATAGACGAATATACAAGAAGATAAAAACCAGAAAGGACATATTAAATACATAACAGAGACCTTTATCTCTAACTCTCGCTAAAAGAAGTAACCCATATTTTCATATCGGAATAATTAGAAGGTCATATCTGCGTGTCCCAAATTGGCATCTTCCGTCATTCAAGAAGTTTATTTTGTCTTCCAGTCCTTGTGAGAAGGGATCGAGTCTTGTTGAAATAGGAACTTGACACAATTCCTTCAGCTTGCATCCAAGATATCACTTGGTCAGAAAGAAGTTCACAGTACCTGTTAGTGAATTTTATTTTTTACTGTTCACAATTGGCATAAAAATAATAATAATAAACATAAAAGTCAAGAACACAATAAGACAACGGGGTATCCGTGTCACTACAACACAAGAAATTCTTTCTTATATTTGAAATATTAAAATTATTTTCTTCATTTTAAGCAATTTCATAATTGCAAGAATTTGGTCATTTTCTTCCTCTTCATACATAGCTTCAATTCTCTCATCTGAGAGGGCTGGATATCTATTTATAAGATGATCTGCATTCTGAGTAGCTTCCTTGCAGATATTGCAGAGTGCACTTGTGATCTTCCATTTACTGAGATGAGTGAGGAATGGTCCCCTGCATCGGCTTAAACAAGTAGCTTCAGGCATTCACGTCGAACTTTAGCTGGTTTGGATCTTGGCTCTTTCATTATCCCATGTGTGTGCTTCATGATTGTTTCTGATTGTTTTTAAAACGACTACGCCACATTTTGTAAAAGAAGTTATCAAGTGTTTTCTTAATATAACTATGAGGTACACAAACACAATCACGGCTGTTAACTCATGGATCTACTTTTTGCAAGATAGTCAGCAAATTCATTACCTGTGAGGTCATTGTGACCTCTGCACCATTCAATAGATATTTCTTTGTCTTTTTTTTTCAAGTTTAATTGTTCCTTTCTACTTTTTGACTTCATCACTTGTCGTAAGTGGATTAATCAGAGCGATAACTGCTGATTGAGAGTCAGTTCGGATCATAACTTTCATCGAAATTTTTTCTTGTTTTAGAAAGTATTCTACCGATTGTTTTATGGCGAAAACCTCAGCTTGAAAGACGGGTCCTTCTTTCAAGAAAGATGCCATCGAGTGAGGAATTACTAAATCTCCCCTGGTAATGACACATCCAACACCTGTATTGCCTTCTTCATTCTTTGATCCGCATGTGTATATGATTGTGTCCGGTTTATCAAGCTAAGAGTTATCCATCCAAATTAGATTTCCTTTAATGTATGTAATTACTGGGTTTGTTTAGGTGAGCTTGGATGAGTTTTTTGTCACGGGAGAAGCAGTGTCCACGACGTTTTGGAAGGTTGCCAATGCCATCCCAGGTATCCTGTAAGAGATGTCTTGTTCTCCATCTGGCTTTTGTTGCCTGTCCTATTATTTAAAGTTCAAGAGGGACTATTCCCATAACTGATTCCATCCTGCTATCGGCGGTGTGGTGTCATTGCAAGAAGTGCTTTTCTTTTATGGCCATTTACAATTTTTACGGCACTTTTTTATATGTAATAGCATGGCCCCAAATAAGGCTCCTGTAGGAAATTATTGGTCTTACCATCGCTTCATAGAGCCATAAAACTTTGTATGAGGTGAAACCCCACTTTTGACCAATGACTGCTTTGGCCATGTTCCACAGACGACTGTGTTTAGCAGCTTTTTCTTTGAGTTGTTCCGTCCAAGTAAGTCCTTGATCAAATACGACACCATTTATTATGAAAATTTTTGGAGTTTCCCACCCATTTCTATTCGTGGGAAGTATTTAAATCGCAGTTTGTATACCTTTGAGAAAACAACGGATTTAGTTCTGTCTGGGTTAAGGGAACAGTATAGATCGCTTCTTGCATTTTGCTAACGAGGTTGAGGATGCTTCCGATTCATTAGTAGAATGATGTCATTAGCAGCATAGCCAACCGCCTAGACTGCATTATTATTAAATTTTTCAAGTAGAGTGTCCATGATCATGTTCCATATCATAGATGAAAGCACACCTCCTTGGGGACTACCCTGTATTGTGGTTAGGCTAACTTTTTCTCCCTTAAGTTCAGCTGTCATTTTTCGCATTTTATGGAGTTCCCTGTACCAAGATCTGATGCTATCTAGTATTCCAATTTTTTCCATTGCACATTTTGCTGAGTTGAATGGAATACAATCAAATGCACCAGTCCAATCAAAGCTACCACGGATGTACATTGATTTTGATAAATCGATTTCTCAATGATATCTGTAACCTGTGACAAAGCCATTTCTGCTGATAAACCGTTTGTATAGGCATGTTGGATGGGAATATTGGAATTAGTTCTTCAACTCTCCATTGAACGATTCTTTCAAGACCTTTAAGAAAGATGTTAGACGAAGTAATTGGTCTGAATGACTTTAACAAGCTGTAGTCATCTTTACCCGGTTTTGGCAAAAACACAGCCTTCATTTCTCTCCAGCTGTGGGGTTTGTAACCTGTACTGAAAATCGCTTAATAAAGTTCCGAAATGTATTGAATTATGTTATCCCCTACCTGATTTAGGATAACTAGCTTCAGGTCGTCTGGTCCTGAGCTCTTGTAAGCCTTAAAGGACCTAAATGATTCTCTTACTTTGTTGTCGTCCACAAAGTGAATATTGAAGACTGGTGATCGCAAAGGGGTTTCGTTTATTGAATTGATTTTTGGATCTTGGGAAATGGGTCTTCAGGATTATTTCAAGACATTCGCTTGGCTATTGAGCAATCCCTGTTCTGTTCTAAGAAAGGCAATTGATTCACAGATTGGTTTTTGAATGATTGAAGTTGAAGTCTTGCCATGTCTTCTGCACTGTTACAAAAATACCTCCAGGTGTATTTTTGCTCTTTTCTGAGTGCTGCAAGATATTCATTTTTGGCGATCAGATACTCTTCTCTGTGAGAGGATCAGTCACGCTTTAGCTCAAGTTTGCTAACCTTATGTCTCAATTTATTTCTCAGACGTTTAGTCCACCATGGTACTGCTTTCCTTAGGTTCCTTGATTGATCGGCTATTGGCTTGTATTTACCAAAAATAAAAACTATATATCGGGGGTCTGACATTGATGGAAGAAGATCTACTTGCCAACCATTAATATCAAATATATTATAGGCATGCTGATTCATGATAGTAATATGAATTATAGAGCTAGCTCGCTGAGTTACGAAAGTTGGTTTATTGCCTTCGTTTTTAATGTTTAGGCCATTTTCTTGGATAATGTTATTTTACTCTCTCCACTTGATTCGACGTTTTTACACCCCCAGAGCGGATTCTGAGCGTTGGAGTCTATGTCGAGGAGAAGTGGTTTATGATAGCAATTACCATATTTAATAAGATTCAACAATGTCTCGTTTTCAACTGATACGAGTTGGTCAAGATATGCTACACAAAAATAGAGGATGGCCTCATCAACCTTTCAGCAAAATGTGCAAACATCCCGTTGGGATAATTCAGGAGCAAACTACGCATTTAAGTGGTCAGTTGTTCGTATGCAAGCTCATGGTTTTGAACCTAATTTACTTTAAATTGTATATCCTCTTAAGTGTAGGCTTTTTGTAGTGCCTTTGATGAGATAAGGCTCTATTATCATGGCTATATGAGATATTATCTATTAAAGTTCGGAGTTGGCTGCTCTAGAGTGTTGTGTATTGATGTAGGTGCAGCTGATCATATTGATTTTTTAGGACTTTGTAGTTGGCCAAATATAACTTCACCCGCCGTTCCAAGGAACGTGGCTATTTTTCTCTGATTTTATGAAGTTTTCTTCTTTTTAGCGTCTTTTTCAGCTGTTCTTGATGCCCCAGATGCAAGATTTGGTGTTTAATTTTAGTTTCTCTTTTCTGTATCTTTTGGATCATGTTTTTGGTTATAAAGGTTCTATTATGATCTTGCTTGTCTTCTATGTCTCTACTGATTCTACAAGTATACTTGACGACCTCATCAGCATTTTTCTTTATTGTTTGTCCTTCATGCCTTTTTGAGAATTGAGGTCTTTTAGACAGAGGAGTCTCTTTGGAATGACCCTCTCTCCCTCGTTTTGGGTCTCGAGGCGTTTCATGTTACTCATTGACTACTTTAGTTTGCGTTGAGAGAGTATTTATTTTTTTATTTTTGGAGGGCTTAACACCTTCCATTTTGGAGTTCTTTTTTAGGCTCATTTTTCTTTAGTTTAGGAGAGTCTTGATTAGCTCTAACTATTTTACCCCATTAGTTATACGTTACAGTAGCCCATTTAATAACTGTAGGGGTTTCCTCTTGATAGAGTTTGGGATCCCAGTTTGATCGGTATCCCATATTGATTGAAAGGAATTTTCTCCGATCTCAATGCAATCAAAAGTGCGTGAGGTTGAGCGAATTTAATATAAAAAGTTCTGCTATATCATCCTTATGATGAAATACTCTTTGCAAGGTGAAGAGGAAGGACAAAAAATACAAAGGACCTATCTTTAGTGAGTATCCAGTTTTCATTCCGTTAAAAGTCGACCCCACGACGACTGAAGAAAGATTCTTGTACTGAAAAGAATTAAAGTCCTAAGACAACACATTGACGTAGGTTCACTGTACAAAAGTAAGAAGGTAAGCCCTTCACAGTATCTGTAAGACCACATTCTCTTTTGATTCAAAGAATATGGGGGGAGTGTGGCACTGCTGTTGTCCCTTTGACGCAAAGGGTAATGATGCTGTATGGAAACTCTTTCTGCCCAACCATATGTCTTTCTGGATGTTGCAGGATCTGTAGACATTCCCATATGACCAATCCGAATGAAAGAGGACTTCAATTAGTTCAGCAATTTGTTTATGTGGGTACTCTGGCGGCCTTCATTTTGTCGGTAGAAGGATATGTCTCATATAGAATCGGTATGAATTCATCCTCAGTTAAGTGTTTATGGCTCTGGAGATTACCACAATTAGTGCATGTTGGTAAAAGTGTTTACTGGAGTCCCAGATGTCTTCATAGACCGTTTCGGGCCAACAATGAATGTAGGGTGCCTTTTTCATCACTCTGGCACTTGTGGTCTTATATGCCCCTCCTCATTCTAGCGGTTATAGATGTCATAGACTGTACTGTTTGGATATTTGAGTATCTTTTTGATGTATGCTGGTCTGTGTCCTGTGCCATCTAATTCGATGAGGGGTTTCTTCCTGGTGTCCTCCATTGTAAATACTTGTTTCAGTTAAAATTCATAACAAACATAAGCTAATGCTCAACTTCCCACTTTAAAATTGAAAAACCGAGTTAAATTATTTCCATATTAATAAGCATGGAGTTAAAGATGATCCAGATTTGCCTGAACTACCCTGTGTATATGTATATCTTGTAATTTTCTTGTTTATGAAATGGTAAAGGTCCAACCGTAGATGGGTCATATTAGTCGAAGGATTACTATAAATGAAGTGTAATTGCAAGCAATTTTTCACATATCATAATTTTCTGGGGACTATTTTCCGACTGAAAATCTTTTGTGTACATTAACTTCAACAGTATAAATTATTTTCTTATTTTTTTCTGTTCATTTCATTGGTCCGATGGAGTATCACAGATAAAGTATACATAAATATTTTAGTATTACATTTACTCCACCGCACCTAGGAATCTTCTTTGAAGTCCTTAAACATAAGTTATATTTCCTTCTCTAGCAACAACTGGGGCGCAAACCAACACACATTGAGTTCAAGAGAATAATTTATCCTTAACGGGTTATCCATTGAGCTACATCGTTCCATCTCTTTTTATTATTCATTGAACATTAAGATCAAATCGGCACTGACGTGCACAGGCAAATTTATTATGATTCAGCTCTCTGATGGCATCTCTTTCCTCCCACTAGAATCGTTGTTGTATCAACAAGCCTTTGCTTAGCTTGGAACATCATGGAGACGCGTGAACAGATATAAACAAAATGATTTTTTGCTATTAACAAAATGGAAATTTCAAATCGGGAGGTTTCAAACGTGAATGACAAATCACTGGAGATCGGCTTTGGGTCTGGCAAAAAGACTCAGTACCTTGTCTTGGAAAGGCAGCTGAAGTAACAGAGTGAGCACTACTTTGACTTCCATTGGGATGAAATATGGTCCCAAGCAGTCCTGATCTTGATTCGATGGATTTTTTGGTGTAAAATTCCGAGCAATACATAATCAAAATATATATAAATTTTGCATACACATGTGCCCAAAGACTAATCTGCTTACAAAATACTAAACCTCTTAGTTATTATAAAAATGTTACGTATAAATATTAAATTCATACCCATAAATATTCAAAAATATATTCTAAATAGACAAAAAATTTAACCATATTTTTGAAACCTCATTTATTATCTCAACTTAACCTATAATTCATGATTAATTTTTTTTTTTTTTAACAAATTTTGATATAAGAGAATGTCGAAAAAATTGACATATAACATTAATCCAAAAATTATATTTTGAAAATTTAAATGAAAAATGAGCTAGAAGAATCAATAACAAAGATAAATTGTCTCAAATTTGTGCTGTAGCAATTTAGCTAATACTTGAAGTTTATATGATTAGTTTCAAACAAAATTGATCATTTTTCTTGATGACTATCCACATTATTCAATTTAATTAATAAAGTCTAGAAAAATAAAAGAAGTTTGGCTGAAAATAGTTTTCTATTATAGATATATTTCATCCTTAAAAAGACCATGCAAGCAATTATTCTTTTGTTTTTTGCAGTTCTTCCAAAGATATATGCGAACTTGATTTTCCAAAAAAACCTCAATTCGAATGGATAATTTTTATCAGGAAATCGTCAATTTATGACGTTCTTATTTTAGCTTTAGTTATTTATAATTATTTCATCACTGTGATATCTATTAAATGAGTTGCTGTACTAGGAATTGTTTGGTCTAGGACTCTGAGATTTGACAATAATAGTACTATATATATCATCAAATAGAATCGACATAAAATAAATTTGTTTCAAAAATCTTATAGGAATTGAGGAGTTTGTGAGCATTGCAATGTTTAAAAACACCCTTACTTTTAACAATATAAAACTCGTTTCCTTTTTAAATAGAGGAAGATTTTTTTTGCTTTGAGAGAACATCAAAAATTCACTTGAATCTGATGTCATCAAATGTCATTATGCTCTTGTGAAGTATGCTGAGCCTGGGCGCTTTTGTAGAGAAAAAAACAAACAACAGCATTGAAATGTCTTCCAGTATCTTGGGGATGAAAATACTTTGTTTAATGATGAGAGTTCCTGACGACGGAAGGAAATTTAATTCGAATTATATCATAAGTATTTTCAAGCCATGTTACCACTCGATGGATTGTCAAATAGTCTATAAAGTTGAATTTGAAGGGCACAGAGTTAAATGACTTGAAAGCTACAATTTTATTTGGCATAACCTCTACTCAGATAAACAATACTGAAGAATAAATTTGCCTGAATCTTGGCATTAGTAGCGTCAAAAACTATGTGCCACATAAATTAAGACAGATCCTTAAGACTGTCGGTCCTTGGTACCGGTCCTTAACTGTCCTTGTATTTTTTGGTGAAAATATCGATGGTTTATTAAGTCAAATATGATATATAAATTATTTATTAAAATTAATGCACATATCTTGGAAAAAAATATTCTTATTTTCATTAAAATACAATATAATACGAACTTATTATATAGTTTATAATCTACTATATTAAATAAAATAATAATTAAAAAAAAACACCCTCATTGACGGCATGAGGGATCGATCTTTCTTTTTTAAGGAGCGACAAGCTGGAATGGACTGGATATGACCAAAATAGACTGTACCGTCACAACACTACTTTTACACCTCAAAAAAGGTTTCTTTATCCATCTCTTCGTCGGTTTTTATATTCATATACTGTATGTCTGAATACTTAAAGCTTTGTATTTGCCTTGCAATGAAAGTTTAATTATTTTTGATTTTTATGTGTCTTGAAGGAAATTATTTTTTAACTAAAATATTGAAAAATGTTTTGATGGAAACACAATTTTTCTTTTATGAATTTATTTTTATATATCAATAAATACGTAGCTGTTGAGAAAGAATGAAAAAACACATTATTAAACTACATAAGACGTCATTGGAAATAATCAATACTCTTTTTACATTGGTGCAATAGATTTATCAATAATGAATAAATATATATTAGTATCTTTTGACATTGTCAGATACACAGGGGACAGAGATGACAGTCACAAATTTTTTGTTTTTGGCTAAATTCCTTGAAGTTTGTTTGACGTAGACACGTCAAACAGTAACAAAATATACTTACTTCCATACGTTTGCTATTGTTCAAATATATTTATAGATTAATGGCCTAGAGGCATATATTTTTTCTAAATCCACTGACACAATTAAATTAATTACAAACAATAATAATGTTGTTCTGTGAAAAAAAAAACAATAAAAAAACGGAACAACACTTTTTTCATTAATTAAAATAAGCTTAACCATATCAGGATAAATTTAAAAAAAACTGGCAAATCCGGAAATTTACCAAGTTAATCATATCATAAAGTGAAGATTTTGAGCTAGTTCAGAAAAATGATCGTTAGTAGACATTCAAGATTGTGTATCAGTTATAGTATTTACCATGGATCGAGAGGTAGTTGAGGATTATAATTGCTTGAGTGACGTAATCATGGAGCCCCGAAGGGAGTTCTATTGATTCACTATATTTGTTATACTTTGTACTTTTGATATATGATACGAGAGGAGGCCAAATCTTATTGAAATAGGAACTCGACACCATTGGCCCCACCTTTCATCCAAGGTATTACTTGTTCAGACAGGAGTATACAGTATCTGTCGGCACCCACCCTCTCCTCTGGCTCCAAGAAAATGGGGGCATGAAACTGTCGTTGCTCCCAATGCCACTAAGGGTCATGATGCTTGCAGGAAACTTGCTTCTACAGACGTGGGGATATTAGCTCTCTCTTTGTGCAAACATCAGTCGTTTTTGATGATGTGGGATCTGTTGACAGTCCATTGTTTATCATTGGAATAAAAGATGATTCGGATACCATGGGACTTCAAATCGTTCAACAACTTTCTTTCGTGAGTAGTCTGGGAGGCTTTTTTTTAACGATATTTCTCTTATAGAAGTTGTACAGCTTACTTGGCGCTTTTGGACAAAAACATTAATTTGAGTACCTGGAAATGAATTCAATGAACGTTTAATTACTTCGAGGAAAATGGGAATATGCTTCTTATCACTCCCGAATTTTTAGATTCCTCTCTTGTATGCCACCTCCTCTTTCAAGCGGATGTAGACTACGTAAAATGTGCTATTTGAATAGCTGAGCATATCTTTGTTGTACGCTGGGTTGCTAGCAAATTCGATGATGGTGTTCCTCCAGGTCTCCAACATCGTAAATACTTGTTTTGAGTTAAAATTTGCGTTACTAACTTAAAGCTACGGCTCAACGTCTCATTTTAGAATTGAAATTACTGCGATTATATGTTTTCTTTATTGTTCAAGATGTAGTTATTGATAGTCAGAATTTACATTAACAACCCCGTATATATTAAGATTGATATTATATATAAGTGATTTGTATTGTTTTGTTGGTTCTTATGTTGGACTGAAAACTACAGGACTGTCAAAGGTGGTCATGTTTCGGTTCAGTCTTGCATATCCAGCCTAAAATTTATAAAATTCGGTTGTGGATGACTTCACTCAACTTCATCTATTTTTTTGTCCATTCTAGTACTGACCGACGGCATTAAGGACCTGTCCTAAGACTGGACTAGATTAAAAAATAAGGACTGACACAACAATAGATATGATTAAAGATTGGATGAATTCACTCTCAGGGTTCTGCTAAAATTAAAAAACATGCTTGCTGTGAACCGAAAATTATTTAAAAATAATACATCAGATTAGCAATTAGAGATTATTTTTATGTCTTTGAGGTCTAAGTAATCAACAAACACAGCATCTTAATCCATGATCAAACATTTGTTGGCAAATGTTATTACAAAAAAACAATTTTTTTAGTCTTAAAATTAGTTTTATTCAATTTATCCCAACAAAATACACTCAAACGTATTGATTCACAGAGGCGGGAAGCAAAAAACTTGCTGTAGAATGACTAAATTACGACAAGCAATAAGTACAAGTAGGATTTGTGTAAGAGCGTGTGAAGAAAATAGGTGTATTAAAATTAAAAATTTGTCAATATCTGCGCCTCCTTATATGATTTTGGGCGGAAAAATAAATTACTTCTATGAATAGGGGAATTTTTTACATTTAAAATGCGTTTGTACTGGAAAAAATTTCATAGTTACATTTAAATTCTCATATATTAGTTGAATTATGTATTGTTAAATCAATTTAAACAAACGATAAGCGATAATTCTTTTTAGGGAAATATTAACATATCCACAACTTATGTAATAATAAACAAACGAGAAGAAAGATCATCAACTGTTTTTCATTTTAATTCGTTAAACTTAGTTTTTCTTTCTGTAGATTCCTCCTTTAGCAATAATTGTATCAACACGCCGGCGAACATTTTCGGAGCTCCTGATGATTAAGGTTGTGTCCATGTCGTACAACACTCTCATGATGGCAGCTCAGAGCCATCCAAATTTGGATTACAGGTGGGACAGACATTCTTCTCAGATATTTAGCACCAAACTGAAAATTCCAGGGGGTTGAGGTCAGGACTGGCGGACGACTACAATGAGGCAGACCAGATAAAACCATATTATTGCTACAGAAGTTTTGGTTCTTACTAGTTGCATGGGAATGAAGTGGGCATCTTAATGTTGTAAACGGTCCGGATGGATACGCTACGGGTCTCCTGCAGTCTTGTTGATACTGACACAGGGGCTTATCTTGTATTGGCCTCCAACATTTTACTCTAGAGACACGGAATAAGAACAAAACTTGTGTTTGTTTCATCTGTCGTTCGGCTGTGTAAGAAACCTTGTAAATAAAAATTATGGTGATAAAATTGTAGTTAAACGCTACAACTATAGTAATGGAAATGTTGTAGTGGTACCATTTATATTGTTTAAAAAAAAAAGCCTGTTGCAACTGTCTCCGGGTTATCCTGCAAATTAATGGATTATATTACATATGTTTATTCATGATTATTTTCATGATCGGGCGATTATCGTAATGAATCTTCTTTCTTTTAAAGAAGTTCCTAAAACAATTGTAAAATACTTTGAATAATAAATTAAGTAAAGTAATACATGGGATTGTGAGCTTCTTTTTTCCCCTTATTTGTGGCATTGAGATGCATTAATTAGATATGAGTTGACATTTTTGTACATCTATTATTACATCTGACCTAGGAATTGCCTTTTAAGCTGCGCTGCATTATTCCATTTTATATTTTTATCATAAAGCTTATAATTTGATAGGTTTTTTCTTACTTAAATCGCTATTTTAACATGATGGGGTTGTTTCAAATTTACCGTTGGTAGCAAGAAAGACGCATAAATATGTGTAAATAAAAGAAGTATTTACATTTCGTTGCCTTTATTGTTTCTCTCAACTTTTCATTAAAAGTGAGAGGTTGAAAAGGCACCAAATATTTTTGTCGTAAGCCACAGCTTCACAAAATCCTAATTGGAATCAACGTACAGAGCACTGTTAGGGGGAAACTAAGCAGAAAAGTCAAAAGCTGACAACAAAATATAGTATATTTTTGTAGTGATATAACGCTGTGTTCTTTCCTTAATTGCATCCTTTTATACACTATTATCTACGTTTAAATTGTTCCAAAATAAAAAACAAAGGTTAAAGAGTTTAGCTGCAGTAAGCGGCCACATTTTTATTTTTTATATATATGAATGCTTAATACAGGTTTTAAAGACTATGAACATGCATACTGGATAGACTTCATTCTTTAATAGATGGAAAAAGGATTGTTCTTTAAGGTAATAACATAGATTGAGGAAACCCAAAACTCGCAACAGGAAGACTAAACTACGAAAAACGTGATAATGATATAATCAAGAAAAGTCAAGATTTTTTTTTTATTATGATATAATGAAATACTAAAATATGCTCGATTTTTTTTTTTAAATATGACCTTCTTCACAAGCAATAACAGCCTCGACAAGCCGGGAACAGATTTGCTGCTGTATTAATATATAATATTTTTTCGTAAAGGTATTATAATTTCAACATTGCTTAAATGAAATACAAGCCTCAAATGTCATAGTCGAAGGTGAAACAGTGTGGGGAGAAGATTGGCCAAATCAAACCATTACGATTTAACCTAGTCAATAATTGCTGGCACCTCTTGACCCGGTTGCCCTTGGTTGCTGTTGAAATCAGTTGCCCATGTCGTCATACATACGAGGCCTTCCCCCAATACTTCAGATATCTCCTCACACTCCAATCACTGACAATGAAAGCCTTGGTATGCTGTCTTTTTATGGTCTCAGTGTACATGTCCTCCATAATCCCTATTTTTTGCCGTCTACCGCTAACAAAGGACCTCTACAGGCCCTGAACTAAAGCCGCCATGCATTTAATAGTGTAAACAAGAATCCAGAAGCATCATAATACTTACATGATCTTCCCAAAACTCACTTGAGCGAGGAACAAATACGACACTCTTAGCTTTATCCCCTCCATGCTGACAATTACTGATTTATTAAAGTTTTTTTGTGGTACTAATTAACAGTATAAGTACATATTTTAAAAAACTCAACCTTGTACTTTCAATATTCAAATTAAAGTAATACAAATTGGTTGAAAGTCATGCTGAAAGATTTTACCACGCACACTGTTAGTACTTATCTATGGTTTTAACCTACTCAAGTGCATTATTATTAACAATATAACGATTCGTTTGTGATTACACATGTTGGTTATTCCAAACAAATTGTAAGAGGCAAACTTGTTTTAAAAATAAACAATATTAAAGTATTCCTTCGAAACATGGTTCTATTGCTCGTACTCTGAGGTATTACGTGGCATTGTTTTTTTATTATTTATTATTTATACAAGTAGATAGGCATATAAATAGATTTTATAATGTGAAATATAATTAAATACAAATGTTTTTAGATAGCAATATACATATATTCACTCCTTTTACAAAAGCTAGGATAATTTGCATAAATAAATACATATACAATTTACCTCATTCTTTTTTTTTTACAAATGTATTAAATAGAATCAAAAACGCATAAAATTTTCTAATTTTTGGATCTTTAAGGATTTAGTTTGTATTAAAGGCTCTTTTATATTCCCATTTAATTTTTAAAATATTGACACTCTTTTTGATAGAGCAATCAGCTATTTCAAAGGGATCCCATTTACCCAGGGGGAGAATAACTGTCATCTTATTCCTGATCTTTAAACCAGACCTTTATTCATACTTTTTGAAGTAGTTTATTAAAAATTCAATCCTCCTTGATCTTTGGTTCTCTGATTTTGCCTTGAATATCAAAGTGATATGGTCAGCCTCCATATCAATAATATATTTTGATGTTCCAAAATCAACTCCTAAACCCAGAACTTATTTATTATGGAATACCCAAGATCTTTAAGCCAAGCAGCGAAAAGTAGCGGAGCTGAAGGAAAAACCTGGCGACAACTTTTTTTTAAAACTATTGGAGCTAAAGTAATAGTCGACGTTGAAAAGAGAAGCTCTAAATGGATTGAAAAGTTTTCTAGGAAGGAGTTTATTTATTGTTCTTAAAATATGTCCATATAAAATGGAATTAATGGCTTTGCAGAATTCAATTGCAATTATTGTAGCCTTATTTTGTACAGTCTCAATTCCAGCTTGATACGTCTAAATTATCCACCCCTTCAGGAATCATTTCTGTTCTATACCAAGCTTCGACTATGATTTATTATCGATGACCGCAGTCCTATTTAATCCTCACTTGTCGTCCCTTTAAGAAAATAAAATTGATTCCTTGTGAGGTACTTGAAGTTTTTTTAATTATTCCTTTGTGTGATAGAATAAATCATATAATAAATAGAAACTCGACACTTTTGTAGACAATCTAATCAGAAAGTTGAAATTCAATTAGTACAACCTTTTATTAATGAACCTATAATTTAGTTAAGCGAATCGATGCGAAGTATATTTTTTTATATTATTAGAGTAGGAGAACTCGTTCAATTTCTTTGGACATTTACCACTTTTGAGAATCTTCAAAGTAGATTAAAGGTTTAATTATGTCTAAAAGTTGTGAGTTCGTCATTGCGGAGTATCGGTGAGGATCATTTGAATTGTCCGAATTAAGGACATAACTAGTTCGGTCGACTAAAAGGTATAACAAATATCTTACTGGTGTCAGACCAAAGCCCAACACTAGTTGATATACATATGTGTTTAAAAAAAAGATATATATTTATTTCTCAGAATATGGTAAATTTGATTGATGTATGAAAAAATAAATTAATAAATATTGTCAAAAAAATTTACAAATTATGATTTATTTTTTTAGTTGTTTCTCAATTGAATTTTTCGACACACTAAATACTATCATAATTCTTTTAAAAAAGTTAGCTTTAATACATAACGTGAATAAATAACAAACTTCTACATATTAATATTTTCTTTAAAAAACTTTCCTCAATGCTATCAATCATACAAAATATTTTTTTTTTTGAGGTACTATCATTTAATTGGGAAAATTTCAGTTGTTCCTTGACGTAACATTCGAGATCCTACTTAAAAATATTTAAAAGCATTATCATATAATATTGCAAGACTTTAGAGTTTTTCTAAAAGCTTATAGAATAATCATGAAAAACTTCTGGCTTAGAGTATTATACTGAGTGCTCAAATAAAAACAGAACAATTTGAATTTTAAACATCAACAAGGTATAATTCATTAATTAACTATAGACTTTCAACAAAATTAAAACAATAAATAAATGTGTGCCTGAGCTCACTTAATAACTAATGCAGCCACCCTTAGCGATAATGATGGCTTCTAGGGGGAGGCTACATGCCTTGCACCCGCTGCATTATGTAGTTCTCTGTCATGGAGTCCCAATGCTAGCTGATAATGGCTTTGAGGGCCTTGGCTCTTTTGATGACGGACACTGTAGGACTTCCCCTCGACATTCACACAAAAAATGTAGTCGAGGAAGTTGGTATCAGGGCTGTGGACGACTAAAAGTGTCAAAAAAGAGTCTTGCAACGGAAAAGATAGGGTTCTTTCATTGTTATTGTCAAAAATGGCGTTCCCATCCTCACAAGGCTTGTTCCACTCACTTTTTTGATAGCTTTCTAGACGGTCTGGAGTGAAACCCAAGATCCCTTTCATGGGCCCTAATGGGCTTGAAGTACTCTTCCCCCAAAAACCGTTTTCAAAATATCAGGTTGACCACGTTAGTTTTTGGTTCTTTTTTATTTTTTTGAACACGCCGGCGTGTCATATTATTTGAATCTCTGGAGATAACTATAAGCATGTTAAAGCAAGTTAGAAATTTTCTAAAGAATTATAAGAAATAATTTATAAGAGCATTCATATTTTTGCTCTAGGCAACATTATTTTTTAATAATACAATACACTAATCAGGAAACCTTTAAAAAATTAGGTTAATATAGGTAAAAAATAAATAATTAAGCTTCAACTGGAAAACTTGCTCTTCAGTTCCTTAGCCAACATTTTGGATTGAGACCAGGAGTTAAATCTCGCGTCAATTTGGTCAGTTCTACAATTTCACAAAATGGATTCTCACAATATTAAAATGATAATTTATGAATGACAGATATGTCTATTATATCAAATAAAGGATATAAACTATAACTTAAATATAGCTAATTGACTTAATTATGTTTATGAAATATTTGGCTCTTTGTGTAATATTAGGTAAAGTAAAAAGTTTTACTGTTTTTCCCTAAGTTTTTTTAGGTGCTATATATCTCATGATTAACAAATTGCATCAAACATAGCTTAAAGTATGCTTAAAGGTTAAGCGTACACATACAAAAAAATTATTTACAGTTTTGTGTTTGGTGAAATCGGATGTGGGATATAGCGTTCCAAAATGGAAGGAAAAAAGGAAAAAAATTCGAAGCATTCTTCAGTATCACTACAACCAAAGTAAAAAGACAGAGGGGGTGGTAACAAAAATTTGCACTGTTTATGGACCCAATACAGTATCGAATGCAACAACAAAGTGGTGGTTCTAACGATTCCGTTCGGGTAATATGAACGTCGAAAATGTCTATATAATAATGGAAATCGTTGAGTTGGACCGGCATATGAGCACCTACTCCATTCACAGGAACTGAAGATTATCCATAGTACTCAAGGTTAATAGAAATATAAAGTTAGACCATCATGTAATCAGGCTTGCTATAATTTTCAATCTGATGTATAGTACCGAATCCTAGGCAAGAAAGTCAGATTTTGACAAAATACGCAACCACTCTTAGTTTATAACGTCACTATTGTTAGAATACCGACTGCTTGGCAAGAAAAACAGATTTTGACAAAAAACACAACCACTCATCTACTATGATGTCAATATTAAAAGTGTGGTGGAAGTCAAACATCAGTCGTAAATGCGTTATGGTATACCCTTGTATTTCTATTAACCTTGCATTATACTTTTGGGAACTATTTTAATCGGATAATCATACCTATTTTAATTTTATTGCCAAAATACAGCAAAAAAAAGTTCAGAACTTTTTACTTCATCTATTATATACAAAGTTAAAATAGATTAGGATTTTCTCATTTCTTGATTTGTGTACAAAATTGTTTTTATACCCACACACCATATATATTATATTTAGCCAATGAAGCCCTTTAACAAGCTAAATGAATTATGATCATTAGTTATATTTTATATTTACTAAATGAATCATTTGTAAAAAAATATAGAAGTTTCATTCAATTTTGTAGTAACAAATAAAGATATTGAATCCCAGGTGATTGTTCTAAGGAACCATCGTATGCGTTGTTATCAGTTTATTTATAATTAAGGTTGTTTTATTTAACTCCTCCAGAGCGTCCAATGGCTTAGAGTGCGTGAATGGAAAGCATAATTTTCTGGAATTATAGGCATGCTAAAGAGCTCGGATTGGATTTGTTTTGTAAATAATTGTTAATAATTACTTTAATATATCGAAATATGAATTAATTTTAATTACTCAAACTTCATTAGTTAATATATTAGTATGTGCTCAGATTTCCATGGACTACCTTTAACTTTAACATAAGTGGAGTGTCAACACAAAAGTAAAGAATAATGAGTTTTGTTAAATTGTGTGTGGATTACAATTCTACTATTTGACAAATTATCGTTAATTTCAAAAAACAAAATATTATTCTTACCCTTGCAGTAATTCGCAAGTTGGCCTAAAAGTACCCTATAATTACCGTTACAAAAAAATCATGATAAATTGATATAATCAAAAAATCAAAAAAGAGGCCATCTTGTGGGTAATAAAACTCTATTAAATCAAACAGAGGTTCTAAACTACATATAATTAACATTCTAGAGTATCATGACTCATTCATAAATTTGAATAATAAGCCTATAACTAACTCAAATATGCCTATGAATTATTGACTTGTAGATATATAGGAAGTATAACTATAACTTGGGATTTGTTTTCTTTTCCGCGTCAACATAAAATTTATTATGAACATTTAGTAGAAAATCTCATTTTTTATTTATATATAATATGTACATTATTTATTGATATTTTTCACATCAATGATTAAAATAGAAAAAAAGTATAGTATATAGTTTGTAGATACCTACGTGCTTCACAATTTAAAAATGATTTACCTTGTTTCTGTATCTTTTACCCAATCAAAACAAATGCTAAGTTAATAAAAAAGATGACGAAAAATTGAGAATAAATTTAATTCCTCAATTTAAATCATGCTAAAAAAACTTATAATATATGTTTAAGTAAAGGAAATATTCCTATATCACAATTATTCCATTTTTATTCATTTGGGAAGACTTTTTTCTGGATTACATCATTTCAACAGGTATCTTTTACTGGCAGTATCGTTTTATTATGTATTGTAAAATGGATAAAACTATTTTAAAACTTATTTAGCTATGAAAAATAAAAGAAATAAAGTAAAATTTAATATCGCTAAAAAGAGCCACATAGAAAAGAAGCACATTGAAAAAGGTTTTTCTGAAGTAAAAGGCTCCACAAATAGCCCTGATAATAAAATAACGCAGAAATGAATTTCCACCAATTAACTTTGTCAATTTTTTTATAATTCAATTATAAAAAGTATATAAGTGGATTGTAGTATTTAATTATTATTTAAAACAATCCTTATTCTTAACTATTTCAGGAGTCAAAGTAAACACAAAAAAGCATTAGATATCCTTGATTCGCTACTCCAAAACTACGATCGACGTGCTACTCCAACAAATCATATAGGTAAGAGAATAGATTAATTTCCTTTTATATAATCTCAACTTATGCATGAAGTTATTTGTTGAAACTGAACAACTGATTTTGACACAATTACTAATGAGTTAGGCAGGGCATTTCTGAGTAGGTGAGGAGCAAGAGATACTATGATATACAGTACTACTCAATTAAGACTCATATTAACACCAGCTGCCTTTTATCTGGGGTTTTTTAGGGGGAGGGGTTATTACTGCAATAAAGAGAATAAACTTTAACATTTAAAATATGATTTTATCATAGAAAATATTTAATATTGTTTGTAAACATTTAAATAGTCTAACAGATAAACAAGGGCATTGTACTCGAATTACCAGCCACATATGAGAGGTTGAGATTCTTTGCAACCATTTGATTCCGATTTTACTGTAAATATATATTTGCACATCCAACAGTATATGACGTCATCCTTCAGCCATATTAAATTCAGTCTAATTGTTTAAACCATGTGAGGAAAGTATTTTTTTTTACCATTTTTTTATACGGAAAAAAATATTTTGTTAATTGGACTTTATAGTTGATTAAATTTTTTGTGCAAACACAGATTACATAGTCAACACAGAAAACAATGTAGTTTAATTATATGGTAATAACATTACATTTATTTGTAGTATAATAAAATATATGAAATGGCTGTAGGGGGTAATACGAACACACGACATGATGTAATATTGTCCATAGGCTTCAAAATCTTCAAAATTTGTTAAGAGGTGCATCCAGAACTAACAAGACTTTGAAATTAAACATAGATTTGTCAAAACTTGCAAAATAGGGGCTGTAACCAATTTTTAGCCAAACAAACACTTCTAACCTACCCTGTCTAATTTATTTTACCAATCATATAATACTTTTTATACATTATTACCAACATATTCTAAATTTAGTTACATATATCCTAATGTCACTTTGGAGACTCATATTATCCGGTAATATGGGGCTTTTGAAAATTTCTCAAAATGGGCTGCAACTTCAAATATATTTGTTTTTTATAGATAAGTGATAAAAATGTTTAATGCGCAGCATGAAGGTTCATCTACTATGAAAGCTCTATCTACATGGCTCTAATAGATTGAAAAATAAAGATGGTTTAGAAAAAGTAGCTCATATCATCTCAGTAATATCTACTAATACATTTGAGTATGTGAAAATTCAGAAGTTTAGAATATGATGAAAGTGATCATTATAAAATTTGTAATACCGTAAAATCCTATTCCAGTACAACTTTTGGAAGGTCCCCAATTCAATTAAATCTTTGTTTATAACTATTTTTTGAAATTATTAATAACAATTTTAGTCAGCAATTTTATTCCTAAGCTCCTAGTAAACAGAAATCCTATGTTTTACAAATAGATAGCCTTAGTAATGCCTATCTTACGTTGTAAAGTGCAATTGATTTATGCTGGATTCCGTTAGAAAGATAAGATTTTCTAATAAAAAAACAATTAAGACAGTTTAGCTATTGTTTGACTTAATATAGTTGAAGTTTGCATCAAAGATGGAGAACAACCAAAGAACCCCCCCCATATTTTACACTTTTTCTGCGCATGATATTAACAAGGGTCCTAAATTGAATAGTCCCATAAGTATTGCTACTGTATTTTCTTGCCCTCTATTCTTTTTTCTTTGCAAAAATGACATCCGGGGTATTTAAATCAGGGCTGCGTAGTCTCTACATAAAATGTCCGACTCCAGTATTTTGAATGTCACCAATGTCTGACAAATTTGACTATTCACATGACTAAGTAATGAACTAGCATGGATAGTGGCTATGCTCTATTCAAAATAATAATTTAGAGAAGTTCGGGAATGGTGATTGTATAGACTAATGTGCATGTTTCAAATGTGTGAAATAAACTTACAAATGAGCTAACTTTCGATCAAGTTTCAAAAATGAATAGTATTTAATACCTCTTAACCATGAAGAAAAAGACACATTACGAATGCTCAACCTAAGCCAAATTATAAATATGTTTTATTTACATAAATTATAATATTTTTTGTAGCCGGAGTTGGAGTAGGTACAAAATTTTCCAAATCCTAACTCCGACTTTACAAAACGGTACCGAATCTAACTCCAACTATAAGTCTAGCTCAGTTGGTCTATTTGTCTGTCGTAAAATCATTTATTTATGTGTACTTAATAGCAAAAGATGGGTTCACCAGATTTTTTTTTGAACTTGTATATATTCTCCTTTATTGTCATAATTATCAGACTTGATTTCATAGAAAATTTATGGAAACATTTTTATCATATTAAGATAATTATAATAGCAAATAAACGAAGATATAGGGTCAAATATCTGCACAAGCACATAAAAAACCATCTAGAGCTGCATAACTACTTGATCTAAAAAATAACAATGTAGCAACGAGCGTGTTTTAGTGTCTCATATTAAAGAAGAACAAAAATGGGAGTTCAGACATAAAAAAGGAATGCAATTTTAAATTAGGTTTATCAAGAAGAGTGAGTAGCTAAACCTCAGCACGTCATATTACAAAATAAGTGGGAGTACAGTGTACATTGCACATTGGCTGAAAAGTCTAGGGCTTAAAAAAACAAAAAAGAAACATCATATTTTTGTTATTAATTCTTTTATTTATTATTATTAATTTTAATTCCCTTTATAGGGTGGAGTACCCATAACACTTTTCAACGCATTGCTTAGCTTGAACATTATGTTTTCCTTTCAAGAAGCAGTATAAAATTAGAATACGAAATTTTGCATAATTTATGCTTTGGGCATAACAAAAGTAGCGGTAGACTTAGCACAATCACTTAAAAACTGAAGAACAAGTTGTGAAGAAATTTTGATAAATGTATTTTGAAGGAAGGTTCTGACTGAAAAGGAGATGAATTAATAAAAATAGCACTATTTTTGATACTATCGCTTGTATAATACTAAAAAAAAAAAAAAAAACACTTTTGGCTATTCATCTTTGTGGATAAAAATATAAGTTTCATAAATTTTAGAGAAGTTTGTAATTTGTAATATCCTTTGATTTATTCCATTAAAAAAGTTTTCCCTCCCTTTCCTCTACATGAGTTGTAAAAAAATGTGTTTCCCATATTGAATCAGAAAAAAATGATATTTCTTACATTTGTGATCACAAACAATCAAAGTTTTTTGAAGAATATTCTGAATATCAATCAATCGTTTTAAAGGATATCCAAGGTTATTTTAAACATTTATTTGTTGGAATTAAAGTTTTAAAAACGAAGTATTTACACAAAAAGTTGTCAGTTTTCTTTTTCTATCAATTTTCAATTTATTTTACTCAAGAAGATGTCCATGGATGATTTCAAAATTTCTTTCAAAAAGAGAACGACCAAAGACTCAAAATCAACGGTTGTAGAACTTATCTGCGTTCGATTGTTGGGACATTTAATACTAATCAGTAGAGCTTAATCTCAACATATCAACAATAAAACACTAATAGTCAATAGGACTCCCATTTCCAAAAATCAAAATCAGCTGTGAAGTTAATGCGTAATAAGTATGTATGTGGGGTTACATTATACATAGTATTGAACCTCTTTGTTCTACTAATTCAGAGTTTATTCTCATATCATAGAAATTAATTCATGAGTTGTTAAAACCCATGTCGGAGTCAAATGAGGTCACAAATGATATTCAATATGTATGATACAAAAATATATTCAAGCAGTTCCTTATAGGGATTGTCTTCCGTGATGTTTTTTTTTCCAGGGTGTCCAAAAAGTTAAATTTGTGATAAAAAGTCTTTTATATGTTAAATGTTAGTCCGCAAGTTGACTTTTATTCATTTTACATTATTGTAGTACAGGGTCATGCACTACAATTAGAACAAATTTTGACCTCATTCAGATATGGAACAAATTCATTGTCACAACTTTTTGATTTGATTAAATTTAATAACATAAATTGTAATAGTATATTATTATCTTTTTTTGGTTGGAATGATTTATTTATATTCTACAATCAAACAGTGTAAATAATGAATACACATAAAGATAAAAGTAGATCATATAAATAAAAAGCCACAGGACAATTACGGTAAAAAAACTAAATAAAAGAACATTATAGTTCATATTGAATGTCCTGAAGTAAAATAACTTGCTATAATATTAAAAAAAATGTCTAAACATCAGCTAAGATTAATAAAAAACGACTATGTCTTCTTATCATTGACTTGATGAGATTGAAATATTGTACGGACCTCGAAGGAACAAATTTGAAGATATTTCCGGCCCATGCCCACGACGAAGATTATGACAGAGGGATTTTGATAGAAATTGCTCAATATCGAGCAACTGCGCTTATCATTATAGCTCTAAATTCTTCCACATGTAATGGAGAGTCAAGTCTTAATTATTTAGCTATCAAGGATTTAATATTTACTAAAGAAAACTCCATGGCTTTGTGAACAAGTGAAGTATTTTTATTCCTCTTATAAGCTCCAAATAATATATTTGCCTTTATTAAGTTAAAAGAAATAACTTTTGTCACACAAATGTTGAATTGGATAAAAAATTTGACTACTCTCAAAACTAGGCAATCAGCAAAAGTGTGTAGGGTAGAGTTGAACATACAACCCCAGTCTTTGCAGGGACAAGGAAGATCCCATGAAGGAGGAAGATCTTGTAGTACCAGATATTTATCTTACACAGACTTTACTTCCATCAATGAATTTGGGCAAAAGCTCATTTTTAAAAACCATGGTTTCGAAGGAGTAAAATACTTAAGAGACCTCTCAAGAGGAAGACGGAATCTCCCACCCCAAAAGAGTGTTCCCATTTGGATCCATTTATAATATTTAGAGGACGTGAAATTCACCCTCCAGTCTCTCAACAGGAATACTACAACTGCTCTTTCTTCATAGAATGGGTTCACTCATTCTACCCTCCAACGAAATTATAGAAGAGCCGTGATTGAGTAAAGCTCGTAAAGGATTAAAGAAATGTTGTTGTTTTTTTTTTTTTTTTTTGGGGGTTAACATTTTAACAAATCTCATAATGTGGCAGTGACGTAGAGGGTCGAATGCTTTGCAAAAGTCAGTTGCAATTAGTGCACAAAATTTGCAACTCATATTAAGAGATTCAATTGTTGTAGATATATTTGTAGAAATATCCGTAATTTTTCTATTTATCAGGAAACCTTTTTGTTCATCTTTAATGTTTTGGTTTAAAATGGGTTCAATTTACTTAGCTAAAATACCAGACAATATTCTGTAGGCTTCATTTAAAACTGTGATGAGCCTTCAGTGATTGAAATAAGTGACATACCCCTTTATAGGTATAAGAGCTATCCTACCTTTTGTAAGAGGAAGGGCCATTTTTCCAGACTTCTCCATGGGTTTTCCTACTTTTAAAAGATATGGTACAATTTCTTAAGGAGCGAGAGAGAAAATTTGCCCACAAGGCCATCTAGACCCAAGGTTTTGGAACCCTTGAAATCATTCTTTATGTAATTTACGATATTAGCCTTAGTAAATACTCCAACCTTTGAGTGCCTCCATTTCATGGGGAAATTGAGTCTCTTTCTGCTTAAAATCTCTGAGAACCTTTTATGGAAATGTTGCAATATTTCAGAAGGCTTATTCACTGTTCTATTGTTAACAACAATTTTTTTGTATCGTAGTGGCTGTATGATTCTGTTTGCGAGATAAATATTTGGTTCTAAGAATGGGATCGGTTTCGTGATCTACTTTTCTTCTCATTTCAGTTTCAGAAATGTCCAAGATTCTGTCAAAGATTCTGTATGAATTCACCAAATCAATTTAAAAAAAAAAAAAATAACAAAATATCTATCTAAAACTTTTTCAAGACTCTTTTGGAACCTATTTGCTTTGTTTTTGTGAGATTTAATAAATTTTTGCACTGTTTTAACAGCAATATGAGACTATAATTTGTAAGCACATTGAGAAGGCAGATAACTAAGACCTTTTAAAATATTGGATTTTAAAAACTTTTTGAAATTACATTCCCCTAATTTCCATTTTGGAACTTTAAACTGATGACTACGGGGAATAAAACGTAAAAATACAACTCTTTAAATTCAGTAGATGTTTCATAAGACCATATCTAACTTGTCTATCCCTTCTTCCCCTTATATTCAACGACAAAATGGTTCCATATACTTTAGATCATTTTAGATTTTTGGAGAAAAAAAGTCAGTTATTTTGTGCTGGGGTTTATTAGTCAGATACATTTTTGGGTTTCTTCATCTCGTTCGACGTTTGGCAATTAGAGTGCAATTCATAGCTGTTGCATTTGTTAAGTGATTTGGACCTATTTGGACTGAGTTTGACAACTTTGTCGCTCAGAAAAGGTTTATTAGGCTTATCATTATATAGATATGTTGAATTTGGTTTCAAGGAGTTCGAAACTAAGCTAACTATTTCCACTGTAGAATCTGAGATACTTTCATTATTAACACAAGAGGCCTGCGTAGCCGTTGTGAATGAAACAGGATTGTTCTCTGAATTAACAGTTGATGCTGGATTTCAATCTATTAGCTCAGCCCCGTTCGGTTATTGAGCTTTACAATCTTCCCCTCGTTTCACATTTGTTTTTCCCCTTATAACTTGCTCCTCTTATTGAGAGAAAAGTACTTTTTCTGTCCCATTGATTCTCTTAAGCCTAGAGATCATCCAAGACTTATAGTAATTCACCGATTTAGTTTCTTCACCACAAGAAGACCTAAAATGACCAAACAGTTTCCGCACTGTCGAGAGTGGCCAATAAACTCAATTGTTTCAATTTCATTTCCTAATGGAATCAGTGAAGGGATATTTTTAGTATTTCCTGTAACATTTAGTAATATATCTGAACCCTTTGTGTTCCAATGTTGATATCTTTGATCATTGAAAATCCCAAATTTTTCTAAAGAAATTTTTGAGATAAAGAAGCGTTCCCTATACGAAAGGAGATGATTGTAGAAAGGTTCGAGCATAGATCTTAATGCTTTCTCACAAATTTTTCCATAGCTATATTTTAAATTAAAATCAAACACATGATCGCCATCTCTATCTAGCACAAGTTTACTACAATCTATCAAAGCTTTGAAAAAATTAATATCTTCGTCCTTCATGTTAACTTCAATTACTTAAAATTTTTAGAATACACAGTTATGAATAAAAAAGAGTTTTTATTATGTGACGTAGCTTTCTATTTTTTTTTGTACCTTTTGAAGGAAGAGATGCTGAATGAAAAACTATCTCAATATTATTAGTCCTTGTGAACCATTTGAAACCGTTGGCATTATCGACATTTTATCTTATTTCAACTCTGCATTAGTAGTCATAGAAATTCAAGAACTAAAAACGATCGTAACCATTTTACTTCATGACGAAAAATTTACTCTTCCAAAAACGGTAACAGAGACCGTTTTAATAACTCTATCTGAATTAACTACCGCAATTTAGTACTATTAAATGACGAAAATCCAACGATCATAATCTGAAACCATAATTATTCTCAAAAAATAAATTTTTTTGAATAAAATTTCAAATAATCATAGTTGCTCAATGTCGTAATGCTCGTAATGTACTCATACGGGATCTGGAAAGGTTAAAATGTATTCCAATTGTAGTGAAAAAAGTCCCCGTAGATCAAAAGGGGGTATTGTGCTATTGCTCCCTTGTATTGGCGCTTATACTATTCTGAGATTTGCTTAGATAACATTTGTCTTTTTTTAAAGTACCCTTCTTTTTAAATAGCAACACTAAATAAATATAAATAAAGGCTTTTCGAATAAGTCGGGTAATTTTGATATTCAAAGAAAAGTTGCATTTTTGAGATAAATGGTTGGATTTCTATTTCAATGTAAAGAGAAATGTATTAATATTAAAAATGTATGACATTAATAATGGAAAACAATATCAGTCAACTACTATGCTTACAGGACCGTATCCTTTTATGAAATTTTACATAACCAAATCGCAATGTGGCTGTTGTATGTTCTCAATAGCTTCACAAATTACATCTTTTAGCTGGGCTGTTGCTGTAGACCTTATCTTTCATGTGACCCCAAAGGAAGAATTTGCAAGGGACTAAATCACAAGATCTCTGTGGCCTATTGTGATCACCTCTTCGAGAGTCCTAAAACTTTTCCTGTAAAAAACAATGGTTTCATTGCTTGGGTAGCAAGATGCGCAATCTTGTTGTTATCAACGTTGTCTATATCAATACCATCCAATTCCAACCCTAAAAAAAAAATTAATTATCTCTCGCTTGCGCAATTCACTTTATTCAACACTTTGGGCTACAGCAGCAATATTCTCAGTTGTTCTTGAGCGACGTGTATGGGTTTTATTCTTCGCATCATTAGCCTGTCCCAACAGCTCAAATTTTCCAACCAATTTCTGTATCGCAGTCCAACAAGAAATTCGATAAAAATATACACTAGTTATTAATTAACACGTACAAACATTTGCTAATAGAATTCCTTAGACCATTGAGCTCAATGAACGCACAATTATGTTCTCCATTCCTTTTGGAATTCTGACTCCGTTAGATTTAGATTTGTAGACTAGCCAAATAATTTTAACTACTGTGCCTCCACTTTGTATTCTATTTGTCCTCTAATAGTGAATGCGATGAGACAGTCTTTGGGTGAGCGTTTTATTGAAAATATTGACAAAATAAAAAAACTACAAAAAAAGGTTTATCGGGAAAATTAAGTAATAATTGAAAAGGAAAAAAAAGTAATTTGATAAATATTACTGAAAGTTTTTTATTGTGGAGTCGGTCAATATGAAATGAAGGTTGTTGGAAAAAAATAACCCTCTCCACAAAGAAAAATTATAGCGACGGACCTGGTGTATTAACAAGGATACACTTTTCTGGTCACAAAATTGTCTTTGGTCCATAGTTTTGTCATTAACAAAAATAGCGTCGCCACACGTAGGACATGAATGCACAATCTAATGAACAGAGTTATCCTTGCCGACTTACATTGAGTTTCCTATTAGGTAGGTTTTTTATATTTTTCAGAAGGCAGGAAGTTTGTACCTCAATTGCATCCCAGCATTTTTTGAAATGTTATATATGTTCACAAGTTGTAACTAAATACATATAGCATCTAGAAAAACTAATAACGATATTAAACAAAGTTACTCACAGACAGGCTTGTCAAAAGCATCAGAATATTCATCATAATAAGAAGAACTTGATTGAGGTGGTTTGACATATTATTCATCTTTTTTTTCCATTCCAAATCATCATTTTCTGAATTAGAGTACGATGTGAGCACAAGATAAAGTCTTATTTTTTCAATGGATAATTTTTCTTAGACATTCTTGCACAATCAAAGGTGGAAGCATAATGGCTAGTTCAGCAAAATATATGTTTACATTTATAGAAGGAAGGTACACGATTATTATCTAAAGTTGTTCATCCACGTCTGAAATCGCTTGAGTCTTATCATGTACAATCGTAGAACAAAAATATTATTTAAAATGACTGGATATCAAGTATGATACTCACATCTGTCTTGGTAGTGTTCACTTTATCAACAAAAGGATTACTAATTTAAATTTTTAATATTGTTTTTAGTGGTTAATAAAATGAATTATGAAATTTCAAGAACTTATGAACAAATACAATCAAGAAGTTTCTCAGAATATTTCATTGAGTCACAAAGGGGTTATCAAAAATTATACCCTCGTCGTTCTATTTTTAAAGTATTTTAATAATTTTTTATGTACATATATTTGTTGCATTCAAAACATCCCTAGATATAATTAAAAACTGACGTGATACTATATAATCAAAAATAATCATGACGTACAATCTTCATAATTACTATTGATTTTCTAAATATATCTTAAACATTATAAATGTTATTACAAGATTTATTTATAATTAAAGGTACTCCATTGTTCTCGTAACTTCTTAGTATGATGTCATTTTTTCATGATATTGTATGTCATCCCTTATCATGTTACGTATGATATAGCTATGTGTCAGAATCTGTTTATTTTTGACGTGTATTTTAAGTTTATTTAAAAAAAGATTTGTTAAGTTTCAGGTCTATACACGACTTTATTTTTATCCACTCTCAATCTCAACTGTCAAAAGGGAAATGAAACATTTGAAGAAAGAAACATATTGTATTCCTGTATTTTTCTTGTTGGCAGCTGTTAATTATTATTTATAGAATAGTTCCTAATTATCATATATTTTAATTGATAATTTTATTAATGACTGAGTAAGAAATGACAAAATTCTAAATAAAGGCCCTTCATTGATATAAATGAATATAAGAATCAAAATCCTATATAATATCTTTTTTGAGTTAATACATAAAGCCATCCACTTTAAATAATACAAAAGTCAACTTTTAAAAATTAATGAAGGTAGCTGAAAGCTACCCGTGATATTTTATTGACTCAAAAAAAAAAAGTTATATCGGAATATTTCAATTTTATCTCTCTAAACCTTACATTATTAAATGGAAATAAAAAAAATACATATTAGACGTTTAAATATTACAAAGTTTTTTTGTTACCTAATTTTTGAAACCGTCTTGTATTCTCTTTCTTTTGAGTCACAGTTTTATCAAAAACTGGGACTCCATCGTCTCATAATTTGTATATACAATATACATACTCCATGAAATATTTATTCCATATTAAATTAGGATTTGACTATCTTAGCTCATTTTCCCCCCTGTGTTTACGATTAGGCATGAATCTTGATTTGGAATTACTAAAATGAATGAGATAAGCATCACTTTATGTATAACTTCAAATTATGATTTATTATTGATGTTAACTTAAAAAATAACAAACAATTGATAGTTTTGTTACATGTAAAATATGAATATAACGTGATATAAAAAGCTAATTTATAAAAAATATAATTGATTTGTGAATGTTTCCATTTAGAAGACTTTCCAACTTTTTATATTCTTTTTCCTAGGAAAGGCCACAGAAGTAGCAATTAAACTCTACGTGAGAAGTTTAGGATCCATTAATCCGGATACGATGGTAAGTAGATGTCTTTTTACATTATCATTTTTTAAGTTTTGAAATAGTTAGACGTGCGAAACACTTTGCCAAAAAAACTTATTGTCGAAAGCCACTTTACCAAATGCCATTTCCCCTAACAGACATATTTGATCATGATTCATTATTACTCATACTTACATATGTATGATTAATACAAAAATTATATATAATTATGATTCATACAGCAACAAAATGTAATTATGATTCCAATTCATGTAACATAAATTGTATAAAATTTTCAGTCATTTGATACTAAGTTTTGATTACTTAATAATTAGTTATTTTCTTTATGGGGATCCTTCATCAGCTTCATCATTCAACTGCTTTTAAAAAAAATAAAATTATGTCGAATAATTAAATAAATATACTAGAAAGATATTAAATCTTTAAAGAAGAGAAGAATCAATAAATAAGTACCATGATTGATATTCAATGGATAATGCAAATGAATCAATAGTTCAGTAAAGTGGCCTTAGGCAAAGTGTCTAGAATCATTATTATCTCCAATTATCCCTAGATGAGATCGGCTCAATACTTAGTTACCGGCTGCATAGTTGAAATCTGAATATATGTAAAGGATAGAAGTTAGAATATAACATGAAATAAATTGATAATTTCTCTTATCAGCTGACATGCTGTGTTTATTGGAACACCCTCCCAAAAAATTAAGACAATCAATGTAAAAATAGCTTCATAAAAAGACAAAAGAATCGAGATTGATATTCTACTTCGCCAGAACACCCACCAACAGAGATACAAAGCTTGACTAAGGCAAGCAGGTAGAATATTTACAACGCAAAGAAGGCCATAAATGACGTATTAGCATAGAGATGAAACCCATAAACTTATGACTACCAAGTACTACGGCAATGATCTTAGGATTTGTTACATACAATGGACTAGTGATACAACTCATCTGCTTCAAGACAGGGTGCAGACTCAACGCCACTGACTATGGTGACATATTGAAACCTTCGTTAATTCCTTATATCAGGATCCAGAAATGAATGGTGTACTCTTACAAGATTGTTTAACGGCACCCACTGCTAAGATTACTCTATCATTTTCACAGACCTACATTCTGATGAATCTGGAAAAAATCTGGTATTCATACTCACCAACTTTCGATTCGACTTTTTCTTCGGCTGTATTTCGAGGCAGGGTCTACTAAACAAGGGAACCAAATGTCGAAGTTCTCTAGGCGTCCGTCCATGAATATTGAATCATAATCAATGAATCAATGAGCTCCAATCACATTATAATCACCTGTCCGAGCGGCTCATCTAAGACATTATCAAAGTCAATGAAGGATATGTTAATACATGGACCAACATTCATACAAAGTTTAGTTGATATAGTTTCTTTGGTTTCAGAAATTAAACTTGTTAAAAATTCGAGATTAAAAATTTTGTCACAAAATGTCTGGCTTTCAATTACACCGGTATCGTTGTACTGTTCTCATCTATTATAAGGATATGCTAAATACTTGAGTCATATATAATCATTGACCGTCTTAACATTTTCAAATAAAAATTGTAAGTCTAGAACAATTTTTAGAAATCCGTCGACACGGTGTTTGATATGGCCCATTTAACAAATTTTTTGATAATTAAATACTTATAAAAATTATAAGAAAAAACTTAGGGGTATGGCCAACCTACTTTCCTCCCTTTCTGGTATTGACTGTCCAGCATTCGAAATAATACCATTGCATTATTTATTATTAGTACAAAAAAATAAATACTGTTCCCCTAATTTAAGAAAAAAAAAACCTTATTTAGAGCCTTTAAAACATTCTTTACATTTTAGGATTATCAAGTCGATCTTTACCTTCGACAACATTGGTTTGATTCTCGCTTAAATCATCCTGGTCTATTAGAACCTATGGATTTAAATGACCCAAATTTGGTCAAGGCATTATGGAAGCCAGAGGTTTATTTTCCTAATGCCAAAGATGCTGAATTTCAATATGTGACAGTTCCAAACGTATTAGTTCGAATAGATCCCGGAGGAGCTATATTGTACATGTTGAGGTAAATTCTTAAAATAGTTTCGGCTAAATAATTTCATTTTAATAAACCCAACCTTGTATTATTTTTTTATTTTAGACTCAAACTTAAATTTTCATGTATGATGGAACTCTCAAAATTCCCTTTAGACGAACAGTATTGTACAATGGAAATAGCATCATGTAAGATAATAATTCATAAAGGAATTATTTCTACATTTAAGAACCACAATTTTTTTTCATTGATAGTTTCTAAAACGACAAAGGAACTTATCCTTCGATGGAAAGATACTAAACCGATTGATATCTCTAAAGAAGTAAAAATGCCTCAATTCGAGATATCCACAGTTATCCCATCAATTTGCCAAGAGACTTTTCATATAGGTGAGTATACTTTTTTATCCAGTAATTTCCCGTTTCAAGTACGTCACTACATGTATAATAACCCAAAAGTGACGCCTTCAAAATAACAAAGTGGTAATTTACAATATGCACATATTATAATAAAAATCTTAAGGACACTTAATATAATATTTTAAAAAAATAGAATAGTAAACGGATTCAAATGAAATTACACGGTAGTTCACGGCCACCTTTAACTACACCCTGAACTATAAGGAAAGCATTTAATTCGGTAATTTCCATTTTAAAGTCATAGGTTGAGCGTTAGCTTTAAGTAAATTGCACAACTTCTAATTCAAAACAAATATTTATAATGGAGGAGACCCAGAAGAACACAATCATAGCATTTGCCTGTGCGAGACACAATCCAGTGTACATCCAAAAGATGCTCGGGTATTCAAAGGGCAGAGTCTACGACGTATACATCCCCTGGAATAAGGAATGGTATATAAGAGCCCTCAAGTCCCGGAAAAATTAAAAATGCACGCCCAGATTCATCGTAGGCCTGAAATGGCCCTTGAAGGCATCTCCTGGGACTCCGATTAACTTTATTTCCAAAAAACGCCAAGTAAACCTTGAAACAGTCTCCAGAGTCGTAAACAATGACTAGAGGATGAATTCATAACGCCACTAAAAAAAACCTATCCTTACTGAGGAAATGAGGGGTACCCGTAAGAAAATTGCTGAGCGATTTGAAGTTCCATTATAACTGAATAATCTTTTATACGTATGTGAAACACTAGACTGTTGATATATCCCACAACATCCAAAATTACAGATGCTTGCTCAGAGAGAGAGAGCTAATACCCTCACATTTGGTTAACTTCCCTTATATGAATCACATGGATTACTTCTTTAAAGAGGAAGGTATCTGATAATTCACACAACAGCATTTACTCCTTGAAGGCCTCCATCTTCAATTACTGAAACAAAGTCTCCCCTGCAGACGTGATCAAGGCATACAAATCTTTTAGGCATGGTATCGAGTTAATAATTGACGAAAATGGCAAACAAATTTAAGAATTTTTTTTCTTTGGTATTATTAGACCTTGCAAATAAAAAATTCATACATCTACTTGCTTCCCTTATTAATCAGGTTGCAGTTAAAAGTAATCCAAATTTTCTTGAACATCACTGTAGATTGTTTATGCTTTCAAAATTGTCAACATCCAGAATGATGACGTAATGTAAAAACGCTCTATTCTTCCATATGTATACATGTTAATGGAAGGTTTGTCGAAGTGTTGGAGGAAATATAGTTATACAATATACAAATTTGACATTTTAAGTATTACGAGAGAAAGCATTATAATTAGTGTTGAGACTCGGCTGAGATATGATTATTTATTATTTTGGTATGAAATTATTTTTTCTAGAGAGAACTTTGTAAATATTTTATGGACCAAAATTTTATCTTATTTATAAAAAAAAAATTACTGCTAGCTCATTTTAATTTAACCAACCAACGATCTGAATACAGATTATGATAAAAAAAAGCAGACACATCGATAGCTGTCAACACAATACCTTATAATTTTTGGGTAACGAGGTCACACCGAGATCCGGACTTACTTTTTAAGGATACAAGGCCGAATTAGTTGGGTCTTACAAACATTATAACGGCCCAGATCAATACTAATTATAACTATTTATAAAATTGAAATTTTTAACTCAACGTTCCATCTTTATAATATTAACCAAATCAAATATAATAATAATTGTCTTTCTTATCAAAATGTCATATTTAATAACTTATTGTAAAAATAGAAATCCTAGAAAATCTTAATAATAAATATATATAAAAAGAGAGTCATAATAATATTAAAACTGAAAAATTGTTTGCAGGAAACTACAGCTGTCTTCTTGCACAATTACACTTAAAGAGATCCCTTGGTTTTCATATGGTTCAGTCCTATATCCCAACCATCCTGATTGTTGTCATATCATGGGTCTCATTCTGGATGGATGTGGAATCTGTTGCGGGTCGTACAACTCTTGGGGTCACTACACTTCTCACTGTGTCAAGTAAAGCATCAGGTAAGATAAATATTCTACTTAGGTTCAAAGGAATTTTCAATGAAGGATCCAATTGCTTATAAACTCTACAATATACTTTGCTTTTGGTTGTACATAATTCATGTATAGCCTTCGTGTTGAATTTGTGCATGAAGTTGGTTGTGTCCATATAAAATAATAATACCTTTTTTCTAAGATTAATAAATATCGAGTGGTCCACTAAAATCTGAAAGTTTGAATTTTACACTTCAACAAGATCTAGTTTATTAATTAACGTTAGAATTTCAACAAAATGAATACTATAAATAGATGTGTATCTGAGCTCTCGTAGTAATTAATGCCGTCGCCTTGACCGGCAATTAAAGCTTCCAACTGCCCAACTGGTTGGAGTACGTGAATTGAAATGTGTCGATCACGTTCGTTTGTTATTATCTGGACTTTTACATAAGCTTGTAGAGAGCACGGGTTTGTTTCTAACTAATTGTTTATAGTTTAATATATCGATATATTTATTAATTTTAACGACTCAACCTTCATTAATTATTGAATCAGTAATTGTTCCACACCTCCCGGTATAGCATAAGCCTGCCAATAATTTATAATTCAGTCAAATGTAGGTTTTAAATTCAAATTTGTAGGATGATTTCACATACTCGGAACTACTATCTATAAGCTAGAGAAGTATTTCTCAACCGGAAAAGTTATCAAATTCTTTAAAAATAGTGCTCTGTAAAAAAAAATCATCATCAAAAATTACCAAGTACTTTTTTAAAAGAAAAGCTTAAATAAAAAAAAACATAATCAAAAATAATCGGCTAAAATGGAATGCGTCCTCCTTTTAAAATAAATAAATATATATGTCTATGGACTCTGCAGAAATGAAAAGGTAAGGAAATATTGGTCTTTTTGAGGATACTTCATTTTATATCATAATACGTTATTTGGCTCTTATTTCCCATTTTAAATATAATCGTTCATGATATACTTTAATTGAAACAAAAAAATTTAAAAACATTTTACTCAAAAATAAATTTGAATAATGTTTTAATATAAGTAAAAGATAGTATGTTCTTGAAATATAAAACTGATAATGCCGCAATTGAGGCATGATTATTCTTGCAGGCGATCCTCTCCATCCTGCAAAACATGTAAAAATCACATGGATTGAGGTCCATTCTGTTGGCTGGCCAATAGAATGGAAGCCAAAAATCTGGCACATTTTTTCCTAATAACGCTTGGACAATCTTGGCCTTATGAGCAGGTGTTGAGTCTTACTGGAATGTAAAAGGCTTCCCATCAGTGAATTTATTCATTCATGGGATGACTACGTCCTTGAGAACGTCCATGTAGACCTCCTTGGTCACCTTTTGACCCTTTTGGAAGAAGTGGGGGGGAGGGACATCTTGTTCTTCCGGGCTGATGACCTTCAGGACCATAACCGAAGCGGAATTCTTTGTTTTCATGACTGGTTTGACCTCATCAGGGTCCAAACAGATGCATCTATCGTTTTTACGGTTATGTTGGCGTCAATGGTGAAAATTTTCTGATCAAAAACAAAAACGTAACCACATTTACACATAATACACCTTGGCTGATCTGTCTGCCTGATTCTGCTCTGTTAGCAGATGCTTCGAGGCTCTGACCATCGACAAGTAATCCAGGTCAATCCTGAATGGTATTTTTGATGGTCCTTTTGCTGATGTTACGGTCTTTGGCCAGCTTAGTAATTGGCCTGTCTGGATGAGTGTCAATTAATCGTTTCTTTCCAGCTATAAAATTTTTAGTCCAGATTTGATCAGATATAGTTGAATGAGCTACTCTCTCCGTCTTTCCCTTCTTATCAAAGGCCTTAATCATATCATAAACTCTTGACTTTGAATATTTGAAGAAGAAAATTATCTCTTGAGCAATTCTTTATAATGGAAGGAGATGTTGAAATAAATAAACTACATAATTTTATCTTTATTTTATTTTCTTATTATACGTATATAAAGAACTCATTAAGTTATTATTGTTGGAAACAAATTAGGTAGCGTATATGGGATTAGAAAAAAAAGACTCTACTTGAAAGTAATGAAATTAGGGAGTTAATTATCCCACTCCATGGATTTTTTTTTTTTTTAGAAAAGGGATATTTTTCTTAATAGTTATCGTAATAAAGTATGAAATATTGTACACCAATTTTGTACTTAGTACTTTTTTTTTTTTATTCTGCCGATTTTGTATATTTCTCGAATTTCAACATACCAGGTTAATCAATTAGTGCTATGTCAGACGTTATTTATTCAGTCAAGTCCAATCTTAGACTCTACGTATATATCCTTACAACTGTCGATCATTTGGACTGATCCATGTGATCAATGGGTTATTAAGCCAATTAGGATTATAATACATGAATTAGCATTGTTGTACATATCTTTAGAAAAATATTTTTTTTAACTTTTCAAAGCTGTCAACATTATTACTTTAATCTTAAAAAGAGACATATAAGTATAAAGTTATCACCAGTGCGTGAAAGACATAGTGTAATATTGAGAATTTGTTGGGGAGTAATTGATGAAAGTCTTTCTTGGACTCAGAGTAGAATTAATGATCGATATCGAGGTAATTCCTCCCAATATTATTGATAGAGCCGACGTGAGATATGTATTTAACTTTTCCACCAGCTCCTTGCAGCTAAACTTATGACAGCTAATGCTTTTTCTTTAAAAGCTTTCTAAATTGTCAAGATAACAACGTTGTTGTTTTTTTTGTTTCTTTTAGCTATACAAAGGAAATGCAAAACCATACATGAAATTGATCAGTACAAAAAAAAAAAAAAAAAGATTAATATTAAATTTATTCATAAATATAAAAGAACTGTAGCACATTTTTTCTTAAAATATAAAGAACATGTACAAAAGAACAATTAAACCATTGAGTGACGTTGATCAATTTTGTATTGCATTCCTAAGGTAACAATAATAACTACATTTCACTTGCTACAACATCTTAATTTTTAAATAATATTCTCCTTGATCAGTGGTATAGTCTATTATCCATCCATGTATTTTTCAGATGTTCAAGCAGAGGTCCCCCTTGTTTCTTATGTTAAGGCCATCGACATTTGGATGGGAGCATGTACAGCATTTATCTTTGCGGCACTTCTTGAGTTTACATTTGTAAACTACATGTGGCGCAGAGGGAAGAAGAAAACCATGTATTTTGGTATCGAAAGTGGATCCAGAATTTTGGAAAATCAAAAGGACAAGGTAAATTTATTTATTTATTGTCTAAGGAATATGGTTTATTAAGGACTTATATTACTTTTGGAATAGGTGGAGGATTTCCTTGTACCTTTGTCGCAAATCAATGAGGATAATGAAGAGTCCTGCAATCAAGCAAATAATGTGGCTATGGAGAGAGCTGTCAAAAAAAGCAGTACGGAAGTGGTGAGATTTTTTTATAGTTATTACTTCGTGATCCTTTTATGCTGTAAAATTAAGGTCAATCCAGTTTTTTTCTTGGTACAAAGAGTTATCCCAATTACACTTTGCGTTCATTATCTAATATCCGTATGTAGTATCTTAGCATGGGGTTACTATGTTGAAGGTCAACCCTTTTAAAGGCATGCATTAATAACCAATTTTTATAAGGACAAACATCCTTGCTTCTTTTTGCATCAGTGTATTTTTCTTTTAAAAACAATTTGAGGTAGTTTATAAAACATTTTTGGAAAAAATTGTTCTTGATCCTCAATATGAACATTTCAACTTTTTTTTGCCCTTGTCTTCTTGATTGCTTTTGTCTTGAAAAATATGAAAATAATTTTTATAGGCCCAAATTACTGATTTTGTGCCCAACAAAAGTATAATTTTACAAGATCTACATGATGTGTTTTCGGCTTAAAAAATAAAAAAACAAAACAAATACATCATAAAATATAGTTAATAGATACATATTTCTGTATTCTAAAAATATTTTAAATATATGATATATATTTTTTAACAAAGTAACTACCTTGTAAGAACAATAAAATGAAGAAAATTAATCATCCTTTCATTTAAAGTCTAATAAATTACTCACTGTTCATTATTAATTTAGTTTTTGGAGCTTCATGATAAATTCAAAAGTTCCTTTGAAAATTTACTATTTAAAAGTTCTTAAAGATTTGTTTCTTGAAAAGTAAATATATATATTGTATATTTATTAACTTAGTAAAGCTTATTGATGGTAAATAACATGTTTGCTATCTGTAGACCACAAAAGCAGAAAACAAAATGATTTTTTAAATTATATTTTCATTGTTTATCGGGGTAAAAACAATCAGAAACGCACCATCTCTATCCAAGGGGAAATTTATTGACTAGTACAATTAACATCAAACATGGATAAATTAATATTCAATCTGTGAATTTTTTATATTCGATAAACTAAAAACATTTGATATAATTATATCAATATTTATTGGACTTCATTTTTATCATAAAACGCTCAATCTGATGGTTATATTTTATTTTTAAGTTACAATGCGTTGTCTAACAACAAAAGGATGATCCTTTTTGCATAAAACTATGTTGAGATAGCATTATTCATCAAAAAGAACCTTAATGGACCGTGATTATTAAATCCATGATTGCAAGTCCCTTTGTTTAAATATATATTCAAGGTTTTTAATACGTATAATATTTGATATACAGTCAAACCTGTACTAAGTAGTCAGGCAAGAAAAATTGAAAACTTTCTGCTTATTCAAGTTGGGTCCATAAACCAGGTTTAGTATTTTTAAACAATTAAAAGTAGAAAATTGTACAATAAAGGATCAAGTTTACATCTGGATATTAATAATATATCATTCATTCTCAGATAAAATGGGAGATTCATCCCTGTTCATGTATACAAATTAAATTATTTGTGTGATCGCTGGTAGGTTATTGCAGGAACACAATTAAACCAGCTGTTTATGGTAAGAAATTTCCTAAGTGGGAACTGGATAAAATACAGTGACACTTTGACACTAGTTGACCATTAGACCAGGTTTGACTGTACTAATACAATGTGTAATGAATTGAGGATATTATTGAATCAATCTTCATATTCTGGAATGATATGCAATATTACGTTTTTAATGATTGTTTTTTGGCAAATTCATGTTGCTTTAGACAATATTGGTCATTTTTAAAGTGATGGATTCATGCTTGGAAGACTAAGTAAATTAGGGTAAAAACGATTTAATAATCCGATAAAATTCCGCTTCAAATCTCCCTACAAAAAAAAAAAAAAAAAAAAGGCATTCCTTCTTCTCAAAGTTATATGAAATATAGAAAAATATTTGTATTTATTATTTATCTTCAAGTATTACATTTTTTTACCTTGTACTCTTGAACCCTTTCCCCTATAGCACACCCCTTACAACTAAATTATCTTTATAAAACCAAAGATGGGGTTAAGATTTTGAAGACGTAAACCTGCCACTAACAAATATCTCAATTTATCTTCTTTTTTTTTATTTCAGAACCGCAGAGGTCAAGTCCTTCTCATGAAACCCACAACCAAAAATCGACGGAAAAGCAATTTTTTATGGAAGGTGTCCAAATCTCAAGGAGATGATGCAGAGCGTAGAACAGCTCTAAATATGGACGTGGAACAGTCCAATGGAGAAGTTCGGATGCTTAAAAGTAGCTCAGATGATCTTATCAAGGAGTCAAGTATATCAGAGTTCGGACTCTCTCACTGTAAGCTTGCATTACAAATTGATGAGTGCTCAAGGTTTATATTCCCTTTGTGTTTTTTGATCTTTAATCTTCTCTACTGGTCCTACTATACCTAAAGTTCTATCTCTCTCTCTCTCACCGTTCCATTTCTAATAAGTACATGTATGTAGAGGTCTTGTCAAAGTACTACTTAAACAAGCATTTAATGTTGACTCATCCACTTCCTTCAATCATTTACCGTAAACATTAAATGGAGCTAACTCGGAGGATACATTCGTACATTTATCATTATTTATTTTATCTCATATGTTGAATTTTTGGCTGAAATATCATTTTTGTAGAATTATATTTGTAATTACGAATGGATAATAATAAATCTTTAAATAGTGTGTATTATGAATCAATGAGCACTCAGAGTTATTTTTAACAATGAAGTTATATAATTATTAGAAATAGGATTTTTTCAGACAAAATGAGCAAAAAATTAGCTCTAAAACTTATAAACTATAGCACCTAAAATATTAAAATTTAGCAATTTATATTTTTTTAATACAGTTTTATAAGGTTACTTAAAATTACGAGGGGCGTTTGAGAAGTCCATGCAAAGTCCAAGAGATAGCACTACTGGCGCGTATCGAGATTATGTTAGTTAATAACATCTCTTGGAAGAACAATCAACTTTCAGCCAGATCGGTTTTTTTTCTTTCTATTAGGCATTCGTTTGAAAGAGAAATGGTCAGGAAAGATTATAGGGACTATCTATTGGATTCGTAAAGAATAATCATCATTGACTCTCTGGAAAATCTACAACTTATCATTAATAGTTATTGGAGCATTTGTAAGACGAAAGGCCCCAAAAAGTACTTTTCTATCACACCAATGGAACATGCACACTGCAGCAGTTGTGTATGCAAAATTTATGTAAATAGGGCTCCAACTCGAGATCACAGTCCTAGCATTCTTACACACCTTCAATCTTCTGTCATCCATCACCATATCATGGATTTTATCAATGATTTCTGGCTTAGTAACCTCATGAGTGCGTCCAGAGTGCTCAAAACGTCACTTGTGCCCAAATGGCAACTCCAATAAGTTTTAAATCACTTATAAAATGTTCTAATCGAAAGTGCAGAGTCCTCATAATGATTATCAAGCTTCTTTTGAGTCACTTGAGATGTCTTGCCTTTCATAAAGTATCAACACACAAAATTATTTTTCGTACATTTTTTAAAAATTACTCCAGTTCCTCGATTCAAATGAATGACAAACAGAAAGGAATGGACTGATATAGCTGAAATTTGCTATTTTTTCTTACAAGAAACAGTACAATCTAAACATAACTTCTCTAAGCACCAGTAGTGTCATCTCTCAGAATTTGCTTGGACTTTTTAAAGGACTTTCGTTATTAGTGTTGCTTAATATTTATCATAATTTATTGATAAATTTTGATTTGTTATATGGACAAATCAAGATTTGATTAATATTTTCTTCCTTTAATGTATGCCTTCCATCAGGATTGGTAGTCTTATACAAATTAAAACAAGTCCCCAATAGTAGTTGACTCAAATTTGAAGTTGACACACCATCACCACCACTGGTTATATATCTAACATTTTTGGAAGATCATAATTTCTCCTTTGTTGCAAGATTCAAGGAAAATTATTCGACAGTTAATTTTGACCGAATTTCCCTTTCCTCTCATTGGCTTTTGTTAGAATCTGTCTCCCTCACATATTCAATCATTTAATTGTAACCTTGATTGAATCAAATACCTAGTTATCCCTTCAAAAACAGAGACGGTTTTTGCCTAGTGAAGTGGGGATTTAGCAGGTGGATTTTCTTTCCAAAAAAATCATCAAAGTTGTTTTGTAATCTAACTTCAATCCAAAAAATGTATTTTTATTGTCTACTAGTGTAGAAAAATGGGCAATTTTCACGCAAAAAAAGGGCCAAATTAGCGACTTCCCAAATAGGTAACAAATGAAATATTTTTTGAGCAATTCCTGACTCTTCAGTTTAATAATTACTTCGTTAATATTACGTTGTTACCCTCATTGTTTGATTGTGATACATCACAAAACCAAGAGAAAGGCGAAAAATCTATGATTCGTTGTTTTGTACAGGTAAATACTAAGTTTTCCTATAAGCTTACAAAAAATAATACATTTTAATATTATTTTCAAAAAAATATATGGAAGATTTATTATTTTATACGAATTTAGGGACTCAACTTATTGTCCACTAGTTTTATATGGGGTTGCGTGTATTATATGTATAGAATAATAGCTAATATATTATAATTTTGTTTTTTCCTGTTATACACTTACATAGTCTTCTCATTGAAAATAAAAATCCAAGAAAGGAAAAAACAAAAGAACGACGTCTAAAAAAAAGAGTTAATTAATTTAGCTATATCTTAATTAAAAATTGTTTAATGTAGTAATAAATCTTAATCAAGGAATTATCAAGATACATAACGAATAGCATTTAATTAAATTTAATATTTCATAACAATACAAAAAAGCATTGGAAAATATTTGAAAAAATTAAAAACCCAACATGCTAAAAATTATAAAATTAACTCCACCCTAATACATAAATGTTTGTACATTGTTCAAACATTTTATTATAACGTACAATATATCCATATATTTTGAATTAAGCCAAAGGCTCATTTTGTCTTCATAGATAAATACAAATTGGATTTCATTGTTAGTAAGTACGATGTTCCTTTTTATTTTCTCACAGACTAATCAAATTAGATATTTGGATTTGAATATTAGTCGACAATTGGTTTTAGGCTAATTCCATAAAGCAAAAAACCCCAAATATTTGTAACTAGTTTTTTGGTTCGAAAATTACGTTCATTAGTGGCAACATTCACTAGTAAATGGCTTGGTCTAATATCTCTCATTACCTCAAATTCTATGTAATTTTTTTGTTTCATGTTCCTTTGCTTGATCCGATTGAGTTGCACTGATTGAGTAAAATAAATATTTGGTATTGTCACTACACCATCTTATCTAGGAATTATTTTTGGAGTTAATATACATAGATAATATATATTTCATTTTCTAGGAGCGACCAAGACACAAAATACCCCCATGGAGATATTATACACCCCAAGATTGATTGAAATCCTTCTTATTCCTTTAAATCTACCGATTTGATTGAAATTAATTTACATTTCAATGTTTTGTTATCTAACTAAGTGTTTATGCTTTAATATATCCAAATGAAAATTAATTTCATTAAATCAACCTTCTTTCATAATTGAATTAGAAAGTAATGACTAATGACTCAGATTTCAAAAACCTCAATACATAATGAGATCTTCCGAGTAATTTCTAGATCCTCCAAAGTGCAAACTGTCCGAATATCTCGAAAAAAGTCAAGATCCCTCTCCTCTACTATGATAATATATAATCTACATCCGTTCACTTGGGGAAGTTTTTTCTTATGATTCTAAGTTTGCAACAATATAATTTCAATTTTCTACTGTTGCTGTCTCCAATTTAGCGAGAGAAACCAAAAAAATGACGGGCGGACAAACAATCAAGATATATTAGAAATTCCATAAATTTATACGAATAAGTCGAATAATCAGGATGAAAGTATAAATTGCACATTCTGAAGTAGGAAAATAGAAACGTTAGTACACTTACTCTACGAATGTGATAAGATAAAACCTTTGATTCGAAAGTTTGAACTAAAAATAAAAGACAATCTACAAGTCACAACAATGGGTAGAGTCCTCGGGTAAAAATCTTCCTTGGGCTTTAAAGGTGGAGACTGAAAGTGTAAAATATTATTTATTTTTTTGAAAATGCAATATGAAACTCATTCTCAATAATATGGAAGATGTAAAGAAAGAACTGACCGTTTTTGCAAATTTCTCCGACATTGGTTGTTAATTTGGACTTTTAAGTATTCGTGTTAAAAACTGAAAAAAAGGTGTGAGATTTAGTTTCGTATTTTTCATATTATTTTTGTTTACCCTTGTCAAATATGTGTCGGCATTGTATTTTATTAAGTTAAAATGTTTATTTTTGTCAGAATGGCTGAAAAGTATTGTCAATAAAATGTAGGAATACAAACATTTTTATAACTCGTTGGGTGTATATTATCCCAGTTTGTTAACGGGGGGATAATGTAAGTATACGAGAAATGTTCTATCAATTGTTGGCACCTGGATATTTTAACGTATCAAGCAATACGCACCAATTTGTATTTGTATAATAGAAGTTAATTATTACTCATCTAATATATCGAACATCTGACATAATGTCAATCATTCCACAACAAAAATATCATAAATATTTTATTCCAACTGTTCCATAGCATTTATAGGTTATAACTTCTATAAAATCCCAACTTCTACCAACAAAAGACTTAAGAATTTTTAGCATTCTCCTATATTTGACTCTATCCATAAGAGGTAATATTATAGAGATTTGAGTTAACTGATTACGACTATGAAATTAAAGAGGTTGTATTGACAGTGATTTTTTGTCAAATGTTGGCGTAAATCCATTCTCTGATGGGATCTAGTACCTAATAAGGAAAATCGTTTCTTACTCTCCCTTGACAAATTTTTAAATATTTTTTTGACTTTGGATATGATTAGTCTACCTCCAAACGAAATAGTAAAGTCAATTATTATATTTCCTTACAGATTTTAAAACTAAATCCATACTAATATTTTTTTAATCTATGTTCTTTAATTCATTTCAGACATGATTTTGAGATTAGAATTATATTCATTTAAATTTCAATTATTTCATTAAAGTATTTTTATATATAATTTTATTCTTGGAAGGGTATTATTTTGGTATTTTAAATCATTAGAAAATAATCAAGGTTTTTTTTTTTTTTTTTTGCATTGGGTCATTTAATCTTCTAAAATGGAATGGAAATTCTTGTATACAAATCAGAGAAATACTTTGATTTCGATGTTGGATTTCAAAAATAGCAGAATGTCTTCTTTGGAATTTTTATAAAAATTGACAAGACCCAAAAAATTAGAAATATGAGTACAATGAAGGTATGTGTTCTACTATCTTGATACGTATGTGCCAACAGGTTTAAATTTAAACCTGTTGGCACAAACGTATCAAAATCATTCTTGAATTAAGTCATCTAAGATGAACAAGTTTTAAATTAATAAAAACGATAAAATCAGCAGATTTTACAACCCCTATACCGAGTTATTCATTAAAATCTAAACACTTTGAATTATAAACTTCAATAAGGTATGTGTAATTTATTAACTAATAATATACAATTTCAACAAAATTAATACTATAAATAGATGTATGTCTGAGCTCTCAATTATTGGTGTAGACTGTAGTGTAGTTGAGGGGTGGGCATTAGGGCCTTAATGGGTCCAAAGTGTAAAAAACAACTTAAAAGACTCGTTCAAAAGAGTTTTCCAACGGAGGAGATGATTTTCTTTCATTGCAGGTGTCAAAAGTGGCCTCTACACCCACAGTATGCTCTATCCATCGACTGTTTTTATAGTTATCTGGTATGAAGCCTTGAGATCTCTTGGATGGGCCATCATGGACGGAAGGGGATTGGTCTATGATGTTTTTTCTTTAACTCTTCTTGGCCCAGTTTGGCCTTTTTGACAGAATCCTTTTACCTCTCAAAACGTTTCCAAATTTCTGACAGTGTAGACACTTATCCTGGATATGTCCAACTGCTTAGAGTAGAGGAATAGAACTTCTTCGAGCCCGTTCATGTGTCTTTTTATTGAATTGTAAGTAAGCTAGAGTTATAACGTTTGTTTTGTAATTAATTGTTTCTGCTTTAATATATTGAAATATGAATTCATTTCAATTACTCAACCTTAATTGATTATTGAATGAGTAAGTGTTATGATTTCAATGGAACACCCGGTACACTATCAGTTTTATTATCAACACCTACTCCTGCCAGTCTTTTTAAACAACATTTTGGCCAGCCTTACCTTAGAGACCAAAGACATCTTCTGAGATGGAGAACATGATAAATGAGTCATATGGCATAAGCCTTAAGCCAAATCAGGTAAATTGTCTCCTAATTATGGAAAGGAAATTGACTGATCCAAGAGGTGAAGTTTTTTTAGTCTTAAGCGTCTCATAAAACAATAGGAGTACATAGTAAAAAGCAAGCAAGGCGACTGAAAATGTGAATAGTGTTCATGATCCTGATATTGTAATAGCCAATTGCGAGCAATTTTGGTTTTGTCGATCCCGTTCTGGTAATTTTGATATAAAATATTGAAATCGTCAAGATCGACATTAAAAATAAAGGATTCCTTTTTACTAACTCTAATATATCTCAAATAAATTTTTAAATTACCATGATGGAGATTTTGGCCTCTCAAACGATGTTAAATCTAGTAATCAATTATCATTGCATAAAATGAGAGAATATTAAGTTCAAATCCAGGTATCCAAACGATGGCCCTCTCTTTGTCTAGACTTGCCTCTAACTGACATTATTTGTTCTCGTAAAAAATATGAATAACCCCTATGAGAAGTCAAAAATAATTTGGATGAGCTTATATAAAGTTTCAACCTAATGGTCTTTCATGAATACTTTAGCAAATGTGAAAGTTGCTGGAACAAGCGTTAATATCGAAAACCAAATTGATATTCGATTTCTGAATACATTAATTAATTAATTAGTTATTGTCTCCTAGGCATAGTGAGTTTTGTTACTTGCGTATATTCATGATGAATAGGATTTAAGGCAGCTCAAGAATAGACAATGTATATCCATCTGTAATTGCATTTCTTTCTTTTCAAAAAAAAGGAATTTTAAACGTCTGAAGAGTAGAAAAAAATATCATTTCTCTCATACAATATAGTTACACAGATGAATATCATGCTCATATAAGCAATATATAAAGTAGGATGAAGCTAATCTCCAAAAAATGATTAAATTTTGACGGATAACGCTTAACCTTTTTCTGGAACTGCGTATGGGCCTAATGGACACGTCTGTCCAATTTCATTGAAATTTATAAAAACTCCAACAGTTTCAAGTTACCCAGAAAAAAATCAAAATAGAAGCCTTGATTGCAAAAAAATACAGTCAGTAATGTACACAGCAAGTACTAATAAAAAGGCAATACTACAAGGGATGGAGAAAATGGCCGAGAGGTCCACCGATGAAATAGAGTTAATATTAAGCAAAAAGAAAAGCATATTATGCATAGTTAATCAAGGAAATATTATCACTTTTTTGAAACTTTCATTAATTATTTGCTAACAATGTGTAATTTTTCAAAAAAAAAAAAAATGTTACTTATGTTTCCTTTAACAGCATTCAAATACCCAAAAAATAGGTTTTTATGACTTTTTGTCACTTTTTCTAAAATTTCATTTTGTTTTTTGTTCAAGGTATATATAAATATATTTCAATGACGTTACAAAGATGTGGTTATTAAGACAAATTGGGAATATTAGGCTCACTTTAATGTACATATAAAGTATATCCATAAATGATATAAAATATTTTTGTTGATGACAGGACTCAAGACAGGAAATAATTTTTTCAATTGAGCAAAATATGGTTGCCTTTCAAAATACATAATAGGAAAGAAAAAATACATTTCTAATCTATAAGAATTCCTTCTAGGATTCTATTTTTTTCTAATGCTTCTTTAATTGGTTAGATGGAGATGTATTGATTAAGTATAAGTAAACGTTAACGTATTAATGATACGTTGTCTAACCTTGGAGTCTTGTGTGAAGTCCATATACATCTTCTGTATATATATAAAAGAGAGATTGCATGTGTGTTTGTAGATGTCCTTTATACTACTCCACACCATTGAACGTAGGAGGCTGAAATTTTGCATGGGTCCCTCTTTTGAGCTTGGACAGGGTAAAACAGGGGTGTCGATTTTTGGGAAAATCATATAAAGGGGGCTTATGCTATACACAAAACCCAACAAACTATTTTTTGCTGCTCAAGGATATTAAATTGGGGGTTGAGTTATTTATCAATAAGTGATTGTCGTTTCAAAAAACAACTAAACGAATTAATAGGTTTTCAAAATTTATTCAAATCAAAAAGTTATTGGCTAAAAAAGAAATCGGTGAAAATTGCAATTTCGTTTATTTCAGGTGCAAAAGAATGAACTTCCAATAGAATAATGTTTGTAGAAACTAGTGTAGAGATTCGTTTGAAAATAAATTTTTCGAATAAAATGATTGTTTAACTTAAATATCTGTCATTTTCTGAATAATATTTCATTTTTTTTTCATTTTTTCATCAAACGTTAATTTTCAGAAGAAATGCCACAAGACGATGTTTCTTGCATAAAGAAATGTGGATGCAACTTTTAAAGGGGAATATTTTCAATATTCGGAACATTTTATTTATATAATTTTTGCAATATTTGCAAAAATTTACCAGTTATCTAGAGTTATTTTTTCGACAATATTATTCTTCATAATTTTTTTTTGTTTTTGCAAGTATATTGTTAGGTTTGTGTTTCTTTTACAATTTCAAAAAATGCAATCAACTGTTTTTTTGCTAAATTAAAGCAAAAAAGTTTTAATTGATTTTCTTTGCAAATTTAGATTTGGGAATTTTTTGAAGAAAATAAAAAATGAACTTCTCATCTTCACACTTTCTTATTAGGTGCAAATATGTTGGCATGTTCTTTGAAGTTTAAAAACATTATTTTTGGGATATCATCATAATAATACTCTTAAGGTTTCAAGAGGCAATGGTAAGAGTTTTTTTTTTTTTTTGGGGGGGGGAGTTGTGATGATGAGACCTTACTCTACTCAATCGGATTGATATAGTGTGAAGAATCCAAGATAATTAGAATTAAAATTATCACGATCTTTTTTCAACAACAACGAACATTCATATTATATTTATGAGTATTATTTAAATTTTTGTTTTTAATTTCCTCAATTAATTTGACCATTTTCAATTGATTTCTCTCTCCCTCCTTGGCTCAAGCAACGCCGGATAACCTTTTACTAGTAAAGTATATTTCTTTATCTAGCCCATTGAAAGCACAAGAATAATTTTCCCCGAGCGCACTGTCTACGAGCTACGTCGATTCCATTTCTAATTGGTTAAAATATTAGTGATCTATTACTCCGTTACCTCGATTACACGAAAATGATAATTGTTGCGTCTTGAAGAGGGAGAGACACAATCTTATTTATAATAGGAGAGATCCAGGATGATCGGGAGAGATGAGAGGAAGAAAAGGCGTGGAGGAATGAAGTAACACTGTTTATATGTTCATGTGTCTTCTAACTCTACTCTAATTATATTTACATAAGACGACACTATTTATAATACACAAAACTCAGTACTTAAATACATAAACGAATATACAGGAAGATAAAAACCAGAAAGGACATATTAAATACATAACATCACCCCCAAGCACCAAATCCATGGCGGTGCTTAAACAGGTTCCTCTCCATGAACAGCAGCCTATAGATCCGCTCCATCCATGTCCAGGCGAGGACAAAGCATTCTTCCTTGTATTTTAAAAGTTTATCTCTCAGCACGCGCACCGGAGAAAGGAGGACAATACTCCTCATAAAGGTTTTAAGGTTTTTCATTTTGCTGTCAGCTGCTGAAGTTTCTGCAGTTTTTTCCCTATTCAGTGTTATGAAAACAGATAGCTTAAAAAAGAACTAGTTTAATTTATGCAAGGAACAAATAATAACAATTATTGTCAAACTACCAATTAATTTAAGGGATTTTCTAAAGCTTCTTTTTGGAGGAAAGGTTAAGGAGAAAAATAAAGGTAACAAGATTTCTTCAAAAAGAACATAAAGGAAATAACGCCAAATTACATGATCGTTAACCATTTACTTAATTAAGTATAATATCAACATCAATCATACAGTAGTCTTTCTATTTATTTGCAATGACATATTAATTGATTATTACTACTTTTTGGAATATAAGTATAATTTGTCTGTTGCATAGTCTCTCAAATTCATTTAATGATACTAAACACAAAAACAACACTAAAATAAAAAAACTTGTTTATTTGCTTTTTTAGATATCTATTGATTTATCGTATTCCTATAATAATCCAATTTTCAACGTAAGAGTTAATAAATTTTTTTGCAATAGGTTAAAAATTTATTTGAGGAGAAAACAGAATATAAAATTAATTATTAACATATAATCAAAAGAAAAAAAACGACGTTGATATCAAAATCACTTAATCTCGATTAAAATGAAAAGATATACAAGTTAGTACTTAAAAATGTATTATTCAGCTGAATACAGAATTGTATACAATCAGGTTCAGGATTTCAGGAACATACTTATAGTCATTGGCGATAAACATAGATTGTATATATATATAGATTATAAGGGTTAAGTGATTGAAATTAATTTATATTTTGAGATATTAAAGCAAAAACAATTTGTTACGAAACAATACAAACCTAAGTAAAATCGACGAATTTCCATTTGCGCACTCCAAACAGTTTGTTGTTTCCAAAATGACCTTCGAAACTATAATTTGATCTTTTTTAATCTCTAATTAAAGTTTTGAAGGTCATTATCCCCATTTTATCATCCAAGTCTGAAACTGATTCTGGAATTGTTTTTCTATGCGTATTACTTTTTCAATGATAGTTCATACGTCAATATTGGCCAAGTAGTTGAGGAGATATAGGATTTTAAAATTCGGGATCTATGTCTAATTTGTCGAAAAGTAAAAAAATTCAAAAGATCATATCTCTTATTCTATTGATCCAAATGGGATAAAATTTTACAGAAGTTATTTTCTATCCAATAGCATCAATTGTATCAAGTTTTTATTAAAATCAGAGAGGGCAGGGTTACAAACTATGTTTTTTTTTGTTAACTTAAGGTAGAATTAATTACCCAAGGGAAAGACCGACTTAGTTATCAATGGCCTATCAAAACATGTATTTTTTAGCGGTTTATATTCTGATATTTTGCAATGTGAGGTTTTTTTACAATTGATCATTGTATGCAAGTATTTGAGGATTTGCAAGAAATTTCTTACCATGAAGATGAATAAAACAAATTTTTTTTGAGTTGTTCTATACAAAACCATATGATATTTATTGAGAGTCTTTTTTAAATTGCCCATGGTCATATCCCAAATAATTTGGATGAAGTGCATCTTATACAATGCAAAGTTAAGAAATATGTTGATCAAAGGAAGTCTAAATTGATAATAAATGATAAAATAAGTTACTGGATGTTCTCAAAATATGCAGGGTAGGGCAGCAAAACGTGGACTATTAATTAATGTTTATTTTATTATTGCCATGAAAAGGTTTATTGATAATTTTTTGATATTATGTCCAGTTTACATAAATAAACTATACTAATCATCTAGTCATTTCATCATCATGAGCGAGGAACAAGCAAAAACGCAACGCATCCCAGATATCCTAGATGCTTTAGTTGATGTGATGAAGATTAAAGATACGTTTAAGTACTCTAGGAGCCTGGTTTTTAAGTTATTTAAGATGAAAAAAAAAATGTAAAAGGTCTCTCCAGGATGTCACAAAGTGGAAGGCATTATTTAAAGAGGGATATGATTAAATACAGGGTCCGTGGACAAAATCTTCCGCTTAAAAAAAACAAAAAACTACGAGCTTATTTTATAATATTTATTGATAAAATAAAAACGAATATCTTTATTAGGATATAGAGCAGCTATCTATTCAATGTAGCCGCCGTCTGCGGTCAACCCCCGCTCAATGCGGCTACCAAACCGAGAACAGGCATTTTGGATCAGTGCTGCTTCTATCTCACTGAATTTCTCCTTGATGCAGGTGATGAGAGACTGCTTGGTGTTATAGGAGGAGGGGTTGGTCATGTTCTCTACGTAGGACCAACAAAGTAGTCCAACGGGTTCAAATCCGGTGGTGAGGGAGCCCAAGAGAAGAAGGGTACGAACACAATAGCATTGCTTTTTAGCATTCTTGCGTCGTTGCATTGTTGGCCTGTCACTGACAACATATTTGATCCACGGCCACACAACGTCCTCCAGGACCTGCAGGTAGATGTCCGTGTTCACCCTGAGGCTTGTCTCGAAGATGTGGGGCGGCATGGCATGACCCTCACTTGACACGACTCCAAAGCCCATGACAGTGGCCGGAAACTTGATTTTCATGACCATGGGGACGTCTTTGTTGTTCAAGGCAATCCAGCGATGGTTTTGGGGGTTGTGGATTTAATCCTGAACAAAGTTCTTCTTATCAGAGAAGCACCAGAGCATGTTCAGCTACTTTTGGTTCTTCAAGATGTTGCACCTTAAGTCCAAGACCACGCCCAGGTCCCTCGCCATGGCTCTCATGCAACGCTGGGGGTCCTCGTCGATGATGTCCCTGACCTTATTGATAAAGGTGACGTCCCGGACAATCCTGGTGCTATTCTCTTCCTTCTTCTTCCTGTTAACAATGTCCATCGGGTCCGATGACTCTCCAGCTGCTTCCTGAGACTTCTGACCGTTCTAACTGGCATTGACAGAAGGCCAAACATGTCAGCATTGCTTAATTTCATGTGATCACTAAGCATAATCTGAATAGCAGCGCACCTACGATCTCTCTCGTTGAACATAATAACTTTTTTTGGGCATTTGAAATGATACTATCGCTACAAGTGTAGAACAATAACAGAAGTCTTATGACCCGAGAAAAATTTTAACGCCAAAAACAGACGAATCAGGCATCAGCTGATGGAGTAATGTCGTTTTTAAAATGTGGCAGATTTGGTCCACGCACCCTGTATAACTAACTTATAAAATTATTATAATTTTACCTGAATCGGAATTTTTTTTATATCTCTCAACCTCTTTATTAAAACAGAGGACCCCACATTGATATAAAAACTTTTAAACTAATAAGGTAGAGTACTTATATGTTTGAAAAGTCTAACAAATATCGAAACGCACTTAATGCTTGCATTTAAAATGCCAACGCAAATATATTTTTGAAGGCTATTATAACATACATTTGAATTGCACTTATTATTTACATAACTTTCGTGTATAATACATTCACAAACATTAAAAATTCTCTTGGTTAAATATACTTCATTTTCACAAATAATGAAGTATATGAACACCTTAATAGAGTAACGTAGCTAAAGGGACAACAAAAAAAAGTGTACTCTTAAACTCAATGTGGTTAAGTTGGATTAATCGTCACTCCTAGAGAAGGAAATATACTTAATATACAATAGGGCGACAACAATTGCAATTTTTTTTGGAAAAGTAAACAGTTTATGTTAAAATATGATTCCTAATTGTACAAAAAACAAAAAAGAAAATTTTGAAAAAGTTTTCAATATTTCATTAGAGTACTTTCCATTAAATTCTCAAAAGGGTGTAATTTACATTAAATTTTTTAAATAAATTTAAATTTTAAATTACTATAGCCTTAGTGAACTTTTATAATCTTTTTACGATATGAAACCATTTTAATTCGATTTTTAAGGAGAGAACAATGTTTTCCGAATATTTTAAATGTAAATTTATAAAATTGTAAATCACTTTTTATATTATCAGAAGGAGTTAAAAGGCTAAGCAACTAAGTTAAAAGAGAACAATTCTTCAAAACAGGGCAAAGCAGAGACTCAAATAAACAAATGATAATAAATCAAATTTCTGTCGTAAAGTACATTTTGTCATTCATGAGGATAGAAAAATGATTCCAAATCTGAATAGAACAGAAACGATTGATCGATTACCTGTGTTATTTTCAGAAATAAGGTTTTATCTACTATAATCGGTAGACAAACTTTCGTCTGGAACATGAGAAGAACAAACTAATGTTGTGTTATAAGCAATTAAAAATAGGTCATTGGAAACAAAATGAAAGCAAATGAAATGGTTTCTACTCGAAAAATTACTTTTACCATTTTTTTGTAGATCCCATATAAAAAAATTAGTAATTTGAACTGTTTGAAAGAGTGTATGTATGCCACATTGTCACCAAATGTTCATTTATACAAAAATTTAAAGAAAATTGGTCATCAATCAACAAAATTAACAATTAACATGAAACTGCAAAGGAAGAGTTGGTCAGCCTTCTGGAAGGCATACGAGATAGTAGTATTGGCATTGAAAAAAATAATTTTAAACAAAAGAGAAAACATAGAACTACTAATTATGATTCTTTCCAATGCCCCTGAACGTGGAGTTAAGTTCATGGCACCGGTTACTATACACTATGTCTTCTAGATTTAAAAGGGATTTATAGTCTCAAGATCTGGATATTAAAATTTAAAGTAAAATTGACTCAAAGGAAAGCACAAAAATTTCGTAATGTATGTTTTTATTGTAAGAGTATACCTATATCAAAAATCGGAACCTTGATAAGTTCGAAACGGATCAAGCTAATATCGATTTTTGACCTTCAAAATGGTTAATAATATGTTGCAGGCATTGTTGAAGATACATTCAGTAGTCAAGGCTTGTATATTTGTACTGCTTAATAATTCATAAAGTAATACATAATAATTATGTAAGTATTATGATTGACGTGGAAGTCACATGCTAAATAAATGGGTAAACGTACAAGGGCATGGTTATTAAAATATAAATTGAGTTTGGGAAAATTTTCAGACCAAGACCAAAATATGTAAAAAAAAAAATGATAATAATTTATAAATAATAGGGATATAGTGGTCTTAAATCGTAAGGGTACACTCGGATCAGAAGTTAAAGAAATACTATTTAATAGTCTTCCCTTCATGATGCCATCATATACACGATCAATGGCGTCATCATATACGCGATCAATGACGCCATCATATACAAGGCCAATGACGTCATAATCAATTAATTTCCAAAATAAAAAAACAGGTTCAATGTCGTTAATCATAATAAACACTTCAATTAGTTGTAAATTAAGAGTAATGCCAAGCTATTCTTTTACATGAAATATACTTAAAGGATTACTAAGGTTTGTATTATACAATGCAACTTTTTTTGCAAAAAAAAAGAAACGGAAAAAGGCCGAAAATCATTTGGTAGTTAGGGAATTCTTCCCAAATAATGTGTTATTATTCAATATAATTTCTAAATTGTTCATAGCATATAAGTAGCTAGTATCTTCTGCTTATTTTTTTTCAACACATAAGCATGCCAGTGGCCGGTAGGGAAACTATTAAATAACTATGCTCTTCGAGGTAATACCCCGGAGATGGTGTGGTTTCTCTAAAAAGTCGATAATATTTGTCTTTTGAGCAATTTTATGTCACTTTAAGCTGATTATTATCCATTGAGATAAATTAAAATAATGCCCTTATTAGTAGAGAGAAGTGTAAATTTGTGAAAGTAAGCAAATCAATTTTAACCCAATTTTTCTAGTCACTTGATATTTTGTTTGTAATTTGGTTAAAAAATAATGGAAATCTGCCTCCAGACTTGCAAATGTTGTGATCTTTAAAAACGCTTAAAAACTGAAGGCAATACTTAAAGAATATTTTAAGTCAACAGTTTTAAGGTCATATAAAAACGTCAAAGGTCAAAAAAATGTCGACGTCTTATAAATTATTATTTTAGAGTGTGTACTAAAGTGTCTCATTTTTAATGTAACCGAAAGTATCAATATTAAAATTATGTTGCTGAATTTCAAAAGTTTCATTAAAGTTCCATTTTTCAAGTAAATACAATCAAATAGAATCCTTACTTTTTATTTTGGAGAAAAACACATGCTAGCCGAACGAAGTACTTCAGATACTCAAACGATCAGAAAAACATTAAATTGAATTAAATAAATATCAGAGCTCAGTCCTAAATTTTATTGCAAGTGACTAAATTAATATAAATTCCTGTTATGAGGAGGAGAGCCAATATCAAATGTACACATATTTGGACAATAGATAATACGAATAACTGTATATGAAGTAAGAGAAGAACCGGAAGTACAAATTACTTTTTGATTGTTCGAATACATAAACTTTTTCATCTATAGTATAAATATTTAATAGATATGTGGAAAAAAACTTAATTAAAATTTGATTCAATGAATAATTATAAGATTTACAGGATGGGGTGTCCGGAAATAATTTTTTTTTAAATTGTAGAGTCAATAAAAGGTGCTTTTGCATACTAAAAACACAATAGAAAACTATGAAACGATTAAAAAAATCATTTTATTTTATTAAGTATATGTTAGATATATACTCAAAATATCCTTCGAATTAATTAAATTCCTATAACTAATTTAAAGTAAATTCTTCGTGAGATGAAGGTAATTCATGATTTTTTATATGTATATAAGGTTGTGCTCGATACCTATCTACAATATATACACATCAACCACGTCCTTGTACCGTGTATTTCCATCATCAGACGATCCTAATGTTTGCACGTTATAAGAATAAGAATCACGTCTTTCTTATTATTGTTTTAAAATCAAGTTCAATTTAATATGCATAATAGGAATTTTTAACAATCACATTAGATAATAATCATGGCACACTTACAAAATATGTTTATATGTAGGATTTGCAATTCGAATGCACTTTTATTTATTTTATTCGCCATTCATTAAAAAAAGAGTAAACACAATTGAGGAAATCATAGTTTTTAATAGATGCGAAAAAAGTACTTATGTTGCATTGTGTCTTGTGTATTAATATGGTCATATATAAGAGAGTTTGTGTATGTGTGTCCTCTATTGGTGTTCACACCGTTGGACCTAGGAGGCTAAATTGTATTCTGTACCTAATACATAGAAGTTATTGATAGAGATGAATGAGACTAAATAGGGGTTGAGTTAATTATCAAAAAATGACTGGCGCCTCAAAAAAAAACAACTATATAAATAAAAATTTATTCTAAATTTATTTAAAATCAAAAATTTATGGATAAAATAAGGAATCGACGAAAATTGCAGTTTCGATTTATTTTTCAGGTCTAAAAAAATGTATTATCAATAAAATGTTACTAGATAAAATAAAGTTTGTAGAAATTTGTCTGGAACTTCATTTGTATTTGAGTTTGACACAAAATTATGGGGGTGTAATCGACATATCTGTCATTTTCTAAATATTTGTTTATTTTTTTCTCATTTTTTGAACAAATGTCAATTTTTATGAAAAAATGCTACAAAATAATGCATTTTCTACTTAAAATTTTAGACGCCTATATATATATTTAATTTCTGAAATATTTTATTACATAATTTTTGCAAATGTTGCAAAAATGATCCAGTTATTGACGTATATTTTTTATGAATTAATTTTCTTAATATTTTTTTAGGTGCAAAAAAAAAATTTATAGTTTGTTTTCCTCTTTACAATGTCAATAAATGTTTCTACATTTTTTTCCCAAAATCAGTGCAAAACAGTTTTTTCCAATTTTATTCGCAAATTTCTATACGATAATTTTATGACAAAAGTAAAATGGAGCCTTCTCATCCGATCAAATTTTTTCATTCATATATGATGGTATGTTATTTGAAGTTAATATTACATATTATAATGCTCGTCCACACTGAAGGAGTCTAAGCATTAAGAAGAAATTTCATTGACCATGGTCAATATGATTTGTGGCTCCTTCTGTGGCCGGAGCAACGCCGGGTAACACAGTGCTAGTGATTTTGTAGCAAATGTTTACACATTTCTGATTAACTGTTATACACTCTATTTATGTAGTTTAAATTGTCCTATTTTGGTTTAATATTTGTATTTCTATATACAAATACCTTTCTGCTGAGGACAATCAAAAACTAACTGACCAAATTATGAGGCTTCTTATATATTTTTTCGCTATGGTATATGACTTTTTTTTTTTGAAATAATTGGCTTTTTGCGCTCGAAATTGTCAATTTGTAAGCCTCGTTTATAGTCCCAAGAATGGTGCTACAAGTAGTGTTCTGTCAGTCCTTATTTATTCGGTCCTGTCCGGTCTTAGGGCCAGTATTATCTGTCCTTGGAAAGGGTGCTATCAGTTCTTGGAACTGTTGATACCAGTCTTCGGAACCGGTATTAGGACAATAGTAGAAGTTTTAGAAATGAGCTGGACTGGACGGTACTGCAGTCTTCAGTCCTAAATAAGAATTAATAAAACACTAGCTACAAGGTGCACAATATGACTCTATATTAATAACGGACAGTGTGTCCGGTACCTCGTGTCACTACTTGATTTAACAAATAAAAATGTAACAGCGAGTGTGCTAAATCTCAAACACTGATTCACACGTATGCAAAATACATTCATTGGGAGTATTTTGAAAATCAATAAAGTCAATTTCGCTAGTAACTACTGTCATTTGCAAAAGTTTAAGACCACCCGGGATATTTTCTTATTTTTAGCAGAAAAAGAAACAATTTCAGAAATATTTTATTTAATTGAATTATTTGCTCAAGCGACGTAAAATAGGGATGACACTTACTTTTCACCTTTTTCGAATCATATTTACTGATTTTTTTGTCAGGGACTAGTACGAAGTCTTGAAACAGTCAACTTCATCATGACGTCATCTTTCGTAGTAGCTTTCCATTTTGATCGTATAAATCGTAAATTTTGCAAAAAAAAATAAAATAATGAGGGCAGTAAGAATAGATATCTTACGACAGCAAATCTCTGAGGAAATTTCCCACTGAGAATAGCATTCTTCGTGTTACGTCACTATTTTAGCATTTTGAATATAAGAAAAGGTAGCTTTTTTGATTACTTTTAAAGAAGATCAATTGCAGCTAGTATCCAAGCACAAACTTCTCCTGTAATAGGCATTAGGTAACATGTTAATAAACACACTGGCTAGACCCTGTGGAACATGACATGTACCAAATGTGAAAATCCAGTGTGGAATGGGCAGTTAAAAAAAGAAATCGAAAATCAATATGGTAACTCCAACAATTTTATGAATGTTTTAGAGGAGAGAAAGAATAATGCTCATGACGTTTCATTAAATCAGCTACAATCAGCTGTGATAAGGGAGGAAGGAAAAAAGATATAAACAAGGACATTTGCTAGAATTATTCTGATATCCATACCAATTCTACTCCGACTCCAACAAAGACCCTTTTAAGATCACACTAATGTTAAAACAGGGTTTGAATATAATTGAATCTATTTAGAAAAGGATGCTGCTCAGTGTTCACTACTCAGTAATTAAATAATAATGATAACTGCTAAGGAAAAAAAATCGTTCTTTATACTACTAATTACAAATTAACGGGCCAGCTAAAAAATACATTGGATTTACATATATGACATGTACCTTACTTATATATTATGTGTTCAAAAGTTGACGTCATATATGACTGTTTATGTTTGAAGTCTTTATATGTCTGTTTAATGTGATGGGGAGGTCAAAGGAAAGATTATTCTTACTCATTTCTTCTATCATGGTAATGTTTGGAGCATTGTACACCTCCATTAGTGGGCGTAGTATCTTAGTTCACCATATTAATTCAGTTAAACGGGGGAATTCATGGAGGTGCTATATTTAGTTATATTCAGATAAAATACACGCCCCTATCGGACAAATTGTGTTTTAAGCCCACAAAATATTTATCATTTGATTCTCGTTTCTTTACATGTTCGATAGCTTTGCTTAAAAGAGGATTTACATCTTATATATTAGAAATAATTAGGAAAAAAAAGTTTTTTTCTAGTTGTAATTCTAGAAAATGTAAACTTAATATTTAAAAACACTCATAGAAATCAAATACACTATACATTTACTTAAAAGGAATTAATTATTATTGCACTTTAATTAATTCTAAATATCAATAGTAATTACTACGAGTTAGTACTAGTATTCTTTTGATCAAGATTTGCATTACACGACTCAAAGAAAAGGAAAAGAACATATTACACAGCTATTTAAATGTCAGTATGGTATTTAAGCGCCGTTGAATCAAACTCGTAGATTATGTTTAGATCATTTGTGAAAATGAGTATGAATTATTGTTTGACAAATTATTGTCCATTTCTTATGAACGAATGATTCTTATTACCCCATTGGGTGTGTTGCAAATTGCACTTAAAGTAGCAAAAAATTGATCGTTACAATACATTCATCCCATCCTCCCACTAGCTGGTTTTAATACAAACACAGAATAATAGACTCTAAGTAAGGTACAAGTGTCATTCTACTTTGTATGTTGCTTATTATGCGTCTTTTTGACAACTTTTGTGTATTAAGTCTAATTTATATGATAAAATAGATAAAGTGTTTTTGGCTGAAGCGGTGGGGTGCACTAATCGATTCGTCCAAAAATTCAAAAAACATATCGAGCAGGATGGTGAAGAGACACTTAGGATAAGTTCTTGGAAGCTTAGAATCCAAAAATGGCCCAAGTCACAACAAGTTTTGCTCTAATTGAAGAAAATAAACAAAAAAATGGCGAATAATCCCCGCCAAGTGATGAATGCAGTCGCTGACAGGATTACTGTAGTTTCCTTTTCAAAGTCCGTGTGATCAATGAAGTCCTACGGTAACACAGCTATTTACTTCACAAGAGACAACTTCTAACACCGTCAAACAGGGAGAAAAGGGTCACCGGAACCAAGGCTTTGATGAAGCTTAAACAGGAGCATTCCGTGAATGAACTTGTCTGGTTTTTCTCTGATGATAAAATTTCTGTCAACCCCTGAAGCATAACTCGAAGATTAAATGATGATTCGTAAAAAGTATTTATAATCTCTCTGTGAACATAAAGGCTAAGTAACGACGTCTAGTCATAATCTTGGGAGTTTTTACCAATGAGTATCACGTTATCCCGCCTTTCATCTTCAAGCAAGCCTGAAGGTGAAGCCCAAGGTATATATGAATAGTTTGGTCAATAAAATGGTTTCTCCGGATCAGCTGCATCATAAAAAACTGGATCTGGCAACAAGCCTTTTCATGCTAGCAAAATAATCCCCTACTCTCTTGATCCCGATAGTATTATGCGCATTTTGCCGAGTACTTAGCCTCCTAACTCTTGGAATTAAACACTTTAGACTATTTTGTGTAAAGCAATGTTGAACGGGTATCCAATGAACGTCTGCACATCACTACAAGATCCCTGATAGCTGAAATAATGAGGGCAATCTTGACTTTAACCAGTGTGGCGGTCAAGAAGGTAAAGGGATGTTTCTGGAGATGTTGTGTGCATGTGGTCCTATCTAATGACAATTTAATTGATTTATTATCAAATTTATATTTATGTTTATTTTTTTGAAAATTTTCAGGAAATCGGTTAAGAAATAAAATCAGAGCTGCATTTTACTTTTTTTTTGTTGGCTTGCGAACGTTCAGTCGTACCACCCTTTAAATACGAAAAAGAAATGATATATATTTATTTTCTTAATATTTCATTAAGATTGTTTTTATGTCGACACACCACATTTGTTCTCCATCTGAATAACTTAGGTATATTGTATACTGACAATTCAACCAGCAGAGTTTATAAAGGTAATTACGTTAAATATTTCTTGTTAATTGTTGTGTGTGTTCTAAATACTAAGATTATGTGGAAATTTTTATTGACTATGAGGGTGTTACACCCTCCTACGCAATGAGTATGCAGATCAATTGTATGTATATCCAATATATAGCATTTGTCAAAACTAAATTTATTATTTGACGTCAACTTTTGTATACAATTTTAAAGTCCTACAGTTGGTTTAAATCATCTCTTTACCAAACCCCTAAGAGGATCGCAGTACCAACTAAGAATCCTTTGTGAACAAAGTTTCGTGATTTAAAAACACCAATGACTGAGTAACCTTGAATCTTTTACCCGTATACTTAAGTACATATTACCCTATGTGGTCTGATTTATAAACTCTATAAAGGTATGTATATTATGAACGTTTGTCCTGTCTCATAAATTAAATAGATATACATAGAATAACGAATTCAAAAATGGTTCCCTCCTAAATCCCAAAAGAGGATTATAAATTGGATAATGAAATCAAATAGGTACATATATATGTGACATGAATCCACCTATATATGTATATAACACTTTGTATACGTACCACCCCGACCCATATACATGTACATTAGGATGGGTACATTTTAAAGAATCTGATCCACCCATTCCATTATTAAAATTCACGAATCGGGAAAAGTTGTGTATTGGTAAAAAAATAATATATGTCAAATATTAGGTGGAGGGAGGGGATTTCAAGGATTGTTCCCTAATACATTGCATTTCAGATATATTAACTTCATCTTAAATCCCAATTTCAAATCTTAATCATCACTCAAATCAAAAACTAACAAATTAATAGGCTCAGTGACACTTTTTCAATATTTTTTATGTTAATGTTTTCTGTTTATAAGCAACTGATAAATAGGGAACAGAGAAAAAAAGTGACGTTATTACTCTCTTCCACGCAGACCATGAGACAAAGGACATTGTAAGGATCCTAAATTTCTACAGTCGTATCGTATGTCTATCATACTATAGACAGATTTAAAAAATATAGGAATGCTATCAGGAAGAAACATAAGCCTCGGAAAATAAAAAAAACTAATCCTACCATACTTGCTGGGCTCCAACGGTCGGAACAGCACTTCCATGTTCTCCAATGAGTAATTTGTCATAAGATTGACAGATGAGCTCTTATTGCCTAAACCATCAACATCAAATCACTGATCATGGTCAAATCCATAGTAAGATACTTCTTTCCGCTTTAAAATAAAATGGAAGTTTCATTAATGATGAAAAAATCTCCACTGTAGATGGATCATCTATCAGCCAAAACAATAAAGAGATCCATCAAGATGCTTAGAAAGTTCTTGCTCTTCAGAAGCAAAAATTCAGCTGAGAATATTACATTCGGTGGCATTAACAGCGAAACCCTGTTATGGATGCTTATTTCTTGAGTGTTGTCCTCAAAATTAGCCAAGTCCTAAAAACGATTATAGTACCCTAGATGAAGACTATAACTACTAGCAAGCCTGACACATTCCTGCAAGACACTGCACAAAGAACAATTGAACTGGTAAAGACCAATGTACATCACTTTTGGCCACCTGTAGTATGTTCTCCAAAATCACCAGACTTAAATCCATACAATTACTATTTGAAAGGAATGTTGGAAGCGAGTGCTTACATGACTCACCATAACAATATTACCTCCCTAAAACGATCCATCACCTCAGCAACCATGAATCTTCAACACAAAACTAGGACAAAACTTTCAGCGATCGTGCGGAATAAATCATTGACCAAAATAGAGAACACATTTAATCAAAGTATTTTATCTACATCTCTATAGTCAATTTTAGAAGTAACTATTTGTTAAAGAAATTATAATAATAGTCAATTGATAATTATTTTTCTCTGAGGACAATTAATATGAAACAGTCCGTACATTCAGGGAGTAAAAATAAAAAGCAGTACATTTGATGTATCTACATTAAATGGACATTAAATGGTTATTTTTAAGATTTATTCTAAAAAAGAAAAACTGAGCAGTAGACACAATCATTCAGAATATATCTGATGATTATTAATGATTATGATATAAAAAGTTGAAATATTATTGCTTCGCTCTTGATCCATTAAGATAAAAATAACACAATTTACGACAGAAAATACTAATTTTGATTGGTGATACCTATCATTTTTTACAATAAAAGCAACGCTTAAACCATTTGATTTGTACAAAATAAAAATACCAGTCAAGTTTCTCAAGGAATCAAATATGATGGAAAAGTCTTTCATAGTATTATAAACTTTCTGTTGTTTATTATTTTTATATATGTATACAGCCTTTTATACAGCATGCACAGGTAGTTGTTTATTGGCTTGGCGCCCAGCCAAAAGTATTTAGAGTGGGTATAAAAAAAATGGCATTCATCAAAAAAGTATTTATTCCACAATCCTTGAAAAGACAGAATGTCGTTGCTGTGATCCGCGCCGGACGAGACAATTTTAAGGTTACTAACTTCTTAAAGCTAGACAGGTTCTTTTTCTGGAGAGTCAGGAAGGAACTAGAAGAGTCTTGAAGTTATTATGATTCAATAGCAATGCGTGCTGATAACAAGATGAGGTTATTTGTTTTTTTATTTTGTTGAGCCCAGTGTTTGGCCTCCAACCTCAATGTACTTCAAACCCATGGACTCATTTGTGTGGACACAATTGAGTGACACACCAATATATCTTCCCGCAACAAAAATATGAGCTGCTCTCCAGAATTATGGAGGAATTCCGGAATCTGCCAAAGGAGACTGTCGTCAAGGGCTTCTACTGTTTCTGAGGTTGAGCTGAGGCCATAGTTGACAGAAAAACAATTATATATCAAATAATAATAATTTTTTAATATTAATATTTCATTTGGCATGGGTTTTTATTAAAATCGAATGATTAGTATAGGAAAAAATCCATTTATAAAAAAATCTTGTTGGTTCTTAAATTGAGGTCACATCTATTATATATCTGATAAATAAATGGGCTAACGACTCCACTGTTTCATAGAAGCACGAATTTTTCCATCTCCTCCCATCATCGAAATTCTGATTTTTGACTCACACTAAGGTAGAAGGTAGATATTCACATATTTAATGAACAAAAGTATATATTTATATACATTTGTAAATGGAAATAAAAATCGTTGAGAAACATCGGATATTTATATTACAAAAACGCATCGTTAATATGTTAATTTAATTATATATTAGTATACAAATATATATTAATGACGAGAAAAATTGACTATACTCGTATACCTATGTGTATCTAGAGAAATAGTATTAAGAGATATATTTGTCTTCAAATACTATGAGTTATATGGCAAATAGGAAAAGGGGATATTCAACAACTAAATACATGTGTTACATACTGAGAATGGGAAAAAGTCTCAAGACCATTTTCAATTTCCTTTTTTGATAAATATGGTGACATTAATTAATAAGTTTTAGTCGCATAACTAAAAGCTTAGAATCTTAGATCTCGTCTGAAATATAGACTGTACATCAACCAATCGTGAACAATGTTCTGTAGTCATTTTTAGATGTTAAAAAATATAATTTTCGGGATTTTCTTGGAAAGAGATTTTAAAATTGGGGATTTTGGTTTTCAAATGATATCTGTTTTGCTTAAATCAGTCAAGAAAAAGTATTTGAAATGGAAACAAAAAGACAACGGAAGGAGCCTTCCTTTGTGAGATTGTCCCTTCGGAAATAAACTTGTTTTGTGGGTGAAGACAAAGATCAAGAATGGAGAAAGTTTGGAGAGAAAGCCCGGGAGTCGAGGGAAGAACAAAGTGAGAAATGATGAGTCTTCAGCAATTGGAGGACACCATTAAGGACATGAAGTTCAATACAAAAACTTTCAAAGGATTTTAATTTCTCAGAGTCCACAGTGTGTAGAGCTGTGGGGGACTTTGTTATGACCTCATATGTCAAAAGGAAACAATATCATCTTACTGAATGGTCAAATGCAGCAGACTGAATTGGAGAAAACAGGTCATTAATTGGTTATCCAACTTTTGACCCCAATCATCCACAGACTGTGCCCCCCTCAGATTAAAAATCTCGGGCTTTGTGGAAAGTATAGTCTGTCCCATCCCCCACTCATCTGTCAACGCCCTGAAAACTGTTGTTGAGGAGCAATGGCCCTCCATGCTGGACAAATTTGTTATGAGGATCTGAAGTGCCTTCAGTATCTGCATTAAGTGCCATTGTTGAAGCAGAAGGTATATATTTTGAGGAATGAAAGTTGAATATGTAAATAATTCATGTCACTATTAAAAAAACTCTCAGAGTTTTTAGGCGTTACCAAACAGACAAACATTGCCTATAAAATATAGAAAATAATCTCATTGTTACTTGTCGCTTTTTTATGAGCACACTCACGCCAAGTTACTAAACATCCAAATGATAGATGTTCTCTCCTTAACACTTTTTAGTAAACAGGGATATTATAGAGCACAAAATTTAAAAAAAGGCTTCTCATTCTTTTGAATCTACATTTTATCGCGAATACTTTTAGTATGCTCCTAAAACATTCAATCTGATTATATGCCATTCTTTATTTATCTTAATAATTCTTCAGTAAGGATTTACTCGAAAATTTGGTATAACTAACTCTTTTGCTTCAAAATTGTTACTTTGCTGTTTTTTTTTATACCTGGGATTTTTGATTTTTCAATCTGAGGACGGATTCATATAACGGAAGCAACAACATTTTAATATTGTTGCTATTATATTACATAAAACATACAATCTCATTAAAAACTGATGGGTACTTATTTGATTACCAAAATTCGGATAAAGTAATGAATATTTTTAGGAAATGTTTAACAAAACCCATTCAAACAAGTATTTTTAGCATTTGAACATATTGATAAATGGAGGGAATAACTTATAAATAGATACAAAATTCGACTAAAGTAATTATTATGATTGATTAACTGTTTATCATGTAATAAATTTCAGTGTTGTTGGTTTTTTTTTTCGGTTTTTTTCCTAATTTAATTAACTATGTTATAAAATGGATGTCCACTAACGAATGGTTAAGAATGAAGCAATAAGATTAAAATATCTAGAAAACAAATATATAACGTTATCTACATGTCATTAGTATTGACCTCTAATCATAAAAAAAGGGGTTTATTTTGAAGGCCTTCTTTATAATAGTATTGAGATAATATTTACTCTATATTACTGGCTCTATTTGATTCCGTATTTTTATTATCCTCATGGACTCAGTGCCATACAAAAAATAATATATTAGAAAAAAATTTGCTCTCACAAATCAAATTCCCTGAAATAATAGGCTGGGGAAAAAGTTCCCTTTATTAAATGCTTTATAATCATCTGATTTAAGCCAAGTATGCCCGGTCTTGTTGCCAACGAAAATCCAAACATAATGACCATTTTGTAAAATCCCTTGTCCCTATGTGTAAAAAACTTGGACAACCAATTTTCACAGGCCTCTATAGATGCCAAATTTGTACTCGCAAATGTGCTGGCTATAGGCAGAGACAGGTGGTGATCACTTGATACCAGGTACGGACTGTATGGGGGATGTATAAAAACTTACCGTTCGAGCTCCTAGAGCTTCTGGCACGTCATCAAAGATGTGTGCGGCCTAGTGATGATGATAGCCGCTTCTGTTCGATCGCCAGTCTCAATCGGTGAAGCTGTTCACAGCAGGAAGAAAATTACTCTAACCACTGTTGCGTAACACGAACCGAAAGAATATTGGTCCTGTATATAAAACAAATTTTCTTGGGTGCTTTCGATGCGTTTTTCCTTTTCAGGTAGTAAAAATGAAAATATGGAATATTTTTTAATTGGAGACCTCCATACTCGATGCACGATAATTCAAGACTTAGCCAGCCAAGGACAATACGGTACAAAAAGGGTTTTCTATCTAAACCTTTTCAATACTTTATGAGTTTACTAGATATGGAGTAGGATTTGTGTTTACTTCCTTTCCAACCCTCTTAGGGCTTTCCAACGATTTGAAAGCCTCAAAATATTTATCAGAGCCGTCTCCAATGCCTTAAGAAGCTACATGAAATTTTTTACGAAAATCCATTCATTGAATTGGTCTTTATTCCTGGACAAAATCACATAGGAATTTTGCATTAATATATAGACTAGAGTAAGTTTTGCCGGTGTTGCCTGAACATTAAGAAATTAAAATTAATTATAACCTTTTCTGCTTCATATAAAAGAAAAAATAATGAATTATTCTCGACGTATGTTGTTATGTATGTTTGCACACTTATTTAAAGGAGATTATATGTTTTATAGCATGTTCTCCTGGAACAGTTCTGCAAACCAGAATCGCCGGCTCCTCATCATTATCAATGAAGTAAATTTGCAGAAATTATGGTTCCTTTTCCTAAACTGGAGAAGGGATCCGATGGTGTGATAAATCTGGCCTGGGATGGTGGTATAAATTTAGACTCCCTAACTCATTAGCCACCAAAATTTGTCATCTGGAGGCAGAGCTATATTTTCTTGTTATGGATAGGAAATGTTTTGTTTTATAAGTTGCTTCAGAAAGAAAGCTCTTGACTGGCTCAGGAATCTCAAGAATATGATGTATACTGACCTTGCCTCCAGGGTAAATATTCCTGGTGGTTCTCTTATCCATTTTATGCTTAACAATGTGCACAACTCTGGGTAAATGCAAATTTCAACTGCATCACCCCTGCATTTCTAATTATCCCTTCAAATATGCTAGAATACAACCCCACCCATGGGTTTTGTATATGAGCTGCTGGTCTCTGAGACAGGTTAAATTCTTCCACTGCCGCTTCCTGAGCATCACAGAACCCTTCTAATATACAAAATGCACCCTGATCCTCAGGTTGTACAAGCGAATTGGTAAAAATGCAATTTAAAGGCCTTCATGGCCTTGAAGAGCATGAAAAAAAACTATATGAAGAATTTCAAGAAAATCCATTCATTGGTTTGGCCGTCATTAAAGAACAACTAAACCCACACACATACATAAATACATTCACATATATTATATAGATAATAATTTATAATGATCAATACTTAACAAATAGTTACTCTTCAAAAAAAAAATATATCTGTTAATCTTGTCTTTGCAATAAAGTGAATTATTATCACAAGCGAAATCAATTATATGAAATGATAGTAGTTTCAAAAGTGTAAAAGTATTGGGAAACCTCTGAAATCAATTTCCTAGATAACAAATTTTCCAATGTAGAACTTTTCCCCATACCCCCTTTCAAAGTTAAAAAAAAATTGATCAACCCCCCTAAAACACTGGTTCTTAATCTTGTTGGAGGTACTGAACCCCACTAGTTTCACCGAGTCCTTCTTAATTGGTCAAGTAGAGCGTGTCATCAAAAATCATGCTTATTTTGACCTCAACCGAACCTTTGAGACTGACTCACCGAACCCTTAGGGTTCGATCAAACCCTGGCTAAGAACCACTGCCCTAGAACAACCCACTCTAATATGGATACTTAAATGTTTTAGGCACTTTTTATAAGAAGGGGAAAATAGGGATATTACATCCTCATTTTAATTGTTTTGGGTGTGAATTTAATGGCATTTATTATGTCCATTACACTTATCTAACAGTAATTATCATTAAGATATACTAAGATAATAATATAATATAATAATAATTAATGAAATCTTAATTTAAGAGACATGTATAAGAAGAACTGTATTTAATATACTCTTAATTAAACTTCAATACATATGGCAGTTACAAAATTATAATTTATTAAGGTTTTTTATAGCCAAATGATATTTTATTACTTTAATATTTGATAAGCACATAGATTGAGGACACAAAAGTTGTTGTAGGATTAAATTATTACGAAAAACGTGCTTTTTATATAATCAAGATAGCCAGCTCAAAACCAATTTATGATATGTTTAAACACTATATTCACCTAATTTTTTATCTGCTAGTTCGTGATATACTTAAATATTATATTTTTTTTATTCCTTCTTCACAAGCAATAACAGCCACCTCACGCCGACAAACAGATTGACAGCTTTTGATGATGAAGGCTGTTACCATGGTGAACACGCTATCACAATGGCAACTAAGAGTGCATCCAAATATGGATAAAAGATACGGCAGACACTTGGAACTGCAAATTTCGACGGTTGAGTTCAGGGCTGAAGTAGGGCCACATGGAGGCCAGAAGTCACCCATATTGTTACTGCAGATATTTTAGCTCTTCTTGACTGCAAAGGGGTGTAATGGATTTATTGAAATTGTAGGCAGTCCGGATGGAGATACCAAGGGTCTGTGCAGCATTCTTGGCACTGGCATCGGTGCAGAGGAGATCCATTATCTTTTTTATGTTGCTATGACATTTTTACACTTTGAGACATGGGGTTAAAAACAAAACTTGTCTATTTTTGCTTCTGCTGTTTTTTATAGCATAATGAAACCTTATAATTACAAATAATGGGGATACAATTGTAATTAAATCCTACAGCAAGTTTTGGGTCCCCATTATGTATTAGCTATCAAAATGGTTTTGTTATTTTTGGGTCTCGAGACTTTAACTACTTTTGTTAGTCCATACTAATTGGATCACAAAGAAAATTATTTACTGATTAATCCTACGAAAAAATCGATATTCATTGGGCAAATTTACCTCTATAATACCCTCAAGTTTAATATATGTTCAGAACTTTCTGATTTAAAAAAAAATAGGATCGTTATAATTTAAAAAAAAAAAATGTTATTTTTTTTTAAATAGGTCAAAATTGATTATTATTGGTTTAAAATTTGTCATTCATAATTTATTTCAACAACTGACTGCCGGTTTTTGCTCATGTTTATTAAAATATTGCATTATTTATTTTATAAAAACGTTAAATTTAAATTTTTTTTTTAAATTGACAGTTGTTTAAAATTTTTTCGATGATGACGTTTTCTAACTTTGGAATGTTATAAGTAAGAAATTCGTGTTTTTTTATCATTTTAATGGTATTGATTATATATTCGCAATTGTATCTGTTAAATGGAAACTGCTAAAAATATAGGATTTTAAAACGTATGTGTCAAACATGATACACGGATGGCGTTATAGGACGTGTTGTATAAAATATGCCTGTCAATATGTATGAGTAAAAATACAAGAATACGAAAATCATTGGATGTCATGATTTTTGTTACTACGCTTCTAATAGTGGGTTTAAGTCAACTGTTGAAACATCAAATGAAATAAATTAATTATTAATTAATCAACATTAAACATTACAATTTATGAGAAATTATGAACATTGTATTTTTTTTTAAATTAGTTTTTGCATTAATATAGTTTATAAGCACATATTTTGGTAGCTTGGAAAATAATAGTCATCATATATAATTATTGTTTTTTTTTTTTTTGCAATGTTTCTATTTGACCAAGTGTTCATTCGGGAATGTGTGTGTCCCTTGGTAAAATCTCAATTTGAAATGCGTTGACGCAAAATTCTGACTATTATATTTTTTTAAAGAGGAGAGCAGGTTAGTTGTCATAACATTTATGTTAGATCAACTGCAAACAAATGAGAAAAAGTTACACAACGCAAATTCCATTCCATATCGTATAAGGACTATAAATCTAAAAATAGTGACAAATTATTGTACTTATTGACTAATGTGAGGTTTTGGTCTGAAAATCCTACACTAGTCTGAGAATGTTATAATTTTTTGTAGATAAAACTAATTTGATCCTTTAAAAAAAAATTATGTATCGATCTTACAAAAAATTGATCCACGGCTAGAAACTGATTAAAATTTGGTCAACGGTTTTAAATCGTGGTGTGGACCAAAATATCGGTAATTATTGGTAAAAAAAAATAATATTTAAGATCGAACTGGGGGAGGGGAATCAGGCTTGAACCGTTTCTTTACGCGAATATTTACTCACATCTTCTCTAAATACATAACAAGCGAACCACCCGGATTCAAGAATTATATAAATGTATAATATGTTATTCGAGCATAAAAATATTCCGGATCTATAAAACAAGAATTTAATTCCGTATTATCTAACCATTCATCTCTACAAAGATCATCTAAACCATGGCATTTAACGTTACATCCTTAATGAATATAGATAAAGAAAAGATAAATTTCGGTGTGAGTATATAGATGAGTCAATAAAGAAATACAGCAAACTGTACATACAATGGGTGTGGTCATTAATGGAGATCATTTGTTCATTTACTATTAGAAGGTACACACTCCAAAAAATACACTCTGTTATAATAACTGTTTTAGTTCTTATGAAACATTCAACCTATTCATACCGACGAGTACATAAAATTAAAATGATTCATAATGATTAAAAAGTTTACGGATATATATGTGCTATGACCCAGTCGTTCAAACTGGGGATACCTTAAGTATACAGTCAAATCTTCAGCTTTTAAATAAAGTAGCGAAACGCCCATGAGGAGATACATGGTGGTTGAGTTATCTTTTTTCCCATGAAATATATAGCTTCAGATAATATCATAGATGACATCACTTTATCTATTTTTGTAATTTTGCCTTATGGCGAATGTAAATTTGTTCACCTTGACAGAATTTAATCCATGTTAATCCAATTGAAAATGTTGATTTCATGGAAGGAGTGTAGTTATTTATGAAGTAATATTCTATGCAAATTTTGTGAATCCAATTAGTACCATTCAATTTTTAATCAGGTTGTGTGTATTGTAAGAAATACAATATTATAATTTTGCCCCTAAGTCTTCATATTGAAAAAAAGAATAGTCTATGAAATCATAAAAATGTTTAAGCAAAACAGTTTATTAAATCCACTAAATCTTGCTAATTTTTTTTAAATATACGAAAAAAATATCAATAGGACATTATCAAAATAAATAAAAAATTATAGATTTTAATTCTTCAGGACCATACTGAAAATTATTTCAGATAAATAGCAGATTCAAAAGAATTAATAATATTTTGGCTAATCTGGGGTTGTGTAGTATCCTAGTTCACTAATGGAAGATAAAGCATAAAGACAAAAGTGGCCTAATGGTGTTTATTTTTTTCCCCTAAATAGATTCCAAAGTCTCCATACTTGCGCTTCAATGAGTAATTTAAATACTCAATTGCTTTAACAAAACTAAAGGGTATAAATAAATATCTCTATATTTTTTTTGCAGTTTGAGCCGAGTGTCCTTGCCATCGGGTGACAGTCCCGAGTCTGGAGTGGACCACTTAGAAGAAGATTCTGACCTGTTTTTGTAGCCATAGTGTATTAACTCATTTTGACAGGGTTTATTTTATTTTATTTATTAGGGGATTTAACCATTCCTTGGCCCCGTCTTTCATCCTATTAGAAGGCAGAATTTCAGCGTTAGAAACAGTAAGAGGGATATCCTTTTCACCCATTTGTGAAACATGCAAAATTAGCATTTTCCTTTGGTTTGCTTATTTTCCCTCCGTTTTTATTTGACACATTTGCCGAAGACTCTTTGCTTATTTAAGATACATCACTATTATTTTAAATATTATCCTTTTCAGTCGCCTAAGAACATACACTTTGCTTGTCCACTCTTCCTCTACTGTAGTATACTTTTTTTGACTCATTTACTACCCAGTTCTCGCCAGTATGTATTTATGAAGGAGTACGGTTATTATTTTCAATCTTCTATATGTAATTTTGCCACTTGACAAACCCTTTGGTACATTCTCTTGCAAAATGACCAAATTTATAGCATTTTGCTCATGTAATTTGTTGTACTTCATACGCAATTATAGTTTTAAACCCCTTAATTGGGAAAAAACAACGTTGTATTTGGGATATCAAAGTGACCTTAATCATTAAATTCCGCTTACGTAGTCCCTTAAATATCATTATAGGAAACATCTTCATGCGCTGAGTGTACAAATACAGTATTTTCAAAAATAATAGGATTTCCATTCTTGTCTCTTCGCTCGGCTTTAAGACCTCCCACATTTCTCTTTAATCCTTTTAAGTTTCCTTGAACTCTTCCTATAAGGAAATATATTTTACATGAACTAACATTGCTCCAATATTGATAAACTCTTTTAACTATACAATTAGCATATTCTTATATCCTGGACAAATCCAAAGTCCCCTAATATTTCTATGCTCAAGCTTCAGGATTTTGAATATAGTATTTTCTGCATCCTTATGAGAAGGCCAATAGGAAATTGGCCATCGCCTCAAAATTTCAGATCTACAATAAATTTATTTTTATTAACTTTAGCATCCAAGTTCTTTTTCTATACCTGTAAATAATTCAAGTTAATCGTTTGTATTTCGATTAGAAGAAACATCCATCTTACAAAGGTAAATATCGGAATATTCTTACCAAGAATCACCAAACCTCCCAGAAGGATATCAATCATCGTGATATTCCACCTAAAAGTCCAAGAGCCTACCAAGGAAGATTTTACCCCATAAAATAAAGAAGGTTTGACCCCCTGACATTACTTATGTCACCTAGAACATTTAATTTTTTTTTGTTAGTCTGACCGCCCAGACCCCCCTGAAAAAAGCCTTAGGACGGTTTAATTTACGGTTTATTTCAAATCATGAAGTACATAGACAAAACTTTCATCAATGATAGTAGTATGTCAGGACATCATACAAAACCAAGACTTATATACGGAAAAGTGGGGTCAGACAAGTTCCTAACCCCCCTCCCAAACACCCCCCAAGTCGTCTCTAAAAAAACATTTACTGTATGGTTTATTTCAAATAATAAAGTACATAGACAAAACTTGCATTAACTTATAGTACTTTTTTCAGGAGATTATGAAAAGAAACAAGACTATTAATCAATTTCTGTTCCGGAAAATTAAGTCAGAAAGCCCAAAAAGTACCCCCCCCATGCACACACACTAACTTAAAACAAAATGTTAATAAAGCCTTATCAGGACGTTAAAGCAATCTCAATTTGACCATAATATAATCAAATTCATTTGCCATGGATAGTGTGGATTTAAAATCTTCTCTTCATTGATTTCACTTACATCGCAATTATTGTCATATTTCTCAACATACTCTTAAAGAAAAAACACAAAATAAATAGAATTTCATAACGTTTATAATACAATGTATAACTGAAAGTATGATGACATTGTAGTATACAGTATACATTGGTGGAAGTTTTGCTCATGTACCTTATGGTTAAAAAAAAAAAACTCCAGAGAAAACAATTTAAAATTACAGACGAATACAATCCATTTTTTTTTCTCTTATCCCTCCAGTGATTGTTTCCAAAAGAAACATGCTCTGTCTTACAATTTTCTATCACATCTCAGGGATTCGTAACCTTTTTAGTGATGTACCACTTGTAAAATATTTATTTAAACCAAGCATCCCTTACCAGTTTAAAACATTTTTAGCTTCATTGATTTACTATTTGTAAAATATTCTTTCAAAATCTCAAGTAACCCCTGGAGTCCCTCCGAGTAGCCACAAGGGTATGCCTACCCCCATTTGAGAACCACTGTTCTGCTGATGTATGTAAGTTTGTTACCACTCTGTGCTTTAAGGAATAGTCTAAAATCCTATTATTAAGCAATCGGACGACATCCACGACTGAAGCTTTAATACTAGAACGACAAGGGTATAATTTTTGATACCCATTTGGGATTCAGTTAACTATTGTGAGAAATTTCTTGATTATATTTGTTTATAAGTTCTTGAATTTTCATAATTTATTTTATGATACACATAAAACAAAATTAAAATTAGTAATGGTTTCGTAGATATAGTAAACACTACCTAGACATACGTAGGTACCATATTTGATATCCAATCATTTAAATAGTCATTGTGTTTTACAAATGTGTCTGAACATGCTTAAGTAAGCTCAGATATGAATGTACAACTCCAGAAAGGAATCACGTATCTTTCCTTGTAAATCTATAAACATAAATTTTGTTCAATTAGTTATTCTGATTCCACATGTTATTATGCAAGGATGTCTGAGGAAAAATTATCCATTTACAAAATATGAAATAATCTTGTTTCCACATCGTACTCCGATTCAGAAGGTGATGAATTTGAATTGGAACAGGATGAAAATATATCCAATCACTTCAATCAAGTTCTTCTGATGACTATTCAAAAAAAAATTGACAAGCCTGTCGGTAAGTTATTTTGTTGAACAGCATTATAAGTTTTACTAGATACTATATCTATTTATTTACAAATAATTGGTATATGTATTTATGATTTCAAAAAATGCCAGGATGCAATGAAGTGACTAAATTACCACCTCTAAGAAACGTAAATCAATCAACTTATTAGAAGAGTCAATGTATGCCGGCAAGGATAAAACAATCTGGGATAAATTGTAATTATCCATCATCATTTGCCAAACGTAGCATTATTATAGATATAAGTATTATAAAATAACTGGGATCATTTTTGACATCCCGCGTCGTTTAAGGGGAGTTGTTACCCTCTGACGTTCTAGTGATAAAACCAAACCCTATCTTTTTTCTTCTCCATCGGGTATAAAAATTGATTTTTTTTTCATTTATTCACTAAAAGCATTCTCAGACAATTGTTTTCTATCATCTTCATACAATTTAAAAAACGAACTACTTGTGATTACTTTATTACATATCAGTTTTTTCTTTCAGAAAAATAGGGATAACAGCTTTGGAAAATAATAAGTACTCTTTAGATTGTTTCTACAAATAGTCTTATGCTCGTCCAATGTCATATATTTACAACTTTAGGCATGTTTTTATAAAATGAAGATGTTCATATAGAAACTATTTATTTAAATATTTTATGTCCCATCGACTTTTAAAAACAGTGCGCGGGGCCTGTTTATCCACTAATTTATTTTGTAAATAAATATTAACAATATGATCCTTGGAGTCATTAATGAACTTACGGGAGAGTCGTTTCTCGTCGTGAATTCATTTATAAATTCAATTAAAATTATAAAAGTTATGCGTCTAATGTTGTATTATTGTACTTCATTAGATATCGTGATATGAGTGTAAAAAAGATGGCAGCACTCGTAAATAAAAGCTAGTCACACCTATCCAGTATCTGTTCACAGTTACTCACAAGAGTTTCAGTCATTTTGGATGCAAAGTTGTTATGTAATAGTCCTTTGAGTGAGTTGATGTGAATGTTTTTATGAAAATGAAAAAAATTAAGTATCCAGCTGTGATTGATTTTTTTGTTGTTGAAAGTATGTCTTTGGAACAGCAGCCATATAAAGGTATGTTCTGCTAAAAATTTTAGATGCGTCTCCACAATCCAACTCAGAGTAATTGAGCCAAAAACAAAAATTGTATTGTGAACAATTATTTTGCAGAGAAAAACGTGGAGTACTATTTGGACGAAAAAAGAGATGTTAGCATCGCTGGGAAAAGTGTTTAGAGTCACAAGTAGACTTAGTTGAAAATTAAAATTCAGAAAATAAATATTGTATCTTTGTTGGGTCAGAAACTTTACAAACTAGGCTCCTATACATTCAACTTGATAACTAATCGTTCGTGCTACTCTTCGTCTTTTGTAATGCTAGATTTTCTACAACTTTAGACGTATCCATTTAAATTGGACAGTGATACAAAAACCTTTTTTTTTTTTAATTACTGTTATTGGCCTTCCCCTCTCAAAAAATAGTGCGCTGAGCCTGTTTATCCACTAATTTTTCCAGTTGGTAAATATGACCCTCGCGTACATTAATGGCCATACGAGAGAGAATATACTCCTCATGACTTCGTTTATAAATCTAATTAAAATGATAAAAGTTATGGGTTTAAGTCATGTACTATTTTATTCTATTGAATATCGTGATATCAGTGTATATTATCCAAGTCTGCAGATAGATATAGTTCCTTTTTAGAAGGCATTTGTATTCAGTAAACGATTTTCTACATCTAATCCAAATTCCGGATCTAGAAATGATTCTAATTGCTCTGTAATTTACAAATGCATAAGTATAGTACATGGCTCATCGCATATAATTGCACGTTAGGTAAGCTATATTGGACCTTGAGGCTTCACTTAGTCATCGTCGTCGTTTTTCTTCGTTAAAGTACAATCATACCTAGTTATATCTCTTCAAGTAAACAATGGGGGCTGTGTATGTAAATATCTTTATTGTAAACCTTCAACAATTTCCTCAATATGATGTTTCTATTAGTGGCGGTTGGGTGGAACTGCGGAGCTGTATTTATTGTCCTTTAATTAATTTCCGTAACAAAGTAATTATCAACGTGTCCATATACTAAAACAGGCTGACAATTGAAGTGGGGGTGGCACAAGCACACAATAAATGTTATATATTTAGTTATTAACCTTATACATATATTGATATGAGTCAAACTACGGGAGCAATAGAACATCTACACGGGATTACATAGTAATGATCCAAAACTTGACTAAATTAAGAAATAACTAAGTTTGATTAAATCAAGAAAAGACAACACAAAAGTAAATTGTGACTTGCTATATATATTATATTTTTTATTCAATACGTCCTTCTTCACAAGCAATAACAGTCTTTACTTGACAACGAAAAGATTGCATCCATGACCTACCATGCTCTCATGATGGCAGCTCTGAGCGTATCCCGATTTGCATGAAAGTCCTTCTTTCTCCTCGCACTCTACAAAAATTACATCCCTCCTACCATTTGACATTGTAGATCAGAAATATTTCTCACTTTACAATTTAATTCCACTAGGATAGGAAAAGTAGTCTATTTGTTAATTTGTTATAAATCATTTAATATATTTCCAATTATTTTTTTGATAAATAATGGATAGATCATAAGGAAAATTAAAAACTATAAAGAAATATATACAGAGCAGGAAGCCAAAACTTGCAGCAGTATTAATAAATGACAAGAAACGTGAATGGAAACAGGAAAATACAACTGAAAAACAATTTGTAACGTGTTTAATACTTACATAATTATTTATTCAATATGTCATCCTGTACAACCACTAACAGCCTTGACAATAGTTTTTATGTATAAGGACAAATGAGTATGGAGTCATGGATCTGGAATGGGCTCATTAGCTAGTAGCACCATAGTCTTAGACAATATCACATTGATCCTTATAGAAATGTAAAAAAACTACATTTGTAGACAGAAAGAAATGTTTCAAAAGTATAAACTAAAGGTACGTTCGAACCTTTATTATAAAAATATAAAAAGGCTGCAAATATAACAAATAAAATATATAAACTGTATCTTTAATGTACATGTCCATGGAAGACCTGTAGTGTCCGTCATCTAAACACTGAGGCCCTCAAAGCCACTGTCTGCCAGCACTGGGATGAAAAAAAAGTAACACATCTGTAGAAGGTATCCGGCCTTTCGTCGCTGCCTGGAAGCCTTCATTGCCGCTGAGGGCGGCTCCATTAATGATAAAGGGAGGTTATAACACATCTATTTATAGTATTATAGCATTGTTGAAGTTCTATTGTTAATTAATAAATTATATCTTATTAAACTTTAAGATATAAAATTCTTTGGATTTTAAGTACTAATTGGTATATCACGCTTATCAAAATATTTTTTATGAATTCTACGGTCTTTTGTAGAATAGAGAATACGCCTTTATCTCTTGAACATATATAAAATGTAACTTTACACTAACATAAATCAGAGTGATTACTTCCACCTATTTATGTATAAGTGGGTATACGTAAATCCAAGAGGCTCACACAATACTTAAATATAATACGTGCGTACTACTCATCATGCCTTTACAAAATCATGATGTGACTATAACGAAGATGTCATTCGTTCCTGACAGAGTGTATTAAGTTACAGCTATTAATTTGATTCTTATCCCTTTTGGATTAAAATAACACTATCTTCATACCAAAGAGCGTAGACACTTGATGGAAGTACACACTAAGTCAGATGTTCCCAATAGTTCTTGGGTGTTAGTAAAAATTAAATGAACCAGTGAAACATTGGCTATAATTTTTGAATATCCCAAAACCAGTATTTAAAAAAAATCGGTAACGTCTACAATAAATAGGTGGGGGAGGGGAGGGGGTTGTTAATTCATGAAAATGAGAATATTAAATTTTATATTATATAATATTAAATCTTTTCGGATGCAAAATGATCTTTTAAGCACTTAAGAACGCAAAAATATATTATAACTTACTCCTAAATTTTATTTTAAATCTTACTCTGTAGTTAAGAAAATGTTGAGAATCAATGCCTTAGTACATACGTGGTTTCTCATTATGACAAACATAAAAAGACAAGGGAGAAAAAATTCTCATTTAAAAAAACGGAAGAACTCATCCTTTACAAATTATGTACACAATATCGAATTTCATTAATGTCAAAAAATGAAGATGTGACGTAGTCTTGGGATGATGTTTGTGTTATTTAATATCTTAACATTTTCTAACTCACAATAATACCTAGAATTAAATGGATAATCCTTAAAGTATAGTTAAATACTTGTAATCTGAAGCCTATGAAGAATGACTAAGAGATTACTACTGATTATAGCAATAAAAAAAAGGATGATCAACTGTACACAAAAAAAAAAGAATAAAACTCTTGAAAAAAACAAAAAAACACTTGTGTATCAAATAATGATATCAAACCATCCATAAATCCAAAATTACAGCCTTGTATCCATCCTAAAATCAATTTTTTACGCTTTAAATACGGGAAGATACTTAATTTTTATGTAATATCCCTTGATTATATGTAAATACAATTTGTGTTATATAAACAAATAATGGAATGAGAAGTAATAAAGTTCTCTAAATGGAGTTCCTTCTTTGATAGTAGATATATTTAAATGTCAATTTGTCATATCATTACATATTTGTACATGGAATTGAACAGATACAAATTTGCAGTTTCCAAGTCAATCAAATAACACTTAATTCTTATTATTTGATAATTTAAACTAAAGGAGTATCCTGTAAATACTCAATGGCTCAGTCTTAAATAATTTATTCTACAGGTGCGTGGACAAAATCAAAATCTGTCGCTTCAAAAACAACAACTACATGCTTATTTTACAATTTTTATTGATAAAATCAAAACGAACATCTTTATTAGGATATAAAGCAACTATCTATTCAATGTAGCCGCCGTCTGCAGCCAAAACCCGCTCAATGCGGCTACGAAACCGAAAACAGGCATTTTGGATCTGTGCTGCTTCTATCTCACTGAATTTCATCCTTGATGCAGGTGATGAGAGACCGCTTGGTGTTATGGGAGGAGTGGTTGGTCATGTTCTCCACGTAGGACCAGACAAAGTAGTCCAACGGGCTCAAATCCGGTGATGAGGGAGGCCAAGAGGAGAAGGGTACGAACACAAAAGCATTTTTTTCAGCCATTCTTGCGTCCGCTTAGCTTTGTGGACCGGAACCGAGTCCTGCTGCCACATCTACGGCCTGTCGCTGACAACAGACTTGTCAAGACTCTCATGGAACGCTGGGGGGTTCTTGTCGATGATGTCACTGACCTTGTTGATGAAGGTGACGACGTCCTGGACAATCCTGGTGCTCTTCTCATCCTTCTTCTTCCTGTCAACAACGTCCATCGGATCCGATGACTCCTCCAGCTGCTTCCTGAGACTTCTGACCGTTCTTACTGGCATTACCAGAAGGCCAGAGATGGCATCATTGCTTAATTTCATGTGATTACTAATCATAATCTGAATAGCAGCGCCACGTACCCTGTATCTAATCTACCAACTCTTTAGAAATAAAAATTACATGTGCAATTACACCTTAATATAAAGTAAAATAAAGTTAGCCAAAATTAGCTAATTCTAATTGAAATATGAATTTAAATATATTACCCCAAACTAATTAAAGCTCCTTCATTCACCTCTGCCATTTTTACTGCGCCGAATAAGCACAATTAAAAATATAACGTAGTAACAACCAAAATCATGACTCTTAATATTAATACTAGGCTTAGTAAAAAGAAATGTATTATTTTTCCAATAGATGGCTTTTGTAATGTATATCTTGCGTTGTATATTTGCAACTGGTTTACAATAGAAGGCGTTAGAAACATAAGATTTCTTACTAAAAAACTTCTGTGTAATTTTTTTTTCTTGTTATTGTATGACTCAGGAATATTTGAGCTTGTGTCATAGATGGATATCAGCAAAGAGAAAATATGCCATATTTTACAGTTTTTCTTCGAACAAGGCAAACATGCAAACTTGTTTATGGTCTTGATACTGTAACAGACAATCACGCACAATTTTGGTTTCGTCGATTCTGTTTTGGTAATTTTAATAGGAAGGATGCTCAACGCTTTATAAGGGAAATTGTCGAAAATGGGGATAAAATAATTAAAATCGTTGAGTCCGACAACAAAGTCAAATCCTAGGGCATAAATTGAATACAATATTTGGAAAAAAATCAAAACTGACTATTTATTATTAGCTTTTCAGCGACAAAATACATTTAGCTTACTCGTGAGGGACAAATACATACATATAATTGAATAAAAAATATATGAGTAATAAAGTATTAACGATTCAAATTAGATAATGTTAACAAGATTATCTTTTAAAAAAAGAGAGCAATTTTTATAGAAGGCAAACATGACGATCCTTGGTAATTAATCAATCTTATTTGTTTTTATTAAACAACTAGAAATAGTTCCTGGCATTGCCCTGAGTAATTAATGATCGGCTTAAAAAAATTTTGTTTTTAAAATATAGCTTGGAAAGAAATATTTTGTGATCCACCCTGTTTTTCATAAGAACACACACACGTAGTTACTCAATGCCTACAAGTTCTTTCCTCGATAATGAATGAATAAAAATAAGAACTTAGAAAAAATATATATGACCTGGCTATAAATAGATATCTGCTAAAAATATAAGCTCACGAAATAAAAACTCAAAAATCGGATTTCTATAGATTTTGTTCACTTTTAAAGTAAAAACTAATATTTCTATGGAATTGCACAAATGTGGTCATTAAGACCATGCACAATACAATAAAATAGAAGGTTTAGTGATAATGATTAATGACTCAGGTTATTGTAAATCCTAAACATTATGTAGAGTGCGAGTTCAACCTGAACAATGTTAATGTTTGTTGGACTTAGAAAAGAATTGAGGATTGACATCGGAGTAATTTCTGCCTATGTCCTTGATATATAAGGAAATTGAATTTTACTTTTTAGTAGCTTATTTAATTATATGTCATGCCAAGAGAGCTGTTTTCCAGTTAAATACCTTTCAAATTGTTAGGTATACAATCCCTATTTTTCTGTTTATTTTATTGTTACATACCTAAAATACTTTCAATCTGCAACCTTAAGGATCTGTTTTACCCTCTAATTCAATTTCTAATCAAGGAATTATGAATTAACTTTGTATCTTTGACAACAATCATTCAAATTTTGATAGCTGTCTCTTGAAGGTTGTGACACACGGAAAATGAGGTGAATTTAAATAATTTGCCATCTATGCGTGAATCCCGACACTTTTCAGCCTATAGCTTATATTAAAATGGATGTTTTCTTTCATAATAATTTAAAAATAGCTTACTTAAATTTCTCAGTATTTATTACTTATTATCTTATCTAGGAATTTACCGTGGGGTCTTCCAGCAAATGACAAGGACAAGTTGTGTTACAAGTAGGGTCATTTTTATTTCGATCACAAATTTATTAGAGGGACAAGGTTGGAATTTAGATGGCATAATTTCAGTTGGATGTTACGGAGCTGCAACTAACACCGGTTGAAAAGGTGGTGTGATTAGATATTTAGAGAACTATTTAGAGAGACCAATAAAACGGTGTATTTGTAAGCTTCATACAAATGATTTACCCCTTCGTCTTTTATTTTGTTTTCTGGTTTTTATCAATTGCCAGAGTTGAATTTTCGACGACAGAAACTAAGCCAAAATCAGCCAAAAGATTTATTATTTAATAAAATAAAAAATAATTATAAAAGTTACGGATCATTTTGATCAAACTTTGTACTAAGATTATATATGATCACAGTAAGATCTCATTACATTTTGAGAGGTTGAGATCAATTTCCAAGGTCAAGGTCACACCAAAAAATTACCATAGCGGAGTTTTTGTGCTCTACCAAATGTCCAGTCTTGTTTTAATCATAAAACAATTCGCAAAATTTATTTTTGTATTATTTTAGACATACAGTTTAAATCTGTGAAGACATACATTTTTACAAAACTTTGAAGAGTAGTAGAGCTCTCCAATTGATGGAATTTTTTTTTTTTTTACTACATATTTTCACCATCTGTGTAAAATTACGCTAATTTTAATGTCCCTTGTGTTTGCATAGCTCAAAAAAATACATTAACGGGGCACCCGAATATTTCATATGCTGCAATTACTCATATTTCGATCCCCAATTCTACTATGAGTCCAGCAAGGACTTACACTTATAAATCTCAATCAATCTTCAACATTATCCCTGAGCAAAAACACTAATGGTTATACTTTACACAAAAATGATATCACCTCAAGAATAATGATAAAATCTTAAGAAAATATATGAACACTTTTTTGGGTACGAATAACAACAAAACTTGAACGATAAAAAATCCTTAAGAATTACAACTCCACCTTTTACACTTCTCCAAAGCAAAAATTTCCTAAAACTGAAAATATAGGCTGATCTACTAAAATTTAACTTCCTAATACTAATTATTATTTTATTTTTACTATCAATTTCAGATTCTTAAATAAAATCATATAAATTAATTTTTATATAAATAAAATTCCCTTAAAAAAGCGTTGACGATTTGAGACAATTTATTCTAGAAATATTATTAGGACTTTATCTCAAATTGGCAATTTTGAGATATATAGCTTTTGTAAGGGGGTCTTAGTTTAAATTCAGAGTTCCGACTATTAAATTTTAAATGTGAAATTTGAACAGTTTTTTGAGGCAAATGGCGAAAAAGTAATCCTATATTTGGTATTTGGGTATTAAATTATGGGATATTCAGCCTTTTTCTATTTTGAACAATAATAAAAAAAAATTTTTTTTTTTTTTTTAGAATACTGTTATTAATCTTTAATTTATTTTTACGAGAGTAGAATGTATATATGTATCAAATAGTTAAGAAAATGTTTCAAAAAAATTATAGAAGACATTAAGAGCTAAAAAACTAATCTAATTTTTCTATATTATAATCTGATTTATGAGGTCCCAAGGTTAATGGCCCAAAAGCAAAATAATATAGAAACAGGTTTAGACTAATCCTTTTTTTCCCCTACACGTTTTTACTGTTCAAAAATACTTTGTTAATTAAGGGTGAACTCCAGGTTGCAGGTCAAATGACTATTTAAAATTTAATATGCTTTAAATTTCTTTTCAAATTACCAAAAAAGACTCTATGGCTTAGAAACCAATGATTTGCTGGCAAAACAAATTAGATAGTATTTTGCTAAAAGTATACATGTTTTTCTTATTAAAATTTAATAATTTTTTATTAAATAATGAGTCTTTTAAGTGAACACCTTCATACAATTTGATATAAAATAAACCGATAGTACAGTATCATGTCAGAATTTTTTGTATTAGATACTCTTTTATGGTGTAATATTTGTATATAAAATAATATAATTACATACTTCAAATTGTGTTACTAAGATAACACAGGTTCTCAGACTTTATTCTGATATGTATATATTTATAAAATAGAGTTTGTCTTTGTGTAGGTGAAATTTTGCATGTGTACCTCTTTTGAACCTGGTTAAGCTAAGACGGGGTGGTGTCAATTTTTGGGAGGTCATATAAGGGGGTTTATGCTATACCCCAAATAAAAAAACCATTTTTGCTGTTCAAAGAAACTTGTTAGGAGTTAAATAATAAATCAGACAGTGATTCATGTCTTAAAAAACAACTAGACGTATTGCAACGTTTTCTTAATTTATTAAAACTCCAAAAAGTTATAGACAAAAAATGAAATTTGTTAAAATTGCAATTTTGTTTTTTATGTTCAAAAACATGAATTTCAAATGAAATAAAGTTTGAAGAAATTTGTTTGCATATAAATTTGATAGATAATAATTCATGAGACGTCTTGATGCGACTCTGTAAATAACCTTACTAAGTCGGATTGATTTATTGTGATTATAATATTTAGTATAAAATATAGTTAATTCCCGGCTCCATCTTTATTATCATAGCAAGAGAATTAGAATTATTAGGATCTTTCTCGAAATATTAATATTATATATAATTATTTTCTTAACAATTTTTGAACTATTTTGACCATTGTCAATGTGATGTCCCGCTTCCTTCTTAGCCAAGCAACGCCGGATAACTCTATACTAATATTTTATAATTGAAGATCTTTCATTTTTTGGCATCACATTATACCAGCAGTTGTCAGATTTAATAATGGCTGTACTTGGAGATATTGATTTTTTTTTTTTTGTGGTACGCAATGTAAAAAGTTTGAAACTACTGCTTAATAGACTAAAAGGAACTGCAATTCTGATCAAGATCAAGTTATTGTCCTTTTTGGATTTAAAATAAATACGGTTACAGTCCATACTCAATTTACATAGCAGCTGTTAAAAAAATTCTAAGCCATCTGATTTCCCATTAAAGATAGTGTGAAAATTAAAGACTCATTCAAAATTCGCTGCATACAAAATAATGGTTTAAAAATAATAATGAATGTATTTGCAAGATGTGTAAAGAATTAGAGAACAGGATGAGCTTATTCACATAGTAGGAGAAGGAGAATTCGACGATATTTGGAAATAGTTGATGAAGTGGATTTTTACGGGTCTTTGGACTGAACGACAGTTTATTCGATTTTGCATAAGTGAGTTTCTATAAATTATGGACTTATAGAATAAATGAAAGTTTAATGCACCATTCATATTCGATTTTAAACTGATAAACAAATTTTAGAACCGTACGTAATTTTATTTTGGCTTTTTAGAAGTTATGTTGTTTAAATGGCTAAAAGGACATTTTGTCGAAACCATTTTGCCAAACAAAAATAATAAATATAGTTAATGATGATCCTAGTCAATACAATCATGATATGACATAGGAGCCCCAACATATTCGATCTAAACAATTGATTCATTCGCATTAATTTATTTACATCATCTCTACTTTGAAGAAAAAAAATATTTCAAATTTCTTTATAGAGTAATTGACTTTTATTTTCGATAGCGGTTCGAGCCAAATGTTGAATTCTTATCACGAAATGAATCAATTGCAATAATACCAAATAATTTCACATTTAATTTTTAATTTTTAAGTAAAATGAATGGTAATCAAAATTACATATTATAGCCTGAATTATTATCGAATATATTTATTACTTTTGTTCCGCAGAGTGGTTATTCGGTAATGTGACCATGTAGAAAAATAGTTCTCGACATAGTTTTAGTATTGATATTTTAAAGGTTTGTTAGTCTGTTTTTAAAAGATTATTTTGTTGATATAACTTTCTTGTGTTTAACTTGAAGAAAATAAACTCTCAAATTAAGGCCAAAAAAATACATACATTCATATATATATATAAATAAAAAAAACTTATCACAACTCACACTCTCATGTTTCCGAGTATAATGTTTCAAAACTTTATATGCAATATTTTTAGTTGAATATAATTGCACGAATACTTTGCAAATATATTATTATATTATTTAATATTAACATAAATATAAAGGGTCTATTAGATCAATCCGATCCATTTTAATCCTTAACTAAATCTTTATATCGAGATAGCAAGAAAAAATATTTATTTTTATTTTTGATTGTAAAATTATATGTCCACTAGGTAATATCCTGGCATCTGTACCCTGGCCAATGAAATGCAATTAGAGCCCTTCATTGGGACTTAGAAAAAAAATGAAGTTCGATGGAAAAAAATAATTTCAACCATGAGATAAAGTGAATTGTGAAAAGATGTTCAGAATGATCGCTGGATAGCTGTATTTGGAGATGATGGCTTTCACATTTTTAAAACAAAATTTGGGGACCCTTTGTGACACTTTGAGCTGTATCAACCGTATATTTCCTGCAATAAGTGGTCTATGGATTGAGTGGTTGTTTGCAGACAGTAATTAAACACAATAAGTGAATATTTTGTATATATATATGTATCCCGTCAACACAAAAGCAAACTAGCATATTTTTTCACAAAATTGAGTGTGAATTACATTTGTACTCTTTCACAAATTATAATCAGTTTCTATCAAGTAATTATTTTTATAAAACCTTTGGAGGCCCTGCAAATTGCATTAAAAGTAGCAAAAATGATCATAACAATAAAAGAATGAAACATAGATAGGTTTTATTTGAAAGAGGTCAAGTCAGGGGCATATTGAAGTCTATAATATTAAATAAAAGTTTTAAACTATAGAAAAACTTCCTGTTTATCTTAACTTATCCCACAAATTTGAACAATGACCATATACAGCTATGAAGTAAATATAAATTGATTTTTTTTTCATTTCCTTAATTTTTGTTAAAAAATGTTTTTTGTTAACATATGTCATTAATTATACTTAACTATTTTCTCCACATGTTGTTTTAAATATATTTTAAAAATTGAGCAGATTTATAATTCGACCTTGAGGTATATTTTTGCGTCTTGTCTTAGGGCAATTATTAATGACGCAGGAAGATTCCGAACTTCTGAGAACTTAAAGAGATATCTAGTAAATATTGGTTAAAAATACTTAATAATATTTTTTTGTTAATAATAGTTAATTTAATTAGGTATGCAATTATCTAGTACATTAAGTCAAAGCATGAAATTAACAAAGATATATCGAACAACAATAAAAAAAATACTTCACAGTACGTCATATTTAAAATAGAGACCAATATACTAATGTTGGGTCTCGGATTGAAAATTATGTGCCAGCCTGAGACCGACATGATTTTTAATACAGAGTGGTGACCCAAAACTTGGGGTATCATTTATCACTGATATTTTGAATTACGATATTTCATAACACACACAAAGATAAAACAGACAAAACCAATATAAACCAGTTTTGTTTTTATCCATTGTCCCCAACTGTAAAAATGTTGGAGGAAAGAAACAAAAGATATAATGCAAATGCAATCTCTTCATCTCTTCCAATACGGTTTTAGTATCAAGAAGGCAGCAGAGCCCATCGGAATCTACATCCAAACTGCCTACAACATCAGCAAGTCAATTACTGCTCCATGTAGCCATAAGAACCCAAATTTCTTCAGCAACAATATGGGGGACTTCTAATCTCCCTCCAAGGGCCCTTCTCCAGCCCTGACCTCAACTCCAGACTTTGCAGTTCCAGTTGTCTTGGAGAAAAATATCTGCTATACCTCTTATCCAATTTTGGATTCTCTCCGAGCTTCCATCATGACAGCGGAGTACACCATGAATTTTTATCGTCAAGAGCTACCAATCTGTTCGCTGTGGTGTCAAGGCTGTTATTGTTTGTAGAGAATGAGGACATATAAAACAAAAAATATGGCTAGATGTAGGATCAAAAATTGGTTTGGAGGGGTCATTTCTTAAACTAATTTTAAATTTGTCTTAAACTATGTTGGTTCAGGACATTTTGCCTTATAGCCATTTTTTTCAAGTATATTTTGCCTTAATATATAAATAAATTAGATTAATGTGTCGTTATTGATTTTTTTTGGTTAAGATGTTCCCTTGGACTTTTTAATTAAGATGTGTTATTTGTATTTATAAAAAACGGACTAAATGGTTGTTTTCTGTTGGAAAATCACACAAAATATCAATGCATACACCAACAAAATCTCACTATGTAATTAATTTGAACCAGAGACGAAATAGGTAATAAAGCTAGGATAATAAGAAAAACAAAAATATATCAACAAGACAACGATATGAAGAGAAGAATAGTTAAATTCTTCTTTATTACATATTATTAGACATAATGGATTATTCTTTTTAAAAAAGACCCAAAGATTGACTAAACTGTATAATATGAGGCAAAAGTCCACAATTATTGCACCAGAAAACAAATATTTAATGTATTTTATCGTAATAAATATTTTTTTTTTTTGAGTAAAAATTATAAGAAAATAAAACGAATATAAAATAACGACGGGTGGACCATTTTTTTTTTAAATATATGTATATAGACTTCAAGGCAAATGTTCTAAGGCGAAATAGTTTAAGGCAAAATGTCCTTAGGCAAATTACTTTAAGGCAAAAGTAACAAGCACCAAATATATCAATAACACTATAGAAGAAAATCTAGGTCTTGTAACTCCCACAGACTAAAACTCACATTTTCTTTTCTTGTGGTGTCCTCGCAATAGTTTTACAGTTAGATCTTCTATTATAGTCCGTCCTGAACGTGTTCTAGGGTTGGTGTATTGTTGAGCCAGCGCCTGACATTAGAATTAATTAAGAAACAGGAGAGGCTGCAGACAGAATGCCCTTGAAAAGTTCGAAAATTGTCCAAAAGCTTTGTCCGCCCAATGATAAATGTCGGGCATTCATAAACCAGATAAAGTGGTTTTTCATCTCTTAAGCAAACCTTGTAACTTCATGATGCATAAGGTGATAGTCTTGTATAATAATACAATCCCCAGTGGTAAACTGAACCAAGAAGCTCAGTTTTACTTTAAAAAAATCCAAGAGATGCTTCCGTCTCCCAGGTCTAACTCTTGGAAGAATCACACGGCCTTGACGGCAATACTCAAGGTTCGATCAAAAGTGTCAGCCATTTGCCTATGTAATGGGCAGATACATTCTCCCTACGAGATGTTTGAGGGATACCAACAATTGGGGAAGGAGGTGGATCCAGAGTTCCAGCTCTAGCTAGTATATCAGCCACCTCAACTCCAGTGACCTTACTGTGACCTCTTACCCAGCCGAAGGAAAGAAGGACCTCACTAACTAAATATCACACTTATTATTTTTATTTAAGTAATAGAACACTTAAATTACAACTGAATTAATGGAATCGCCATAGCTCCTTGACAAGGCACTCGGGAGATAATATTCTCTTGAAGTCAATGTGTGTTCGATCCCAGGTGATTCCTAAAGAAAGAAATATATAATACTCTATGTATGTAAATGGATTTCACAAAAAGATTCCTACATTTGATGGAGTAATTGTAACACAATTAACATATTAGTATAAGCATATGCAAAATGTACAAAATAAATCCGGTTAACCTATAGAGAACTGATTCATGACTTGCAAAAATAATGTGTTCCTTATGAATATGTATATGCGAAAATTATCTTATATTTTTCTATGGAAAAGATTTTAAAAATGATTGTTGACTTGCAAAAATAATGTGTTCCTTATGAATATGTGTTTGTATGTTCTAAGATTTTATCTAATTCTTAATAAGGGATAGACTCAATCCACAACCAAGTTTTTTTAATAGGTTTGGTCTCCTCACTTAATGTTTTATCGATTTGGATTTTGTATAAAAATAATCTTATTAATACAAAGAACAATTTGAGCGATATTTCGGTCCATACCATCTACCAAAATTGAATCATTTTCAACTAGTGGATCCATTTTTTTTCAGTTTTATTCTATGGATCCCTTTTTTCTCCTATCTTGATTAATGAGCTATACATATTTATGCATTAGTTAAGGAACATCTTTTTTATAATATGGTAAGTGAACTGAGTTAAAAAGAAATCCCAAAAATGAAACGTATTTGATTACATTATAAGGAGTTAAATGTGATAATTACATCATTTAATTTTTGTATCATTTATTTTAGCTCTTCCATCCATTTTGTAGTTGTAAATATGAATTAAAATACTATAAAGTAAAAATACTTGTATGACTTTTGGGTTTCAACAAGATATAATTTGTTTTTCTTATTTTAAAAACAATATATTCTTACTTTGGGTAAAAAATTCTATGGAATATTAATTATTTCATCCAAATTTTGAGAATCAAATTAATACCCATTAGTTTTGATGAGGTTGCATGTATTATATATAATGAAAGTTTGTATACCTCAGTCCTCTTACTGAAAAAAAGAAGAATCTAAAAAATCAAAAGAAATAACAAAGAACCACTTTTATGCAAAACAGTTCATTCAATTAACTGAACCTAGATTAAAAACTAAATATACGAATAAATTCTAAACAAAGCATTATTAAAATAAATAAATAATTGTAAATAATCTGATTTAATGTTTCACAGGCATACTTAAAAGTCATTTCTTGAATTCCAAGTTTCAAGATCAGCTCGAAGAAAATTTTCATTTTGCCCAAACATGTAAAACAGTTCTAGGTGTTTATTGAAACAAAGTTTACTAATGATAGTTTTTCAATATTTTTAATGTTTACTTTTATTCGTGTGGGAATATATTATGGATTTATAATTGCATAAACCTTTTTTTGTTTTTATTGAAATTATACTTTTGGGTCAAAAAATGCTAATGCATTATCTTGTTCGTTTTTGTACTTAAGATAATTTCAGCTTCTGAAATTGGTAGATTTTTATTTTCGAAAAATTTCAACCAAAACAGAAATTGAAGATCTTGGCGAGAAGAAGATATAACATCAAGAGCTTCGATCACAAATTTACTAGAGGGACAAGGTTGAAATTTAGATGGCATAATTTTCGTTAGATGTGACGGAACTGCAACTAACACCGGTTGGAAAGGTGACGTGATTCATATTTAGAGAACTATTTTGAGAAACCGTTACAATGGTGCATTTGTATGCTTCATGCCAATGAATTACCCCTTCGTCATTTATTTTTGAATTTAGGTGGTGGCACTTTGAGTCCAATAGAATATTCCAAATAATTGGAAAAAAGATTTGCTGGCTGTGAAATCAAACTGTCGTACCTTTTTCTGAAGTGACTGGTAATTTGTCTAACTGGCCGAAGAATGTTGCCGATCAACTAAGTAGATATCAGAAATATTTGTATAAAATATGTGAAGCCGTTTCAGCTGGTTCCTGTACTCCTGTGCTGGCAAATTTAAACCTGGAAAATTGGCACACTCAAGATAGCTTACTACTGCTAATCGTTTACTCAGACTTTATGCAAGTACTCATAATCCATAAAAAAACTTACAAGTGATTGTTAACTACGTACTTAAACACTAAGCTCCCTTGTTGTTTCTAATCAAGCAAAAAACGTCTTTTCAGGATTCACCTAAGCATTTTTTTTGAAATGATTGTTTGCTCTAGGTTTTTACCAGAAAATCTTAGGTCTGTCATAGACCCTGTTATTGAAAGAAATGCTTTTTTTGTGCACCCAGAATATCTACTTGTCAGTATGTTGTTTGATGAGCGGGACCACATTTAGGAGTTGTCATTGCGAAGAATAATAGAAGCTACGGAATTGAAATTAGCAAAAAAAGCAGAATATTTCAACAACCAAAAGTAAACTTTTATTCAAGAGACTACACCAAGATTATTGTGTGACACAAATGTCAAGTTACAAAACTACTGGTTCTTTGAAATATTTTCAATGAAGACCTTCAAATCATGACCAATAATAATAAAATATTGATTTTTCTTGTCACATGCAATCAGTGGAAAGATGTGTTAAACTGGTAACAGGTGGTTCACAATGTGTAACTAACGCTAGTTTTATAAATTGTTTTTAAGAAATGGATTGCAATCACGAGCAGAAATGCCAAATTTTGCACCAAATAATAAGTGTTAATTCTGAGTTTTGTCGTGAATTATAAATTCTAATTTACTTATATTATTTTCCTATATTTTAGATCATTGATTTTAATAATAGAATACCTTTCAATATTCATTTTTCTATTAATTTAGGTAATCAGCTTAATTATGGAAAAACGTAAATTTCTACAAAAGTTCGAAGGGCGATACGACCCTCCATATGATGCTTTAGTTCCTGTTTGCTTTTTTTTTAGTCACCAGGATTACTGCAAAAGTTATGGATCGATTTTTATCAACTTGGTATTAAGATTATATATGGTCACAAAAAGAGGTCATTACAGTTTGAGATGTCAAGATCAAAGTCCAAGGTCAAGGTTACACCAAAAAATGACCAAATACGAAGGTTTTGCACTCTACGGAGTGCTTATTCTTGTTTTTATTTTAAAATAACTATCCAAATGCATTTTTGTATTATTTTAGAAATATTGTTTGAATCAATGAAGATGTAATTTTTTACAAAGCTTTGAAGAGCAGTAACGTCCTCCAAATGATGCATAATTTTATTTTATTTATTATTTTTATAATTTATGTAAAATTACGTAACTTTTGTGTCTGAATAGCTCAAAAAAATACATTAACGGAACACCCTTGTGTATAATCATTATTACTATCTTTATACGTACTTTCTTTGTCATTATCATGGTAAACAATCATTTCTTTACTTTAGGGTGACTTATTGGTTTCTTGACGCGTTTGGATTCTGCATCTCGTCTCTTCACTGTTTTCGTTATTTTTTGGAATGGGCTTTATCTTCTGGATTTTTGAGAAGAAGGATTGCAATTATTCTGATTGGTGAGTCATAGATTTTCGACTTTTAAGCTTGTGCCACTCACAATGAAGCTTTTCTAGTTGTATACTGACATATAATGCCATATCACTTTTGAAGCACTATCATGAATGACATGTCATCCAATAATACATAAAAATCACTATCAAAAAAGGAAAAAAAAAATAAGAAGCAAAACCTACGTTCTTGATTGTATATTTGCTCTAGTTATTTTGGGTTCTTGGTTTCCAAGTAACCTGAAATCTCTGGCTTGACTCCTTGTAGATTCTGCAATTACTTTAGTGTTTTTTGTTTTAAATTTGAATGTTATAAATATGTTACGTCGAAATGTAAAAAATCAAAATAAGAAATAGTTGTATGATGAAGAGGACAATATGGAAAAGTATTCATACGAACAACTTCATAGTTTTTTTTAATAACCTAATACCAACCTTAAATGAAAAAAGGATGCCCTTCTCTAGATATTGTGTAGTTTTACCGTAAAGATTTGAATGTTTCACAAAAAAAAAGTAGATGTTATGCACTTTGAGTGAAGGTTATAAAATATCCCTCACTCCTATTCCCTTTAAAATTAAAGAAACATATTTAAAAACAAATTTATATGAATATTTTTTAAATATAATAAACTTATATTAGAAAAAAATACATTCATTATATCATACCGGCTTGTGGTTGGAAGATAATGAAAGAAGAGTTATTTTTAAACGTCAATTTTCAAGACTTTAAGGGAGTTGGATGACATCAAAAACTTTTTTGAAACAGTATGGCAAACTATCACAGTATTCCCAAAATGCATAATCTTACCGAATGTAATTAAACAAGACAAGAAGTAGAATAGCATATCTAATAAAAATCGGCATTGAAGTCTGTGATATTGTCATTTTTATATGAGTTATAAGGGCACACATCTAAGTTTAGTACTCAATATACGGCAAAATAATATTTTTAATACTTAGTTTAACATATTCCAATATTTAAAGACATGGTTCTAAGTAAAATGGACTCTAATGTCATTTGATATGACGAAAATCGAAAATGATTAGTGACTTCACTTAATGTCTGTCTATATTTAATTGAGGTTACATGAGCTTTTAAAAACTTGGTGCTTGTAATGAAATTGAATTTTCATGACTAGAGACTTGGTTTTCAAATTAATAGACTAACATTGCTTATTTTATTTTATTATCTAAAGACATGGTTTTAGTATTAAGGGGGTACTGGGAGAGCAAACTCGACAATGTGACACTCTCTCTTGGGAAGACACGGGTACTTAAGCAAAGACAAATTTGTTGTCCCAAAAATTTGGAAAGCTACGGAGCCCTCCATGGAATCTGCACAGGTAGCGACAACATAACCATGTTTCGCACTCTGGGACTCAAGGAAACGTTCGTTTGCAAAGTTAGGAGGAACTTGAGGCCTCTGAAAGTGATTTGAGGCAACAACAATACGGAATGAGTCTCTAATGGCTCTTATACAATTTTGACTACTTCGTCATGCCGGATTTTTAACTTCTAAACTCGCCAGATCTGAATCGGATGGATTTTTTGTGTGGGGCACAATCAAACAACCAGCAAACTGAATCCCCTGAAACACTAAAGACGAACTTATCGGCTAGATCAAAAAGGACTTCCAGGTTTTTCCAAGGAACCAAGTGGTGAAGGCCTGTTGCGCTTTCAGCCTCCTAAAGAGGCTGTCACTGTGGGTGAAGGTGACTTTTATTGAATAAAGTAAATCAAAATCCATCAAGATTTTGAAATCTTGATGGATTTTGGTTCGAGAGAAAATTACACTGCGAAAATGAATCCTTTTCACGGCACAGATAGCTTGCACACCCTCTCTCTATAATATAATTTGCAATGGCACAAGTCCAATGTGATTTTTGACTTAATTTGATATATGTCTCTACTTACATGATGCTAAATGTATCTTAAATACTTGATATTTTTCTTGGAATTGGATTGCCAAGACTTGAGACTTTATTTGCAAGTTAGAGACTTCATCACGCCTTTGTCGCAATTCGGCTTTGTAATGATAATCAAACATCAGTTTGTTACAGGAAATAATATTGTTAAAATATTGTGATTTATTACCCACTTGTATTTGAAAAAAATAGCAAAATATGTTGGACGTTTATTTCTAGTGTCTAGTTGTAACTACAATTTAACACACTTATTTTTATCTACTAATAAATATTCATTTTCCCTCATGAATAGGCCCTTAAATATAGGATTTTCCTCTTGAAACCATAAAAACGAATTTATGTATTATGTACATTTATATATTCAAGCATTTATCTTGATTCAAGGTTCTTCCGGATTCTTTACTTAAAAATAAATATCATGAAAATGAATAAGAGTTGTTAATGTACTTAGTTTAATTAATTATTGGCAAAAATGTAATTGCTTTATTGTGGATAAAATAATAATGTAAAATTACTTCTCGAAAAGTAATTCTTAGTCAATTTCAATCCAAAAGTGTTTTCAACTTTTGATTACCATTATGTAAAATGACAATTAAATTTATGATTGCTACCGCAATAGGCGTTTTATATTTTTCAAAGCACTTTTCAAGCTCTTGCTAAGCTTGAAAGGTAATTTTTTCCAATTAGGAAGCAGTGTAAAATCAATTTACAAAATCATTTTTTGATCTGTTGTTTTGTAAATAAGAAAAGTAGCGTTAAACATAGCACAATAACTCACAAGATAAAGAACAAATTGTCATGGAAATTTGACAGCTATCTTGTGAAGGCTGATATTAAAAAAAAAAAATAAGGGTAATTTTCAAAAAAAAAAAAAAATGCCATCAATTATTGAAGACTGGGACTTTTCATCACATTTGGTATCAGTTATGATTGTTGCAGAGTTATAAGTCCTTGGTGGACTTGGAGTAGAATTAAGGATCAACAACGGAGTAATTACTGCTTATATCATTGTTTAGCCAGATACGAAGTGGAGTTGGTGTTTATTTCCTTCATTTAATAACTTCTTGAAGCTAATTTTATGAAGCGACATGACACATATTTTGCTTTTCTCCTCTCCCTTCTTCAATTTTCAGGATTTCCATTTTTTTAGCATGCTAGCGTATAAAATACTTTGTAACCATTATTTTATGCAGATTACAAAATAGGGTGGGTCATTTTGAAGCAATTCCATCAAATTTTTTCACTCAGGTTATCGGGAAAAGTTATGCATTGGTAAGAAATTATTTTTGTAAAATATAAGCCAGAGGAAGTGGACTTCAGAGGTTATTTTTAATATTTATACACCTTTAAAATTATATTTTCCATATAATTGATTTATGTTGTAAAAAAATCATTCACACATTCAATTTATCGTAAAGATAAAATTATTTTCAAGAAGAAAACTATTTAATATAATTTATTATTAAATTAAAAAATTTAAAATACATATTATGGTTTCACTCTTGAATAATTACACAATATTTAAGAGAAAATACAAAATTAGACTTCTGTTCTCATTAATAAATTTTCAATATGAGAAACTTGTATCATTCTAGTATTATTATATATTGTATAATATATAACAGTCAAGTTTATCCAAGAATCAAATTTCTGACCCTAATTTGTAATACAGGAAAAAAATATTTAAAAAATCTACATAATATGTATAAATAAAGTTATAATTAAAGTGGGGTAACTTTCAAAATACTTCACTCAGAAATGTACCATAAAATAGTTTTTCATAGTACTACACAATATTTTTTACAAATCTTGATTCGCGACAAACACAATTTAAAACTTTATTAATAATTACATATATTTATTAATCAGTGACAAGGAATAAAAAGTGCATTAATACTTTAAATATACTTATGTATGGTTATGGGAATGGCAAATGAGTCTTATGAGTTCTTTGGACACTTTTTACCCCTACACCCCTGATGCCCACCCTCAACTCCACATATTGGGTTAATGTCGAAGTTAATTGAAAGTTATATCTTGTTGAAGTTTTAAATTAGAAGTGTTCAGATTTTCATGGACCACTCGGTAAATGCTTTGGTCCTAGTTATGACAACGTGACAAAAACTATAGGAGATTGAGAGTAACTCCTTCAAAAAGTGACATAACTACTGCTAACATCCATTTTTTTATATAAAAAAATTCATTCCAATTTGTGATTGAAAAGTAATTAAATTAATGAATAAATAGTCATAAGGAAATCCTTGATTTATCCATTCTAGATGGGATTAAGGATTATGCAAAATGGATGGACTATTATATTAGTTAATTGAATGAATGAATACTAAATTGATCCATGTTTTCATAAAATGATGATCTGGCTTTCTGATGAATAATATTGAAATAGCATTAATATAATAGTAATTACAATAATGAGAAAAGTTGGCTAAGTTATCTAATTATTTAATTTTTTCCCTTATGCTGGACACTTGATAGTTTAAAATGAACCTTGCCACAAAACTTACATTTACCTTCATAGGCCAAGGACTCTTTGGTCATTTTAGACTACAAAATATTATTTTTCATTGTTTTTTTGGGCTTCTGAGTACCTTTAGGACCCATATACTCAAAAAAGAATGCAGAATTGCCATATATCCTATCTGTAGAATAGTTCTTTTTAGAATTAACTGCTCTACCAGCCTGAATCACATCGTCTATTTTAAGCATTATCTTCTCGAATACCAGTTGGCGTAATTTAGTTGGCATTGTATTTTTAAGAATAGTAGCCACAATAATTTAGTCTCCTACGAACGACCACACCCATAACAATTAAATTTGCCAAACTTTCCTTTTGAGCAAAGATGCGTCAAGAAATCATCCTTGAGATCACTGGTCTTCTGGACTATGGTATTTTTAAGTCCCTCAAGGAAATACTTTTGCCTGTCCCATAAACATCAAAGAAACAACTAAAGGCTATCCTGATCACTCCATATGCCTACCTTGAGCCAAGCTTTGGAAAGTTCTGTACCTGGCTAGACCTAGCCATTAAGACATAAGGCGCTTATATTGATTAAAAATTTAATTTTGGTTTCCCTTGATTTTATTTATGAATTAAATTTTTGTAACTTTCAAAAAGCTTTTTAAACTTGTATGAAACAAAAAAAAGTCAGATCCTCTCCTTTTCTTGATTATTATTATGGATTTTTTTTTATGTGGACGCACCAAATTTGAAGCAATTATGCTAATGTATGTTGTGTGCATGAAGGGACAAAATACGTACTTGAATCCTACAACTACATAGGTATATAAGACATGCCGTACGGTTGTGAAACACCTCACGCTCCATTTCCTTCTATGTACTGAGTGGTAACTAAAATTTGGATATTTTACCACTCGAAGTTCTGAGTTTGTATTTGATTTATTTTAAAAACTATGTTAATATAGAATATCTATGAAATATCAAATATATCTTTTTTTAAATTGAACTAAAAATTCCAGCAAATGTGAGGCTGAAGAATCAAAGATCAAAACTTTCATCCATGCGGGTCACACGCACATGTATATTTCAAAGCTATTTGAAGGGGGTAGGAATACTATTTATAGTATTTTAAGAAATTTGAAAGTGAATGGAAATATTGAAAACAAGGATAGTTTTAGCAAAAATCCCATTATTAATGTATATAACTTCAATTAAATTATTGAGATTAGCGCAACCCAAGTCAAGGCTGCTACCTACATTGAATTATATAAAAATAATTTTCTTCTTGGGTTGGAAAACCATTTACCTGGTGACAATTTTATTTTCATGCAAGATGGAGCTTAGGACACAACGTAGAAATCATCTAGTTGTTAAAAATGAATGTGCCCATTCTTTTGTCCAAATGGTAATCTTATTGATTATTCCATATTGCCACATGTTGAGATAAAAAAATGTAGGGAACGTTATGGAAGTATGAAGAGAAAGAAGCAGTTGAAGACTTGACCTCATTGAAATTTATGTGTTGCAGGAGGATCTGTTGGGGCGTCCTTCAATTGAACCTTACACAAAGACGTCCATAAGGTTGTTTTCCAGTGAGGTTGGAATCCAATCACTGGATCTAACAAAGTAAAAAAAAAATCGGACAACCAGGTCAACATTTTCTTTTCAGAGTCTTGTGGCCAGACCATCTCCCATCCAACTGCATTTTAGCAATCCAGGGCTGGATGACCTGGATGTGCTCATTGAACTGTAGGCCACTGAGAAAAAAAATGGTGGCTGATCACTCTGGTAGTCTGACCTCATCATGTGATCAGCAAGATTTGCTGTTGATTTATGATCATCTCTAGATTCCTATTTTGAATACAAAGGACTTGTGTAGTCTTGAGAAGTTTACAACCTCAGCATTACATTGTTTGGCGCAGGTGGCAAACTAAGATACTCTACCTTTTCCACGATTTTGGAACAGATACTTTGTTGATCAATGACATTTCATTTTAATTCATACAAAATACTTCTTGATGGAAGTTAAAACAACAAAAAACATCCTATGTACTCAAACAAAGCTATAGTAAGCGCTCAAAGCTTGTTGTTAAACAACGACTTCACCCTGTATAAGAAATATATTAAAAATTGAAGAATGAAATATTAACTGTGTTGTTTTTTAGTTTACACCCCGTAAATACATATTCTGTTGTACAAATACATATTTTTATATGCACGTTTGATTCATCAGAAGAAAATCCCGACTCATTCTTGCAAATTAATAGTAGTGCTTCCGGGTTATATGCATATTTAGCGGAAAAAGAGTCAAATATACCATAAAATGTGTTATTGTATTTTTTGCAATGTATAAAAATGGAATAATTGAATTGTTTCATATAATTGTTAAAAAAATGAAAAGCTTTACAGTCTGCATCAATACAAACCTAATGATGCCATTCATCATAAGGCAGTAGTACTACATTGCCAACATTTTGACTAATTAATAATATATACAAATTATTTATGGTGTATTGTTATATTAAACCAAATCCATACAGAGATCACTTGTTGTGTGTCAATTTAAAAAGAAGCTTGAACAAAAATCAAATAAAAGAAAATATCTAAATGTAGATACGGTCAAAAAATTTCATAAGCATATTTGAGATAACTATAGGGGTATTATTCAAAAATGTCATACACAGGGACTGAAAAGTCCTTAGATTAACAAAGAAAATACGCTGTTTTTTTGTTTCTTTAAATTTTTGATCGTTTTATGAAGCAGATCCCCCATAACACTTTTCAAGCCATTGCTGAGCTCGGACAGTATTTTTTTCCTTCAAGGAGCAGTGTTAAATTCAAACTTTAAATTGTTTGTGATCCTTTTTTTTTTAAAGCAATAGTTGCGTAATTTTTAGCACAATAACGCAGAAACTGAAGAGCAAATTTTCATGTAATTTTAACAAGTGTTTTTTTTTTTAAACTTGGTACTAACTGAAACATAGGTGAGTTAAAAAACACATCGTATATGTGTGAAGCCGATAACTTTTCCTCCCTTGTTATATATTCGCAAGCTCCATTGCATGTGAAAAACTGGATGTGTAGTTTCATCTTTTTTGTGAAAACAATGGAATTTAGAAAGTTTGATAAAAATATTTTAGGCCAAATAAGTTTTAAAAATAAAAGATTTATTATATGGTATATGGTTTGTAAATTGGATGGACAAATAAACCCAATAGATTTATTGAAAAGTTGTATTGTGTGTCATATGTTGTCAACCAATTATTTTAATTTTACTTTTTAATAGACAAAACGATTTACCAAAGCAATTTAATTTTCAAGAAACAATTGGCTTAGAAAGTTCAAAAGAAGAACATCACCCCAAAAAGGAATTGCGAACACATCTATAAATGTTCCTCAATCAAGTGCCGATTTCATTTTACCGCAATTTATTTATTTCTCTATAACATCATTATTGTAAAATAAGGACAATTCGAATTTTGATGTTGATATTTGCACAATGTACATAGTTACAGCAAACCGCAAAAGCATGATGCAGAAATGCAACATCAAGGCTTTACAATGACATTAAGTGTTTAGTTTATGTAATATATATATATATATATATAGAAAGAGAATCTAAACTAAGTATAACAATACAAAATGCCGGAGGCATTTTTTAACTCTATATTTATTCAATAGTTGATTCATTAAACAAAACACTCTCATAAAATATTGTATCTTTTTTGTTAATACTTGTTGTTCTCGCATATTAAGCAGTACCATTCCTTAAGGCACTGAACTCCTTAAGATATTTAGTTATGTTCGGTAAATTCTTTTATTACGAGCAACATTCGTGTGGGAGAAGTGTTTGTCTCAACGTCATCTCATCGATAATGTCTTTATTCATGGTATATATGTACACGTAAATTTAAAACAATATTAAAATGAAAAGAAATAATAATAGTTTTAAAAAAATTACGTTATGACTGATGATCTAAAGAGTACTTTAGTCACCAGAGTACCACCTGACTATAAAGAGATATCTGGTAAAAAGAAATAATTATACAAAATCAAAAATCGGATTTAGTTATTTTTTTGCCATTCTTTCTTATGCTTCATGGGCTTTGTGTTCAAAGTAAATACTCATATATATTAGCAGGTGGACCATTGAAATTTGAACACTTACTTATTCATTAATAAATTAAGGTTTATTGATTGAAGTTCATTCATATTTCGTTATGTTAAAGTATTAATAATTAGTTACAAAACAAAAAACAAATCTAAGCCCTCTAGCTTACGCACAAGTCGAGAATATGACCCTTAAACCTATCGACGAATATCGTGCCCTCCAAGCAGTTGGGCGTCTCCAGGCCTACTGTCTACGTCGTCAGATAGTTCAAAGCATTCGAGAGGAAACAAGAGAAAAAGTGGGTGGAAAGAGCCGTGTGAGGTGGAGAGGTCACTTTTGACAGCATCAATTCAAGAAATCCATATCTTCCGCTGCAAAACACTTGAAAGAGATTTGAATGAGGCTTTATGAACTCTTTTTTTTTTTTTGACACTTTTCGACCCCAACCTACCTTAGTCAATCCCTCTCGACTACTCTTTTTAAGTGCATGTCGATGAGAAGGCATTCTGTGTTTGTCATCCAAAAACCAAGGCCCTAAAATCCACTGTCAGCTAGTACTGGGACGTCAGGACAGAACACTATATCTCCAGCCAGTGCCAGACCTTCTGCCGCCGCCTGGAAGCCATCACTACCACTAAATAAGGCAACAATAATTATTAAGTGAGCTCAGATGCAACATCTATTTAAAGTTTTTTTTTTGTAGAAATTTTACAATTAATTAATTGATAATATGTTGTGGAAGTTTATAATTCAAAATGTTTAGATTTAAATATTCCACTGGTAGAATATCGGAGGGAATCTGATATAAGATACCATATGTAATCAAATAAAGGGTATAATTCCAGGAGCTATCTTCTAAATTTGGAATCGTAATGAATAAGCTGCAAATCTTGCAGAGACAGACATAATTATTTATCTCAGATATTCTCTACATAATGTATCACAATTAGCTGACTTTTGAAGGGATGATAACTTTGAAATTTAACAGAGTTAAAAATATTCTCTTGAGCCCAACGTGCGTAGGATCTTGCCAAGGTGATTCTTACAGAAAGAAATATACTTTATGTATATGGACTTCACACAAAATTCCTAGGTTAATCGGAGTAATTGTTATACTATAATGTTTACTTAATTTAGTCAGTGCAACTCCATCAAACTAATTAAAGGAACATAAAAAAATGTGGTATCATTTCCCTAATGTTATGCTCGGGCCCCTTAATGATGATGGAAAAGATATACTTAACAACTCTGATGGTGACCATTTTTAAGGTACCTTTCAAAAAAGTTGAAAATAGGTGAGCCATCAATAATATCAAAGATTATGATTGATGTTTGAACTGGAGTTAAGCGTTCAATCTATGGATTTGTTATAATAGTGTTGCGTGTACTTCATGAATTTTTTTTGATAAATAAATTATTCAAACTTTAAAATAAATAAAAAAGTTGCATAAGGAGAAGAAAGTGTTATTTTCTTATATGGTTTTTCTTCCTTGTCACAATTACGTAGTGAAAGAAAATAAATTCAGGAATATGGCAAAATTAAAAACTTCTATCCACAATTATCTCTGTTGCATAACAAAATGCCAAGAATATAAACTGACTACCCTGCGGCAATGACTTCAAGTTCTTGAATATTGCCATTGAGTGCAATTGAATCGAGTCTGTAGATTTCTTCTGAGGTTATTTCAAGTCGATATCCATAACATATGTAAGGTCCATAGTATTAAGGGTCTACGTTGTGTCGTGAGTCTTAGCTATTGAGTCTAAGATAAGTCACACGCCTTTGATTATGATATCAACTCGAGTCGCAATTCTTCAAAATATTTATGTACTCAAGTCCTGGCCAATTTGCAAAACTCAAGCAACCACATGTCTCTGCCTCTGAAGAGTACTACCATAGAGACAGAATTACATAGAAACGACAAATGGATTTCGATGGGCAGTTTACCATAGTTAGGATGAAGTACATTAAAATATTCAGTCGTCAGCAATGAATGTAAGCTATGGCACATGAAAAATGTCTAAAAAATGAAATATCTTGCGATACGAGTGTAGCAAAATACGAATTTTTATTATATACGGGGATAGGCAATAGTCGATGACGGAACACGAGTGTCACTTCAAGTTTAAGTTTTTTAATTGGTCGTATAGAGATGGACTCTTCATCTATTGCAAGGCAATGGTTGAAACGGCTTCATATTAGCAATTGCATGGAACATGCAGATTCAAATGCGATTTTAGAGGAGACTGAGTCCCCCGGATAGGCTTATTGTAACGTCCTCGCGATATAAGGATACGTGGAAGATTGATTGGCTCATCTCCAAAGTACAAAACATAACATACGCAGTGAAGCTCAAAAACACAGAGATCCCTTTGTGGCTCACTGATTACGTCTCTCAGGCAATTATTATCCTTAAGTCCCCCTCAACTTATGGAAATACTAGTACACAATGTGGAGTGTAGACCAATAATTATTTGTCAGAACTAGCTGAAGATCCTTTTTTCATACAAATTTGATGTTTAAATTTTTTTGTTTATTTCTTTCAGGATTATTTTTTCGGACTTAGACTTACGAGCACCTTAAAAAACATCAAGTATAACTCGTATGTCAAGGTACTACTCTATATTATTTTATTTATGAGATATTATAATTTCAACGTTAGCTGAAGTACAGAAGTTGATATATTAACTGTTTTAACCCCTTATTATTTAATACAGATAGTGAACTGGGTAAAGAATGTAACCGAAAATAAAATATTAAACAGTTGAACACCTATAAATAATTACTTCATCTAAATTTTGTTTCATTTTTTAACCATTTCATGCATTTTGCACTTTAAATATGAATTCAAATGCTAAAAATACTTAAATGAATATAAGACATTGAGAAAAAATATAAATTTTCATTTTAAATTAATCTTAACAACATGGATTCGGGGTTTTAATAAGGTATACTTAAAAATTATTATAGTAAAATCATGAATTTTGGGAATCAAATAAGTATGCATCAGTTCTTAATGAGGTACCGTATATAATATAAAATAATTGCTACAATAATACATTTTTGAAAACTACTGTTGAAGAAAAGAAGATTTCATGAAATCAAAAGGAAAAACAGAAGAACGACTTTTTTTAAACATTTAAATTGGATAATACCCAAATACATCTACATTTAGTCGGAACTACCGACTATTTAGGTAGAAAAAACAAACAAATGTGACGTCATATTATACCCTGTCGTCATATGATACATTTACTCAATCATTTGCACATATTTTATGTATTTTTATTTACTTGTGCCCCAATCCACGAATCAATTTGTTATTTCAATTGAAAATGAATGTTCTATACTCTGAACAATTAAAGTAGCTCGTAAATCAAGGTATTGCCTATATTTAGATATTTGTTTGGAATATCAAAACATGTTTGTCATCTAATTTTGCGAGTACTAACTTCTTATTTAGAATGGAGATATTATCAAGTACAAATTGTAAAATTTTCAGGTTATATCATTATGAATTCCTTCAAAAAACCTTTCATCAATATTAGTAGCACTAAAATGATGATTGATCAGATATATATTTTTATATGCAGCAGTAATATTTTTGTCTCTAAAAACACACGTGCATTCAGTGTTTTAATGCACCAATAACCACTATATAATAACGGTATCAGTCTTTATGTTAGTTTGAAGAATGGAGGTTTGTTTTTACATAACTAATTATGTGTTTTTATGTGCATAATTAAATATAGTGTTTGGTTGTTTTTCTGGACTATTGCCAAAGGGAGTGATGATGATATTCCATCATGTTAACCATCTCATTCAAATAAATATATTCAATGTGTACATAATAAATAGGATTTCATATAATTGTTTGACTTGTAAATGAGCTTGACTCTCTTATAGAAGTTTTGTGGATGTGTTCTTGAAGTTCATTAAAAAAAAGTATTGTTTGTTAGTACTATTATATTTTTTTTTTCTCCTGTCATATCTTTATTTGAAATATTAAATCGTATTTACAAGTTATTACTTATAATTTCCTCCATCAAATAAATATTTACTATTATAAGGTAACAATAAACAAAAAACCAATACGGGTGCCATATCTTTTTTTTTCCACTTTCTCCAAGTATTTCTCAATATCAATATCTAAAAAATCAAAAATACCAACGATGGTGCATCATCAGTGACAATCAATTAATTAATTTGTTTTATACGGGTGAGTATCGTTCTAAAAAACTAGAATATTTTGTACAAACCTAAATATTTTTTCTTGTACAATAAAACTAGGTCATGGTGTTGTGTTATTGCATCAAGTCGAAATCGAATCATCGAAGGCAACCTCTTGGAGCTCTTTCGTTGCTGCCGTCAGGAATCCTTTGTTTATATTCATCCTCATCGCCAATGCTGCGACTACAATCTTTTTGGAACTATGTATAGTACTATTTATTTATGTAACATGTAACAAAGATTTCATATAATAGGAACGTAAATTGCTTACTTTATCTCTTTATAATATACTAGAATCGGGTTTCCCGGCATTCGCCGGGACATTAAGAGATTAAAATTAATTACGAACTCTTCTCCTTAATATATAACAAAAAATTTATAGCTTATAATTAAAACCCTAAATTAAAAAACGATCATCTCTATAAACCTGGTAAACAGATAATGTACATTATGATAACTACATTTTGTCTAAAATATTGTTAAAATATGTCCATAGCTATAAAACAAACATTTAAAATAATCCTAAGTATTCATATTAAAATATTAACAATAAATCAATAAATACCAAATATAAACTTTCAACAGCAATTAAAAGAAAGACAACTATTGAAAATTTGAGGCGTAGAAATTCTTAAACTGTCAATGGATACGTATCAGACGACGAAGAAACTTACTATTCTTATTCGAACTTGAAGGGTAGTAGGGAATAAGATCTCCTGCATATTTCCACGATAAACCACCCAGATCAGGAATTTTGATGGTGAATGCTGAATGCCTTGCAGCGGTCCCAATGAAAATAGGTCTTAGTTCTTCCTTTCTGACTGGTTCGTCTTCAGTTCACATCCCAGCTATTCTACTTTTACAGCTTTAGAGAGCAAACTCCAAGGCATGTGTCTTTATTGGAGTATTAGCGACATTTGATGTGACCCCGAATAATAGCAGAGGTGTTACAAACTTATCCCGTAGTCCAGATATGTTAAGGGAAATAAATTCTTTCATAATGCAAAGAGCAGGGTAGTCAGCAAGCATGTATTGCTGTATTAAATAATTTCCCACAATCTTTGCAAGGATAATTAAAAAATAGAACTCCTGTGGAGATTTGAAATGGCGAATTAAAACTTTTTCCATCATTAATTTTCACAATTGAGCTCTTAATTCTCTTTTTCCATGATATCGATAGGTTTAAAACTTTAAAAAACTTGTTGCATATTTCTTCAGCATCTTCGATAAAATTTGATTCGAAATACATTCTTTCATGCCATGGAATGGCATTATATGAAATTCTGCAGCTTTCACGAGTGGATACAAAAATTTGCACCAGTTAAACGTTGAGTTGTTGCCTAAATCGTGAATCGAAACTTGATAAAAGCCAATCATTTCAATTTTCTTGGTTCTAAAATGTTTTTAAAATAAAATTTCCTATTGCAATTTTGTCCCGCCACGTCAATGGTCAAGGACGATAATAAAGACGGTGTTCCTTTCCATAAAATCCTTAGAATTGCTGCTAAATAAGGAGAAAATTTCTCCAGATGATTATTTATAAAATCCATTCAAAGCATTAGCCAAGTCTAATACGGACTTGATGAGATAGTGGATTGCCACTCAACGTTCGGATGTCGCGTAAGATCAATTAAAAGTTTAAGGTATATTTTAGGGATTATTCTGGCAAGTAGAGACAGTCCTCCTCGGATAACAGATTTGGGTCCATTGATTGAAGGTAAATAAAATCTATAAAACAATCGATCGAGCCAGCTAGATTCTATTCCGATTGCTTTCTCGGCCAGCTAAGGAATAGCTGTTGCTTTGTAAATTGTATTAGGAATTATTAATAAGTTATATATATCGATTCTCTTCTGAAGATTAAACTTTCCCCAAGATCATATTGCTGAAAGAATATGATTATCCAAAAACGACCAGTTCGAAAAAGAGGCACTGTTTATGTCCCATCCGATCCCAAGAATTTCAATTGCTCCCCTAACCACACAATTTGCAATTTGAGAATTTTTAAAAAGGATTCAATTTACCAATAGGAGGAATTGTGGTTTTTAAATATTTTATTTATCTGAATGATAGAAAAACCATTGGGACTCCTTTACAAGGAATGGAACAACATAACGAACAAATGTATTATTTTTCATAACGGGTGCTCAATAAATCATAGAAGTTGTTATCAAAATTTGGATATTTTAAAAACTTTTTGAGAAATTAGATCAATATAAAGGTTGATAAGGATTTCTAACAGATATACCGTGTGTAGAGTTGAAAAGTATACACCCCTGAAATCGTTGCTAAAAAAGGAGGCTGGTAAGCCCTTTGTGAGGCTGGAAAGGCCATTTTTGAATCCAGTCATTAAAAAGACCCATCTCTGACGTTTTCTAATGCATACATTTTATGTGTACGTCTAGCTTAAGTACTTACAATTAAATTTAGCATTTCATCGTATATTGCTTATTTCAAATGTCATATAATAATGGCCTACTCTTGTCCGACATCCCTTTTCCCCTTACGGTATCGAACGAAGTTCCAATGATCGGTATCCACTCCGAAACAGGGGGGAAAATATTAAGGGATGTTTATACACTGTTCATTTTAAATTAAATTTAAAATAATAAAAATTGTTGAAATGAAAAGAACGAAGAGAAAAAAAAATATTGTCATTTATATGTTTCAAGAATTATTTATATTAGTTTTCTTGATAAGATTCTTCAGAATGGTATTAATATTGGAAATGGTTTACCATAACTATTCTTCTTTTTGCTTTGTATGATACATTCTTCTGCGAATCCATTTGAATTAGCATACCTCCATCCTCATAACTATTACAAAAGTCACTATTCCAGCTACAGTGTATATAAGTGTCGAAAACGATTTTTCCACTGCGTCGAATATAAAGGTCTTTGCTTGGTTCAGTATAGTTCCTGCGGCTATTGTAATACCTTCTGTATTCGTAGCCCCTATTTATTTTTTTTTCAATTTTTGATATGAATTATAATTTTCGTTCTTCCTTCTTTTATTTTTTATAGTTACAAGTTTAATGAACCTAGTCTTTCTTCAACAATTTGCATCGTTTCATTTAATAATTTTATAAACTCCTCCGTAATGAGGCCAGGCCCCCTGACTATCTTTTTTAGTTTTCCAATAAGGTCATTACCTTATTTATTACGTACAGGTTTTATAAATATATTATTATTTATATATTCAATTTTCTTTGACATTAAAGATTTTCTTTATATTCATATTTTATATTCAGTCTGTTCAGGTCAGCTTGTGGTATAGCTGCTGCAGAGAGGCCAAATATTAGTAGAGACGTTTTTCTTACAAATTATCTCTGTATAATCTCAGTTCTTATAATCCTCTTTCATTTTAATAAATCTAAAATGGCTTTACATTATTTTTCTATAGACAGGGTTTCCAACAAACGATTTGAGCCTGTCTTGTAGCTTTATACTGGAACGTTTTGGTCTGCAATGCAGTTGATATTGTATTAATTAGTTCTTGGAATTGGAGAAGGGCTATTTTGATCTCTACGTATCCATAAGAGATGCTGGTTATCATCTTCTTATTTGAGATAAACACGCCCAATTTCTTGTCATCTATATCTTTGAACTGAGCCATGTTTGGAGATTGATAGCCACAGCCCATAATATCAGAATTTGCCATAACATTCTAAAAAGATACTTAAACTTTTGATTTGTGAAGATTATTTTTCTTTCTTTATTAATTTTTATTATTTGCACATATAGTTATATACGTCAAAAAAGGTTAATTTTATATTTATTCTATCGTCGAAGAGGCTCTTCCGGATGTCGTCCTTCTTCTATCTTAACTTTATTTTTAACTGCGGCGGATGTGGTCCTTTCGATCTGACTTTTCACAAAAGTCTTTGGCTTTGTGATCTATGATGGCAGAAATGACAATTAGTATGGTTTTGGACCGATAATAGTCGAATTTTGAACCCTAATGAATTGCTGTCAGCTTTTGCCTTTTTTTTTTTTTTTTTTTTTTTTCGGTGTTCTCTTTATTTAAGTTTCCTGTCAGTTACTATTATGGGGGGTACACTAAAATAACTTATCCATTTGATAGTAGCGCTTTGGTTACTTCTTCAGCTGTTTTCTTTTTTAGTGGCAGTAGGATGGGTTATTTTGAATATGGGTCAATAACGTTGATGATATAGTGATAGCTGTTCAAAGGTTTGCCCATCAATATTAAGTGTGCATGAATCCTTTTGTTAAGTTTTGCTAGATTTCAACCTTTCATTTGCGCTCCTGCATTCGCCATTTGACATAAGTTCCATGACATAACATAATTTTCAGCTGCTGATCTGTCATTATGAATATGGAAGTACATTCTTACTTTATTTAAAGTATGTATGATCCCTTGGAGTCTTCCAAATATCATGTTATCGGGATACATTTTCAAAATTTATAATACTTGAGCTCAGGTGCGACGATCACGGTATCCTTGCCCTTCCGCTAGCATAGGGATATCATTATAAATTGCCAGGATTCTTGTCCTTACATTATTTTGATTAGCTGAACCAAATAGGTATTGTTTTTCTGAAGATATTTCAACTTGTCTTGCGTTACGTTTTTGAGTTGAGTATCTCAGTGGTAAAGCTTTTCGATTTCTTCATTTGAATATACGCCGATCCTGCTTCTCCTCCTCTCTCTGGATCTCTTCTATGTAAATTAACGTGCCTTTAATCCATACATTGTTGACGTTCTGGAAAATATTCCGTGTATGGTATTTAATCCAAATTTATAAAAACAAAAACCAGTCCCTGTAATTCTTATTAGATATCTTAAATGAAACTTAGTACTTTTCTATTAGTTCACTATTAGATCCGGATGCTGTTTATAAGATTTTTTTTGTTTGTTTCTTTACTTGTTCTAAATTTTCTTATTTTTGAGTTTTGGGAGGAAGAAGCTATGGAGGAAGGAGACTGATGTGTCGATATCACCTAAGGGATGGATAGTTTCCATCTAACTATATATTGGTAGGGTTGGTAGTTCGGTGGTCAAGACTTAATTGATGCAGATAGTCATGATTGGAGTGATGACCGCAGCTTCGCCCCCACTCATTTTTTAAAACCTAATTCCTGGATTATAGCAACGTTGAAGCATTATACTTTAATATTTTCTATGGCTATTCTACACGTGTCCACCGTATGGTTTTTCATTAGTTTATATTGGCGATAAAGGAATTTTGGTGTGCCCCAAATTACTGTAGTACTTTATTTCTCTGACCCTCTCCCTCGAAAAGGTCATCTACCTCCAAATACATTATTATATGAGGGTCTACTAAAATTTGAGAACCCTCTTGAGTTATTTGTTTTTCAATTACCTCTTCTATTAGCGTTATCCTGGAACCCCTCAAAAGACACCGTCTCAATGTCGTCTGTTATTTCTGCAATACCTTCATCCCCTGTTTGTGTTTATATCTCCCTTTTTTTCTGTTAGAAAGGTGTTAATACCCTTTCGGTGATCTGCTTTTCGGTCCGAATCTTGCATATGTCACTAAATCTCTCACTAAGTTTACTGGTATTGTCAAATTTTCTGGTGTACACGTCCTGTTCAGTGCGGCTATTGCCTCTGGGTGTGTTACTAATAATTGTAATGTCTGCCTAGAAAATTCTAGATATGTCTCGTCTAAAAATTTTTAATAATCGCATGGGTTAAACTGCAAAAGGTTTTTAAATATACTTCTTGGAAGTATAACAATAAATCATCTTTCATACCTTTCCAATCATTTCTACTATCATTTGTCTAATCCCTTAGTGTTTTGATTTGGCTGGAGGGTTCCCCCTCCAGAAAGCCTATAGCAAAGTCCGTGAACTCTTTCCCCGAGAAACCCCTCAACCTCGTGATCGATTCCACGATCCTTATGATTTTATCCACCTTAATTCCCTGTAATGTTCCTTGAGAGGTAACAGGGTGCTATTGTGTGCAGAGGTTGATGCATTATTTCCTTCTGTGTGCGGTCTTTTTAATTTATTTTTGTTATTTTCATTTGTACAAACAAATTAACTTTTTTTTTTATTGCACAAAATTTATGTGCATATAGATAATTAATTGGCTTTTTAAATCTGAAATAAAATTTTGATGATGATGTTTTTAAATTTTATGGAAATCGGGGGAAGAGTTTGAGAAATTGAGTATTTGTATTCTTATTGTTTTGTTTTTTTTTGATTTTTTCTGTGAGAGATATGATTCACCCTTATTGTTCCACTTGTAGTAATTTGTATAACTAGTTTTGAAATAGATAAATTGAAAATATTAATAGATACATTCAAGGGTACTTATACAGATAATACTTGATATTACACGATCGATAAATACCCGGATCAAAAACATTTTTTAAATTAAATTGTAATTTATGTGAGATACCCAGGGTTGGAGATGGAGCAGGAAAATGAACGGCGTTCATTTTGTCGTTGTTTATAATTGTTTATATTTACTTTTTTTTCCAAATTTTACAAAAATATTTTTTTCTTATCGTGAAGGTCCTTAAAATAAAATAAATATATTTTTTAAAATATTATGTAACTAACTTTGTGTGTAAAATTATCAAATACTATGTAAAATAATTACTTTTTATGAAATGTCTCAAAGCACATAATTTCTATATCTCTTGACTATGGAATTTTTGTATATGAAATAACATTAAAAGTTAGATTAGAGCTCAATTTTCTACATACCCATTCATTTCTTATTTTTATTAGTAAATACTTATAAAAATTTGAATTTTTATTTAAAAAAGGATGATGAATGTACTGTAAAGCAAATAAATTATGCATGTAAATGTATAAGGTAGGAATTTTTTATTGCCCAGAAATGATTGTCATCAGATGATGTATGACCAGTTTTTTTAAAGTAGACGTTACAGCAAAGTTTCCCCTTATGCAATTGTAATCATTGATAGTTACAGAAGTGCCATGCTATCAAGGATTAATACCATTTCAGCAAAATTATCATATAACTTGAAGTTATCAAGTTTTACTCATTATGAACAGGACCTTCACATTCAGATACCCCAGAAAACAAAAATATATATTTATATATATATTTGGGAAAACCTATAACAAGGATTCTAACTTTAATTTTCATCATATCTATATCAAAATGAAGGTAAGCTTGTCCTTCTTTCTGACTATGGAAAGCACATTTTGACGAACCTGTGTTGTTAAACCTCAGGGCTTCATATTAAAAAGAAAAAGGAAGTATAAATTTTTAAAACGTGAATATAAAAATAACTAGAATAGAAATCAAGAAAAGGAAAAAATATTCATTTTTTCTTTCATCATACATATATACTCAAAGCCCAATGGGTCATGGGTCATATTAATCAATTATAGACATGGTTTAAAATACCCCATACTCTATACTTTTATTATGACAATCAATTTTTAAATACAATTTGAAGGTCATACAAAGAGTTAATAGTAATAATTTATTGATATAAATGAACAATAATATGTCGATTAATATAAATTTAATTCTCACTCAACTTAAAAAGAAATAATTCTAATTTGCTTTTTTACTTCACGGCATATATATGAAATTAAAAAACAATGAGTTTGACTTTAAATTAGGTTTGGCAGCAAACGTGTGGTGCTGAAGCACAGCACATCATATTAAAATAAAATAAAAGTGAAGTACTCGTACATATCTACGTTTTTAAAACAAAGTTTATCGATATGGATATTCTCCACTTGATTATCTCCACCAATGCAGAGTACTCTCTGTAGTACATTTATTTTCACAAGCTCTGACGTTATTGGATTTGTTGCCATGTCTTGGAGCAATCGTTCTTACCTTTCCAAGAAAATTTTATTCTTGCATGCTCTTTTTTTTTTTTACGCATCCGAAATGAACGCGGAAAAAAGTGAAAAGAAATCTTTCACAAAATGAACAAGTGAACAAAAGAATCGAAGAAGGAGAACGGGTCCAAGCCTGGAGATATCAAATTTAATTTAAACCTACCATACACGATATAAGTTATTGTACACTTTTTATACAGATAATAACGCTTAAATTTGTGGTAAATTTCATAAAACGGGATAAATAACACAAAACCAATTTTCTTTTAGGTGTTTATTGAAGAAATAAAATCAGCTGTAGGTCTTTTACAAGTTCCAAAATACAGAAATGGAAAAACTTCGTCAAAAAATTGTTGCACGTATCAAAGCTGGTAACAATCCCTCCGTGATTGGCGTAACTTTGTGATCAGTAGGACAACTGTGTACAACGCCAAGAAACTCTACAACGAAACCAAATCCTTTGTCAATTGTCACAGGTCGGGAAGACCAAAATCAGTCCGTACAGAAAGCCTCATAAGGAGTGTAAAAGCAAAGATAGACGCAAGCTTATATTACAGCATCTGCCAGATGGCTAGATACCTCAATGTTAATTAAACGGCTGTCCAGTACATCTTTAAGGAAGCTTTGGGCAGCAAGTCTAGGATTGTCACAAAAGTTCAGGGTTTGACGGCTTTACATAGATAACAGAGGTTGGAACGATCGAAGATTCTACTTAATAAATTGAAGAAACCTAATATGAAATTCCTCATTTTTTTTTTTTTTATGAAAAAATTTTACAATTGACCCAGTCACAACTCCTGCAGCCTTCAGTACATTGCCAAGACCCCAAAGACGACCCTTCCAAGGTAAAAATCACAGGGGGTTCGAAACAACCAGCCATTGCTCGGTGGCATTTGTTCAGACGGTACGGCGTTGGATAAAAGATTTTTTTTTCTCTTGAATGGCAATTAATATAAAATTGTCATGGCCAAGAAGGTGTTTCCCTCCTTCAACGAAACCTATGGCATTAGAAATTGGGTAGGGAAACAAGACAGAGCACCGGACCACACATCCAAGGTCACCAAAAGTATTTGGTAAAGAATTACGAGCGAATGGATTTTGGTCCAAGGAGATGGGGCTGCCCGATTCCTCCAACCTGAACCCACTTCGGTACTACGTCTAAAGAGAAAGACCAACGCCCACTACCACAGCAATGTGGAGGTTATGAAGCCCGAGGCGGAGGAAGAATGGGCCAATATTCCGGCAGACACCCTTAGGAAAGTTTTTCGTGGGTTTGAACCCACCTGGAGCTCTGTATTGTGGCAGAGGGTGGAATTTAAAAAAAATAATAGAAATTAAAATATCATATTCAGTCAAATGTGTACAAGGACATATGACGCATACACTATATATATGGGATCGTCACAGTACTTCTATTATATACATATATATTTATTTTTTTCAAATATCAGTCTTAAGAATCTTGCTGGAATTAATTTTTCCTTCCATTTTTTTTCTTTTTTGATAACGTAATTGAATGAAAATAAAAGAGAAAAGAAAAAATATAGTCCGGGATTCTTTTGATTATTTTATTACGTCTTAATGAAGCATGAAAAAATCTTAGTGCCGTTTGTTAATGCTTTTTATTGTTTCACTTCTTAATGGTGATTATGTAAATATTACAAAAATCGTATTTTTAGATTAAAAATTTCTGAAATATGTTTATAAATGTATTCGTAACACGTCCAATTCAATAAGGTTTCTGATAAATAGCTCTTTTAAACAGGTCAACGCTTATGGTGATAGAGATAAAAGGTAAACAATATTATTTCTTACTATATTTATTGTACTTGGTTGTGTAGAGGCGGGTTCGTAATTGGCTGCCACCAATGTAGGATCTAAGAAATAAAGCACTTGCCTAGTTGGAGTTCAAATGAAATCTAAATATATATTTCTATCTCCAATATAACATTACAACTATATACGTACGTCTTATTGGAAGACATTAACATCATCCATCTTAGGATCCCAAGAAATATAAAATAAGATACATTTGTTACTTAAATAATAATACTATTTCAGCAATATTCCATTTGAACTCGGATTTTGTTTTCAGACGATTTCCAAATCAAATCATAAGTCTAACTAAAATACTTACAATTAAATATAATACTTAATCGTACGTTACTTATTTCTAATGTCGTACTTTCGTCCAACACTTACATATTGCAAAAGGACGCCGGTAGTTAATTATTTCAGATTGTAGGTGTCATTTATATATATACAAAGGCGTTGGTAGCTTTCATTCTCGAAGCAATGGGCAAAATGGACAAGGAGTTCCTCATCAAGGCCTATGCCAGGTTCAAGGACAGGTTGAAGGCTGTGGGTGAAGCTGAAGGATGCTGACTTGATGTATTGACTAATAACGGACTCTGCTCTGTAAGATTCGTACTAATTTTGGATAAGAATTGCATTATGCCTAGTCATTCAGGTAACTCTGGACCCTTTTATAAGTACGTCCAAAACAATAAAGAAAGCATTCAACACGGTTATTTTAATTTTAAAGTGAGAGGTTGAGCCTTAACATTTAGTAGGTTGCGCAATTTTTAATTCAAAACAAGTACAATTGTCTTTAGAATTATTCATACCCTTGTTAATTTTTGTGATGGAAAATGTATTTTTGTCATTGTTTTTTTTTTTTTAATTATATGTGACCTGGAAGTGAATGAGTGAAAGCCGTTGTTTTTTATTACTGCTTCTATACGATTTTTGTACAAATCAACAAGCTTCCTGCATGTGTCCAGTAAAATATTGGGGCACTCTTTCTTGGCCTCAAGCTAGTTGTTTGTTTTCCTAGACATCACTTTTATCTTCAAGTCGCGCGACAAGTTATCGACAGGATTCAAGTTTGGACTTTGACTCGGCCATTCTAGACTGGTCATACTGTTATCTTTGAGCCATACTTTAGCATTGTGTTTTAGATCATTATCCTGGTGCTACGTCCAGTTCTGACAAAGCTGGACTTTTTCAGCAGACTCCTTCAAGTTTTCATTAAGGATCTTGATCTAATCCTCCTTTTTCATGATTCCTTGGACCTTGGCGAGGTTCCCTGTGCCACTGGAAGAGAACCATCCCCATAGCATTATGCTATCACCATCATCCTTCATGGGGTGAACAGTGTTCTTCGACTTGTATGCTTCTCCTTTCTTCCTCCATAGATACTGAACATCCATATTGTCAAATAGCTCTAACTTTGTCTCATCAGACACCAAGAGGTTGACCAAAATTTAGGATCTTGCATGAACGACAGTGTCTTCCGTGGCCTACGTCCATGGATAACTCCTCTATACAATACTCGCTCGATGGTGTACCGTGACACCTTTGTCCTTGTCCGGTCAAACATTTCCGGAGGTTCTTGTTGACCTCTCGGTATAATTTTCTGGCAAGTTTGGGAGACAGCTTACGCTTTCTGCCACGCCCGAGGATGTTTTAATAATGTTGAACCTCTTTCTCTTGTCAATTATGCTCTGAACGTTTGCCATAGGGACATCATACTGCTTTGAAATGGTCTTTTAACCTTTTTCTTTACTGTAATCACCCACAAGACGCTGATGCAGGCTCTCACTGAGCCCCTTCATCTTTGCCATGACGACCAAAAATTGAATGTGACGAGACACTATTACACTATGTATACTCTCTATCTTTTTAAACAGTTGGTCATCAAAAGAAGTATTTATTTTATTAAGATATCTTGAAAGAATTTTAAGACAAAGATCAACACGTTAGACAAATTTTCATTAAAATTATTATCACGGAATGAATAATTTTGAACATCGCATTTTTGGGTTATCCATCAATAGAATACCTATAAAATCAAAAGTTCCTTTAAATGTGTTCATTGATGTCATTCTATCACTTGTTGGTATATATTAAAAAAATGACCCCAATGAATTCGTTCAACAAAAAATCACAATACAAAAGTTAACAGGGGAATGAATAATTTTGAGAACAAGTGTATGTAAAAATAATGCATATTCTGATTACGACATTCCTCCAGTTATAGCAACCCCTCATCGTTACTTCATTCATTTGTCTAGCTCCAATGAATTTTTTGTGGTGGCTTGCATGTCTAAAGTTCCGCCTCCATTCGTCGTGGAATTTCTACATGGAATGGTTTATACGATTGGAGATTATTTTAGTGGGGATTACTCTGAGAGCGTCATTAAGAAAAACTATTCCTTATTCTATGAGTGATTAGATGAAATGTTGGATGTTTAGCCCCTGAGTTGAATATACTCAAAGAACTCATTAAACCCCCTAATATTCTAAGAACAGATGTTAACACAGTAAAGGGACAAACGTGAGCGAACCCTTACCCACAGGACAGCTCTCTAATGTACCTTGGAGACACTCCAGCGTTAAATACACAAATAATGAAGCGTATTTTGATGTCATTGAAGAAGTCAATGCATTTATTGAACAATCAGGAGATACAGTTTCAGCCGAGATTCATGGATATATCAACTGTGTTGTCAAAGTGACTGGTATGCCGTATTAAACTATGTCATTTATGAATACAAGAATGTTTGACGATACTTTGTTTTACACATGTGTTTTATACTTTATTCCACCGGATGGTCATTGATCAATTAATATCATATCTGGTTGATTCCCAATCCGTTGTTGCCCTTCCTATTTATGTTTACAATTACTTACATATTTTCTGTTGGGTATGGCAAACAAGTAAGGCATGCATTGACTTTGGATTGTTACCAAATACTCATAGAACGGTATCATTGCAAACGGATACAATGTCACCAACAATGGACGTATTGTTTGTCATAAATCATATGGCTGTGTCAGGCTTAGAATTGAGCAGATTGGAACTCTATGGGTAGAAATATAAGTCCTTCAAAAGGGTGAGCTTCCAAGTTAGGATTTAATCAATTGTATCCTTTTTTTTATTTTATCTTCACTATTATATATTGCATAAAGAGACTCCATTTTAAAATGTCTACATCTCTCTCTTGACAAACTCCATTTACTTTTGAAGGGGGGAAAAATACTCATTAGAATTGCATACTTAATAGTTTTTGTATCATTCTTGTGTTTTTCTAATGATGAAATTTTATTATCATAATTAATAAATTTGTATCGGTTTTATGTATCCTATAGATTACTTCTATTAGAAGGCTTCTGCCAATTCGTGCAACAGCATCGCCTCCTTGAAGGTTTCCATCATCAAGTACTGAAACAAAGTCTCCCCTGCAGACGTGGGCAAGACCTGCAAATCCTTTAGGTATCGAGTGAATAATTGGCCAAAATGGCAAACACATTCAATGATTTTTTTTTCTTTTGTATAATTTGAACTTGTAAATAATTTCAAACCTCTATTTGTTTTCTTTACTAATCAGGATGCAGTTAAGGGTAGTCCAGATTTATTTGAACGACCCATCACGTTATTTTTATTTTTTTAGATTTAAAATACTCACCCTGTATAGAAAAATGCTCTAAGTATATTAAAAAGAAAACATTGCAAATTACTAAGTCATTGTAATTTATTTTTAAAAGTTGACATAATTTTAAATAAATTAAGCTCTCATTTAATGTATTATAGTAACGACTTGTTGACTATTTTTTAAACAAATGATTTTATGTAGTGTCAATGAGTAAAATTTCAGTAAAAAATGATACAAATCACATATATTTAATTAAAATATAACAAAAGATCACACTTAAATCACTTTAAAATAATAATAATGTATTACATTTACTCCATCTGAAAAATAGTTTTCTTACCTTTTGATCACTGGTACCCTGGTAATTTAAAAAAAAAAATGATACGCTTTGCTACTTTTGTAAAGAAGAAAAAGAAACAACATGCTACCTGTTATATACAACAATAAAACTACAATATTGGTTTGATACAATCATTGCAACAAAAATTTAATTTAGTGTACCTATGTTATATATAGAGAAGAAATTATTTGTAGTTTTTTTTAATTTATTTAATCATTTTAATATTTGAGAATCATTCTTCTGATTTATAAGTAGTTTATGCATTTTAAATATCGATACATTTTCATTATTTGAATTCTAAAATAAAGTAATACTGATTAAAAAATGCTTTACAATAACATTAGGGTTAGTTTTAATATTTGTGAGGTTTGAAAATTAAATTATTATCTTAATTTAGTAGTAAAAATTAAATACCCTGTATGTATATCGGGGAAGTCTTAACTCCTATCCTTGGTTGCATAAATCTATTTTTTTTTAAATGTATATAATATTATTATATACTCAGGAGCAGTGTTGTATAAAATATTTCACGCCAGTACCACAAAATCCATTAAAATCTGAACACTTAGTAATTCAATAATTAATGAAGGTTGAGTGATTGAAATAGATTCATACTTCGATATATAATATCATAATCAATTAGTTAATAAAAAAACTGAGCTCTCGAGCTTACGTGCAAGTCCAAAAAATTACACTTGAATGTTATCGACAAATTTATGTTCACACACTCCAAGCAGTTGGGAGTCTCCGAGACCAATGTCTACGCTGTCAGCAAGTTCTAGACGATGGAAAGGAAGAAGGAATAGATCAAAATGGTCAAATTGGCCCTGGAGGAGCTAAAGACAGTAGACCAGGCCCTCAAGTCCATGATAGCCTATGCAAGAGATCTGGGGATCTCACATAAGACCGTCCAAGAGAACTATAAATAAAGTGGGGGGGAGAGCCTTGTGAGGGTGGAGAGACTAATTTTGTCACCAGTATTGAAAGTAACCATACTTCTTCTTTGCAAGAATCTAAAGAGTTCTTTTGAACTCTTTTTTGAGACTTTTCGGGTCGTGTCGTGGGAAAGACCTACAGAGTCCAAACACCAAGGCCCTCAAAGCCACTATCAGACAGAACAAGGACGCCTTGAGAGAAGACTACATCAGAAGCAACTGACAGATCTTTTTCCCCGCCTAGAAGCGATCATTTCCTCTAAGGGAGGCCATATTAATAATTAATAAATAGCAGCTACATTTTATGTTAGATAAGATATTTCAGAGTGTTAAGTTGTTATACTTTTAGGACAGATCATACAAGATAGCTCATAACTGAGATTAATTATTTTAAATTATTAATTTGGATTCTGGAATAGTCTTAGGATTTATATTTTATTTTGTGACCCTATGGTTCTTAAGTTTGGATTTTAAAAAAATGTAATGTCATTAAAATATATAAAATAATATATATCAGCTAATATCGTAAACATTAAATCTTAGTGTGTTTTTGCTCAAATCACTTAAAAAATTAAATATTATGAGCATGCAATATAAAAATCATTTAAAACAATTAAGGGGCATATGCCATAGTAAAATAAGTCATTAATTAATCAACATATACGGGTGCGTCAACATAAAATCAATCTTATGCTCCAATATAGAAAAGAATAATATCCCAATTTGTTTTTTTGCTTTGCATATATATAAGTATATATATAAGGCAATATTTCATTGACATATTTGAGCCAATTATAGGCATTATTTTCATATTTGAGGGATCAGTTGATAATGCAAAAAATTTACCAATAACTTTTATTATTTTTTTGATTTAAAGGACTTATAGTGAAAATTGCAGATCAGTCCAAATGTTGTATGCAATAAGGATGTATATTCAATGCTTGTTTACTTAAATAATAAATAAAGCATTTTGCAAAATACTTTCTATTATAATACTTAGGGAAATAAATTAAATTATATTCCATTAAAGTGTATTTTAGTTCAAAGAAGTAATTTCGTTGATGGAATTGGTGTGTATCTATTCAAGAAATATAGGCAGTGATTGTAATCTGGAGTATTTTGGTTATATTATAAAAAGAAAGCAAAATAATCATATTACCCCTGAAAATTTGAATAACAGCTTTCAAAATTACAGCTTAGCTGTCATAATGTTGAATTAGATGAGCTACAAGCAGCTGTGACGAGATAGGTGGAGGGAGGAGACTCCCCCCCCCCTCCCTCCAAAAATTATTATCATTCTCAATTATAATCTTGGTCCAACAATGGCTTACCCTTATAGGTTTGCAACAAATCTCCGTCTTATTACTCTCTGTGTTTTATGGGACATGCAAATATTCAATCTGGTTGTGTATAGATCAATGATATGTTGTATTATGTAGAAAAAAAGTTCACACCTCTAAAAACTAGACTTGTAGTAATAAATTGCTTTACATCGTCTGCATTCTAAGAAAAAGCTATTCACTCCTAAGATTATAGTGTATTAATTACAAAAACACTCATGTCGTTGAATTTAATTATGAGAAAGTTTTAAGTTTGATGTTTTATATATAGTTATCAGGACGGAGCGTTACTATTATGTTCAGACCTTGAGCGAGGTAAATCATATGCAACATAATTAGAAAATGTTGTTGAATGTTTACGACTACTCTATTGACAATAAAATCTTTCAGTCTTTCGTCTCTGAAATCGGAGCCAAGAACTTTACTTTTTACACATGAGCCAAAAATTCCGATGGTTAACAAAGAAAAAAAAAAATTCGTTCAAAATTGGTTCAAAATCATCAATAAAATCTCCATCAAGAGCAACACAATCATACTAAATTATATTCAATAATGATTTCCCTTCTCAATGTAGTTTCTTTAATATTATGTCATGTGCATCCCAAAATTATTAGGTCATAACCTTTCCAGCTAATTATTGGGTTTTTGAGTGCATTGGATGAGGTTCACCTGTGGCTGTCCACTCAAAGGATGATCGTCTTGAATCCGGAGGCATATGATGGATCTATGTTTCATTCATTGTTATATACCAATGCAATAATTCCAGTTTGTTACGTTTAAACATGGACAAACACTACTTTAAATCGTAAGAACATTTTTGTTTTTGGTAAAAAGTGAACAAATGTGGGACCCACTTTGAATAGAGCTTTTTCATGCAATGTAAAGGTATCACGATCTTTTTATATCAGTACAAGGACAGCTAACTCACAAAAACTCACTTTTCGATAATTCAATACACTTTTATAGGTTTTTTATATTATTTTTTTGTTCCACCCTTGTTTGTACGTTCACTGCGTTCTGTATCATTGGTGTCTCTACGACCACCAACGTATAACTGTTGTTTCTGATTGAGCAGATTCCTCATAAACATTTTTCAAGCCATTGCACAGGCAATATAATATTTATCTTGAACGTGATATTTTACTTTCAAGAAGAAGTGTAAAATTATAAGACGAAATCGGTTTTGATAAATATTTTTGGAAATAACGTAAGTAGCCTCACAATAACTCACAAATTAAATGAGAGACTGTCATGAAATTTTGACAGCTGTCTTTTGAAGGTAATGGAACAAGAGGTATGTAAAAAAAATTTAAAACACTTATATGTGAAGCTCATGACTTCTCTGCCGTTCCAGCAACATATGCAATGCCCTTCAAATTAATTAGATAAAGACGATCCACACAAAATAATTATCAACAAGAACAATATTTACTGCAGTATTGGATTTCTGTCGAGTGTCCGTAGTTTACTCTAATAAAATAAATAAATATTTAACCTCAAAGGATTTATGGTTCTTAGATTATGCTATTTTACTTCGGTACTTCTTTAACTTGGTGATAAAGAGGGAAAAGTGAATAACTTTTCTAGTGTGAAGTTTGATGAACTGAACAAAGTTCAGGTGGTTCTCGATATAGAGTTAAATATTGCAGCAAACAAACATGTTCTTCATACAAGTAAATTGGAAATATTCAAATTTGAATTAATTTTTTGCCTAGTATTCAGTTCCAAATTCCTCCTGTGACTCAGAGTAGATTTGAAGATCGCCAACCGAGTAAATTATATATATATCCTTATTAGATACAAAGTGGGATTTGTGTTTATTTCATTTCACTCACAGCTGCTTGGAGGTGATTTAAAAATACAGCTATGAGAACTAAGCTGTTCTTTTTCAAAATATTCTTATATTTTTGAGGATTAAGTTATCATTTTTTGGTTTCATTTTGAGTACACCAACAAGTCATATTTTATATAACACTATATATAGCTTCGTAAGAACCCACTAACAATAAGTCAAATATTTATTTTCAAGAAATAATGAATGGTGAATATAATATATATATGTATGAGAAAAAGAACTGTAGGTTGAGTTTGCACGTTTTTAGCTCCAAGACATGTTTCTGGATTTAATATTGAATTGAGGAAGGAACAGAGATGAGTCTTAATAATTTACGTGAATTAAAGTTGAACTTTACTCCTTCACTCTTCTAAGAAATTATTTTACTGCTATTTGCAAATATTATCTTTTATTTGTTTGCATGATATGTAGGAATAGTCATTATAAAAACTATGATATTTGAATTATTTTAGGAATCTTTGTAACTCGGCGCGTCTTCCATTCCGAACAAGAATATTTCACACCCACAATTCTGTACAAATTCAGTGTACAATCATTTTTATTTACTTTAATTAATATCAAATTTTCTTATTAATACCCATAAGTTTTACTCCTTGGTATTCATATTCTTTACCCTATCATCTGATTGGCTCGGACCTATAATTTGATTGACTAACAAATTGAAAGAATGGATTTAAAATGCAATATATATACACTATTGAGATGATGGTGTGGAAATTTCCTTACACTGCAAGTAAAAGTCAAGGCTCAAATCTCTGCTCACAAGTCTTAGTTCATGAATATTTGCATGGAAGACATTTCAAGTCCTCAGAAAATGAAGGAGTATCTTATATCTATTGAAAGAATTGAAATTACATTCGAATTAAAGTGTAAAATATTCAAAATTCCTCAAAATTTTCAAAAATTCTACTTGATGTCGCAGCATGTGAGCTAGAATGTCGCACTGGTTTCTCTATTTGTTGAAGAGGATGGAGAAATGCCTTGGAGTAATTTGAGATTTCACTCTGTTGTTTCAGAGGTTGTTCCTTGTCTATATACAGGGAGCAGGGATCAAATTGTCGCCAAAATATTTTTCTACAAAAAACAACACAAAATATACATTTTTTAACTTTTTTATTGGAAATCAAAACTATGACGAGCATATAGGTATAGAGTAGCCATTCATTCGATATAATCACCGTTGGCATCAATAACGGCCTCAATACGGCCTCTGAACCGGCCGCAGGCTCTTCTGACCATCTCATTGTCCATGTTGCCGAATACCTCCTTGATGGAGTCCATCAAGCTGGCCTTGGTGTTATGGGAATGTCTGTTGATGTCTCTCGACATAGCCCCAGACAAAATAGTCCAAAGGATTAAGGTCGGTAGAGTTAGGAGGCCACAAATCCTTGGTTACGACGTCATAAAGTTCTCGGTTAACCACTGCATGGAGATTTTGGACACATGGCAGGGTGCTGAGTCCTGTTGCCACACCCAGGGCCTATCTCCGGCCACCCCTTGGATCCAGGGCAGAACCACCTTCTCCATAACATCCAGGTAGACCTATGTATTGATCTTTAAGCCCGTTTCAAACATGTGGGGAGGCATAACATGACCTTTACTACTGACAACCCGAACACCATGACTATTGCAGGGAACTTGGTCTTCATAACCAATTCTTCATTCTGCATTATCTTCATGATCATTACAGAAATTCTTTTCATCAGAGAAAAACCACAGCATCCCGGGCTTCTGTGGGTGCTTGAGCTTGTTGAGCAATTTTGTTGAGTTCATCAGCCTGTTGTCCTTTGCCTTCTGGGTCAAGATCTGGCCCACCTGCATCTTGTAGCTCCTCCACCTTAAATCCTCAGATACACAGACCCTTATTGTTTTCTCATGGCAGCCCAGATCCCTCGCCATGGCCTTTCATGGACCTGGTAGGGTCATCCTCAACCACCTTCTTCACCTTGTTGACAAAGTCGTTGTCCATGACCTTCCTGTCAGTGCCCTCCTCCTTGGGTACCCTCTTTATGGTGGCATCAACATCCTAGGTGTCCTTTAGCTTCTTACGGATACGCTGAACAGTCCGTAAATTCATTCTTAAGGTTGAAGCAATCGTTGAATTGGAGATTTCACCTCCATTATTAACCATGGCCATGACTACGGCGGACCTCGAAAGCTCTTCGTTCCACTTATAGCTCTCATCAGCTGACGAGAATAGCTTTCCTATTTGGTAACTGGTTTTTTATTTGATAATTTCGTCTTCAAGTTATCAAGGTTTAAAGTAGGCGATAATTTGATCCCCGCTCCCTGTACTTTAGACTCCAATATCAAAGGAAATCAATTGTGTAATTTTGTACCGATTAACATATATTCATCTTCATTAATTACATTTATTAATAAAGTAAAGTTTGTCCAAATGACCCAAAATTGAATAATTATTAATGATGACTGGAACTTACATGGCTTTACATCATTTTTTTTTTACATAACTACAGTTTGTGAAAATTGTGATTTAGGCGTTTACAAAATTTATTAGCAACAAATAATGGCTATTGATATTCTCAATTTGTGAAATAAGAGGGAGTCCAATGATGATGCAATAATAAAACGATGTTAATTGTAAAAACGAACTTATTTTGCATAATTTGGGAACAATTGTCCCTTCGGACATGTTATACACTGTATCAACTAGTCCAACAGAACAATTTCCCTGTCCAGGACAGTTGAACAATGATGTAAAATATTGACGTACCAAGTAGTCAAGAGTTGTCAATATACCAAGTGGTTTATTGAAATCTGAACACTTACTAATTCTAAAGTTATTGAAGGCTGAGTAATTAAAATGAATTAATATTTTGTTATATTAAAACATAAGCAATTAGTTACAAACAAAACAAATTTGCTCTATCTAGCTTATGGACAAGTGGAGAAAATGACACTTGAAATTAACTGACGAATTTCCATTCGCGCACTCCAACCAGTTGGGCGTCTCCAGAACCACCATTTTCTCAGTCAGCAAGTCTAAAAGTTGGAGAAGAAGAAGAGCTCTGTCATAAAGGCCAAACTGGATTAAAAGAAAACAACTCAGACCAGTCCCCTCAAGTCTATGAGGGGAATGCAAGAGATCTCGGGATTTCACCCCAAACTGTCCATAGAGTTATCAAAAAGGTTGATGGAAAGAGCCTTGTGAGGTTGTAGATTCAATTTTGTTGTAGTCGGTATCTACGTCATTTTACCTGTTGTAATTACTATAAAATACCAAGAAGGACTGTTCCTAAGACTAACTTATAGGACTGTTTTTTTTTTTTTTTTGACCCATCAAACATTATTTGCATGTGTTCCTTAATGTATAAAAATAAACTTTACCATGATTGTGCATTTAATGTTGGTGGCATCTTTAACCCCACTAAAAATTGTATTTGTCTCCTATAAGATCAAAACAAGAATTAAATGTCTAAAAAGTTAATATAAATATTTACCATTAAAATAATTCATGACCTTTTTTCATGATACGAAATAAGATGAACGAACAAACATAAAATGAATTATTTTGCAAGATGTTGCATACGTGTTATATTTACATACCTAAAGTTCATGAATGCCTCACAATTAAGGAAATATGTAGATTCTTAAAGATATTAGTAACTACGAAGCGTATACAGTATCACTTTATTACCATTACTCAACCAAAGGACCGCTGAAACAAAAATAAACAAATTTTGTTTTGATTCCGTGTATCAAAGTGTAAAACTGTCGAAGCAACAACAAAAAAGGCACAACGTTTGCGATATACTCGGCACCAGTGTCAGTGCCAAGAAGCATGCAGGTACGCTTGGCATTTTCACACACACAGCTTACAATATCAATAAGTCCATTACATCTCAATACAGCCAAGAATAACCAAAATATATGCAACAAAAATATGGCTAACTTCTGGGGTGCCTCCATGTGGCCCTCCTCCAGTCCTAACTTCAACACCCTGTACTTTGTAGTTCCAAATTCTTTGGAGAAGAATGTCTGCCGCACCCCTTATCCAAACTTGGATTCTCTCTGAGCTACCATAATGATAACATGATACACCATAGAAACAGCCTTCATTGTGAAGAGCTGTCAATCTGTTCCCCGACGTGTGGTGACTGTAATTGTTTGTGAAAGAAAATAAATTGAATAAAAATACAGCTAAATAAAGTAATTCAACATATCACAAATGAGTTTATAGTCATTATTTCTTGATTCCGTAAAAATCAGGCTGTGCAAAATTTGGTCGTGTTACTGCAAATTCCCACTCTGTATATACATTCTGGCTCTGGTGAGAAGTTTAAATTGGAACCTATTCTTGTGAAGTACGTTGTCCATGCCACCCAACGGAAGAGTATGTCAATTTTTAGAGAGAGTATACTTCAATTTTTCATAGATGATCATACAAACAGCCGAATGGAAACAGAAGAAAGTTTAAAGACCCTTCTAACAAATATTGATGACCTGAAGAACACAGTCGATCAGCAATAGATAATAATGTCTAAGGCATAAATTTTTCGAAAAAAACGTATATGGAATATACTTTTTTAGGGTCTTTTTATATTTTATAATTATTAGTAAATTGGAGTTACACTGATTCAGTATATGTAAGTAAACATTAGGTATAGTTAAAAAATTACTCTATCTGACTTAGAAATTGTCTATGAAGTTAATATAAATAAAGTAAGAACGACCAAGTATCGAATTCATTCACATTGTGTTCAGGAGAATAATTTCTCCCGAGCATATTTTCGATTGAACTAGATCATTCCCAAAAGATTGGAGGTTATCCAATGGTGTAGCCAATGGAATAAATGTTGGTAGGTTATTTATTGTTTTTAACGCCACTTTTTTTTTAAATTAATAATAAAACATATTTATATCAAATGCAGGCAGTATATTTAAATTATATAAGTGATAATGCTTGCCGCACTGAAGGGGTCTTAACATTAAAAATAAATAACATTGGCCATTATTCTTGGCACGAACAACGTCGGGTAACCCTTTGCCAGTAATATTTAAAAAAATATTAAATGCAATTTAATTATTTTTTTTTAGGGTTTGTTGTTCTTGATTAAGTCAAAATGTATAAAGAGTTTTTGTTACACCCTGTACATACCTACAGTATACAGAATATCATAATTGAAAATTCATTAATTTAGTCTACATTATTATATCTTAAATAGGATATATAATATAAATATACATCTGCGAAAATTTTTTTGATTTTAAATAAAGTAATTTGCATATTTTCTTGCTATGATCATAACTTATGTAGAAATATTCCGATACCGGAAGAGTAAGTGAATTAATGTTATGCATATTTCAAAATATACTGCATATACATATATATATATAACATAATTATTACTATATGCATTTAAATTTAATCTTTAGCCATTTTTCACGATTATTCTTGCAATATGTTGTCGAATGAAGAGATTGGATCTTAACTTCTAATATTACATTGTGATTGTATTCTGTTTTGTATGTATCTATTAAGGTTTCTCCCTCAGGATACTGGGATATCATTTTTCTTGGGGTTTTTTCGGATTTTACACCTACGAGGAAATTGCCAGAGTTTCCACATTTAGATATTTCATAATAATAGATGTAGTAAAGATAAATCTATTCAGTTTAATGTATTTATCTTCATTAACGTTGATCTCCTTGGCAATCAAAACATTACTAACAAAAGGGCTGGACTTAATATATTTCCATAATGTCGTCAACATTTTCGACAATTGGTCTTACATAGCCTGGTGAATCATTTGACATCAAAACTACTGAAATATAATCAACGAAACTAAAATACCACGTAATTATCAAGTATCAAGACCATAAACACTATTAATATTTCCACCTGCTTAGCTTACAGTTTCCCCTTCTTTGAAGAAAAAATGTAAAATATAGCATTTTTTCTCATAACTGGGGTTCATCTTTGACAAACTATCGAACAATATTGAATCGAACAATCACAAAAGACTCTCAGAAGTTTCTTATGTGTGAAATTATATAACGTAAAAAACATATTACTAAAGCCATCTCTAGGAAAAGAAATATTTTTGTTGTACTGCACCTATTAATAAGTTTCAATTAAATATACAGGGTTGTGCACTACAATTGGAACAAACTTTGACCTCATTTAGATGTCATATAATTGCATAACGGTCGAGTTTTTCCTGCTGATACAATAACTCAAAATAATTTTCCGATTGCTTTCATTTTTATGTCAGTTGTCGAGATGGATCATCTGAGAATAATCACAGTTGCAAAAAAATTTCCATGCGTGCCACAAAGTAAAAAGCCGTTGCCAAACTCTCTGGTTACACCAAAATAACAATCTCGAGTGTTGATAAGAAAGTAGAGACCTCGGGCAACATCTCCAAGACAGGTCGCAGGAGAAAATCGACTTCTACATAGCGTTGTGTTTAACATTATTTACTTAGGTCAAGTCCAGTCTTAGGAGGGGTCCTCTCAGTCCTTTAAAACAGTCGATCCTTTGGACCGTCAGTACTAGAACACATTAAAAAAAATCTCTGTGACAGTATCAACTACCTAAGTTTATCAGTTTTAGGACTTATATTTAGGCTTGAAGCGGACAGGACTGCACATTCTAAATGAGGAACGAGACAAAAGTTCTCTCCTATCTTCAAGGCTGGGTTGAAAAAATACATCAAGGCTCCCATGACCAGAACCCCTTTGACTTTTATGTCAGGTGTAGTTGGAGAGACATACCTGAGTCAATCATACAAGCAACAGGAAGTGCCTTAAGGCCACCATGCGTGTAGCTACTTAAACTCCCCCTTGCAGACATAATTCCGTTGGAGGATTGAGGCCAATGGAGATCATATTGAAAATTAATATGTTATTGCCACGGATGCTATGAAATAACAACAAAAAACTCGTCACAATGCATTTGTTCAGGATCTGGATTAGGTCAAGTTTGTTCCAGTTGTAGTACACGATCCTATACTTAATTCTCTGAAAATTAGATTTTCATTACATACTATTGAAGTTTTTTACTTAGTAGGTTGGATCAAGTTACACAATTCCAAAAACTGAGCCTACAGGCTATAAAAATCGACCTGCCCACTATTAAGGATAATTATAACAAAGAACATGAGAATTGATAATGTACGGATAGGACTCACTAAAATTTATTGTTTATTCACAAAATATTAAAAAAAATACTTAAATTTCACACTTGTTATATTTACTAACAGGATCTCGATATTAAATGCGATGCCCTTACTTAAAACAAATATTTTCTGAAATTCCACTAAAATATGAGGGTACATTGTATAAGCTTGCCCGCACGTCATATTTTATCTGTTTATCTCAAAATTGGAGCCAGCGATAGCGGATAGATAGAATTCAATGATACAAACTTTTTAATAATGAGGAAATATACTATAATGAAAGAGAACATATAAATAACTCCAGAATTTAGTAAAACTTATCGATCGACAACATGATAATTAGAAATATGTTCCTCCTTCGAATGTAATGAAGATAAATACTAAAGTCTAAGACTAACTCGCTAATTTTTTAACTTGTATTCAATATACGTTCTCCCTTTTTTTGTTCTTTAATCATTTGTTTTGTAATTTTTGGGGGAGCATTTTTAAATCGACAAGCCATACCTTAAAAAAACTTTGAGACACGGGGAATCGATCTTGTTTTATGAAAAAGATAAACTTATTTGCGAAAAAACAAACTTGTTCTCCAGGGCTCTGGCACTTAACGATGTGGAATTCGCTTTCATGTGCTGATATATCGTAGAAAAAAAGTCAAACTTTCATTATAAAATTAAAATGTCAGAGTATTGGGCTAACATGATCGGGAATTCTTTGTGTGGAGTTGATAAAGTAAAAAAAATTATGTCTCAATTCCGGTAATCAATAGACTGTATTGTTTACTACGATCCCTCTAAAGACTGTAGAAAGTTTTTAATACAACTTTCTATACTTTTGTCGAGTGCACTTTAGTGTCTTCTTTATAGCCTTTGTTTTTCTAAATATAGAGGGGGAAAACGTTAGTACCTGAAAGGCAACAATTTTGTTCGGGTTGCCTTGTAGGCAAGCCGAAAAAGTGCAGAAAAACGGGCAATGCATTTCGTTCTTTTGAGTCAGAAAGCCCTTCTTGGCAATAAATTCATAAGTGGAGAAGCAATTTTTAGAGAAAACCTAAGAGCAATAGTTTTGTCAAGGATGGGTAGTGATTCCGGGGACCATACTTTTGATATTGTCAAATATAAATTGTCAGATTTAACAAGTCATAAACCTTTTTTTTTTTTTCATTTTGACATATTTTGTACAATGAAGGCAAAATCCCCATCTTTAAGTGCCAAGGCCCTGGATGTAAATGATTTCTTGCAGATTTTGTAAGATGAAAACAATATTTTCCATTATTTAAAAGGGTGGTGCGGTTCAGGTCATAACCAGTAACTACATCATCAATTATTGCTTCCATTTCTATGTCTGTATTATTTTCTATACCCTTGAAAAAATATATTTTGCATGCATTTTGTCTCACGATATCCCCTTTTGACGTAAAATCAAAGACAGGATCCCCTGTCTATGTAATTGTTTTTACAGCCGCCCATGTTTGAGAGATGAACTCCAAAAACTATTTGATGGGTCAGAGCTGAACATAATCGAAGAATATATACTTGAATTACATACAGGCGATCTCCATTCAAGATCGGGTTTATTGGACATATCAAATAAAAATTTTACACATATGTTTGGTAAAATTCTGCTCAAGAGTACCAATCCATCACCAAGATATTTTCTAAGTCTTTTAAGAGCCGGTATATAAAACTTGTGAAACAGACACATGAGCCATTTGCTCTCCCCTTTGATTCACAAATCTGCCAATAATGGTAGAGCTGATGCCTTGTACAGGACTAAAGGAATTATAAGTGTAAAATAAATGTTAATACGCGTCTGGAGATTCAAACTTCGGCAAAAATAGATTGTTTTATTTATTAAAGCCGTAAGTGTCACCCAATTTGAATCAGATTCCCCTTGACTTTCATACTCAATTCCCAATACAGTAGGTTTTTTTTTTTTATATAGTGCAACTCACATGTTTTGATCCTATTACTGGACTCAATTCACATAATGACAGAACCATCATTTTCTTTGATTAATTTCTAACCCAGACTTCCTTTTAATTTTTTTTTTATAAAAGACAAAATAGCCTCAATTCTCCTAATGAGTTGGGTTGATGAGTTGGATTTTATAAACAACGTCACAGCGTCGGCGTAGAGATTAATTACATGGGGTTTGTGTCATCAAAGAAAACACTATAGCCACCATACTTTTGCTTAATTTTTATGGCTAATTCTTTTATGGCCATAACAAACAATAGAAGTGCAGTCGGACGTCCTTGACAACAGCTTCTATCTAACATCATCGGATTACTTTTATCTCCCTATATATTATTATAGAGGTCCCGTTAAGAAGTAAAGATCAAACAGGGTTGTAAAAACCCTTGAGAAGATATTTCTCCGTAGTATGAAGAATGTGATTATGATTTACTGTATCAAATACCTTACGAAAATCAAAGGCAATTAGTGAGCAATATTTCTTTTTACAGAATTGATAGCACTTTGGATATTTCGTGAGACATCTGACACCTTTCTTCCTTTTAGGAAACCTTTCGAATGTGCACCAATCTTCTTATTCAATATTGGCTGAATCTGATCGGTAAGTACTCCACATAAAATTCTACATGTCTCATTTAGCACTGTTAACGCCCTCCAGTGACCAATTTTAGTCCCATCTCCCTCTTTTGAAGATAATACAATTCTTTCATCTATGATTGATTTAGGGAGCATTCCGTATCTTTCCATGGATTTACCAACACATAGTAAATATGGAACAACTTGAAACACTACTTTAATGATTGTCTAATACTAAGTGGAAACTTATTCGAGTAGTTGTGATCAATTAAGTCGAGATCACTCTCTTCCTAATCCAATAGAATATCCTTCGTGAATGTCCTAAATTTACAATTGAGTAGACAAACCTTTTGGTTCCTTTTTGACCTTTTCAATGACATTCAGTCTCCAGCCTCTCCAGTTTCCTAATGAATTTCTTATGCTTTTATATAATATGTAGTATATTCTTCTCTTTCAAATTGATTTACCTATTATGAAGAGGTTGCAAAGATTGGATTTCAACTATCCACCGTCAATATCTCCCATTTTGAAATCGAAAGAGAAAGTAAGATATTTGGGTAAACCTATAAAGTGTACTCATAGACAATTCCCTGGGAAATCATGCAAGTAACACTATTTGTTCCTTTCCTTGGATTTTGTCGATTTATTTGTACTCATAGATTATACAATCAAGCTCAATTTACAAAAAATACTCAACGTTTTCCATATTTGAATCCAAGAAACAATGGTTATATTTTGGTTTTAAAATATTATATTTGTTCATGGATTAGTAAACACTTTCTATCATCAATATTATACCTACATATATATATATTTTAAGTCTGGTAGAAATTCAATCAATGAGTTTCTTCATATGTAAACTCAAGGTCATCATATATTCGTATTGAGCATAATGTCAAAGCAGTCTCCTAATCAGGCCTGTCTTATACCTAGCTTTTTAAATCCTAGACATTTTTCTTGTTCTTGGCAACCAAAACAGTGTTTTTTGTATTTTCTAAAGCAATATCATTGTTTGTTTATTCATTATAAGAAACATCAAGGATAAATTGAAACCCTGGGTGTGTGTACATTGTTGGCTTTTGTTTGACTCAGAGTAGAGTAACAATTGTATTCATTTCATTCCTCTCACAGCTGATCACAAAAGATATATTAAACATATAAGTATAAAGTGTTACCTTGAGTGTGTTTGTGCATGAACAACGAAGAGAGTAAGACTGAAAACTCTGTTGGGAGTTATAGAACGTCATCCGTCTAGAATGCAACACTTTTTGAAAATTTTAAAAAAAAACCTGTCATGGCACATAAGAATGAATTTTCCCTCTAACTCTGAAAAAAGGTCTGTGAAAAAATCTGTTATGGAAACTTAAATTTTTTGAATTTACTTAAAACATGGAAGAAGAGAATCATGAGTTCTAATATCTAATATCAGGGATGGAAAGCGATTTACTGCCCAATTTCAAATATCCTCAGGTTGTCTATAGTTATTAATGCGTTTGGGAGTTGCCCGGCACTCCAGATTTTGGGAGATGTTATCACACTGACCGTTGGTGGAATTACAGAAACATTTATAGCGCTTTTGATTTTATCCGGCCTCTCCTTAAAATTCAAAGTGCACTAACAAAAATAAAAGCTGTGGAGTTTGCCTTATTAAGCTGTAAAAGCATGATTGCAAAGAAGTTGGCAGTAGTGAAGCATATCAGAGTCGAAGAAATCAGAGCTATTCTGATCGCAGCCGCATCCTGATATTCTGCGTTCTCTTTTAGGATTCCAAGTTTGCATCCGTCTTCATTGAACTATTCTAGGGACATATTGCACCATTAAAATTCATTGGCAGATCAAAAATTAAACTTCTTGCCCCGTATAATACAAAATTATAATAAATTTAAAAGCTATTCCCTATCTACAGAATGATTATTGTTTTATCCTTTTATTTAAATATTATGTAATTATTACACATTCTTTTGTATGAAATTTTTAGCTTTTTTGAGGCTTTGTTTGTTTATTTATTTACTGTGGAATTTTATAGAAAGAACTTTTTGTTGAAAATGAATTGATAACTAACATTATATATACAAAATTTCAGGATGTTTGACTTTGATTTAGGGAATTAATGTTAAACTAGAACGTTAAATTACTTCTCTAAATATATAAAATCATAAAAAATTGTTATATTACAAATAATATTATCCAATTTGAAAAAGTGAATTCATAAACTCAATTAAGGAACACCTTATTTACATAATCAATCAATATAGCCGCATTTTGCATTAATGACCAGTTCCAGCATATTGTGGAACTTTGTGCAGTAGAATTTTACAAAACTGTGATGATAGAGGCCTTCAGTTCGTCCTTTGTTGCTTATTGTACTCCCAAAAGCTTCAGATGCTCAAAAATATCAAAGCCAAGGGGGAACTGTTGGGGGCTGTGGGGAGGCGGATAGTCTTACTTTTAAAGCTTTTTGAAGAGGATTTTGCACCGGGCCAGCCACTTCAAATCCTGTCAAGGAGTTCTTTTGTAGGCATTAAGGGTAAAGTCTTACTTCACCAAGCGGTGCATGGTGGGTTGGCTGCTATCAAATTCACGAGCAAAGCCATTGACGGTCACCTTGCCTCTTCTGCCTTCAATGTTGTCTTTAAGTGCCCCAATCAAGTCATTTGGGTTATTTGGCTTTGGGATTTACCCTGTGAAAGTTTTTGGTGTGTCTTTCACAGTCAGACGGTACACAGTAGAGCAGTTATACCCAATCACTTAAGAGATTTCTAATTGTGATTTTCCACTTGCAGATAGATTCAGAATTTCAGCTATGTGTTGCTCCAAGTTTTTGGATATGATGCTGTTATATCTGTGTTGAGTTTGCTTTATTATTATCCTTCCCTTGTAAAAAAAAATCGTGAGTGTCTTTGCAACTATTGCTTCAACTTTAATATAATTATCTCCTCTCATTTTAAGAACAATGAGACTGTCTGACGCCTTTAGAGTTTTGTTAAACCTATCGGTAATCATACTATCCTCCATCCACAATAGAGATATTACTTACTAACAGAAATAAAAGAGGTGAAAGAACCGCTTCTTTAAAGAAAAAACATCCACTTTCCGTTTAATTTGACTTGCTTGTGTATATCAAGAATATCGCCAGCATCGAATCACTTCTTTGACCAAGTTTTAAAGGGGTTTCATTGTATTATTCTTGGATCGATTGCTTCTTCTTCCCTATTAAGTTTTTTCCAGCGTTTTGCCACAAACAAGCTTGGTTCTGATTTTTCACTTATTTTTTGTTTACAATAAGTTATTTAGGTTAAAAATCGGAATATAACAGATAGAACAAAGTTGCACCATTTTTTAAAGTCTTGCAATTTTAGACGAAAGGCCTGTAAAAGTAAGTTCTTGTTGGATTTTGCGTAGAATTGATACAAATGATATTAAATTGACTATCTAATAGTTATTAGCTTTATAGTTCCTAAAATCAAAGAATTATCTTAAGGTGATGTCAATCTTTTTTCATATCTCAATATTCAAATAGTCGAAATAAGAGGTACATTTAATTTTGGCTATATATCATAAATTTTGTACAAAAACGTGTCAAAAAAAATTATAAATCAAAATTGACAAATGATAATGAATGTGTATTCACAAGAAAAATACCTAAAGACAAGATATCGGGTCGTGCAAAAGTTTTGAGATTAAAATGAATGAATTTTATGATACTATATAATTTTGTATACATTTCATATCCAAAATAATTTTGTTAGTTGTATCAATAATATAACATTAAGAATAACTAATCTTCAAAAAGACTCCTGTAGGCAGTAATAACTGCTTTCAAGTGGGGTGGCAGTATAATTTGCTGCAGGTATTTCTAATGTGGTAACTCAATGACAGAGTCCTTAAAGGGACCAACAATTGTGTCTCCGTTTCTGCAGGCTTGGGACTATGATAATGTAATCCAGGGTATTCATATCTGGTGATTCAGGAGGCCTATAGTTCACTAAAAAAACTAGAACCGAACTGAAGGTTAACAGATTCACCATTTCTGCTTTCAGAGGTGCTACTTTTTGGGCTCGTAAACCCATACCAACAGCCTCTTTGGTTTGTCTTTGCATGGTTGACCTTGAAACGTCCATGGCCATATTTGTTATGGAGAGATTGGGTGGCTCGTTAAAGCCTTTGACTATTATTTCGGTTGTCAATTTCCTTGGACGACTTCTTCTCAGGCTTTTCCGAGGTCCTCACCTTTATCCAGGCGCTTTTTAAGATGGTAGATATTTGTCTTTGAGACATTTTTGACCACAATATCTGCTTTTAGAGACATTCATACGGGGGAAAAAGTTTTAAATCTTTCTCTTTGTTGTTCTTGCAATAATAAACCTGTATACATCTTCGTTTCAGAGTACAAAAATCAAATCGTTTTAGAGCTATACACTGAGCTTTTAAGCTTAGAAAATCGTCTCAAAACTTTTGCAAGACCCAGTATAGCAGATTCACTTTCTTCATAAAAAATGATCGAAAAGTACTCCAGATTTTAAAGAACCCCATCTCCTCTCTTGAAAGACTCTTTTGAATTAGTCTTTTGAGTTATTGTCAACTCTTTTTTGACGCCTTTTGCCTCTCTAAGCCATGATGACTACACCTTTTGGGTATATGTCGAGGGGAAGGCCGATCGTGTCAATCATCAAAACACCAAAGCCATCAGAGACACTATCAGACAGCATTGGGATACCATGAAGGAGGGCTACACCGCTGAAGGTAAACACCATTTTGCTTCCGCCTGGATACCATTAATGATTAAGTGAGCTCAGACACATATCTATTTATAGTATTAATTTTGTTGAAATTCTATTGACTATTAATAAATTATATCTTGTGGAAGTTTAAAGTTCAAATTGTTCAGATTTTCATGGACCACTCGGTATTTATATATTACTTTAAGTCTTTATTTATGATTATTTTTTGAGAAAAAGTTGCAAAATATAAAAAAGGTAACAACAGGGTACTTTACCGTGTTTGCTTTTTTTATATCTAATCATAATACATCAATTTACCAGGTAATGAACAAAGAGCTGCTGCATTACGAAATTTAATAAGAAATTGTTTCTATATTAATTAGATTCTTAAAATCATAAATACCCATTGATTTTACAGAGTATGAATATTAATAAACTTCTTGGTATTTCCTTGGTAATAGTGGAGTAATGAGGTGTTCATTTGTATTACTTTATTTTTTTTTAAATATAAGAATAGTCTTTATACTATGTATGTATAGTTACTGTTGAAAAGGGTTCTTTACAGACGCTGGCATATTTTTGATTACATTAAGAGTTTGAAACGTACAATGAAATCTCTGACAATGGTTATTATAGATTTTGAAGCAAAATTACAAGAGATAATTCATGTTCTACTGATAGAAATAATGTATATTATAATCTTTTGCATGAAGCAAGTCAGTTCCTTTAAAAATGAGAATACTACATAATTGTTCAATTATGTTAATAATAGGTGTATAGCAGGGTTCCTTATTTTTCGGAAAAATTTCTTTGAGCCGGATCTCCAAAAATATTTTTAAAACTCCGGGATACCGGGGAAATATTGGGATCATATTTCTTAATAATAAATACTGTGTAGTGTTGAGACTCGATCCAACACCGGTTTTTTCCCCAGTTCTGTCTAAAGTGATATTTAAAGAACTGATTTGGACGGGTATTGGATGGTAGACCGAATTTAATTGTTTTTATAGTGTTGACCGATTTTTTCGGTCTCGATCCCCTAACTGATTTTCTCCCATATTCTGATTAATGAACTATACAAACATGGTTTATGCTACACATTTACTTACATATGCCGTTATTACCGTTCCATGATTACAATTTTGAAACACAGCTAATATCATAAACAATTCATCGATAGAATCAGTCAAGATAGAATGTTAAAATCGATTTTTTTTTTTTTTGGGGGAATGATCTTAAACAAATAATTCTTTGAGACTGTTCTATGCCGAACGTCTTTCAAAGTCTGAATTAATTCGGTTCACCAAAAATCATAACGGTCCCAGTCCAGTTTAGAATTTTTAGACTGACATCAAACACTAATAGTTTCCTAGTATTTTGAGTAAAGGGACTTTATTTAAATTACTTTAGTATTAGGTTACACTTGACAATTTTGTAAAACAATATATAATTTAGAGATAAAAATTATTTTTATTACTATTTAAATGTATATATTTTGTCATTTGAATTAATTCAGCCCATAACGTTGAGCGCAAACTTCCACCTATGGTAATTTTCCTAAATATGATTATTTGTTATATGAAGCATCTTATTAAATCTACATAACTCTGTATCAAAATTCAAATTAGTATTCGTTTCGTAGATATAGTGAACACTACCTAAACAGATGAGGAATCATATTTGATATCCAATCATTTTGTTTCATAACATAGATTTTGGAAGTAGCCATTCTGATTCCACCTGTTATTGTGCAAGGATGTATGAGAAAAAATTATTCATTTTAAAAATATAAAATTATTTTGTTTCCCCATCGTACTCCCATTCAGAAGATGATGAATTTGAATTCGAACAGTATAAAAATATGTCCAACCACTTCAATCAAGTTCTTCTGATGTCTATTTGAAATTTTTTGACAAGCCTGACGGTACGATGTTATTTTGTTGAGCACCATTAGGTTTTACTACATACTATATCTATTTATTTACAAATAATTGGTATATATATTTATCATTTCAAAAAATGCCAGGATGCAATCAAATCTCTAAATTTCCACCTCTAAGAAGCATACATCAACCGACGTATATAGGACAGTCTATGTAAGCCAATAACACAATCTGAAATCAGAAATTAAGAGAGTTCAGTCAGTTTTATGCAAGAAAACAATTTGACGGAATTCCCAGGCCCATCATCATTTGCAGAACGTAACATTATTACAGATAAAAGTATTAAAAAAAATAATGCTTACACATTTTTGATATCCACTGTCGTTTAAGGGAGGTCGTTAACATCTGTCATTCTAGTGTTAACATTTTGTTTCTAGCTTGACCTCTTTAAATTTAATTTCCTCTTACTGTGACCGTATATAATCTTTGGACTAAGTCAGATCAAAATCGATCAATAACTTTTCCCGTCATCCTGGTGACAAACAGAGGCAAAAACATAATATCTTATCAATGTCGTTAGCGGAGGTACTAATTATAATGTATGGGTAATGTTTAACCGAATTACTTATTGATATTTTATTCTTTAATGTTTTATATATTTCCAATAAAAATGTTACAAAAATATACTAATGTTTGACTTCCGCCACGCTTTTTAATATTGACGTCATAGTGTATGAAGGGTGGGGTGTTTTGCAAAAAAAAATATGTCTTTATTCCCGAGCAGTCGTACGATACAAATATACAGTCACTTTGGTACGATTCATCAAATTTAAAATTCTAGAAATAGTGACGTCTTAGACAATGACTGGTTGTGTGTTTTGTCAAAATCTGTGCGCCTTACCCACCAATCGATACGATACGTCAAATTGAAAATTCTGGAAAGCCAAATTACATGATGGTCTAACCTTGTATTTTATAAACCTTGATTGTTTACAACCTAACTACCTACAATTACTCTAAGGTATTTCTATATTACATTCTGTTATCATCGGCTGATACTAGGGCATTAATCTTCTTAAAGAAGGATGTAAATGACTTACAGATTTAGTCCAAATCTTTTTCAATCTAGGGTTAGTCGACAGCTGCTTTATTGACTTTACACTTCCATAACGTTCTCGACATCACCCTATCTCAACATTCTGCCAAAATAAATACTCAAGAGGATTAGAATCTGGGCTATAGGGCGACTTACCCTAATGATATATTTTTATTTATAAGCGTTGCTAGTGGATTTATTGCAACTGTGATCCTTCTTTTCAAAGTTTCCATCTTCTTCCAATTTATTTTGTACATTATAAAAAGTCTTCGTTGCCGCTAAAACTAGCCTTGAAATTTCAGCAGGATATTGACCTGCACGAATTAAAGCTGTGATCTTGAGTCTTATTTAACACTCTGATACTATTCATAGCTTGATTAAAAATAAGAATTGTTTTACTGCAAGTTAATCTTATGAATTAGGTGTCATATAAATTTCTAGAAACAGGGATTAATAACCTCAGGATGTAGAATTGTATGAGTCTGTAAATTTTAAAATTTTAAGTCAACACACGGTATAAAAGGGCGTCCGCAGGATTTTTATGTTCTTTAGGCTTTGAAATTGTTTGTAAAATATACAAAAAAAATCCGTAGTTATTCAAGATACATCACATTTTTGGAAAAAAATTTGAAATATTGATGTTTTTGAAAAATTTCGCAAAATTAAATTTATAATTTTGATTTTTTTGAAAAATGAAATATTTGGAAAAAAATTTAAAATTAAATTTTAGAGAAAAAAATTTAAAAAATCCATAGCTATTCACAAAAAAAATTAATATTTTGCTCTGCTTCATAATTTGCCACAATGAGGAAAAAAAATTATAATAAAAGGCACAATTCCTTAATTTTTGTTTAAGATACAGGACCTCCAGCCAACACCTGTGGGTGCCCCTGGTATATATTGATCATTTTTTGACTCTTTCGTTTATGTTTTGTATGCTAACAAAATGCCATTAAAGCCTGACTCGAAGATTTGTGGTTTCTAGTGGAATAAAAAAAAGTGTTGGTTTAATCCTTTTTTTTACTCAACTTAGAACAAATGACATTCAAGGAACTTGATCAAAAAAAGTGAATAGGTATGAATATAAACATATGTAACATTCGAATAAGAATACTTATCTAGGTAACCACATTTAGTCAAGACCTTGAAACAAGAGAATCAATATCTGATGGTAATTGGGCGTTTAATAAACATTTCCATTATTATTCAACAAAGAGCCCTATTTCTTTTAAATTGGAATTGCAAATTAAGGAGTAGCTATATTATAATATTGATTTAACATCTGTTGGGAGATATTTTTAATTTATTTTTATCCAATAATATTGATTTATTTTCAAATTAGTCATCAACTAAGTATGTCTTTACTTTAATATTATATGGCAACCTTTCGTACGAAAAGAAAGAAATATATGCCCCAGATCAGTTAGTCAATTCTTCTTATAGAATTATTTTGAATAAGTTGTTGGAAATTATTCACAGCTTTAACAGAACTAATTCAAATTCGATCAAGACACATTCAGAACACTGATCAGGAGAAAAGAAGCAAAAAGATCGACAACTGACAAAAAAATAATTAAATTTTTGTGTTAGCAAGGTATACAGTGAATACTTTTTAATCAATGACATTGATTTATTTTAATAAGATAATTCCAAACTCTTTTTTTTTGTATGCAATTAAATTCATTATTTAATTAAGTCAACTAATAAAAAAATTAACTGCTGGAAGACATTTTGAATTTGGAAAAAATATTAAATGTATATTTATATTTTTATTTCGCAGTCCCCAGGTGAAATTTTATCCCAAAGAAATATATGTATCTATAAATACTCCAAAGGAAAAAGCTTAGCACCCCACACAACGCAGATTTGATATACTAAGAAACCAGAAAAAAAAACCAATTTATTTTTAATTTTTCTTCAGTAATTTTTATCTCTATTCCACTTTATTTGTTAACTGTAGAACTAGTCCATCCCTTTAATAACATCGATATATAGTTTTAAAATGTATGAAAGGTTAGAGTCTTTATTAGTACTCTTTGCATAAATGTTTTGCTAACTTTTAGTAAAAATAGCATTAACTTTGCTTTCCTTCTATCTACAATAGTTTCCTAGAAATTTATATACAGCGTGTGCACGCTATCTATGCTGCTATTTTAGCGCAAACTCTTGGACAAACATGGACACTTAGGTAGCTGACTTTCTTTTCTTTCGATAGCTTGTTCCAAATATTTGGAAAAGGCACAAAACCAACTATGAAATCCTCGCCGAGAGCGACAAGACAGCAATTGATCGAAATCTGGGACTCAGTTTCACGTTCATTCACAAGGTTAAGAAGGAATTTGAGACCTTTAAAGGTGTTTTTGAGGCAACATTATTGTCAAACATCTAAAAAAAAAGAACCTCTCAAATAAATCAAAGATAATTATAACGATTTCATCGTGCCGGACATTTGGCCTCGAAACTTATAGAATCTTAATTTGATAGATTTTTTATATGACGGGCAAGACTGAAACACAAACAAACCGAATCTCCAGCAATACCAAAAATTAATTGATCAATCGGATCAAGAAGGAATTCCAGGATTTACCATGTGACTAAGAGACAGTTATTGAGGCTTGAAGTTATTTTATTGATTAAAATAGATCAGAATCCATCAAGCTAGAAGAATCTTGTTTTATTTTATTTATTTTCATTTGATAAGTGGTTGAAGAGAAAATTGTGTTTGAAAAAAAAAATAATGGCGACACAGTTAGCTTCCACCCCTGTATATCAGCCTCTGCCCAAAAAATTTCGAACAGGTCATGTGAGATTAACTCATAAGACTCCCTTAAAAGTCCCACTGTTCCAGAAATACGACTGGTAGTCTTGCTCCTTACATTGCAAAAGGGCAGATACTCGTCTGGTATTTGAATAATTTGGCTCAGAGTAAACGATATCTGAACCATTTTCGAAGATGTCAATTATTTATTCTTTGGTAATTTGACTCTGTTATGTTTCCTATTCATCTTCTCAAATAATCAGTCAAATGAACTATTGTTGGTTTTTTCTAAACACAATTTATATAATTTCAGAAGGAAATTTGATTTTATTCCTATGGTAACCACTTTTGAATTGATAGGGCCATGTGAAGGCATAATTCTTTTTAACCGAATATATTATGTATTTTTATTTAAATAAATTACCAATTCTTTCACCAGAGTAAATTAATATTACCATACTACGTACACGGAATGGGTTTTGTGCTCATAGAAAGTATATTTGTACAAAGTACTTCCTTATAAAAAAGTACTTAATTGTATTCTATCATGCCCTCACTACTATTTTTAAGGTGACTCTGCATAATGTGAAGGGAATATAATTTATAAAATTTTTAATAAAAACGGAAAAATAAAGATGGTTTTTTTTTTATTAAAAAAGGATATCCTTATGATGGTTGATCACAATAGACATATCCAAGGACTCTTTGAATCTTTATGCCACGAGTCTCACCTTCCTTCAGGAAATGTTTATTTATTTCTTTAGAAAATATAATTTTTTGGAATATTATTATTGATTGTTATTTTTGTTGTTTTAATTAACATTTAAAAAGTGTAATGTATTTTGTCTCAAGGCCTAACAAGTTGAAGGATAAATACACATTAGACTGGGTCTTATCAATATTAAATGTTTGGGGGGGGGGGGGATCAAAAATATTACTTTTTATAAAAAAGAAAAAATATATTAAAGTTGGAGCCATATTGATCAAGATTTAGAGGTTAAAATACCCTTTGAAGTAATAAATATCACAATTCTAAAAAAATTGAGTTTTTTTTTTACAAAATAACCAATATTACTCATAATAGAACACTTAATAACTATTTAAGATAAATTAATAATATTTAATTTATGGAAAATGTGCATTTTCAAAAAATAGTGTTTATTTCTGGTCTTAAGTCCTTTCTTTTTATTTCATAAAGCCCTTTGATGAAGTTTCATCCCCAAAATTTAAACATTTTATGTAGTAAAAATATCAACTTTGAGCCTTCAAAATGACATCTCCGTCAATTAAGTTATGATATATGACGTCCCTGAAAATGCTCTTTTGTGCCTTATAATGAATATTTTGAAGTTAAGAATTTTATTTTTTCGTAAAATAATGAAAATAACTACTTTAAAAATTGATCAATGTAGCTCTAATTTTTATTTCTTCATTCTTTATCAAAAGAAACCTTTTGAGACATCGATAGAGAAAAATAGAATAAAAACCAATCTAATACGTATTTTCCATTGGGTTCAACATATTTATATGTTTAAATGCCAAGGGTAGATAAACTTTCAACTAATCAATAAGTATTTTATCACTACACTCAATATATTATTTTTTGTACATAAAAACTTTGAATTTTATTCGATTAAAAGGCACTTGAAGGTTTTTATCTTAAATGGTAATTTTCTTCATTCTCTTCTTCTTCTTTTTTTTAATTATAATTTGATTTGATTATTATCTTATAATTCTAAAGGACATCAAAATAATTTAAACTAGTGTTGTATCGGTCGTTATTTTTCTAGTCCGGTCCAGTCACAGCATAGGTCCTAAAGACTGTTTTTTTTAGTTTGTTTTTTTTGCATTGTAGAATGAAAATATTATTTTTTTACTCAGTTATTGAATTTATTCTATTATATAAGCTGTGGGGGGTTCACAGGATTTATTTATTTTTTGGTGGGGAGGCTTGGTTATATGACTTTTTTAATATAAAGTCCAAAAAATAAATTTTTTCGAAAATCATTACAAAAATCAACAGCTGTTCAAAAAAATTAAAAATTTCAAAAATCCATAACCATTCACAGAAAATTAGTTTAAAAAACAAAATCAAATAAAATGTGTTTGTAAAAATAAAATAAAAACTTAATTTGCGGACACCGTCAGTAACGAAATCATTTTTAACAAGAAAAACACCCTACACGACAATACAAGGGATCGATTTTACCTTCTTAAATACCAATAAGCAACACTAAACCTTGGTCATGAATAATAAAGATTGAAATAATTGAGACTATGAAATAATGATCATTAAATGATATTTAGTCATATAATTCATTATTTTTTTACAGTTTTAATAGGCTGAAAAATGAAATTTTGTTTAAAGACAAATTAAAAACTTTCAAAGTTAAAAAATGAATTTTTATCTGTTACATTTAGGCTTTAATACCATTTTTGTGTCATTTTAGGCCCATTTTTTCTGATGTTCTTACTAAACGTTACTCATTCAGATAAGCACTTCAAATATGTTGTTTGTCAACAAAAAACAAACTATAAAGTTTTTTCTCAAAAACAAAATGTGCATTACATTACTATTTTTCCGCAAATAATCGTCAATTTATATCAACAAATTATTTTTATAAGTTCTTTGGGTGTATTGAAAAATTGAACTATAAGTAACCAAAACTGATCGTCACAATAAAAATAATGTCAAATTGATTGGTTTTATTAGAAAGGAACCAATATAAGTAACTTTAATCAACTAAATGTTCTAAACTATAGCTAAAAAACTTGGGTATCGCAACCCATTTCATCAATTTGACTAAATAGTATATAACTGACTCAAATATATGAATATAATTTTGGACTGTATGTATATCTGAAATTTAAAAATTAATTGGGATTTTCTCTTTTACAAGATTTTTGTTCGAGATTGTTTTTATGTTGACGTAATTGATTTATGGATTCAACATACTTCAAACTAACAAAAGAGTGGGCTGTAGTCAAGTGACTCATATTTTAGATGTTAATTTGATGTCTTTGACTTGACTTGCCAAAATGTTAATATTTTGATTTTAAAATACATATAAAAAAATTAATTTAAGTCATTTCTAATATTTTTTTAAAATAATTCTTATCACTAAATTATTGATAATTTTACCAAAATATGGTTTGCAAACTGTTCAAAAAGTAGTTTCAATCCAATCCCTTTATTCAGGATATTAAGTAGGTATTGGTGTTTACTTTTGGTCTAAAAGTCGTATACTGGTAGGGTACTATTGTTATGATTTTTAGTGGGCCGAACTAATTTCCTAGTTGAAAGAAGTTCAGTCTTAAAAGTAATCTCGTTCCCAAAATATTGGGCTTCCTTTATACGACTTTATTTTATGCATTGAAATCGGAACCTGTTGGCATCTGGGAGAGTAAAATATTCCTTAAACTTGACTGACAATCGCTTCTAATTTGAAAGCAATTAGAGAATTTGGACTGGTTCCTTTGGCCCAATCATCTTGCACCATATAAAGTTTAATGAGATACATAAATAATTTTTGTACAACTCATACCGAAATCATTGGAGAAATCAGAGGAGAAAATTGGTCCGAAGATTGAGATCAAAAAAGTATGTATATTAAGTGTTTCATTAAAATATGAACATTTTGAATTTTTAAACTTCAAAAGATATGATTATTAATAACAAAAAAAATGATACTTTAAACAGATTTGTGCCTGAGCTCTTTTCATCATAAATATAGCTTTCCTTAACGGTAATGATGGCTTCCAGGCGTTGGCAGAAAGCCTGGAACCTGCTGCAGATATAGTCTTCTGTCATGGTGTTCCACTGCTGGGTCATAGTGGTTTTGGGGGTATCTTTGTTTGGATGATGGCCACTGCAGGACTTCCTCTCTACATGCATCCAAAATATGTAGTCAAAGGGATTGGCATCAGGGTTGCAGGGTAGACAAAAGTGGAAAAAAAGAGTTCAAAAGACTCTTGCCACGGGGGGGATGGGTTTCCTTCGAATTTGGTTTCATAAGTGGACTGGCTGTCAATTTCTATCTTCAAATTATTATTTGGGTATGCCGTAAATTGGACTTAGAGTAGCCTAAATGTAAGGAAACCCCTACGATTGATAAATCTCCGGAAAAGGGGATGCAGAATGAGAAATCTGTTTCCTAACCCTCAAGACAGTCTAGTTGCTGAATGAGAGTATATTCATCATGTTGGCGTGGCCAGGGATGAGTGGAACGGCAACTTCCTTTCTTTTGGTTTATAGTCCACTTAATAATGTTTAATCCGACCGAAACAGCCAGCTGCAGTTCTAAAACTATCTCACGAACAAGTTAAACCTGGAAGTCAAACAAAAAATGTCTATGAAACTTATTTTTTTAATTTTTCAATCAAATAACGTTCAAAGACTTTTCGAACATCCGGTGGGGATTAAATCCACATATTACTAATCTTAATTATTAATATAAAAACACATTATATCATCGTGTATTTGAATAAAATATAAAAACACCTCAAGGCAGAGATGATGCAACATGACTGATTATGCAATATCAAAAAAATTATAAGTTAGTAAATTAATTGGTACAATCATCCCGAAATGTAAAAACGTTGGCTGTAATTTATGAAGAGATTACTAAAAAATTGAAAGGGGCTAACGGTATGTTATGATCTCTTTTGGTAGAGAGATGATGTCAAATAAAACGGGTGTGGAAGGGGCAAGAGGGGTTGAGGCAAGACGCCCCATTTCCATCATGATCCAAACATATGGACTTTTGAATATCTGCAACCAGTAAAAACAAACAACAATTTTTTCTTCGTAGGAAGCGTGCGTGCCTGAAATAGTGTTTGCAGGTATGTTTTTTATTTTACGAATACCAATGGTTATATATATATTTATTATACAATATACATATAGATAATTAAACCACGGACTTTTTGTTGTGCCGCACACCTAGAAAAAATGAAGATGTGAATCCCGAGAGTGCCTGAGTTTTAGTTGAAACCAATTACTCAGTGAGATCAGTTGCTCATAGTAACTGAAATATATTCCCTCAGAAGAAGAAATTTGGAATATTTTTTTGTGGTTACTTAAAGGTAAGTTCTTATTTAAAATATGTTAATAGTGTAGGAAGAAGTAAGGATGTAATAAAAAAAAAACAGATTTCAAGAATATTGACTCTAATATATAACATATATAATTATAACATTTCCTTGTTCAAACCCTCTCTTCTCTCTTTTGTAATTACTTTAATCTACTTGTAAATAAACTAAAGGCAATTATTGGTTAACCAAGAGATTTTTATTGATGGTTACGATCAAGCATATTTGCAGGAAACTAGGAACAAATTATTGATCCTCAAAAAACAAAAACTAATTTCTTAAGAGGATAATTTGTTATAGCAACAACTTTTGCAAAAAAAAAAAAATCTCAAATGTAATTAATTACACGGTTATAAATAAAAATACATGCATAAAAAATAAACTAATAAACAATAATTAAACGCCAAAGTAGCCCATGTTATAAACTATGCCGCAAACGAATATTGAATAGTCGAAATATCGTGTATGTCCAAAGTTTATTTCCCATCAAAAAATAATTATTAATATATGTCACCCGTCAACACAAAAACAACTTTAATATGATTTGTTTTATAATAGAGTGTAGATTATGTTTTTATTAATGATCGTCTTCTTTACAGATAGTATTTGTATTAAAACATTTGCTGTGTCCTCAATTGCATTTAAATTTGCCGAAATTGATGGCCGAATACTTGTTTCTTAAAACCGATATAGGTTTTAAATTAAAGCAAAAACTCTTAAGTATCTTAACTCATCTCATAAACTTGAATATAAAGCTTTCATTGTACTCAAGTATGCGTTATAAATGTTAGCTGTATCTATATATGAAAAAAAAAAAGTAAATTTTCTCCATTTCTTGATTTTTGCTCAAAATTGTTTTTATGTTGACGAAGCACATATGTAAGCATTGTAACTCTTGATTTATTTCCATTCAAGTATTGATTTTCTTTGGAAAAAGGTACAGAAAAAAAGCTGATTTGACACAATTTTTACTCTACTTATAGATATTTGTGGTTTGTTTTACCAAAAGCCATGACTCATAATATTTTCTGTACCTATAATAAAATCTAAGACTATTAATGAAGAATGAGTTAATGACTTTACGCCTTTATTTAATTCAAAATGATTTCAAACGGATTCATGTCATGTTTTAGAGTTAAATTGCACTTCAATGAGATATATGAACGTCATAACAGGCTTTCTTTAAAAGTAATTTTTTTACATCTTAGAGTCCATCCTGATCCTTAATGGGACTTAAGAACAAGAATAATCTGAGTCTCTCAGCTCTAATTTAGTTCTAATCACAATTCAAATTCAATCATATAAATGGTGCTTAAATAACCATAATAATATGAAATAAAGGATACTTTTCTTCATTGTGAGCCCCAAGCCTTGTTGAGATATTCCAGTTGGAGTAAAGTCAGAAGATTTTGAAATCATATTAAAAGACTTTTGACTTTTAGACTCTAAGTGGAGGTTTAAGCTATAGTCTATGTATACTTTTGTACAACTCCGGGTCAAGTAGTAAGTAGTGTTGTGTCGGTTCTAGACTGAAGCTTATTTCAGTTTCGGTTTAGACCAGTTCTGTCCTGCATATCAGTTTTTAATATTTATTAAGTTCGATCCTTGACAACGTCACTCAACTTTATTCCTTCTTTTTTTAATCTGTTACTGACGGTCTTAAGGACTGATAATACCGGTCTTAAACCTAGACTGGACCGAATAAATAAAGGCTGATACAATGCTAGTAGTAAGAACAAACCCAGTATCATCTTTATTTGTATTCACTCATCCTTTATCTGATGATATTAATTTAAGATGAAGGTTGTCCGAAAAAAATTCTGCAGAATGTTAGTCCATTTTTTAATTGTTTCTCCACCAATGCAACTACCTCCATGTTATGTATTAGTAAATAAAGGTAGCAACAAATGGCATGCAGAATATACCCACAATAGACTGTCCTGTTCTTGGATTATTATTTTTTTTCCACCAGTTGAAAGACCTTATCTGCTGAAGACAACCATAAAAATTAATTAAGGAAAGTTTGTGGTCTCTAAAGCCATTTTTGGCTTGGTAAAGAACATTTTAGTTATTAAAAATGTTATTTTTGGGTCAAAATTGTATTCTACATAACAAATCAGGTCTTAGCCATAGTTGAATTGATAACAGTTGAACAAAAGAGAAAATATCCTCTGTTGTTTTTTACTTCAATTATTTTACCATCCCTGTTTGTAGGTTTGTTTATTTGTCAGTCATCAGGATTATAGCAAAAGTACAGATCAATTTTGGTCAAACTTGGTACGATATATGGTCACCGTAAGAGGTCATTAATTTTAAAACTCAGATTAATACACAAGGTAAAATATACATCATACAACATAACTTGTATGTTTGTGAATCCCAAGGATTACTCCAAATGTTACGGATCAATTTGGCTCAAACTTGGGACAAATATTATTTATTGCTACAGAAAGAGGCCATTAAACTTTGAAAGGTCAAGGTAACACAAAACGAAAAATTTGCATGAACGACAATAACTGAGGATAAATTGAGATCCATACCTCAATTTCATTTTAAGCGGAAGTTCTGCACTCTACCGAGTGCCCATTTTAGTTTATCTATGTGTTCCTCTAATAGGGTCAGATGGAGTTAAACTAATTAAATATACGTAAACATTATAATCGTAGTATTACAATTACTCCACTTGACCTAGAAATTGTCTTAGAAGTTCATGTACATAATGTATATTTTCGTCTATTGGAACAAACGAATATCGAACCTAGGGTCTGAATAATGTCTCAAGAGCAGGTTTATAGTAAACTAAGTCTCTCCATATCTGGTTTTATGTTTGATAGAACATGGAAACTGCAAATCCTTCAGCACATCTTAGGCCTCTTAAACTATTAAAAACAAAGTTCAAAATATTTTAACTCATACACTGGATACTAATCCATATAGTAATTACAATTTATGACTCATTGCATAATATTTGGGACGGCACAAGAGGCCTCAAAATGGGCAATTTTTATCCAAAAATACGTTGTTTTTTTTATAAATAAAATGGTCTCCCCATGTCAAAAAGGGTCTGAGAGTTATCATGCAATACCGAAGTTAATTTTTTGAATGGCGATAGCACAAAAAGTATTTGTGGATGTAGGTGGAAAAAGTATTTGCCCAAAACCGGGGCAGGTTACTGTTCTTGAAACTATGAATGAAGCGAAATAAGTTATAAAATGTGCTTTGAAAAAAAAAACAGAAGAAGTTCAAGTGGTGTTGACCTCTTTTTTGATCGTTCAAATCTACTTATACTTAGTATTTTATCCGTTATTATTTATTTGGCCCAGTCCAGTCTTAGGACCCGTAACAACACTACTTTTTGTTTGTTCCTATTAAAAGTCTGGGAGGCTTTTATTCACATTGCCACATCTTCATTTTTACTTCCACAGTTTTGAATAATCATTATTCTTGGAAATATGATGATTAAAGGAGTGTTTACTCTAATCAAGTTGGTAATGAATAAGCAAATTAATATGCTAGATAAGATATTTTGCTAATATATTTAAGTTTAATTTCTTTTGTATATTTATTAATAGGTATGAATTAATCATCATATTCTTTACACAATAAACTACGCCTCTAAATTTGTGTTCATTACTCAACGAGTAAGGGACTTAAATGTGCGAGGCTGTTTTAGAATTATAATTAACTAACTATTCCTTAACGTCCATTTGCGTTTATTTATTTTACCTAAATGATACATTATTATAATATGGGCATTATTGCGACTCCACAACCCTTCATGATTATGATGGAATTAAACACAAATTGTTCTTTCAATATGAGTTAAAAAAAGATAGATTGAAAAATGTTTAAATGGTGTAATTTTTTCCCTGAAAAAAAAATCTATTTACATTTTTTTATTCGTTTGAATTTAGTCTCTTATTAAATTTTAACTCGAAAATCATGTAAATCCCCCTGATGACGTCACCATTATATACCTTGGCTCCTGAATTGAGAATACTTAATGGCACTGGTATATTATACTTTAATATTATATGGGATAATTAACCCCTTCTCCAATTTAATGATAACTAAGCAACATTCAGACCAGTAATTTGGTGGCTTCAGGCAATGTTTGACTTTGCTATAGGCATAAAAAAGAAACTTTAACGGTAAATGTCTTAAGAATAAAAACAAATATCTTAAAAAAATATTTTGACATAAAAAATATTTTACTTAAAATTAAATTAAATTTTTTTCTACGCATATGTGATTAATCATTAAATAGCTGCTTGTTTGGCATATTTTTAGATATTTTATACGGTGCCAAAATATAAAAGAAAAAAATTAAGCAATAGCAAGTTTCAAACTAACAAAATGTATTATAATACTATAATTCCTTTCATGTTTTTGGTGATCAAAATGTTATCAGAGTTATTTTTTGCTTACTTTTAATAATTGTTTACATACAAATAGTTTTGTCAAATTATTATTTTGCTTTGGGATCAATGCATATACTACTTACCAACGAAGGACATAGTTTGTATTTGTTTTTCAACAAACTAATGCAAGAGGGGGAAATACTGTTGTAAACAATTCAATTAAGGCTGTCTGGGACTACTAACTAGGACTTAAAAGTGCGACAAAATAGCACATAAATACCCATGTATGGCTCTATATTTGAGTTAAAATGAATCAAAGGGTTTTAGATGGACAGTCACTTTTTTATAATAAAATAGTTGACTAAATTAGCAACATATCCTATTAGTTGATAAAGTATTTAGTTATTGGTGACTCTGTAAAGGTTTTAAAAACGTTGAGCTTTCGGGAATAAGTCTGGTTTGATTATCCGGCTTGAGCAAACTGCTCCAAATTAGAGTATTTGCATAACATTGAACCTAATGGCACCAGGTGAGCCCCTTAGTATCATAATCAGAGGAGTGATTTGCGTTCAAAGAAATTTGCAAATTTCAAACTTTGAAAATGATTTGCAAGAAATTGTAGTTATCAACTGATTTTCATAAATTGCACGAATAAAAAGTTACGATAGAAATAGACGTAGCTCATAGACAGCACGCTCAGGATAAATTATTCATTTGAACTCAGTATGTGTAGAATCGCGCCCAGGTGATTCCCAGAGAAAGAAATATACTTTATGTATATGGACTTCACACAAGATTCCTGGGTTAATTTGAGTAATTGTAATACTATAATAATTACTTATACTTAATCAGTGCAACTCCATCTAATCAATTTAAGGAACAATTAAAAAAATATATATATCATAAGAAACATTACAATAAATTTATATTTATAAAATATGCTGTAAAACAATTTTTAACGACAAACGCACGTTCCTCACTACTCAAATGAATGATTAAAGAAAAACTAAGTATAGGGATTAGAAAAGAAAAAACCTTTTATCCGTACGCTTATTTTTTGTTCATTATTTAATAAGTCGTGAGGGTGTTAACATCTCCCTCTAGTAAAAGAATTCTCCCCTATATCTATGCTGTAAATTGATTAAAAAATTCATAATAAAATTAATAAATATAAGTTTAAATAAAATTTAATTATTTTCCTGCACTAATGCTATTTTAAATGTAGAAGGGGCTCTTTTTTATAGCAGTAATTCATTTTCTTCCACCCCCCCCCCACAAATCATATAACAGATATTCGATATGCAAAAGGGTCGTTATTCATCTGTGTCGTATGTCTTACTCCTACCTTCTCCTCGAGCACTTAAAAAAATCCCATCTCTATGGAAGATAACAACTGACTGTATTCCCAGCAAAACTTTAGAATCTCGGTTCTACCGAGTGATCCATTAAAATCTAAACACTTTCAATTTTAAACTTCAACAAGATATAATTTATTAACTAACAATCAAATTTCAACAAAGTTAATGCTATAAATAGATGTGCGTCTGATCTTTCTTAATAATTAATGTAGCAGCCCATACCAACAATTATGGTTTCCAGGTGGTGGTCTAAAGCACCTGGTTCAGATGTAGTTCTTTGTCTCCTGGCATCCCAGAGCTTACTGGCAGTGGCTTTGAGGGCTTTGTGTTTGGATGACAGACACAGCAGGCCTTCTCCTCCACATGGACCCAAAATGTGTAGTCAAGGGGCCAAAAATTTCAAAAAAAGAGCTCAGAAGAACTCAAAATACTTAGTCAAGAGAGTCTTACAACTGAAGAGATGGGTTTCTTTCATTGTTGGAGTCAAAGTTGGACTTTCCACCCTCACAAGGCTATTTCTACCCACATTTTTGATGCTCTCTAGACAGTCTGGTATGAAATACCGGGATCTCTTGTACGGGTCCTTATGGACATAAGGGGACTGGCCTGGGCTCTTTTCTTTAATTCTCCGGATCCAGTTTGGTTTTTTAGGAGGAACCCTTCTTCCTCTCCAACGTTTTAGACTTGATGACGTCGTAGACAGTGGTGCTGGAGACACCCCACTGCTTAGAGTGCATAAATGGAAATTCGTGGATCAGGTTCAAGTGTATTTTTCTCTACTTGTGCGTAAGCTAGAGAGCTCCGTTTGTTTTGTTTTGTAACTAATTGTTTATGCTTTAATGCATCGAAATATTAATTAATTTCAATCACTTAACCTTTTTTTATTATTGAATTAGTAAGTGTTCAGATTTCAATGGATTACTCGGTAGAATGAAAACGCTCTATACTTTTATACTGATTCCCACGCATTACTAAAAAGGACGTTATGTTGCCACACCCTTTATTTTTGAAATAATGATGAATGAGGTGTTGAACGTTCCATCATTACCCATTGCAATTTTATTTAACTTTTTTTTGCATTAATACCTTACCAAAATTATAATAATAAAAACATTTTCTTTATTTCCAGGGGAAGAATTTCTACTACTCTATACTCAATATGAGATCTCCTCTTATACAAATCCCCCTGGTGATTTCCCTCCTAATCCAAGGCAGCTACTCCCAATCCTGCTACACATTTGATGTCAAAATTGGTCAATGTAAGCCCTTAGTTAAATGTGTGCGTTTCGTTAGAGAGATCCCTGAATTAGAGAAACAGCCATGTCTTTTATACCCCTCTGGTGCCCCAGGAGTCTGCTGTCCACACCTTTCTTTTGGAAGCAGGAAAGGTATTTTCACTTTATTTAGCATCTGGATGAATATATTCAAATTCATATTATTTTTTTAGTAACGGCTCTTCATGCACCCATTGTCCTTGAAAAGCCTGCTGTCTCTTCATACGATCCCAATCGTGTACCCATTCAACCTGGTACAGAGGGCTATGTTGTAGATAGTGCCCTCAAAGTGGGTTTTAGGCAATCTGGAGAGAGAAAAACGTTGGCAAGTAATTTGTTCAATTCGGGTGTTAGGCTTCCAGCCTCTTCTTCTGCCAGACTTCATCGATTGAATCAGAAGAGAACTCGATCTGCCGGAAGGATAGGAAGTAGTGCGCAGAGTGTTGAGTTTGCGGCTCTTCATATTTCTGACGAGTTAAGTAACATGGGGATTGGATTTGAATCCACTTTCAGAGTTATTTCAATTATGATTGGCCAATTTTTTTACAATCCACTCATTCTTTTTATTTAGATTTCGTTTAACCCGGGATCAAAAAAGATTTGGACTACCAAACGTTGATGTAAACAACTCTGCCATTCGTAATCAGATTTGTAGCTCCGGGGATTTTCGCCCCCTTACATGTAGTACGTCAGAAATATATCGACGTATTGATGGATCCTGTAATAACTTCAATAATCCCAACTGGGGAAAGGCCAATATTCCATTAGAGCGACTTCTTCCAGCAACATATGATGATGGCATTTCCGTTCCAAGAGGTGAAAATTCGGATCTACCAAGTGCTAGAAAAGTAAGTGACGTTCTAATTGGAGATAGGGATGCTCCAAGTCCAATTTATACCCTTCTTCTTATGCAATGGGGACAATTCATGGATCACGATATAACACATAGTCCTATCGTGAGAGGTAGCTATTTTTGTTCTAAACCCTTAAAGGGGCCATGATCAATTTTGATGTATTTCTTATCAGGAGATGATGACGAAGAGCTCATGTGCTGCGAAGATGGAAAGATCCTTGATGAAAGTCGTCGACACCCTGAATGTTTCCACATTGAGATCACAGAAGATGATACATTTTACTCTCGTTTCGGACGACGATGCATGGAGTTCGTTCGTTCCTCCCCCTCCCTTCGAAGTGAGTGTAACCTTGGACCTCGTGAACAGGTGAATCAAATCACTGCATTTATTGATGGAAGTCAGTTATATGGATCTGAGAAGGCAGAGAATATTCGACTCAGACTGGGAAAGCAAGGACGTCTACGTGTCACCAAATATGGACATCAAGAACTTTTACCCTTGAACCCTGAGGAATGCTCTGATGATGATGAACAGCGGTATTGCTTCGAGGCCGGTAAATAATCAGGGCTCTTTTGTGCATAAGTGTTTTTGCATCCATGTTTTATTATAGGTGACACTCGAGTGAACGAACAGCTCCACTTAACCCTTATGCACACAATTTGGCTACGTGAACACAATCGCATTGCAGGAGAACTTGCCTACCTGAATCCTTATTGGAATGATGAAAGACTATTTCAAGAAGCACGAAAGATCGTTGGAGCACAACTACAACACATCACCTACAACGAATGGCTTCCTCTTATTCTGGGTAAAACATATTTTGAAATAAAATACCATATAACAACGCTCATGATTTCCCTATCTTAGGTGACAAATTTGTGAATGAAGAGGATCTTAGACCCTTGGAAAACTATGAATACAGTGAATCCTATGACCCCAGTGTTAATCCCTCAATTACAAATGTATTTTCTACCGCTGCATTCCGTTTTGGACACACCTTGGTCCAAGGTTTTCTTCAGTAAGTAATGCAAGAGCTAACATTCAGTAAATGTATGTGGGTACAATGTAGGATCTATAAATTACAAATTGGGCGTGGTTCTAAAGTTTGCATGTATACCAAACTGTTGCAAATAAGTATTTGCTATATTTTGAGAGGCAGGTACCTCATTTAAAACTACATTGCCTCATAAAAAATGAATCAAGGCATCATAAATACTCTATAAAGTCCGCCTTCAAAAAAACATGATCAAATATTTAGCTAAAGGATAAATTTTTATGTTTTTGTTTTGAAGAATTGTTTTGCTAGCTAGAGAAAGCGTTGGTTTTTCAAATACATTTTGTACAATCTTATTTGCATATTTCATAACAGAAAGATTACTTTCAAAGGAGTAGCAGAAAAATGTCTATTACTATTTGAATCTTATTAAAATATGTTTTTAAACATTTAAAATATTTTTTTTATACATTAAACATAAATATAATGCTGCTTTGCTAATCTAAATAGAGGCATATAATGTGAATATACCTTAAGGACGTGCATTGTACAATTTCTCCATCATCATCCCCCCCCCTTCAAATGAAATCTATAGATATTAAGGTGTGCGGAAAATCAAAATGTGATAAATCAATTATGTGCGGGTATTTGGAAATGTGTAATACTATAGCAATCTAAATAACAGGACAATTGAAGGTATTTTGTTGGTTTCCCTTGAAAATTTATCTGAAAATATTTTAAGAATATATTAAACAGATCTCAAAGAAAAAATTGGTCTAAATTGGTATTTCCTCAACTTATTCTTTAGATAAATTGATGATGTAAAATCCCTAAAGACAGAACCGAAAAAAAGTTGTTTCGGGATTGTGTTTTAATACTACCAATTACGGTTAGAAATTCGATTCCTGATGTAACTGGACTGGTATTTTTCACCTATACAGGGTTGATCATATTTATTGGTACACTTATTTAAATTTTAATAGATCGTAAATTGATTCGTTGATTGTTTTCAAGCTCGATGAAATATATTCTCACAAAACCTCTTGCTTAAATTTTTCTCTTGACAAATTTAAAAAATATTAAAATGTGTACCACAATATGAAATCAACCCTGTAATTATAATCAAATGGTTCAAATTTCGTTCTTATTTAAAAAAAAAGTTATAGTTACCACAAACAAAGTTTTGTATATTTTTAGTTATCAAGAGCGAAATAATAATGTCGCAATTTTCTTCTAAGATAATTATTAATTATTATCACTTAATAAAAATAAGTAGTGTGACAGATAGAACCATTTTAGAAGAAATTAATTCTATGAAAAAAATATACATTTTAAAAATGCTTAATATTTTGGGGAAATTCTGAAACTCACATCCTGTAGTTCATATTTTACAGTAACTATTTTCTTCCAACCTTTTCCCGATACCCTGTTTTCGAAATTCGACACAATTCAGCAAAAACCTTCAAACTAATTAACCCTATTTTGCATTCAACATAAATTGTTTAGAGTAGACCAATATAATAATTGAAAGGAATGTGAATTTCAACATTATCATGCGTATTGCAAAAAACATATTTGGCCCGTCAACACAAAAGTAAACCAGAATCATTTTTTTTGGTAAAATTGAGTGTATATCTGTATTCTTTGACAAATATTGTCAGTTTTTATCAACAAATACTTCTTATGATTCTGTTGATTGTGTCGCAAATTGTTTTTAAAGTAGCCCAAATTAATCATCATGGTAAAAAAAAAGAAGAAAAATGGACAGAGTATATTTGAAAGGGGCCATTTTGGAGAAATATTAGTCTTTTAAATCAAATAAAGGTTTTAAACTATAGTCGACATTACTGGGTATCTTGACTCATCCCAGAAATTCGAATACAAAGCCTGTAATAGACTCAAATATTTATAGAAAATATTGGGTTGTATTATGTATATAGTAAAAAAATTTATTGGTATTTTTTTCTTGTCTTGATATTTGTTCAAGGTTGTTTTATATTGACACACCATATATGTAAATGACTTTTCATGTCAAGCAATTTCAGTGGTAGTTTATGTTGTTTTTCGGTGTGTTTTTTGTACATTTTAAGGGTTCTTAATTTTCCATTTAAATGCAAATGATTTTTAGTCTTTGAATAAAAAACACATGTATTTTGGCATAGATCTAACACATGCTTGGATTACATATTATACGATATCTCATTTAGATGGATTTAAGCCAATCCTTAAGAAGGATATTTAAGATGATTTTTTTACAGCCTACACATAAATACGTACTTTAAATATTATGAATTGGATTTTAATGATGAATTTTATTACATTTAATACTTCTGATCTACTCCTTTACAGTTCACATAGAGGAGATGGCTTCGATCGAAAAACAATTGTCCTTCATGAAACCAACTTTGAGCCTTATGAAATGTACTTGAAGAACGCCATTAATAACCTTATCAATGGTATAACTACACAAAGATCCCAAGATTTTGATGCAAGCTTTACTCAAGAGGTGAGTCTTTGAATTATATATTAGCTCTATCCGTTTGGTTTTCATACGCACCCTTTTTCTACAGATCACTCGGCGCCTATTCCAAGGTAACGAGAGTGTTGGAATGGATCTTGTCGCTCTCAATATTCAAAGAGGCCGTGATCATGGAATCCAATCCTATGTCCGATATAGACGAGTATGTGGTTTATCAGAAATCCGAACATGGAGAGACTTTAGTCAAGTTGTGTCCTCACCTGAGCTTGTTCCTAGGCTTCAGCTCATTTATAATGACGTAGATGATGTTGATGTTTTTATCGGAGGAGTCATGGAACGAAAGGGGGAAGATGGTCTTGTTGGTGAAACTTTCCGTTGCATCATTGGAGATCAATATAAAAAGCTGAAATCTGGAGATCGATTTTGGTATGAGGAAGAAGGGATCTTTACTCCAAGTAAGGGGGGACTTATTAATATGATGAGAATTAGTTGCATTTACAGACATGTCAAGAAAGAAAAGACCAAAAATCAACACAGTAGCCCCAAATTTTTAGAGAATTTTTTGAGGAAAAGAGGTGCAGCTGTCATGACAGTCCAGTTTAGTTATGCATATCAGTCCTAATACTTATAAGTTTGGTTCTTTGTTGACTCCACTCCGCCTTGATTCTTCTTTTTTTATCAGTTCTAGTAGTGACCGGCCGAATGACCTGTACCAAGGACTGATAGGACCGGCCCTAAGCCTGAATTGGACTGAACCGAATAGATAAGACAACACTAGTTACTTAAATGACAATCCTCAGTTTTACTGAGTTGCACCTACAATTATAACTCCTTGGGGGTTGTTACTCTTTGTCTTTTAATTGTATATAGCTTATATTTTACTCGCAGTAGAAAAATAAGCTCTCTCTAAAGAAATTAAATAATAATGACAACAGTTTTACAAAAGAAAATTCCATCTTCAAGTTACAAAAAAAAACAGGCGAGCTAAGAAGGCTACCAATTATTATCAATTCTTATTATCATAGATGAAAAGGCCACAGCTTTGTGCAGTCGTTACCGAATATATGTTTATTTTTATTATCCAAAGCTGTTATCATTATTATTTTATTCTTGAAGAGAGAACCTAAAAGTATAAAGTTATCCCTTGTGCTTCCAAAAAGAAAAATAGCACATGGATATTGTTGATGAGTGATAAGTGTAAGCCCTTTTGGCCTTGGGAGTAGAGTTAAGGATCTACATCGGAGTAATTCTTGCCTATATAATTGCTAGATACGGAATGGGATTTGTGGTTATTTCCTTCCGCTCATGGATGCTCGCAGCTAATTCAATTAAATGTCAAGATAGCTATGTTGCTCTCCTCAAAAAAATTCTTCAAGATGTCATTGTGACTACTTTATTTCTCGGTTTCTTTTTTTAGCACACTGTTAGATCATATTGTTTACAACTGTATTATTATTATAACCAATGATATTGTATTCTTTTATCTATGTAGGCCAACTCCAAGAGATTCGTAATGCAAATATTGCTAGAGTCTTATGTGATAATGGTGAGAACCTGGAATACATGCAACCTCTCGCATTCAAAGTTCAAGATCTCCGAGGATCGTAAGTTTTTAATATTGTACAGTGTACGAGATAATATCGTGGGATTTTTCATAACGAGAAAAAAGGGAAATTTTTACAAGAATGAAAAGGAGCTTTATCACTGACATCTTTGTAGATTTATAATTTTCAAAAAGGATTTCCTTTGTCTACTACCATGGCCTAAATATGCCGCAGTATTTCTTCATGAAAACTTCGGAAATAGCCCCCCACTGCAGCTTGAAAGAGACCTTGATTTCATCCAAATTTCGGTGAGGGATAGCACAGGCTTTCTTTTCGACTATGTTCTATATGTTATATTCGAGAAGTAACAGTATATGGAGATGGCCCATTATGCTTTATCTAAGTCAACCATTTCTGGCCTCTCTTGACCCAGTTGCCCCTGGTTACTGTTGAAAGCAGTTGCCGATGTAGTCATACATAAGAGTCCTTCCAAATCCTTCACATATCTCATCACAGTCAAATCAATAACATTGAGAACCTTGGCTTGATTTCATCGACTTGGTCGGACTTTTGGTGATTACAGTGTCCACGTTTTCTTTGATCCCGATTTTCCGGCCATTACCGCTGCCAAGGGGGACTCTTGGAGCACCCTACAACCTGCATGATCTCTTTGTCAGTCACTTGGGCGTGAAGCAAATTCGACATATTTTATCTATGTACCTCCATGCTGACAACTGTTGAATTTTGAAGTTTTTTTTATTGTTTATTAACCGGAATAGTACCTACTTTCAATAATTTAACCTAATATTTTAAAATATTCAACATAAAGTAATCCAAGTTAAGTTCAAGTACACGATTTTACCTCACACATCTATCTCTTCAGTTTTATCCGTTACATTCATGTATCTATGATTCATTTCAGAAACGCACGAGTTCCTTGTTCTAGTCCTTCAATTCCAAGAATAGATTTAATCCATTGGAAAGAGTTATAAAATATTGTAATTGTAATTATTTGTCACCTGTATATCAACATTTATATCATTTTTCATTTATGCATTTTTTTAAGTTATATACCTTTTATTATTTTTGTGATTAAAAAAAGAAGATGTGTACCCATATATTTAGGATAATAAATTTAAGTATGCCTATGACTTGTAAAAAAGAAAGTGATACCGACACTAATTTTCTCAACGACTCTTCAATATGGCTTTTAATTAAAATAAACAGATTTGAATCTCCACATCCTTGAGATATGACAAGTAAATTAAGCTATAGAAAATGGGAAAAACTATTATGAAATTTCCTCATCAATTGATCTGTAACAACCTGTAGCGTAGCCAGCTTTAATCCATTCATGCAATTACAAATACTTTTCTTCATGTTGGATTAAGAGACGAACATTTTGTTGTACGTAGTGGGGATCCAAGACTTGTAATTCCATTTAATTACAATTGTATCCCTGTTAATTCATTTATTAATTTTTTTATAATAATAATTTAAGTTCAATAGTCAAATATTGTCGAAGGTGGAAACTTGGACTCCATAGTTTAATATAAAATATATATTTTTACATTAATTATGTATGAAAAAATAAAACAGAATAAGTATCATAATGTTTGAACTAGAATTAACAAATTATTGGTTTATTGGTGAGCATCTTTAAAAAGTAAAATATATTAGATAGCATCATAACTCTTAATTTTAAATTAAAATACTTATTCATGTTAATACAACGTCATTCTTGCTACAAGTTCATATTATATCCATTTAATGTTTTGTCAAAAAAATAAAACTCGCAACCTAGTCATAACCTTGGATTTGGTGGATATGGGGGAGCTGCTCCCTACACAAAGAAGTACATGGGGGAAGGGGGATGCCCAATGACCTTAGAGGCCAAACACTGGGCATAAATAAAGTCAAAAAAAGTCATTCTGACAAACAGATTAACGTTTTTTTTAGCAGTGTGGCATCTAGCAGAGTCAAAATTAACCTCAGAATTTTAAAATTCCTATCTGACTCTCCAAACAGACTCTCCTTTCCATGCTTAAGAAGTTTGTACTCAGAGCATTGTCTCGTCTGTCGCGGATCGCAAAATGGACACTCTGCCTATTCAACAATTATGGAATAAGTACATTCTTGATTGATGCCATTTTTTGAACGGACGCCAAACCATTCGGTCTGGCCGCCATAATAACAAGCAACATCCTACGAGCACATTTGCTCAATGTTGGTTGTTAAACAACGGCCGTACACTGTACAATAACTTTACTTGTTACGAAAATAAGATTTTATAGAAATACAAAGAAAACATAGTAAGGACCTAATTAATTCAATATTGATGTCATTTTTATTAAAATAAAAAAAAGTGTAATTATTGTTCCTTTAGTAATAATGACTTCAGAAACCATTTACTGCTTAGATAGATTAGATTTCAATTTTGTTATGTAAGCCTGATAAAGGAAACCTATTAGATTCAATATATTTGGGCTTCATTGTATCTACATACACTCTAGAGATTTGTCAAGATTTTCTGTTCTTTAAAATTTCGAAGTGTATTTATCAAATTAGAACAAACATAATTGATTAATGTGTTCAAGAAGTAAGGTTCAAATTTGACGGGCAAAGTATATTTGGAATGCTAATTTTTTCATGTTAGTAAATTAGAAAAAAAAAACCCACATATTTATGGTTTAAAGAGATATAATATGTTCAATTTGTTTGTGAGAGGCAAAATGATTATAATTATTTTAGCTTTCGGCGATTTTTTGCTAAACGTCATTTCATAGGTCTCTCCAGTTTTGGGAATAAGATTAAGTTAGATAACCATATACTCATGATTCGTCACAAGTTATAACCCTTTTGAGCAAATTAAGATGAACATTGACGCCTTCAACAGCTCATTAGTGATGCACATGATTCTTCTTATCAAAACTAAGAAGTTTTGATACAAACTTATCTGATACTTGTCTCATGCCCAAAACATTCGAACAAAATGAATAGTACGAGCCAACAAATATGTCACTATCCTCATCAACTTCTATGATATTCATTCAACTATTTGAAACAACAATTTTTTTTCACTGCTTTAACGTTTTAAACGTGCTTAGACGCCCAGAGCGAAACTCATTATTGGAGTCTTCCCAGTCATCTTGGAAGATTATTTACCAATTATAAGCATTTTATTTTTATTTTAATCAGAACAGTTTCACCGTATCCCCTCGGTTAACATTTCAAGTGTATTGGAGCACTTAATTTTCTTTTTTTACATATATTTCATGCATAAACTGTTGATCACTTTTAAATAGCAAAAAATTGCTGAACAAGCAAAATACTTCAAAAACCATTATGGCTCTCACAAACAAACTAAATATATTTTATAGGCTTAAACAATAAAAATGTGTTCTTTTTCGAATGTACTTACATTAAAAAAAAAAAAAAAAAAATGTAGCATAACAAATACAGGTTGCCCACAAAATTTGAAAAGTCAAATTACTGTTTGAACACACTTTGTATATGCCTCTAGTCTCAACTTCCAATATATATATCCTCTTTGGTACTAATACAGATATGTGTCATTCAATTTTGAAATTGTATCAATGTTCTGATATAGAAAATAGTAGGTGTTACCTTGATAACACAATAAATTACACTGTATTTTCTCGTCACCTGTAGAGGCTTTCGTTTCTTTTCCTCTAATCCACAATTATTGAATGATAATTCAAATGTTGGGGGAAATTATGTAACTACTAACTGATTTTGATGGTGTTATACAATAAAATGTACCGAGTACTTTTACCTTAATCTATGTTATCTTAAAGCCATTTAGCTTTAAGGGTATTTCCCCATAAGGTATGAATAAATTCAATTTATACGTTGTTATTGTTTATTTTTGGTTGAAATTAATGTTCCCTCTCAAATTTTTATTCAATAACGCTTATTTACGTATGCATAAAGGTGAAATATCCTTGAGGTGAAATGGCTTCATGTCTAAATGGCTTAAGGCAAAACGTCCTTGGTCAAAAAAGTATAAAGGAAAGGTACCTAGTCCCAAAATAAATGTAACTTCTTGACAACCGGATAGGCTAATATCCAAAACAACAATGAATGATTACAAAAATCCAATAATTTTCTTAATGGGGCATAAGCGTTGTTCATTACTATTATTTTATAAACCAAGCGACATATAGTGGTGCCATCTTTTGGCAAAAAAATACAACTCCCCGAATGATCAACTTATTTTATAAAAAATACTCCAAGGAATGCTATAAACTAGTTTCTAGTATACCTTCAATACCCACATAGAGATCGCTGTGAAAATTCTTCTAAGTGTGTGCCATTTTAAAATAAGCTACAGACAGTTCAACCTCCCTGCGGATATTTTATATATTTTTTATTTTGCTGATACCTGATTTAATCTTCAATTACATGTCAACGTGATAATGAAGGTTTTTTTAATGATTTACAGTTAAATCCGGATACGCACAATATTCAGTCTCACTAATGATAAACTTTACGATATAAGACAATTTTTCCTTCTCTATAAACGATTTTGTAATATCCATTTTTGGTTTAAAAGTTTTGGAATTATCTGAATTTCATTTTACATGTATTTGAATATATATCTATGTTTCAGAAAAACAAAATTTTCAAACCTCTTCTTTTCATTAATTGATATTTTTATGACTTAAGACAAGTTCAAGTTCAAATATTTTGCGTAGTTAAGGCATATTCCAAAATGTATTTGTCCATTTATAAATATACTAATTACTTTGATATATTTATTATTTGATTAAAGACTATAATATACAGTCCTATATAATCAATGGTCTTGTTTCAACAACACAAAAATATGATCAAAGCCTACCTAAGAATATAATTATAAAGATCAAATGCAATAAATAATTCATAAGCATTTGTTTGGTAATGTTCATGTAAGTTGAATTCACTAAATAATTGATAATGGTACTGAATGAAAGAAAAAAGAAATGTTAGAATATTATTTGGCATTTTTTATGAAAGATACTTAGAATTGAGAATAATGTTTTTTTTTAAAAAACGTTTTTGGTTATTGCTAATATCTTTCAAAATATAAAGATTTACAAAAAAAAAGTCCTAGATATAATTAATTCTAATAACTTTAAAAGTGAAAAAAAACTGTTTTATAGAAGCAAAGGTTTTTGTTCAAATAACATTTGATTATGTCAAATATGGCAGACACATACATTGAGTACAGGGGGGTTATAGAGGGATGCTACATCTCCTGACTAAAATCTTCTTGTCAAATTTGTCGTAAAGGGAATGTTTTTATGCCAAAAATGAAAATATGGTCTGAATATTTTTTTTGTCACAATTTGAAACATTCATTTTTGTCATTTTTTCTTTATTTATCTTGAAGAAAAAAAGTTCGTTTCTCACAAAAAGTTCCTTGAAAGTTATGAACTTTTGTCAAAAATACGACGAACTATTTTTAAAAATTTTGCATATTATAATCTTCAGATGTCAACAATTTTCTATCAAAATTCAAAATGATGGGATTTTGTCATTGAAAAATCATCATCGTTCTACATTTAGGTCAAATTTTCAAGTGCATGGGAAAAAAAATCGTTTCTGAACTAAATGATAATATTCAAAAAGATATAAAAATATCTTCTATAATGAAAACTAACAAATCAAAGAAGGATTCAAAAAATTGAATAGTGGGGATTACAATGATGATTTATTGATTTATTTTATAAGGAATATTGATAACGATCTTAAACCTTTATAAAAATTTGGCTTTTGTAATTGTACAGTACAATTATTATTAATATTGAATAAATTATTTTCGGAAAAATACGCCTATATTTTCACTCAACCTCGATATATGAACAACCAGTACAGCATATCAAACTAATTGCAAACTTTATTGGCATGCCTTCAAATAATCAAGTCACGTACAAATAGTTATATCGTTTTTCAAAAAAATATATATATATTTGTTTCTTTGTATATCTTACGAATTATAGATTCATGAAAAGCAACGTTATTGAAGTTAACAAATGGGCATCATATTTTAACTTCATTTAAAACTCATTTAATTTTTGTTATTACTGTTGCTGAGCAGACGGCTTGTTGATAAGCATGTCTATATTTTGCAAAACAATATTTAACTTACATAGAAGACTCAACTTGGCCCTAAAGGAATTATTGAGTGTCTGGTAATGTAGTCGTATGTCAAATGAATATTTGTTAAATTGTAAGTTGATATGCATTTTTAATGAGTCAATATGAGATTATAGTTAGTAACAACTGAAAATCTATGTTAATACTTTGTAAATATGTGGCTTGTTAAAACATTAGCAAGTGAGAATAGTTTTTCTCAAAATTGAGAGTGGATAACATATGTATTCTTCGAGAAATTATCGTCAATTTATATCAATAAATTATTCATACACCCCTTTGGGTGTGTCTCAAATTGCGCTTAAAGTAGCTGAAATTGATCATTTCAATAAAACTATGGTTTATTGATAAATTTTATAACAACAGGGCCATATTGGGGCCATATGAGTACCTGTTATCAAATAAAGGTTCTGGTCTGTTGCTAAAACTCTTAAGAATCTTAATTAATCCCACCAAGTCGAGTAATATGACTCAAATATTCCTATTAAATATTGGGCTTTATCGTATATATGAAGTGAAAAAAATCTTTGGATTTTCTCCTTTTCTTGATATTTGTTTACAATTATTTTTATGATGACGCACCAGATATACTTTCAACTCGATCCTATTATTAATTCATTTTAAAAAAATGTGAGGCGTACATGGTTCAAAAACGTTTATTTTGATCGAAATATGAAGTTTGAGCTTTATAAATCAATGTCTAAATGATGAAAATCGTGTATATTTTGGGGATGTTAAAAAAAAGAAACCAAAAATCAATATGGTAACTCTGATAATTTGAAGAATGTTTGGAGGAGAGCAGCTTAGCTGTGACAAGAGGGGAGAAGGAAATAAACAATTTGCATTGGCAAGAATTGCTCTTATATCAATCCTCCATTCTACTCTGAGTCCAAGAAGGACTTATAATGATAACTCCACAACGATTAGTCAAGGTTGCTCTCTGTCTGTTATGTGCACAGAAGAATATTCAATCAGGTTTTGAATATAATTGAATGGGCCAGAAAAAAAAAAAAATTTCATTCTTCAGATTTTCTATTCCAAAAAAACGGGTAAGATAAAAAATACAACCATATTACATCCCTTTTAATGTTTAAGGTTGGCACAGAGTCTTTGAATTTTCAAAATGTCATAATTTGTCGGAAAAAATAGTACTCTCACCACAAAATAATCAATATTGATCACAATAAAACAATTTTTGCGAAAGAAACTATATCTGATAAATAAAAAGCACTTGAAAAGTGTGTTTATATTATTCTCCTAAAATAGGTGTACTTCGTCCTTCATGTATAACATAACTAGACATGGGATTGCTGGAGAGCGCAAAGAGAAGACACTTATGGTAATACTGACTTAAGAACCCTTGTAAAGTCAGCTACTTGTTATATCATTTGTTTAAGGGGGTGGTGGGGGAGGGGGACTGTCTACGTGAAAGGAAAATTTTATAATTATGTCTATATTCACATAATTTCATTTTTTATGTTATGGACTTTATAAACAATTTATACCAAAGAAGTCGAGAATGCTTACTTCAGATGGAGAATTTAACACTACGACGACTGATTAAATTATAAACAAAAAAGAAGAAAGAGCAAACACAAAAACCGTCTTTCCTATTATATTTTTTAAAGATCTGCCTCACATTTTGTATAGAAAAAAGAAAAAGAAACAGAAGCTGTCGAATACATATTTCATACAAACTCCAAGTCATGTCAGTAATAACCCTTTAACCTCCTTTAAGGAACTGGGATATCATACCCACCAATATTTATAAACAAGTTTCATATTCCTTTGAATCTACATGTTATTGTGAATAACTTTAAGTATGCTTCTCGAACATTAAGCATCCTTATTAAAGCCTATGGGCACTAGTTTGATTTCCAAAATTGGTATAAAGAACTTTTTATCAAAAATAAACATTTTAAGTTTATACTATAAGAAGAACAAATTTAAATGACGTAATTATTATGATTGGTTAACTGTTGTTAACTATCATGAAATTAAATACGTTTTAGGGGGCTTATTTGTACCCAGTTCACTCATAGCTTTATAAAAAGGATGTTCATTAATGAAGGGTTTATCTCAAATACATTAGAGAATGAATATATATCGAGTAGAACTTGAACCTTATACACTTGTATTATTTTTATTTGAGAGGTTCTGTTTAATAAAATTAGAATTTTTTGTAATTGTATATGTAGATTTATATCTACATCAGCAGCTGTTTTTTTTTTTTTTTTTTGTTAAATCGGACAAGAAATGTCATCGCAGCGAGATTCAAGTCATGGAGCATCAACTTTTCTTTGTACGGATCACATTCAAACAGAGATGGGTATGTATGTAAGACCGTCTAAAATGTTAAAAAGAGGCTAGATCACGAGACCATAGAGATGAAGGAGGGCTCCAGAAAAAAGGCCTTCCTTTATTCAAATGGCCTCATGACTATGAAAATTATTCAAACCTTCTTAGTTAACCAAATCGCTTTCTGGAACAAGGGAATGTGGCCATCATACAGTCCGGATGTCAAACCCTTCCACGTTTCTTTCTGGTTGCACATTGAGAAAAGGGTCCGTAGCATCAGTCACCCGAATGTTGAAGTCGTGAAGGCCTCTATCGATTATGAAAGGCTGTAAGGGACCCAAACTTCATTTGCAATCATTGCAAATGTTTTCGCAAGTGACTTGTCCCCATCTGTGAGGCCAATGACGGTCGAATAGAATAAATCAGTTTGACATTGGCTATGAATTTGAAAATATTAATAACAATTTTTGTTAAATGTATAATTAAAGAATGGGGGCTATTCTTTCTTTTTCTTTTTTTTTTCTTCCACGTGTGTAAGTTTCATGTTTCCAACCGTTATATATAAATCTATTCAATACATATTATGTATTAATATATGAGAAAAAAGTAACGAAAAGTACATTCTTTTCTTGGGAGATAAAATTGAATTGATTCCGCATAATTCAATATTTTACCTAGATATAAGAATCTATAAATATTTGACTCCGTAGTTTTGATGTGAATTTGATTATCTTGATTGAAATCTGATATGTTTGAAGTTTATTTTTGAACAAGAATGGGATTTCAAAGACAATATTCCAATAAAAAAAACTACATTAAATAATGATGACCTTCAAATGAGCTTTATTACACATAATATTTTGGACTTAAGAATCTAATACAAGGGGAAATTTAATGATTTTTAAATGTTTAATCAAAAGTTTGTTTGAAATTATAAAAAGTAGTACACAAATAAAGGAAATTGCCTGAAAGTGTGTAGGTTTTTTTGGGAGAAAGTAAATCAGAGATGATAATTTGAATTGGATAAAGTATGACTGCAATACGGTCAAGACTTTTTTCTGGTTGACAATATGAAGGGCGTTTTTATTTTTATTTTCCTTGTTGGTCCTTGATGGACTAAGAGTATAATTGAGAATTTACATCAGTCATTCCTGTCGATATGGCATTGCCATATAAGGAGTGGGATTTGAGTTCATTTTCTTGCTAACATAACTGAGTTGGCAGCTCACACTTAAACGTTTTTACCAAGTCTTCCAAGACTGGGGAGTGCCGTGGCGGGTCCTCAACACAATTCTTAATTAAATAAGAATATATTTAATTTTATCCATGTATTCATTCTACTTCAGACTATTACCTTGTGATAACAGGATTGAGCCTAAAACTTGGGTGAACATTCAAAAAAAGTGGCCAGGGTTGTATGCAGAGTTAAACCAATTGGCTACCAATTCATCCAAAGATGTCTGATCTGTTAAGACAAATTAAATTTTCTGAAACAGTAATTTGATTACTCTCATATACTAGCTGAATGTACATAAGAAGTTGCAGGGACGCCCTCAGGGATGACTGTAGCTGTACACCCCCCTCCAGAAATATAATTTTGCAGACGCTCCTGGGTTGAGAGAGATAAATATATCAAAAGGGAAATATAAACCAATAAATCAACTGTAATTGAAAGAGGGTTGGGAGAGGCAAAACTTCGGAGGGCATATCCAAGAGGTTAGTGTTGATCGATTAAACATTGTTCATTTTTTTAACCAAAAGACCTAATTACATATTTTAAGGGGGCCCTAACTGTCAAAATCAAATTTAGTAAAAAAATTACCTACCAACCTTATTTTAGGAGAAGGTTTTGCGCTCTACCGAGTGCCAACACTTGTTTTCTTTTTCTTTTTTGTAGAAAAAGCTTAGAAATAGAGTCATGACCTGTTTTTAAATTTATTAAACGTTAATTGATAGATAGATTAGGGGGGATTCAGAAACCACATCGCCACTTAGGAGGAGGGTGTTAAACCACATCTATCCTCATTGGGAAGGAAATTAAAATATCGTAGACTTGAATAAAGTGCCAAGATAGCATAAATAATACCATAGGGAATATTTGACAAAAAAATTAATAACCTTCATGAAATGAAACATGGAACAACTTTTTAAAAAGGCCTAAGTAGGGGTAGGCTTATCTAGAAAAAGAACAGTTAAAAAATAAAATTGAATATTTTTTTTTATATAAAAAAATGTCAACAAATAAAATATGAGAAAAATCAATATTTTTAGGAAGCTTAACAAAAAACAGCATGGTCCTTGGAAGGGTTAAAAAAATGACCACGTAAATTCATATATGGGAAGGGGACTGAAAAAACCACGTGCTTAATGAATGGTCCCTTTTACAAAACAAATGCTTCTTAACAAAGATAGATGTTCCTTTAATCATCATCGACAGATTTCATCATGTCTTCTCTTTTGACATTTCTGCTAATTCATTCACTTTCTCTCCATGGATCTGAACCATGAATATAATAAATATTATGTTCTAACACACTACATTACATGTAAAATGTCAAAATTGAAAACGACAAATTGAATGGATTGTAATAAATAATAACTGAAGTTGGAGTGGATTTCCTAATTAGGATTACATAATAATAAATAAACCTATGCAATCCACTGATTGGTGTCATTTAGTTAGGGAGTTGAAAATTTGCAGTGGCTTCCGAACTATAGGAAATGCAGAGTTCAAGGCCCTCTATATTAAAATTGCAGGGCTACAAATATATTTTGGACCCATAAAATCATTTTTATAATCATTTTCTTCCAATCGTAAATTTTCATTTGTTACTCGGAGTTATTAAGTGTCGATGAACAGATAAAAAGTAAGAAAACTTTGCATTTTTATACACAAATATATCTTAAATTATTTCTAATATGTATGCCCTTTTATTCTTTTTTTAATATGAAACGCTGACCTTTACCTACACACGCTCTTAGAATTTGATTCCTTTTTCCACAGTTCTTCTTGACAAATTCAATCAAAAATATAAAAAGAATATATGTATATTCTGAAGTACTTGGGAGAACAGGTAAACTTTCCTAATATATTTAAATATAGCTAATATTCTAAAATGCAGTATTTTTAGATTGCCCATTTTTTGGAATTGGCTACCTAAAGAGTAAATTTTCTTTTCCTAAGCTGTTGTCATTATAATTTAAGGCCTGGACACCTACTGCAGATGTAGTCCTTTGTTATGGCGTCCTTGTTCTGACTGAAAGTGGCTTTGAGGACCCGCCTGTTAGGATGTCGGACATTGCAGGCCTTCCCCTAGACATGGACTCAAAACGTGGAGGAAAAGTATTAAAGGAGTTGGCATCCGAGCTGTAGGAGGGCCAAAATTGTCAAAAAAGAGTTCAAAAGACTCATTCAAAACTCATTTTAAAATATTCTTGTAACGGAGGAGATGGGTTTGTTTCGTTGCTGGTGCAAAAAGTGGTCTATTCACCCTCACAAGACCCTTTCCCCCACTTTTATGATAATAGCTCTCTAGAGAGTCTAGTGGTGCCGGAGACCCCCAACTGATTAAAGTACATGAATGGAAATTCTTCGATTACGACCAAGTGTCTTTTTCTCGACTTGCAAGTTAGCTAGATAGCTCCAGTTTGTTCTGTTTTGTAACTAATTGTGTATGCTCAAAATATTGACATATAAATTAATTTATATCACTCAACCTTTATTAATTATTGAATTAGTAATTGTTCATATTTCAATGGGCCGCCTGGTATTTATATGAAGAAGTTTTAACAGATTAATATACTTTGTAATAACTTCCATAATACATTAAATATAAATTTGTGTGTATAATTTTTTTTTTTTTTACTTAAAATTTGACAGGGAACACCTGGTATTTGTAATTAGTTTAGAAATAAAGTATAAGTAATAATAAAGTTATATCAAAATCTATGTATTCGTGACCTATTATAATATTCACAAAAAAAGTAAAGTGGATTGATAAAACTATTTGTAAATTAAAAGCAATACGCCTTTATTCATGATTCATTCTTGAAAAAAAGACCAAAAAATGAAATACGTTGAATATTCTGGGGACAGGAAACGTCGTCATTCGAAAATTTGCTCTTGGAAAACTTTTTGCTTAGAAAAATTTGCAGTCTTTTTTTAATAACAAATAAAATAGTTTTAAAAACTTATTATTGAGTATTTTTTTCTTTTTACCATATTACCATTTGAATGTTTATATACATACTGATCTGATAATGCTGATCTTTTATAATTATTTCAACTGCATTAAGATAACAATTGCTAATAAATTTGTGATTTTTTTTGGTAGTACCCATAAAAGATGAGCTAATTACTATTTTCCCCCATGATTACTACATTTTTTTTATAAATACATAAAATTTAAAAAAAATATTAATGGGACTTTATATGATGTTTGGCAACGAGTGTGTGTAACTTAGTGTTGGGTCAGTCTAGACTGAATCAACCGAACCAACTATTCATTGATCTAAACTGAGGGAGTCGATGGACCACGGTCTGAAACAATTAAATTAGAATACAAAAAGTGACGTCACACACTTTCTTAAAAATAATATATGCGAATTATGATAATTCATTTTATTGTTATTTCCAAATAGAACATATTTTATGTCTCCACAAGGCGGTTGGATAATTTTAAAATACTTTTTTTGTGGTATACGTCTTCAGCACGCAGACCAATGCAAGACAGAGTCACGTGACTATGTTTTTATTATTTCTTAATTTGTTTAGACCAACCGAGTGAGTCGATTCCTTGATCGACTCAAACCAATAATGGAATACCCAGCACATCATAATAAGTAATAGGGGAGTACTTATTTTTAAACCAGAGTGTATCAATACTAAATAACTACAACCAATCCAAGGTATTCCCTCTAGTACACTTATATGGACAATCTCTGACTTTACTGGATTTGTCGTGGGAACATTTTTTTATATACATAGTTCCCGAAAAAACTTATGTATTCTTTTTCACAGTTCAAAAATGAAAGAAGGAGGTTCAGAAAAAAGTTAAAGTATGAACAACGAAGGGAAACTTTTCAGAAAATGAACAAATGAACGGAAAAAGGGTAACCAGATCCAAACCAATGGTGTCAGAGCAGTAATTTGTATGGTTATCGTTATATATAATTATCACCTTGTTTAAAACATTTAGAATCTCCAAATTTTCAGGAAGATTTTTTCAATTTATTATTTTTAAAAAAAGGTTATTCGTTTAAATTTAGTGCCCTCCAAAAAAAAAATTCTCAAATTTGCCAGTTAATAAAAAAAATGAATATATTTTTTCCAAAATCTCCCCCTCCAACAAAAATCATGAATTCAGTGTTATTTAATTTGGCACTTACTTACAAATATAAATTTTTAAGCCTCTACGAAATAGAACATTTACATTTCTTAGAATAAAACATATATTTGCATTCTTCTCATAGACAAACAATCATATCAGCTATCAAAAGTGATGATGCTGATAAGCTCTAGCATTTTAAAGTATGAAGATAGTAAACAGTGCAATCAATTTAATCACAGCAAATATCAAAAATATTACGGTAAACTATTTTAATATATATCAACAAAGCAAGGTTTTTCTGTCCATCTGTGGATGACTTATTTTTTATTGTGCGCTTATTATCTTAGAACTCCCCGATTACTTGATTGAAAAATACGCATGTAGCAACAAGCGTCGTTTAGTGCCTTTATTGTATATACCACAGAAATCACTCATTTATATCATTTCCATTTAAAAGTTGGACTTCGTGATATACGGTCTATACGGATAGTTATATAAGCTGACCACTTCAAGCTCACGCCTGATTGCTACGTTACTACTGAGTCACTTTTCATTGGAAAACAAGTAAACATGCTTCTAGACTCCTAAAGATAATGTGTTTCTCTTTTCTTGATATTTTGGTGTGCAAAGGATATTGTATTCTGCTATTACAAATAAATAGTTATTCGGAACTGTTAAGTGATTATGTGTTTTACAAAATATATAACAAACCTCTTAACTTCTGTAGACTTATGTTGAAACATCTGAATTTTATTGAAATTCCCTAACTTATTGAGGTGGGAATCCTTCTTTTAACATCCAAATTGCTTGTCAGTTGTCACCATATTGGAATATTACTCTGACAATGATCTAGGATCTCAAAATAAATAAATAAATTATTAAATGTTTTCCATCTTAGATAATTATAAGTTGTTTTACTCAAAAGAATAGTTAAAATGTAGCAAAATCATAATACGATTTTTTTAGTATTGATTGAAAAAATAATAAAGTATCCATAATATTTTTCAAAATTTACATTCCCTGTTAATGAGTGCTCCGTTATTTTATTTTTTTAGCTTATTGATTAATTCGGTTTTATTTTGGACATGCTAATCCTATTTTGTCATTGTGATTGTTGTCAGGCGAGTAGACATTTCAAAATACTTCCTATTATTAGTTGTAAAACTATTATTGGTCTGTATTACAAACTATTGTAAGTAATATGAAAGTAGAAAATCTTTAGAAAATTTGATTTTCCGAATATTACATAAATATTAACTAAAATATATATCTCTTTCTGGAGAGAAAAGTATAAATCATAAGGGAACAGAGGCTTATTCAGTGCTTCATCTTCAGTTCTGTTAAACTCTATATCAACATCAATAACAATTTAAGATCTAGTCGTAAGTTTATTGTTATGATTGTTTTCAGTATAAAACTATATATAATATTAAGATAATGGTGTATATCCCTTATCTAAAGAAAATTGAAAATTTACAGAAATTATTAGATGCAGTTGTTCAAACTTACAACTACAAGGCAACTAATAATAATTCTTGTCTACCGTATTATATTCATAAACGTAGGTATATGTTAAACTTACTTTTTTACCCTACAAGGGTATACTAGTATGAAAATAAAATGTAATTCCTCCTTTATGTAGTGCCAGACCCAGTTTGGAAGAAGAAAATCATAGATTTTGAGTTAGATTCCTTGTAATCTTAGAGCAAATTACAAATACGGGCTGGCGTTTTCTACACATATGTGACGTCATTAAAATGGTCTTGCTTACTTCTTTCAAATTATAAAAGCTGCGAGGGACACACCTTTCTTATCCTGCATCTCCGTATATATGAAGTCTTTAAAAATAAATTAGATTTTCTCCTTTTAATAATTTTGTTAAATATTGTTTATATGATGACGCCCCACAAAAGAAATCAGGGTCAATTATATGTTGGATTCTTAGTTAATAGTAAAGAGGTTTTATATTTCTTAATGGTGGAAGGAATAATTCAAAATATATTTTGAAATGAGTATTTCAATATTTTTGTTTACAATCTTGGATAATTTTTCCAATACACATTAAATATCTTTTTAACAGTCTTTCAAATAAAATTGACTGTTTTTAAATAAAATTAAAAAACAAACAATCATAAACTAAGTACGTGAAATAGATTAATCTTGAACCATTCTAAAATTATAAACCGTTCAACGCAGGAACTTTAAACTTCAATCTTATTAGATCTCCATCATAGCTCCATAAAGTTGAACCAATATTAGGAATCTAGATTAAAAAGGATGAATATGTTGATGCAGTCACAATCATTAATGTTCTAAGAGTTTCTATCTTTATGGGCTCTGCAATAGTCAATTTTTCTGCAATCAAGCTTTTGCAACTTGAAATAGTATATACAAATACTTGAGAGCCGGGAAACTTGCAAAACCGTGAATTGTCTAATAAAACATTTTACCACAATCCTTAGATGAAGTGTTACTATAAATACAGTCTTATGAAATTTGAAATTGGTCTGTAAATTTTTCCCCATCCTTCATGATCGAGATTAAGGCCATAGTTCTGTTTATCCATTCTCAAGGCAAATCTTATAACTTCCAAAAATAATCACATATTTTTGTAAATTCTACTACTGCTTGCACATAATAGTCTCTACACGAGCCCAAAAGCGGAAGCAGCTCTTCGCCACTTGGTTCCTTGGCAAATCCTGGAGTTCTTTCTTGATCCAACTGATGAGTTTGTCTTTGATACTGCAGGGTGTTTGGTTGGTGTGTCGTTTGATCGCGCCCTACACAAAAAAAGATCCTTCAGATTCAGATCAATCAAGCTTAGAGGCCAAAAGTCCTGCAGGATGAAGTATTCAAAATTGTCTAGGAGTGATTTGAGACTTTTTTTTTGAGGTGTAAGAGAGAGCCTAGACATGTTGCCACATGTAAGGCCTCCCATTAGCCACCATGGCAATCATGGGATTGACATTGGTCCCATGCACGTCCAAAAAGGTATCTGTGTTGAGTCTGACGCCTTGAGGAAACACATGTGGAACACAGAACGTGGCCTAAAACTGCCTCCTAACTTTGAGGAGGAATGTCTCATTGAGCCCCAGAGTTCGAGCCACTATTATTTTGTCACTTCTGGCTTTTCTCAATATGTGGGATAAAAAATTCGTCAATTGATATCATTTTTACCAACTGGTATAGGTTTGGACAAGCATTCTAAAATTAAAAAAATCAACTCCCTTAGTGCCTGCGTTGCCAAAAGAACATGCTGAAGCGGCATTTTAGATAGATTGTGCACCCTAACAATTAGATTTGTATGGAAATATGTTTATTTGTTAGAATACAAACGGATATTATTACAATCTTGATAACTTGTCTCTTTCTTGATCAGAATGTGTCGCATTGAAGGATATCTTGTGCATTAATTACAGTTAATTTCCTGTTGTATATTTTCCTTTGTACCTATGTATATAATAATGTGGATATTGCATCATGAAGGGGTTTCAAACCGTAAATAAAACGTATATGTACCTAGTAATTTTATCATTATTATAAAAAAGTATTTATGATAAAGCTAGATGAACTTTGTTAAAAAGGAAATATGAAAACTGTAAAATGATGAATTAAATATTTATTTTTCCTATATATGCAGAAGTACTTTTAACAACCATCAAAGGAGTAACTAGAGTAAATCCCCTTTGAATACATAAATATCTAAACTACATATGTATTAAGGTTTGTCTCTCAGGATCCTAGGGTCTCAGAGTTTTACACCAAAAGGAATTTCAGAATTTTATAATATTACTTTCATTTATTCCTTGCTAGCGGTAGTATTCGGCATTAGCCGGAGTAATAAGGCATCGGCTAAAAGTCAATTTTTGCTTTTATAATACAGAAGATAAGTCCTCAAGAAATCGTCAGTGATACTCTCCCTTTTTCATGAGCACACTCACACGTAACTACTCAATACTTATATTAATTTATATGATGTGTTCTCTCCTCAAGAAATAAACAATAATTGTTAGAGTTTTAGGAAAAATTTAATATTTTGGGATGATTGATGATTTATAAGTCAGTAATAAAAACAAAAAAATATCATATCAGTTTACCAGCATTTATATTTTACTCAAATCTTAACATATACTGAAAATCCAAATGAATTATGATATATACATAATGAAATCTCCTTAAAAAAATAACAGGAATACATAAAATTTTAATAAAATTATCCTGAAAGTAGTATGTTAAAAAATATCACCACTAATGTCAACTATTTCTCTATTCAATTATAGTACCATCGGCTGTTACTATAGCAGTGTTGAGTTATCAACCAAAGACGTTTCTACTGATAGACGATTCTATTAATACATTCTAATATTATATACATACAGGTTTAATCTTTCTACGTGATGACCTCACAGGTTGTACTCCATTGATAAAAAGAGACGCAGGACTTGGGTATGTAGTTCGAATTCATTTCAATCCTGTCATTGGCAACAGCTGCCTTCATTTACTCTACACTTCCATAACTCTTTCTATATGTTTTCATCTCAACATGCGCCCGACATGTTTTTAACTTTAAGGTGGGCACTTTAAATTCTTCAAGTAATTCATGTTTTTTAGCTATGAATAATTGGATGCTTATGGCTAAGGCCAAAGGTTTTTTTTATGTTTGCATCCTCTTCCAAATTATTTTTATACATTATAAACAAATTTCATGGGCAATCCAACTAACTTTGGTAGAAGTAGCTTAAAGTGTATTATTTTTTCAGAAAATAAGTCATTAAATTTAACATTACTTATTATTAAATAAATGGATACTGTCATTTCCCGCAGTTTTCTTATGATAAAAATTTCCAGGATACCACTCAAACACATATTCAAGGGAAATGAGAAACCTTAATCTACATATTATCTTTGCAATAAAAGTGCCTATGTCTTTATCATGCATTTTGACCTCATTATCTTTTATTTAAAAAATTGATAATTTAAGAGAAAACTATCAATAAGTGCTTTGCCTTTATTGTATAACGCAACCTTTTTTCGGAAAATAAAAAGGAAAGAAGGCACAAAATCAGTTGGTAGCACTGGGATAATTCTTCCCGAATATCGAATTATTATTCAACTATTGTTAGTAATTGCTCAACAATTAAAAGTAACTAATAAATATTCAATCAATCAACGTTCAGAACACTGATAAGGAGAAAAGGTAGGGAAAAAATCAACACTTGACAAAAAATGCAATCTATTTTATTGTGTTAGCAAAGTAACATCCTTATTTAATATGTATAATTACATCCTTCAATTTCTTTATGATAGAATTATACCATCGATCGACAAAGAATAGTTAATGCATTGTATATATCCTATTGATTTTTTCCTTTAATCATGGCCAACCTGGGAAGATAGGTGCTGGTGGAAAGATAATTAGGTAGCCCTTTTTTTCCTGCTTTAAAATGTTTTTTCAACTTCCCTTTATTAGAAAATAAAATGCAGGCCCATTAAATAAATAAGTTCTATGGAATTTTGCCACGAACATTTCCGCCAACGATAATTTTGCAGCTTACATTTTTGCCAATAGACATTTCGCCTCGAGAAAATTTTGCCACATGTCATATTTGCTGTCTTTTTCAATTCTCATTTTATTAGTATCACTAATAGTGTAAGGTTTGGTATTTTAGGGCCCACAAGTCCCACTTTTTTGAATTCCATAACCTAGCCTAACCTTCTAAAATATTTTAATGTATATATAGGACTATGGACTTATATGATTGTTGATTCTTTATATTTCAGATAGACTTGCACCAATGAAGTATTATTAAATATACTTCATCTGACCTAAAAAATATTGAAGTGTATTTGCAGAATCGAAATGTTTTATGCAAACACTTAAGTCAGAATTTCATGCAGAGAATCTTTAAGTCTCTCAACACTTTTTTTTTTTTTTTTTTTTTTTTTTAAATCCAGAGAGGAAAAGGATGCAAAGGGTAAGGGATAGTGAATCTTAGACCACTCCCAAGCGAGTAAAAAGTTGATTTGGGAGATTGTGGAGGTGAGGCGGATAACAGTGCACAGGGTCTTGGCTAATTTTGAAGAGAGAAGAAATATCGAGAGGATGTCTGGAAATGATAGCTATAATCTTAAGTGGTCGAAGGAGTTAATTGACAACCTGAAAAGTCAATTTAGCGTGATCTAACAGAGTCCATGGGAAAACTGGCAAGGGACAGACGTGTGTCAGACACGTCTGTCAAAGACATGGGGTTGAAATCTTACGTCAAAAGACACCCTCAACTCCTCACTGAGGCCTCCAAGAAGTGTAGATTGGAGAGGAGGGCCAAGACCATTACTTGGATCAATAACCAAAGATCCGCAGTCTACATGTTCTCTGATAAGAAGATGTGTACTTACAATAGATCAGGCCAAGAACAGCAGAAATGATCGGCACCTGGTTTTACGGATGAAGGATATGCCTCCCTTCCACAAGAAAAGGTGTCAAGCAAGGGCCATGATGAAGATGAAGTAATTGACGTTTGTTACGTACGAACCAATGGATCCATCATTAACCTTGAAGCATCATCCTTCATCAGGTTTCTTCATACATATGTTTGTAAATTAGGGTAATTACTTTTTGACTTGTTTTCTAAAAGTGATTCTTTTTATAAACGAATTCTTATCCAACAATGACTTAAATTACTTTTATTTGATGACAATATTACAAAACATCAATCATAAATTACTTTTAAGATAATTGATAAAACTACATTAATTATTATTATAGTTGCATGTATGTATTTCCGCTAATAAAAACGCAAATCAGGTAAATTCAAAAACAGAGACAAATACAGACTTTAGACATCAAATGAAAGTTGTTAAGAATTCCAAGTTACGTATATAAGGTTTTGTTTAATTCTGGTCAGACCAGATTCATGGGCTCAGGAGGACAAATATGTTTATTTGCTAAGAAGTTGATTTTTTTCATAAAACAATTCCCTTATTAAAAAAAATCCAAAAAAACGAATTTTTGAACAACCAGAAAAAGGGAGAACGTATATTGAATATGAATTAAAAAAAGAATTAGGAAGAGGATTAGAGAGTTTGTCTTAGTATTTATTAATAAAATTATTGGAAATAAAATATATTTTACAGGTACATCCTAGTCTAGTATAATAAAATATTATTTTAATATTAAGCACAAAGTTTATTTTTATTTTTGAGGGGGCACCCAAAAGAAATTTATTTTTTTATTTGGTAGTTTAAAAAAAATAGAACCCTGTACAAATATTGGGGGTGTCCTAACCTCTGTTTGCCCTTAGTTCCACCATAGTTAATGACCATGTCTCAATTTTTTCAAAATATATGTATAATATTATTACTTGCTCAGGAGCAATGGCGTCTAAAATACACCCTGTCGGTAGTTTTGGATCGATCCTAGGACTAATATCCTAATCAGTATCCCCACTTCCCATACGTATTTTTTATATCAAACAGATCTTTTTACAATTAAACTAATGACGGAATAGTTAGTCATACGTTTTCTTCTCTCATAAATAGGATTGAAGATGTATAATCCTTAAGTACTATACATTCTAGTCACACACCTCCTGTGACGTAGTCAGTAAACTAAGTTATTTCAACTATAGTAGTTACCATAAAATAACGATCAGTACTCGTCCTAGGACTGACAAATTTTATTAGTTTCTTTTTTGACTGATCCAACACTACCTGCCGGTATAATAATAAAAAACGAAAAAGGGCCTTGTAATCCTGAGAATTTGAAGAATGGATGGAGGATGAGATACTTAGCTGCCATGACGTTCTACTAAAGTAGCTACAAGTAGCCATATGCAGAAGAAAATAAACACAAATCCTACTCAATAAATAATATAGACATATTTTCTGGAATTACTCGCATGTCGATCCTCAATTATACCACAAGTCCAACCAGGAATCTCACATATAACTCCAGGGTAACTCATCAGCACATGCAGTAGTTGTTATTTATGCTTAAATGTTGAGTGATATATCGGCTATGACGCCTGTTTGATTCGTCTAAAAAAACTACAAAGACTGCAGTCTTGTCAGTCCAGTTCTAACAAAAAATTTCAGTCTAAGGAACGGTCCTTATCGGTTTTTTATGGTAGCTACAAGAGCTGAAATGTCGTAGTTTGCTTAGCACGTCCTTTGGGCTGTTTAGCAGAACATTTCGAAGAGACAAGATATCTGAAGTTTAAAGCAGAAGATGTGTGGCTAGAACTTATCATTATACGTTCTAGCTATCGTGGGGAGTGAAGAGGGAGACTCATTAGGTAATCAGTCCTGAGCTGATCCAAAATTTTAATAATAATATTTTACTAATTATCCCCCCACCCTTTGTTGATTATTTCATGTTTTAAATCAATACAATTTTTATACAGATCATATCGTAAGAATGATAACTCGTTGCTTAGATTAATTCTCTCCGATAACTGTATTACATCTTAATTATTTTATTAAGGACTCAAAGGATGTGAATTTTATTTTGTATTGATGTGGTTTTTTAAAGTTTTTTGTAAAATAATTATTAAGTCATTTGGATATCCAAAACTATATAGGTAGATAATCTAATAGTATAAAATTTAAAATATTTTGTCCGTGACGTTTTATACTTAAAGCACCAAAAATGCTTCATTTTATTCATATGTTTTATCAAAATCATCTTTAAACAATACAGGAATATGATATGGAAGGAATTCATGAGACTTATATTAGGTTATAAATTATAATTTGTTAGGCTAACATAATGACTCACGGATATTTTATCTACGTTCATAAATAATGTTCTTCTTTGTTTGATTTACAGTGCTTATGATGATAATAATTTATACATTTCTTATTTCAAAAACGTTAGCAATTATGAATGTACCTATCTACTACGTATATTGTACAATAAACATTAGAATGTCTCTCTGTAATAAGAGATTTAGACAAACATTGATTTCCTAAATTACAATTAAATCTTATATTATATTTGAAAAAATATAGATTCTGTCAAGATCGCTTTGTGGATTACTTAAGATATGGATATCCAATGTATCTTAAGAACAACAAAAGGGGGAATCATTCCTTCAGTACGGCGTTACTTAGCTAATACAAAATATTTTTTTATCAGGTGTCGATATTTGGATTTCTTGGATAAATGTAATTTCTTATTGCTTTTTGTATGGACTAGTGCTCCTTGTGTTGTATAAGTATTGTTGACATTTTTGTAAGGAAAAAAAAGAGTCCAAGGAGAAGATGGGAGAGAGACATATGGTACTATTGAATTAAGAAACTTGTTAATATAAGCTGCTTATTACATTATTTTGGGAGAGAAACTGAATTACCGCTATGAAGAGAAAAACCTTCTACATTCAAAATAATATTAGTGTTGGGGAAAATATCATAATTACATTTAAATTCATTACAAGGCAAATTAAAATAATTTACACCAAAGATAGACAATAATGCTCACTTCATCACAATGACCTATAAAACAATGAACAAAAAGGAAGAAAGAGCACGCGCAACAACCATTTTTCCTTCTATAATTTTTAAAGGTAGTTTTTTTTTCCATTACAAAGATGTCAACCCTAAATATAAGATATGGATATTATACATTCCTTTAAAAAAAAAAATACATAACACTACACAACAGCACTTTTTCCCACATTTAGCCTTGGGCTTTAAAAGCCTTCTTTTTAAATCTAGTTTTTCAGTATAATTTCGATTCAGAGGTATATTTTGAAATGAAATAACGATAGAAGTGAAAATATAATGTATAAACTATGTTTGCATCAAGGTTAATAGAAATATAAGATTAGACTATCATGAAATCGGGCCTTCTAGAATTTTCAATTTGATGTATCGTACTGACTGCTGGGCAGGATAGGAAGATTTGACAAAACACGCAACCACTCACAGTTTATAACGTCACTATTATTATAATTTTAATTTAATGTATCGTACGGCCTGCTGGGCAAGAACAACAGACTTTGAGAAAACATGCAACCACACATACACTATGACATCCATTTTTAAAAGCATGGTGGAAGTCAAACATCAGTCGTACACGCGTTATGGTATAACCTTGAATTTCTATTAACCTTTGGTTGTACCAATGCATCGAAATCGGTTTCAGAATCAGTAAGAATATGCCTCTTATGAACTATCGGAATTGGCATTATTGAGTAAATTCCACCAATATCTGTGCTCACTTAATGATATACATTATTAAGTAAAAAAAAATTAATTTTATTATTTCAAAAGGTGAATAAATAAAAGGAAGTGAGGACCAAAATATAAAATACTTAGGTAAAGACTAGGGGCTCCTACCTGTAGGAGCCCCGATAAATTATTTTTCTTTAATTGTAAGATATAATAAAAGACCTGCATAACAAAATTTAGTTCAACCCATTTAAAATAAGTCGATTGAGTAGTACGGGTAATATATATGAGCCAACCAGGAAAATATTGACTACTGAATATAGAGAGGAACAACCTTTTTAAACAATTTCAATCTCTTATAATTTACATTATTTATTATCATAATTATGATGGATATATTTATATCTTTTCTTGTCGAGCCTTAATAAATTTAATTTTAAACATAATAAAAAGTAAATCTTTTTCTAATTTGTTAATCCAATTCCTTTATATATACTATTAGTGATGAATCAGTATCGGAATTGTTCATAAAATGGTATTGAAAACTAAATCGGAGGAAATTTAGCATTTAAAAGATGAAATATTTTTCTAGTTTATCAAAATGGGTCATATCAAACAAAAATCCAGTAAAATGAGGAATAATATATGAAGCTAATATATTTTTCAATTTCATTATATATATTTATTATATCACGCAACCTTTTCTCCAAAAAGAAACAGAAAAATGCCCAAAATCATCTGGTAATTAGCCAAATAAGTCAATCGTACCAGATGTCAGTGATATCTTATTTACTCTCAGACTATCCCGGTCATATTATTTCTTCACCCTTTATAAAATGAATTACATATTATTAAAATCTACATAGTATTTTATTCGATACTGTATTATAATATTGATTTGTAATATTTTATTGTAAGAGAAGAACTATAAATAGTTATTATATTATTTCTATGAAGAAATAGCAAAAATATATTCTTAGAAATATACAATGGCCAGCTCAACTATAAATTATATTACAGAATATTTAATAAATAAGCAAGAAAATGTTTCGAATTTAAATACAATTAATTAGATGTTTAGATTAATTCTAATAAGTGACGAACATTTTAGAGACAGGAATCTCAACCTTAATTTCAATATGATATCATTTGATTAGATGAAAGCAATCCAATCGACTAATTTATATTTAACTTCAAACTTTTCATGTCTCTAAAATATTCATTATTTTATACAAAATTAATTTTGAAAATTATCCCCACTCACAAAAAAAATTAATTTGACAAAGTTTCAAGCCTCTCAGGGCATTTTTATGAGAAAAAAAAAGATTTTTGCGTCGAAATTGGCCATTTTTGGCCTATTGTAGAACATGTACCGAAATGCATTCCTTTTATTATTGATTGATGGGCTACAAGTAAAAATGGTTGTACTCTGGGTTTTAAATCATTTAAGGGCCCTAAAATGTGCTCAATTATTTTCCATTTCCCTGTTTTATCAAGGGCAACAGAGCAAGATTTATCCCTAGTTGAAGTGATAGAAGAACCTTATTTTTGATAAAACAGGGAAACTTAAATCATTAAGCACGTCATAGACTCTTTAAATGCTTAAAAATAAAGTGCTCAATATTGTTTACCAACAAACAGCCAATAAGGAAAATATACTTCCAACCCAATTTTTGATTCAAAAAAGTATATTTTGGAGGTTTTATTTAACATTTGATTAAAGTTCAGAATTTCAGCTTTCAAATGATATCTGTTTTGATCAAATCTAAAAGATAAAGAGTTGCTAACTTGCTCCGCACCAGAATACAAGTACCCTCCATTTGTGAGATTGTCCCTCACAGCATGACACCTGTTTATGAGAGGAAGAAGAAGATCAAGGATGGGAAATGTCTTGAGAGGAAGCCGGGGATTAGAGGCAGAAAAAAGTGAGGACTGATGAGTTTTTGGAGAAATTGGGGCACACCATGTAGGACAATCCAACAAGGCCAATGGACACTTGCAGGGGAGTTGAGTTTCCGGGAAGCCAAAGTACGTAGAGCATTATGGGGACCTTGGTATGACCTCATAAGTCAGAAGGAAACATAAGCAACTTACTGAATCAGCCAGAATCAGGATACTGGATAGGGGGAAATTGGGCATTAACTGACTATCCATCTTTTGGTCCCAATTATCCTATGACTATACTCTCTTAAAATAAGGAGTTTGTGGCCACATAAAAGTAGTACCAGTGCCGATCCCCACTCATCTATCAATACGTTGAAGCTGCTGTTGATGAGCAGTGTTCTCCCATGTTGGACGACTATGTTGTGAGGGTCTGCAGTGTTTCTTGGGCAGAATTGACAACAGGTTTGAGGCAGAAGGTGGACATTTTGAGACATTGATACAGATTTTTCTACCATCTTCCCTGCAGCCTCAATGAGGCATTGGGCAAGTCTAAGTTTTAACCTTCAAGTTTCTGACGCACCCTGTAATTAGCACAATGTTTGACTTATAACATATATTTGGAACAGTACAAAAAGTCCTAAAAAGGCCGATTTAGGTACCAAACTTTGTCAAGGTTAGTTTATTGAGTGTCCCCAGCAAAAAAGTATATATTAACCAGAAAACGGGACAGTCTAAAATACACTGAAAGAAGGAAGGAAGAATTAATTAATATTCCCTGGACTCTTCATTGTACAATCAATTCTAGTTATAGGCATACAAATAATATATATATAAATTAGTGTTGAGCCTCAGTCCAAGATCAAACTTTTTTCCAGGTTCGCTCTTAAATGATTTTTTCAAGACAAATTTGGCTAATATTATGCTCTAGACTGCAATTTTAGACCGTAGATCGAAATCTATTCGTTTTTAAATCGTGGACAATTTTTTCGGTCTTAATCTATGGACCGATTTACTACCTATCCGACTGATTTATGAGTTGTACAAGCATGAATTATGCAGCAAATTTTCTAAACACTAAAAAGTTCCCGTGCTTCACACATTGATTGCTCTATTTGAAAAAGAAAAATAGCCTCATTTTTAGTTAGTTCCAACCTTCAATAGATAGCTGTCAAAATGACATGACAATCTGTTCATTAGTTTGTGAGTTATTGTGCTAAATATGATGCTACTTTTGGTATTACAAAAAAAAAATTGGATAAAAAAATTTCGAGTTTTAATTTTACACTGCTCCTGGATGGGAAAAATTACCGTTCAAGCTTAGCAATTGCTTGAAAAGTGTTGCTTTGCTCCATAAAGCGAATAATAATAATTTAGAAAAATAATACTCAACCTAACACTAAAAAGTACCTAATATCTATGCAGATTTTAACTACCCATTGTATTTTGATTCGAGAGATTCGTGGATATGCATAATTTGAAATAGGGAAATGATATTTTATACTTTTCTCATAGTCTTAGGGACAGAGAGAGAGACAACAAAAAACCCAAGTTAAATAATTTATTTATGGTCTTCATAACTATTTTAGAATCTTAATAATATATTTTCAAATACGAAATATGATGTATTTCAAAGTGGATTGATGCAAATATTAACAAATGGTTGAGTGGTTCATAAAGGAAATGTTTGACTTGGGGTCCTCAAATAAAAACCTTCTTTATAAATACATTTTTATATTTATGGGACCACACGTACTTTTTTTATTTACTCAAATAATAGATGTTACTCTCGTTGGATGAGTGGCTGGTAATGTCTCCACTCATACAAACCACTTCAAACAAGAAGATATTCTAACAAAAGTTTTACAAGTACTTCACAGGGCCAAGTCTTGCAATTTCAATATACCAACCACGGTTTCAGTATTATAAATCATAGATGCGTTGTATCTAATAAAAGAATGGGGGTCGGGGTAGAACAATTTTTGTAGACTGTCTGATCTTGATGAGTTAAACACTGATGCATGATTTTCTATCTCCTTATTAAAATCGTTTCAGGGTTATAAGTATTCCCCCTTTATTTCAGGGAACTCCAATTTAAAATGCATGATTTTTTTATCTTGTTTGCCACCTACGAGAAGAACTTTGTAATCAGCGACTTCATAAATTGATAAATTGGATTTCCATTGGTCCAGAAGGATCTCTAGACGGGAAGATTTAGATCCTTATTTAGTATGGGTCAAACAATGCGAGCAATGCTTCCAGCCTCGAGAAAATGTACTTTTTATGCTGACCTTGATGCCAACAAATATTACAAAGAATTTTTCTGTATACTAAAATCCTTACCTGTAGTGTTCTTAGTTCGAGTATGACGCATCATTAAAAATGGAAATTACTAGACCAATATAAATCCAGATTATAGCCAAGAACTTTTGAGATGCAGGTTATAATGCAGTTGAGAATGCTTTTATATTCGCTCACTATTAGTAATGGCTATGTTCAATTAGTTTTACCAGATGTGGGCAGAGGAATACGGGCTTTTTTTGTCTCATATTTTGATTATGTATAGGGATGTGAATATTGGCTAAATTACAGTGAGCGTAAATTTCAAAAGAAGTATATGTTGGTTAGAGAAAAATAGAAGAAAGAACGGAGTAAGGAGTTCAATAATTTATAGTTAGTGATGAAAATCGAGTGTATTTTGGGCATGCTGAAGAAAGAAAGCGAAAATCAACATGATTACCTACACAATTCTTTTTTTTTTTTGTTTGTTTTTCGTAGAGAGCAGCTTAGCTGTCATGATTTTTCATTAGATCAGCAACAACTAGCTGTGACAAGGGAGTAGTAAAATAAGGAAATTTACACAGGTGCATTCCTGTCATAGACCAGGCCACTCCCCCTGGTTTATTCAAACAGGACAGGTATGTGTTACGTCAGTGAAATAAAACACCTGATTCATCCATTCATCAGTGTTAGAATTACTCAAATGTCAATCTTCAATTCTACTCCAAATGCAAGAAGGGCTTACGCTTAATTATTCACAACAAATCCTCAAGTACTCTTCTTATTTTCTGACCTAGTGATTATTTCATACTTATTGTTCCCTCTGCAATAATAAAGGAATATATTGATAACATTTCTCGTAAGTAAACAATTCTTTGGAGGTAGCAATTATAAAAACATTACGATCTTCAATTTTTTCTTTTTAAAAGTGTATATATATTGTGGAAACTCTGAAGCCTACTCCATCGAGTACATATTTACACAAATCATTTTTATATTAATGCACAACTTTTCTTAATACCCGATTTTGAAATTGGACAAAGTTGATTCAACCCCTAAAAACGATCCTCATATTTATATTCTGGAATATTTGTACAATATATAAGTGTAACTAACCGTTTGGTTAAAATGTTTAGCTAGGGTTACAAATCAAAGAATGTTTTAGTGTCTATTTTTTTTTTTTTTTTTTTTTTTTTTTGACCCTGAGAGCATTTAATTATTTTAGATAAGATAGATATTTTAGGAAAATAGAATTTTTAAGCATAAAGTATGTAGTAACTAGTGCGTGTGCTCGTGAAAGACGAAGAGCAACAATAAGGGTTTGGTTGGGAGTTATAAGTGTAAGATCCTGTTAGACTCAGATTAAAATTGTAGATCGACAACGGAGTAATTCCTGTATATTAGGCCAGTTTGTTTTTCAACTTTTTTCACATTTGGATTACGGCTAGTTCGGAAAAGTTGGAATTTGTTAAGGAAATAATATAAACAAAATTTTATTTTCCTTTGATGTCATTTTTAGGTGGTAGCGCATCTAGTTCAAAGTTTGAAAGGAGACGAAAGTTTATTTGATTTGTAAAAAAAAAGAAGATTAAAATACCGATCACATATCCTTATTTTAAATTAATTTATTATAATGGACATCATTCTAACGTATAAAAAACATTTATATATTTTTTAAAGATACCCAATTGAGCAAAAAGAGATAACATTTAAGGAAAATTCAATATTTACTTTCTGAAATTGTAAAAATAAAATGCTATACGTGGGTAATCAAACTTTTCTCTCTCTTTTTTTGTTCCATCGCATAATTTTAGGCAAAAAAGTTATTCAGACTTTTTATAGTTGAAAAAAATGTCTATCAAAAATAATTTGAGGCAAAAAAACTAAAAATTTGTTTTTAGTATATTTCTTAACGAAGTAAAGAGTGTTTACCTTTTTTCATAATTTGATCGAGATTTGCACCCTTAAGATGGCCTCGAAGGACAATGTATTTTTGCATAGGTACCTACAAACTGAAGTAAAACTTTTCCACAATACTAGTAATCGAAATATGAAAAAAGCAATGACCACTCTATTATATATGTCCTTCTATGACACGGAGTGGAATTATTTTTTATTTCCTTCATCTCATAACTGCTTGCATTTAATTAAAAAAAAAACGTAATTGCTGCTTTTACTCTTCTATTCTCAAACACTCTTATAATTGTCAGGATTACCACGTTCATTTTTGGTTTTCTTTTTTTACATAGCGAAAATGCTTACAATCTACAACTATTTGAATAGACAATATTAGTATGGTTATAAATATTGATTAATGTGATGTATGGTAAGTGACCTTTGTTCAATGATACAACAATTCAATATCTATGAGAGTTCTCATTAAGATTTTCTTATCAATTTTTTATCAAGTTTGTCAATAACTATGTTTAAATTACTTATAGAATTTGCACATACGATGATGGATTGTTTTTCTTATATTGTTCAAATCACGTAAAGAACTGAAGAAAGATCAAAAGGCCTAGAAAAAAATATACCATAAATATTGCTCTAATGCTTGGACTAGCTCTAGGACAATTGTTCAAAACATTTTACACAATGACATTTCTCCAAATGACAATGTTCCGAATATATATTTCGCCAAAGGACCATTTGGGACATTTGGGCACGCTATCTTAGATAACTTATGAAAAATAAAAATATTTTGCTTATCAAAACCAGATAAAATTAACATCTTACTTTCAAAAATAAGATTATAATACTAGGTCCATGGACATTGGAGATGTGAAAGGTTTCAAATTTAAAAATTGATAAGTTTTTACTTCGACAAGAGATAATCATACATGAAATATTCGAAGACATTAAGATCTGGAATCAAAGGGGGCCAAATAGATTTTTCCCAAAAAAGAATATTTGCTTTAAGCCATTCTTGGTATTGAACGCTGGTATTTATTGGAACTACATATTACAGGAAGATCACTTAATCCTTTTAAATGAATTGGCTTTAAACCACGGAAGGACCACAGGCTCCAAAACATATTACATGTAGTCACCCGTCTTCATACAGATTGGCTCTCCAGAAAAAAAACCAAAGGAAGCATATCTTCTTTCCTTGAAATCCTTCCACCAACTAAAAGGGATAGACTATTAGCCCGTTTCGTAATTGTTTTTTTGGTCTAAGGATACATCTTTTGATGATGATGCCAAGATTCATTCTTTTTGACGGTTGAATTTTTGATCCAGGTCCCATTTCCTCTCATCTGGAAATACAATATTTCCTCTCCGCGTACAAAGTTCTAATAAAGTCCGCGTACAAAGTTCTAATAAAGTTTTACTTCTTTGAATCCGTTTCATCCATGCATCTTCCGTGAGATTCCGCCGTAACGAAATTTAAGAGAAACCATCCCTAGATCCTTATGGATGTTTCAATTCATCAAAGACCTTGACACGTTGATCTCCATAGCTATTTTTGTCATTAATCTGTTGGGATTTCCGTATATATTTAATTTGACTTTCCAGTCGTTATTCTTGTTCTGAGATAACCTTGGGCGTCCACTTCTTGGTTAACCCTCAACGTTTCCAGTCTCTCGAATATTTTTAACGATATATTTAGCATTGAGGTTAAAATTTTATACCGATTTACCAAAAAGTTACCATAATTCCACCTTACTGCGATGTGAAAAAAAATGTTATGAAAATATTTAGTTAGGTCACCGGACTCAATCTTCAATGAGAATCATGTAATATAATGGCATAACTTCATCCGTCAATGTAAAAACAACATATGGAATCTTCAATCTGTTCTTACTTCTTCAAGTCCTCGAAAAACGAGGGCAGATGTTAGGCTTTTGAGGATAAACCTTCCAGTGAGTTATGTGGTCATTTTGTAATATTTTTGTCTAATAATATCCACAATACTGTTTGAGTCATTTTAAGTCGTATAAAAACTTATAAATGGAAATTATGTCCCTGGATCAGCATCCTTTTATTTTATGTTTTTTCTATAGGTTTACTTTTAAATCATTTTTGTAAGATACTTTCGTTTAGTGCTCCTGTTTTGTTTTCGTTTCTATATAATTGTAATTATATGTACTGCATGTCTTCGATTTCGATACTTCGATACTAGTTTTTAACCTAACCATATTTTATCAGCGGGATTTTCGTCGTAATCAATGTTCTTTTTTCTTCGTCTTATCAATTCATATCGCTGATGAGCTTGAACTGTTGATATTAGAGGTCTCAAAAAGGGAAATTAACTGTAAGCTGTATATTACTTGCTTATGTCGTATATCAATGAACATTTATTTTTTATTTTATTTGTGTATGTCATTGTGTACATGTAATTTGGATGACCTAGTAGAAGAAAAAAAATCAATCTAATAGTTTTTTTTCACTTGTTTTAAAATTTCATTGACTTTGTACGCAAGATAAATAATAATAAATACGTTTAAATGAAATTGCTAAAATGTGTTCAAAAAAGATTAAGATTTTCGTACAATATCGGGGCAACAATCTCACCCTCTTGTATTTATGTTTTATCCCCTATTGATCTCAATATAAAAAAATATATTATTTCTCAATAAGTGGGTAGAAGAGAGCTGAACAAAAGTACCTTGAAACGTTCCTTGAAGGCATTTCTAGGGACTTCCAATAACACTCTGGCATAAAATCTCCATTTAAGCCGTGCAACACTCTCTACTTACCATAAACACAGACCTGAAGATAAAGTCTTTAAAAAAGATATAACCTGACAGACAAAATGAAGGCCACCTGGATGTCCATAGAAGAAAAATCCTGAACGATTTGAACTCCCAAGGTGACTGAATTATCTTTTATTCGGATGAGAAAGAATGCATTGTTGACAGATCCCACAACATCCAAAACGACATATGATTGGTCATGCAGAAAGATAATGCCCACCACGTTTTTAAATTCAAGTCTCCAGGCAGCAGCACCCTTGTGGTCATTGGAAGGAACGGTAGTGTCATGACCCTCATTTCATTTGAGCCAAAGGAGAGGGGGGCCGACAGATACTGTGAACTCCTATTTGACCAATTTATACCTTGGATGAAAGCTGAGGCCAATGCTATCACGTAAGGGGGAGGCATTTTTTTTTTAACTTGAGAAATGTTGAGCTCTGAAGGTCGTGAATGTTTCCTTTTAGGCTAAATTTGAACCTTTTTTAAAAGTGTTTAAAGGTAGCTCAACGGCTCTAAAGTTTTGAAATTCTACAATTTTTGTCAAAAAAGAGTTTTTTTACCTGAATATCAAATAAGCCCTTGGTGTTACAACAAATCTTAAAAACCAAGAAATTTAGTTTAATAAATTTGCAATAAAAAAAATTTAACTATTTTCTTACCAATAGTTGTTGCTAATTGATCAAAAAGAGGAAATGCTACTTTAAATTACATTTTTTGCTATATGTCCATCTGTATGATCGTAAAAAAAATGAAATCCATATTTACAATTTATGTGTCCTAAATTTTTAGAAATAGTGAATTTAATACTTGAAGTAGATATAACACGTTATGTTAGGATATATTAGACCTTTTTTCACCTTTTTACTGACCTCTTTTCGAATAAAGATACTTTATAAGCTAAATCCATTTACTAAATCGTAATTGAGGTATTAATGAATACTCATTGTTAAGACATTGACCTTTTTCTGGCCTTTACTTGATACAAAAAGTCTTTATATTCCAACTTTAATGAATAAATAAAGTAATTGAACTATAATTTATTTTAAACTGAGATTTTATTTCCGAGCATTGCTATTTAGTTCAAATTTTTCATGACGTTTGTCGATCCATTTTTTATAACAAAACTTGTTTTAATGCATTTGTAGTGCTAATCTTGTAATGCTAAAAACACACTTATACAACACTTTTTTATATTCTTATTATCAATGAACAAAGACATCCAAACTGCCTAGAATTAAGCAAATAAAATACTTAAAACAAAGAATTTTCAAATTCTTTTCATTCTGTTTTTTTTGTCCTGAATTGTTAAGTATTGTTTTAGTTTGTGCAATTTTAAAACTTCAGCAATGGCTAACAATACTAGATCTAAAGCAAAGTCCTATTTAATTTGCGATACTCTTACTGAATTAACTGGCAACAAATTACCTTGGCTGCGAATGGATCTTGGACTATTGTTACATAATTACATCGATTTGCAAAAGAAAACTCAACATTCGTCGAATATTACGATCCTGGAAATGGCTAAATTTTGGTGAAGAACCAGGATTCCAGTTAAACATCAACAAGACTGTCAAGGCATACTTGAACAGATCTTTCAACAATGAAGACTCCTGAAAAAGAACAAATAATGTACATCAAAAACTCAACTCGATAAAGAAGCTCCCTTTGTTTCCTCCCTCGAAGACATTTTTGATATAACTAGTGCAGATGCTCTTAATAAAACTCTGTCTTACAGGAGGATAACATTTTTTTATTAAAACAGCGAGAAAAAGGAAGGAAGGAAACTATTGCTGCTAGGAATAGAAATCTTTCTGTTAATGAACAAAGAGCAACCGACAGAAATGACAAAATTGTGGCCAGACTAAATAAATTGTGGGAATATCTATCATTGAGTAGGCCCTTGAACAACTCTCAATCAGTCAACTATAAAGAAGATAATTATGCTGATGAAGAAAAAGAAAAAGAGAGAAAACAAAAGCTCAATCATATTAACCTAAACAGCCAAGCGATGGGGCAAAATATTAATGAACTTTCTCTGAACAGAGACGCAATACGACGAAAACAAGCTCAGTTCCGAAAGGCCGAACTGAATCAAAAAAGGATGACTTCAAAAGAAATCCCCTTCTCATTATTCATTGGGATGGGAAAATGATTCCCGATCTCATAGGAAAGGAGAAGGTCGACTGAATGCCCATTTTGATTTCAGGGAGAGGAATTTTGAAATTAATAGATGCACCAAAGCTTTCGTCCGGAACAGGTGATTCTCAAGCTAATGCTATATTCCAGACCACTAAAGACGGTTAATACATGATAAAATTCAAGGTATATTATTTGATACAACAAGTTCGAATACAGGTAGGACTGCTCGAGCTTATCTTCTTTTTTTAAATAAACAAGAAAAAACCTTTTAACTCTTGCCTGTAGACATCATTGTAACAGCATTCCAGTCATGTTATGGATCAACGTCTTCTCCTGATGTTCAAAAATTCAAACAATTTCAAAAAATATGGTCATCCATTAATACAGCACTGTAACAATCTTTATTATGAAAAATGGATCGACAAACGTCATCAAAAATTAGAACTAAATAGCAATGCTCAGAAATAAAATCTCAGTTTAAAATAAACTAAAGTTCAATTACTTTATTTATTCATTAAAATTTGAAAATAAAGACTTTTTGTATCAAGTAAAGGCCAGAAAAAGGTCAATGTCTTCACAATTAGTATTCATTAATACCTCAATTACGATTTAGTAAATGGATTTAGCTTATAAAGTATCTTTATTCTAAAAGAGATCAGTAAAAAGGTGAAAAAAGGTCTAATGTATCCTAACATAACGTGTTATATCTACTTCAAAGTAATAAATTTACTATTTCTAATAATTTAGGACACATAAATTGTAAATATGGATGTCATTTTTTTTTTACAGTCAGACAGATGGACATATAGCAAAAAATGTAATTTATAGTAGTATTTCCTCTTTTTGACCAATTAGCACCAACTGCTAGTAAAAAAATAAAAAATTATTTTTGATTGCAAATTCATTAAACTAAATTTCTTGTTTTGCGAGATTTGTTGTAACACCAAGGGCTTATTTGATATTCAGGTCAATACACTCTTTTTTGACAAAAATCGTAAAATTTCAAAACTTTAGAGCCACTGAGCTACCTCTAAATATTTTTTTTCAAAACTGATCATAATTTATATACGATGTCTTTAGCCTAAAAGGAAAAATTTACGACCCTCAGAGTTCAACATTACTTAAATTTAAAAAACAAGTTCCACCCTACTATTGATTTACTGTTTTAAAAAGACTCTCTCACAAAAGCCACAAGACCCAAAACTTGTTTAAAGAAGAGACGGTGTAATTTTGACACCCCCAAACCTGGTCCTCTAACTCCCTCTATATGAATCCCATGGATCAATTCTTTTAGTGGGAGTTCCAGAAGAAGGTATCTGCTACTTCATTGGACAACATCACCTCCTTAAAGGCATCCATCATGAAGTACTGGAACATAGTCTCTAAGGCGGACTTGATCATGGTCTGGAAATCCTTTAGGGCGTCGTATTGAACAAAGGATTGCTAAAATCAAGTTCAATGAGTTGTTTTCTTTCTTTTATATTATTAGATCTTGTTAATAAATTGATTCATTCCTGCAGTTAAAACTGAATGACCCTCAGATCCATAATCATCTCCAGACTCTTTCTGTTTCTTCCTTAATCTCAAGGTGAGGACCTAACCAGGTTAAAGAATATTGCAATCTCAGCATTGTCTCATTTAGTACGGATAAAAAAAAGGTACTTGATAATGGGATGAATACTTCATTTATCGATGTTTTTTTTTTTTATAATATACGCCCAACTCTTCCAGCCAGCTGCCCATACTCAATGGTTTAGTTCTTAAATACATCTGACGGAGTCATGTACAAAGTACGAGTATGTACTTTGCAATTTTTGTGGCATTTTCTTATTGCCCCGCAATTTCAAACCCCCTCCTACCTGCGAACATACATTGTACAGTGTTCATTATTTTTTTATAGGTAAACAAGAATTCGTCATCAATTAAACGAAAATATCTAAATAAACTTACTTACCAATTTTATTGATCTAGGATTTGTAATTTGCAAAAAAATTAATGATAATTTTTTTTTATGTCACCTATTTTTAATTCATTAAGAATACTTAAATAAACAAATTATAAACAGCTAAACATTAACATAATATTAGTCAAAATGATCCATTCTAGAGATCACTTTAAAACTTTTGGATGTTTAATAATAACAGGAACTAAACCAATTTTATGTAAAAAAATTAAAAACTGATATAATCCTAAGAACAATTAAAAAATCATCGAAAAGATTTACCTCAAACTCGGTGCAATTTGAACCATTTTCATACTTCTACACTTGACAACATCTGACAATCCTTGAATTTAAAAAATACGGAAATGATATTTAAGGATTAATATTTATCTTTTGTTCGACCTGCAACAAGATTTATAGGAGTAAAATCCATTGAAAAACAGTCATATCTCTCATTTGTATCTCCAAAAAATCAAAATTATTATGTATAGATGAATATATGAATCTTTTATCTATATGAAGGCATTTTGTATCTAAGACATAATATTGTAGTGAATGTAGATCTTGCAATCTTTTTTATGTAGCATCGAGTGTGTATACAGAGTGCACAGTATATAATGATCCCTGATGCAAATCATTTACATATTTTGATCTAAGAAAAACAATATAGCCAATATTAATAAATATCGCAAGTTTGTGCATGTAGCATCGAGCGCGGATACATGGTGCACTAAATGGAGTGCTACCTGATTTATATCATATCTATATTGTTGATCTAATAAATACCAATGTAGTCAAATGATTGAAATATTACGGGGGTTTGTGAGTTCCATCGAATGTGTTTATACGGAGAACTTTTTTCGTTTATTTTTGTAATATAAAATAAAAAATATTGTATATGAAATATAATTATGTTTAGCAACGAAGTAAACCACAGCAAGTGAGCGCTCTAGAGACTTAAGTCCACACGAGTTATTATTCTTTTCATCACATCATATTAAACTTGTATTCGCAAAATCACATAATTGTTCTTTCATTCTCGAAGAAATAATAAATGTGAATTAATATACGTATTGAGTAGCTACGGAAAAACGAAAAGTAACGTTGAGGATTTTTCGAGAGTTATGTCGGTTAATTACTCTGGGAAATGCCTTGTATTACCGCCGGTATATTATAAACCTATTGAAATACAGTCAAACGTGTATTAAGTAGTACGACAATTGAAACTAAAAAATTTCCTGCTGAGTGCAAATGACCCCTTACTCAAGGCTTGATACTAGGAAAGTTGAAGATAATGGATAAAAGAAAACAATGAAGAAGAATATTACCGTTTGAGCAGTTACTCAATAGCATTTATTCTCAGAAGATTCTGTAGAGAAAGATAGAACGGTGGTGAAAAGTTGGGTGTATTAAAGATAACCAATTTGTTAGAAAAGAAAACAAACCTGAGCTCTCTAACTTATGTGCAAGTCAAAAAAATGACACTTGAACATGATTGACGAATTTTAATTCGCCCATTCCAAGTAGTTGGGCGTCTTCAAGACCACCATCCAGACCTACAGCAAGTCCGTAACGTTGGAGTGGAAGAAAAGCTCTCTCAAGAAGAGCAAACTGGACTCGGATAATTAAAGAAACTATAGCAGGACAATCCTATCAGGTCCATGAGGACCCATGTACGAGATCTCAGAGTTTAACAACAGACTGTTCAGAGAGCTCTCAAAAAAGGGGTGGAAATAACTTTGTGAGGGTGGACGGATAAAAAAAACTAATGACCTCCATTGCAAGACTCTTTTGAGTTCTTTTAAACTCTTTTTGACACTTTTGGCCCCTTTACACAGCCCTGATGCCAACCCCATTGACTACACCTTTTTTGCATGTTGAGAGAAACGCCTGTGGTGTCTGTCATTCAAAAATGATCCCTCAAAGTCATTGTCAGCCACTACTGGGACGCCATGGTGGGTGACTATATCTGCAACGGGTACCATACCTTCCGTTGCCACCTGGAGGTCATCATTACCACTAAAGGTAGCTACATTAATGATTCAGAGAGCTCAATCACACATCTATTTACAGTATTAATTTTTATGAAATTCTATTGTTAGTTAATAAATTATATCTTTTTGAAGTTTCCATTTCAAAGTATTCCGATTTTAATGTACCACTCTGTACATAGTTTTATTTATTTTTGTACACAGATGCCTTCTTTATTTATGACATTCCTGCGAGTCGACTGGATTTGGACACTTAGTGCTTGGCACACTTAGAGCAGTTGTCTGTTAGACTGTTTGATTAATCTATTAATACCACTAGTGACAAATCAATTTTATAGAGGCACAACAAATGAAAAAATCACATCTTCATTAAAATAAACAATTTAATCAAAAGTGTTCTGTGAGTGTATTGTATGTCTTGAGGTGGTTTGTCGATATATCCATATAGATATCGATGTATACATTACATTTACACCTCTTTTTACAAGGTTATTTTCATTCATTAAGGGTGTGGAAACAATATATCTTTTTGGCGAGAAGTGATATTGCATTTTATAAAATAAATATTGGACATTCATGATTCGCGGAAATACATGATTATTACGCTTATTTTTAAATCAAATAAGCAATTTTTTTTTTTAAGATTTCATTACAAATACATCAATTTTGTTTGGATCGTTTAGCTATGTCAGGCCTTTTCCACAAGGACACGTATTCAAAACGATATTGTATTTACTCTATTCGGATTCAAATAAAGAAATATTATAAATAGTCTAAAAAAGCCAATCATTGTCACGCATAACTTTAATCAAAAAGTGGGATGAAAATCACTCAGCCTATTCAACTTCATCGACTTGGAAAATCTTGTACATCTTTATGAAATCATCATTTCGTTCTGGAATCTGGAACCTATAGAAACTTGCTTAATCTGGGCAAGTTAAAAAGATTAATGATACTCTTATTAATAGAGATGGGAAATGAGGACATTCCACGTGTAACAATTAACTCTTCCCCAGTGTTTATACGATTTCTTTGTACCAGTCGTAACTACTACAAGCAGATTGTACAAGTTTTTAAATGGTAGTGGCGTTGTCAGACTCTTTCGCTCTAAAAGAAAATTTCAAAAATATATCTTTAGGTGATAAGGTGAAGTAAACTTAAGAATATATACTGTTAAATGAAAAATACCAAAACAGTTTGGAAAATAGACATTAGCACTCCTCATATCTAGCAAAAAAAATAATCCTGTTTTATAGTAATACAAACATTTATTATTTTACCTTGTTGTATAATTTATTCTAATATATAACGGTATAATTAAAAAAGGAAAAAAAAAAACATCAATAAGCTCAGAAGGGATTAATTTTAGATTTTTTAAGAACGGACAAGTGAATGAAATGGACTCAGTAATCTGTCCTAAACAAGGGCTGTCATAAATATTGACGAAAATCAGTGTTGTTGTTTTTGGTCATGTTAAAAAAAGAAAGCGAAAATCAACATGATCCATCAATCAAGACTCAATTTCCTTCAATTTATTTTATTAAAATAAAAACCTAGAGTTCCAAAATTCCTTTCATTAAGAAGGGGCCCCAAATAGTCGAATCGGTCTTAAATATGGGACTTAAATTTAGTCCCTTCTCTTTTATCGGTCCTGGAAAATTTTCCCAAATTTTAGAGTAGCCTCTAACTCACGCATTAAATTTTTGTAATTATTGAGCACTGATTGATTGGAGAATTATAAATCCTCTTTGGACGTCATAATAGTATTCTGCTTTCTTCTAAAATATTCTTTAAATTGTCAGGGTTATCATGTTATCATTATCATCAAATAAATAAGTACATGTAAATAATAAAATACACATAATTACCACGAAGTTAAATTATAACAAACGATATTTTTCAGATTCATTCATTTTCGCCGGGAAGCTTCTAAAGGTGTATAAAATTAAGAAAATTTAAATTCTTCCCGCCCCTCCCCCAACCCCCGAAACAAAACAGATCAATTATTGAGAAAAAAAGATCACAACAATGATTAAATACGAAAAAAAAAAAACTTATAACATTTATGACTCTAGTGAAACCGGTTAGCGAGTGCACCAATAGCTAGAAATTCTATATAACTTTAAAAAAAAACAACAATCAAATCAATAATAAAAAATATTTAACAATCCCTATACCCACATTCTTGTCGCATTAAATGAATTAAAAGCCTGGCTATTTTTGCGTTTATCTCCAAAATTTTGGAAGCCAACTCCGCTATTCTTGGTGAAAGGCAGCTGAAACGAGCAGCAGAGATAAAAGTATGGATCCTGTATGTCACCTTCGACGCCTAACGGAGTTCCTCTTTGGTTCTTTCGAAGCCGTACAGAAGATCATTTGTACAAGGGATTCTCCCTATTTTCTCTCTTATACCCTTCCCAACATCTATGATGTCACTCAGAGTCCCACAGTCCCGGAAAATGCGTTAGGTTTTCTTTATTTGATTGATAATCCACACAATAGCACCTGAGCGTCATTTAAATATCTCCCAGTAAAGAAGACCCCTGACGATATCCGATATTTCAGATACATTTCCTTTGGATTAAGAGCTGGATCCCAAATTGTCTTGAGATCTTCAATGCTGCCCTAGCAAACTTATCTCTGAAATCGTCCTTCGCCATGTTGATCCTCATCTTTCTATTTGGGATCTTATATGGACTCCCTTGCCCCGTAATTGGTTTGAGTGTGAATTCTCCAAGTTGATTTTGGACCATAATTATCAGTGGGTGAGTAATCCAAGTTTTTAAAACATCGTCTACCGTTTTCAATCAAAGAGACGTATTCAAATTTGCAAGTATCTTTATTTGGAGAAGTTCACTCTCATTGAGTTTTTGGTTTCTTATACCTTTACATAGTGGCAAGTTTGTTTTGTTGTTTTTTTTCAAATATGTTTAGGACAATTTAATAAATTATTTATGAATGAAGTTCCGGATTACAGAAAAAAACAGATATTTTGTTTTTTTAATATATTATTATAATTTAGAACGCGGGTTTAATCTTCATTAACAATTATTCTAATTAAATATTCGGAAGAAAAAATATTATTTTGTCCCTTTGTCATCTTTCAAAAGACTTTGCCTGTATTCATAAACTCTTTGTAATATTTGAAGAACAACATCACACGATTATCGAAGTTATTATTGTGTTGTTGTTTTTTTTTTTGTTAAACGACTGTAAAATATTAATTTATCAATTTTTATAGAGTCATCGAGGCGCCAAACGTTCTTATGACAGAGCCTGTTGTTTGGTAGAAATATATTTTGTAGAATTTTTTTGTTATCACAGAGTCAGATTTAGGTGTACCGGAGTTGTCGGGAACACACAAATATTCTGAATTTTTATTCCCAAGGTGTCCGTAGGATTATATTTTTGGGGGTGATGGGTAAATTTTTTTTTTTTTTTTTTTTTTTTTTGGGGGGCTACAAACCCTTTAACTCACCCCTTGCAGACACCCCTGATACCGGATTTTTCTTTCCTTTTATTTTGCACAATTTTCCTAACAGATTCAACCTGTTAGAATGCTGAAGTTGCAAGATGATATACCGGAAAGTCATATTTTAAAACAATCCATTATTTTCACTGGCTGATATGTAAAACAGCGTAATTTAGCAAAAATTATTTTATGAAACGGCTTTTGAGTTCAATTCAGACTTGTCCTTAAGATTAAGTCCGGAATTGCAACGGATTTCAAAATTTTGGGGACTCCATATTATTAGTTTCCATATAGTATTATGTGATCATTTTAAGTAATTCTGGAACAATGTAAGCAATCAAACTTTGTAAGGGCTCAGCAAATTATAATATATTATCTTTTTCTAAGCAATGACAAAAATAAGTAGTTTTTCTGACAACCAATTTTATATCTTTATTGAAAGAAATTTTGTTCCCTTTAGTAACACTCCCGGTTAATAGAAATACAAGGTTAGATCACCATGTTACCGGGCTAGGTAGAATTTTTAATTTGAAGTATTGTATCCATTGCTACACAAGACATGCAGATTTTGACAAAATACGCAACTTCTCCTAGTCTATGAACTCATTTTTACTAGAATTTTCAATTTAATATATCATACCGACTGCTGGACAAGAAAAACAGATTTTGACAACACACGCAACCACTCATACACCATGACGTCAATATAAAAAAAGTATGGTGGAAGTCAAACATCAGTCGTAGATACGTTATGGTATAATCTTGTATTTCTATTTACCTTGGTAATAATCTTGTTATCCAAATCTCTTGTATTCAATATTGTCCTTTACATAAACAATTAACCTTTGTAATTACAACAAAAACTTTCGTATCCAATGAAAAAAAAAAATTAAAGTTTGAAGATCACAAAGTATTTGAAGAACCCTACAAAAATCTGACCTTGAAATAGTTTCGAAAATACGCAGATTTATAGTGAAAAGTGAAAGCATTAAATAGATTACTTTTCTTTATTCAGGAGTGTGTCTATTGCTTTTAAAGTGTTTAAAAGACTTTATTGAGTAGATATTATAATTTATTTAATGTAAATATTGAGGGAAACTAGGGATAATTGATTATCAAAGAAAATTAAAAACGTTTTGAGACCATTGGAATTTTTAAATTGTCAATCAATCATGCTTGAATCCCCAAGCTTCAATTCCTTCGTATGCATATACATTATACAGGGTACCATTACAATTAACGCCAATAAAAAATGAGACTTTATCTACGCACGAAAGTTGCAGTTCTGGCCCGACTTTGGTGTCAGCTAATTTTATATACTATGAACTTTCGCAACACAATTTGGTTTGAGGCGTAACTATGACTGGGAGCGTACAGGAAGGTCAGAAAGGAAACATGGCAACTGTGTTCTGCGTAGGAAAGACCCATTCAGAGTTTTCAAAATCACTTATAACACTCTCAAAAAGTTACAAACGCGTTAAAAGAAGTATGTCAAGGATGGTGGTGATTAAGATGTATTTGATATGAAGAGTGTGAAGGGAAAACGCCCTTTCATTAAAGATACACCTGGACTGTTCATGAGGGCTTGAACTTCTTGGTGAAGAGGGAAATCCGATACAAGTCAAGTAAAGACGAAGGAAAGGAGCTGCGTGAAGTCAAGTAAGCTGCTCAACAAGTTTAAGTTTCCTCCCTCGCCGATCCTCTTCCTCTTGTATTATGACTAGAAAAACTTATCTTTGAAACAAAAGGTAATCAAAAAGAACAATTGATAGCCTACCGTCTTCCAGCAAGTTGGTAGACCTTGCCCACACTTCGAAGAAGAGCCAGCAATTGTTTTCCAAGAACCTTCCATACTACTGGGGCAAGAATGTTTGGTCCCCGAGAATCCCCAATGTCCATCCCCTGGACTTTTTATGGGATATGGCGAAGAGGAATACTAATGAGTACCTTCCCCATAGAAAGAAAGTGTGTCTTATTGACTCCATCATGGACGTGTTCATCAAGATCGTAACCCCCTCTGCCTGTGGTCGGTTCTGTTTGCCAGAGATCATTGCTGCTAAGGGTGATTATATTCGTTATATATAAATAGTAAATATTCATATATATTCTTATAAAATTTCAAGACTCCTTCGCAAAAATAAATGTTTACAAAGTTTATCAGCAAGAAATATCTTACAAATCTTATCTATTATCATTTAAGGGACCAAAAATGGGCTGAAGAATTAGCATTTTGCATTTTTTTATCGAAGATAATGTATCAAAATTTAACCCCAATTGAAGTGAAAGCTGGTGAACAAAAATGAGAAACATTTTTTTGAGAAATGGGAGATAAAATTGGGAAACCAAACAACATTGAGCATATCTTAGCCTCCTTAAATGATTTAAAACAAGGTGAATATTATTTTTAACAGATAAACGGAATACTAAAAAAATTATCAAGCACATTTTTTTAAATAACATGATGTTTGTGTCATTTTTGAACAAAAATACCATTTTTTCTAAACTAAGATAGTCTGAAAGGGCAGAAGTCGGATTTTTTGTTGTCTTTGGCAAAAAATGTCGTTTTGCAGGTTGAGAAAAAAATATTAAATTGAAAATGGTACGGTATTTTTACACTCTTTTCAATTATCCTGCTAATACGTTGTTGTTTTTTCTTATAAACAAAACCATATAAATATGAAAAATGGTAAATAAATATGGGAGACAAAATATTGTTACTACATAAATTACAATTATTATGTTTCTTGAGGCTTACATAGTCCTTATGTGAATAAGATATTACCTTGTGTTTTGCAGGTAAATAATATATGGATGTTGGTGCCTGTTCCTCGTTTTGGGATTTGCATAACAACATTGTCAGTCGCACAAAAAACAACCCTTCAAGTATATAATTTCCTCATAATATACTGAATATATTATATATTTGTCTTATCTTTGTTTGTTTGGTTAATTCATATCCGGATTGTTGTTACAAACATAATATGTATATATGTAGTTATAAAAAAATATGACATTGGACCAGTACAATACTTTTGTAGTTCAACTTGAGCATTGTTTTTTTTTTTTCTTTCTCTCACTATTATTTATTCTCAACCAAAACGGCTAACATCAAAAATAAGTAAATAAGTTCATTTAAATAATGAAATACACATAAACACACAGAAATTAAATTATATAAAAATGAAGGAATTTTTAAAGAATTCATTCATTTTCACTGGGATTTTCTAAAGCGTGCCCCTTCTTTTTTCCCCTCCCCCACCATAAAACAGATCAATTCAAAAAAAGAAGAAAAAGAGGCCAACAACGAATAATTAAAAATAGACCTGAAAACATTTTTGACTCGGGTGAGACAGGTTAGCGGAGGAGTACGAATGCATTAATTTCCTCCTCAATCCATTCCTATATTACAGAACTGTATAACTGGTCTCCATAGCATCTATTTATGAGCTTCTGCCAGTTCAGTCCATCTCCTTCAGTGTTACTCCGTAGCCTTCTTTCCTCCTTTTCTCGAACATGGCTTGTAGCTCCGATAACTCCTGGCAACTCAAGAAGAGGTAAGAGGATGTTTTCGCATCGTCTTTGTAGCAACTACATTTTCTTTTTTCTTACAGGGAATGTTTGGAATTCGTAAAGAGAGAGTCTGTCTTCAATCGTTATTAAAACAGCATCTGATCATAATTTGTAAAAGGGTTATTTAAAATACGTAGAGCGTTATCGAGAACGGAGTCGTCAATAGCACCGTCATTATGAAGTAGCAGTTTCATCAACAAATCTCTGGAGTTGTTATACCTTAAACTCCTTGCTATTACCATTTTAAACGCATTTTATCTGCATTGAACATTTCCAATGACCAAGAGACCAGGAGTGTGTGGTTCCCAACGGCTTTGCTTATCTTTGAATCTGAGCCAAAGGTGTATTTTTTTTTTCATTTTGCAAATATTATCATTATTATTTGATTGCCGTAGAGAGAAGATTTAAGTACAAAGTAATAGCTAGTGGGTAAAAGACAAAGAGTAACTCTGGTTGGTATGAGTGAAATGTTTCTGTATAGATGTGGTCTTAGAGCAAAGGGGTGTAAAATATGTCCTAGAAAGCGGGAACGATTTTTCCCAACAGGATTTTCTATTTTCCGAAGCTGTTATGATTATGTTATAATTCTTAGGAAGAAAACACTTAAGTATAAAATAAAAATGAGGGATTGTGCTCAAGAAAGTGGCAGAGTAAGAATGAAGCCTTGATCGGGAGTTATAAGAGAACATCCTTGTTGGACACAGAGTAGAATTGAGGATCGACATATTTATTGTTTTGCTAGGTACAGAGTGAAATTGGTGTTTATTTCCTTCCTTTCAAGGCTGCTTGCAGCTGATCTAATAAAATGTAATGACAGCTAAGCTTCTCATTTCTCTAACATGCTTAAAATAGTCAAGATTACTACGTTATTTATTGGGGTTTTTTTTAACATACCAATGGGTAACATTTTTTACAATAATAAGGGGAGGAATATATGGATTTGATGATAATTTACAACATCTGGCAACGCTTTTTTATTTGGCTAAAATGAAGAAATAAAGTGGGTTTTTTTTTTCTTTTGACTATGTTACGTTCAAGTGAATTAACAAGAGCAAAATCGAAAATCATCACCTCTCTTTCTCAAGTTCTAATTTGCAAATTTTTGGACGGAAAAAGCTCCCAAGCGTTAGCCTCTGTACTATTATTGGTGGAGCACTTTGGAGAGCAAGCCATAACACCAATGACTATCTCAAGTAACCCATCAGGGAGGCATGGAAGCCTCCTTGGAAGGAGATTGCCTTAGCTTGTTCAACATTTCGGCGACGTCCTGAGGCTATCATTACAGCTGAAGGAAAATACTTAAAATACCTCAAATAGAATTTCTCTCAATTTAGTAATTTTCAACTCAACAATGAACGGTCTAAGAAATATTAAAATTATGTCTAATTATGAAACCATTCCTTATATTTATTTTCAGTTTATTTCTGGACACCCTGTCTAAAGCAGGGACTTTAAATCCGGAACAAGTCAGTATCCTGGCAACTCAGAGATCTATGTTAATGACAGTATGCTCATCAGATTCAGCTGACAAAATTTTATAAGAAATAATACAAAATCATGGAGATGTTCTGAGAATTAAACGCTGTCCAGCCATTATTGAGTGATCCTTGCACGCCCAAGGACGAAAATAACTCTATAAACAATGATACTAGAGAGCTTAAATAGATCCTGTGTCAATCTAGGATTTTAAATTCGTGCAGGCTTCCGTTCCTAAACAATGGCCAACGTGGACAAGGAGTTCCCATAAAAGCTTGTGCCAGATTCAGGACCAAGACCGAGTCTGTGGTTTAAGCAGGATATGATTGTTTTAAACGAATTACTTCATTATGGACACCTTATACATTATTTAGTCTTTTTAATTCATAAGAATTGTTTAGTTTTAAGCAATGCGTTCATTAAATTTTAAATTCTAATAATCAGTTGACCAATCAAGAAAATTTGAATGGATTTGCAGTTTCAGTTCACTGTAAAATTATTGGGGTAAAAAAATTGCGGACAGAAACGTTGGAGTAATATCGTTGCGTGGTAATATCGTACAACCTGTGGGCCGGGGTATATTTTGGGATATTAGAAGGGTACATTGATGCTCGGAAATGCAGCGGTGGATAAATTCACCTTGCCTCGGGGTTCATAACTTTATCTGTACAGCCTATGGGCGGGGTATATTATAAGATGTCAGAAGGGATCCTTGGAGCTTATAAACGCAGCAGCGGTGGAGTTTAAACTACCTTGGGCCCCCGCACTTCACCTGTACAACCTGTGGGAAGGGGTGTATTTTGTGGTATTAGAAGGGTACCTTGATGCTCAAGGAAGCAACGGCGGATATATTCAATTTGCCTCTCGGCACAGCAGTTCACCTACACAACCCAGAGTGTATTTTATATTATAAGGGCTCTATCCTGGCATGTTTCTTCATCATTAAATAGTTTCATCTTTCGAATATAATATAAATTGCAACGAAATTGCACACGATAATATTGTCTTGCAATGAAATTACTCACAATCATATTGCTTCACGATCATATTACCAACAACCTTTTTGTCTCGCAATGATATAGTACACAACGATATTACCCCAACGTTTTTGTCCGCAACATTTTTACCACAATCATACTACCAGACAACTGCAGTTTCCTCTTAACAAGTTTTGTAATAACGTAGGGGTGATACTGACTACAGAATTATATGAGAGTTTAAATCGTAGAAGGACTTATTTTATTTTGTATTCTTATAAAATAACAACTATGCAGTTTTAGTGAACGCGTTTATTCACTTTTTAGTTTCAATAACCAGTTAACAAGTAAAAGGAACATGAACTCATTCATATTTTCCTCTTAACAACTCTCGACATAACGTAAAGAATTGACTGACAAATAAACTTTATGGATATACTCGCAGTATTACGGGACATTGTAAAGAGAGTAATTGGGCGTCGCCTAAAAGACGAATTTTACAATAATACTATTGAAGATCATTCATGTTACTCTCCGTTTTTCATAAGCATACTCACACTTAATTACTCAATACTTATATCAATTCATAGGACGTGTTATGTCCTCAAGAATGAAAGAATACTAATTAGAATTAGAGTATCTTTTGTAGTTTGCATTTATATTTAATTTGTCCTTCTTTTCCCTCCAACTATACAAAAAAAAATTATAGTTTGAGAATAAAAATATAATATATATTGGATGACTGACTAGTACTTTATATCTCAAGCGCTCACCAACGAAAATGAACGATCTCAGAGGGTCGGCCGTGGTCCATCGATTCTTAAAGGGTACTGCAGTAGACTGGTGATCTTGGGGGTTAAAGTATACCCGAAAACAGTATTGGATAACCCTGTTACTTCCTATGAACAAAAGTGGTTCCGGTATTGGATGGCTACATCCTCACTTTACACTAATAAATCAGCAGTGGGGAATAAATACTACACTTTCTGTGCCTCGGCAATTGAAAATTCATATCGACTGTTTTTCCTATATAAGTCCGTGTGGCAATTAATAAACAGAGTGGAGGAAACAGTTCATCAAAAATGGAACTGCAGAATCACAAGGGGTGATTTGCGAGTGTTAACGGCGTCAAATGGGCCAGAAGAATTAATAATAAAAGTTTTAAATTGCAAAATTATTGTCAGTCATGTACGCAGCAAGGGCGAATATTAAGGCAAAGCCTCAAAGGATGGAGAAAATGGGCATTTGATCAATATAAATTAAGGCACATTTTTGATGAGAATGGGATACTCGTTAATTGTAAATAGTAGAGTGTTGGAATTTGTGTTTTGAACTTTTTATGTCGTTATGGTTGATTTAAAATAGTAATCCTACGCACATTTTTATTGGCGAATGATTGAAGTATTGCGTTTGTAAAGCATATTTCCCTTGAATAAATAAAAGTAAAAAAAATAAAGTATAAAAAACAGTTCTCCCAGTAATCTACATTCTACTGGGTTAATATATATTAGCTACCAGCGTTTATTATTTAGCCAATACTGAAAATTCATTGGAACTACGAAATATGATATACATAGGGAAGCAATAACAAACAGAAACAATGCTTCATATTCGACGTTAATCTTACATTGTACTCGCCTGCAATAAATATCGCATTAATATTTTGTTATTTCTTAGGTTAAATATATATGTATATGAAATACACATAACTATGAAGGATCACTATATACAGTCCTCATAGAAATGCTGGATTTTCTTTATTTAAATGTGGGAAATCAATTTGACGTCATTTATATTGAATGTAGGTAAATTATCTATCGATTAATCATTTCAAGATAGCCTTAGAAAAAACATAAACAAATTTAATACATTAAAACAAATACAAATGAACGTTTAAACATTTTTTTATCTAGGTTTTTGTGCAGTTTTTGACTAATTTGTTAGTACAAAATACATTAATTTTAACCCGACATTTGCACCTTCAATCTTTATTACTGCGCATTATGAAAGCACTTATTAGTTTTTAATATATCCTTCTTCTTTTATTCAATAATTATCATAAATTGTCTGGAGGGTGTAAAAAGATATTCATAAACTCAACTTTCATATTATACGATTAAATTGCAGGTATTTAAAACCATCATTTTTTGAACAATACTGTATTCTGTAATTTCTGAAAATTTCATTCAATTTTCTCGATGATTAAGAAAGTTGCTTTATTTGATTAGATCACAGATTTTAGTGTAGGTTATAACATAAACGGTACGAAAAAAAGGCGTGAAATTTCGGTGATAAATTGATCAAGATTTCGGTTTCAAAATGTCTTTTTTACAATTTTCTATTAGATATAACAGGTTTAAAAGGAAAAAAATGAAATTGAACTTTTTTGTAACATGCCTACATATACAACAAGAGCTATGTTTTTTTATAAGTTTTTGTTATCATCAGTCATCAACAAATAATTTTTCTCCAATTTTATTCAAATTTTCATTTTTTAGGAGGGAACTCGTTATATGAATTAATATCAATTTTGTTTGTTTTTATAAGCCTGTCCCTTCCACGCTTGGGGGAAAGTACACAAATACTGGTCATCAAAAATAATTTAAAAATTCCAATAACTTATGTTATTCATAACTTATATTTATCTATTTGAATGGAGTGTAAAAGTACAAAATGTATTCCGGAACAATAATTAAAAAACACCCAAAAACGAAAAAAAAAAAAAAAAAGAAATTTGGTAGCCTTCGAGGCTTCATAAAAAATAGGATATGTTCGTCAGAATTATTCCTAAACAGGTATAGTGTACGGTGATACTTCCAAAGTTACGTATGCTTTGAAGACAAGCCAAAAAATTACAAAGTTACCAATTAATCTGTAATAGTAACCAATCAACAGATAGCAATGTAACAATCCTCTCAGTATGTAGCTAAAACAAATATAATATTAATAATCTTTTTGATTTTTTTGTTGATGTTGTTTATATAACGAATAAAAAGTTTTAATAATAACCTCAATAGATTAAACACTCTTCAACCCACCTCATAAAGTAACTTACACCTAACTAGCCCAAAGTAAAGATCGCTTAATACTTGCACCAACTACATAACTACTTTAAAATTACGTTACTTCCAAATAATTTAGTATCCTACGTAATATCCAATGCTTATGTGCCATACGTACTTCAAAATATTACCAAAGGAATATGTCAAATTAGTTATACAATATCACTATTTGGATTTATTGAACAGACTAAATTCTTTAAGTGTTCATTTGGATTGCAGCAATACAAGACGAATTAATTTGTTCATGCAATATTCCCTCCATATTAGTACCTGAATAATTATTGAACAGATTGAATTAATTGTGATAAGTGTTCATCTGAGACGAATTAAGTGGCTAATGTAATCTCCCCTTCCCCACTAATTTTTAATAATAGAATGACGAATAAAAACTGTTGGTAGACAGAAAAAAAAACGGAGGAGGAGGAGGGAAGAGAAGTAGATTCAAAAGTTTATTTTTGTATAAATAAGATACGTGGGAGTATACTCATAAAAAAATAAAAGTAACTTGGATAAGGATGTCTTGGAAAGTCATCCTATATATCATGGATTCTAAACCTTTTTTTAGTGATGTACCACTAGTAAAATATTTATTTAACCCTTAAAAGCACAAAAATATTTTTAGATCGATTGACAGGGCGTCGGGAGGATTATACTTTGTAAGGGGGGATTTCGATTTTTGTTTTTTTTTTTTTTAAATTCCAAAAATTTAGTCTTGTGTAAAAAATTACAATACGTTAAATTTTTTGGAAAAAAAATTTCAATAATCGTTTGCTATTTTCAAAAATTAAAGTTTTAAAAAAATAAATAAATAAAATCGACAGTTGTTCCCAAAAAATACCTTTTTTGGAGAAAAATTTAAGAATCCATACCCATTCACCGAAGATAAATTCAAATTCCAAATATTAATTTTTTCCCAAAAATTTAACTTCTTGAAAAAAATGACAATATATTAAATTTTTTGGAAAAAAAATTCAAAAAACCTTAGCAATTCTTAAAAAATTAAGTTTTTTTCTAAAAAAAAAAAATCAAAATGTAAAGTTGTTCACAAAAACATTAATTTTTTGGAGAAAAAATCAAAAATCCAAAGCTATTCACTGAAGATTAAATTAAATTTTATATATTGAATTTTTTGAAAAAAAAAATTCAGGTTTTTCTTTTTTTGGAAAAAAAAATTGAAATATTAAATTTTCTAGAAAAAACGAAAATTCCTTAATTTGGGGGGCTAAAGTCATTTTAGGCTACCTCTGCCGACGCCCCTGAGTTATGTACCACATTCTTTCAAATCTCATGTAGACCCTGGAGTGCCTCCAAGTACCCCAAGGAATACTTATACCCCTATTTGAGAACCACTGCTCCATAGTATTAAGGCAAAAAATTATATTTGAGCCAACGCCTAGTTACTCTGGAAAATGTCGGGTACTTCCAATAATATATCCTTTAAGAAAATTTAAAGTTACACCAAAAAAATCAATAAAAATGGAAATTTTTCGACGACAAATGTTTTTAAGTTTTAATATAAAGGGTTATTCTTTATTTTAGATGTAACATAAGACCATAGAAAAGAATATAAGCTTCCAAACATGATGCTTCAGTTTACTTATTTCATATATGATTAGAAGCCTTTCGTAGGAACTGTATTCAAAACAACTATGTCAATATATATATTTTTTTAATACTGGAATGTTTTTGAACGATTAGTATTATCAATCTGAAAAAAAACAGGGGTTAAATATTGTGGTTTATCTTGCAATAGGCTTTAATCTATCACAAATTTATATATGTACATAGCACACCTTACCTTTAAAGAATCTGTATTTTATCGGATCGTTTTTTATGACAATATGAATACATAAATATCTGAAGTTATCAAATTTGACGCCGTTCGAAATAACAAATATTTCCAACGCTTGTAACGTTGCAAGAATGAGTAATAATTGCTCAATTGAAAAGGATTGCTAAATCACACATTTAAAAAAAAATGATTAAACAAGGGTTTGCTGACTTAAATCATATTTTGATTTATTTAAACTATGTGCCAAGGAAATGGTTAAGAAATTTAAGAAAATGAAATTTTATTATCGAAATTCATTTATTAATAGGAAATTTATTGGTACATAACACATATTTTTATTGATGGAATAAATTATTGCTAGTCTGACGTAATTTATGACCATGGAGAGGTAATTCTAATACAAAGTACCACCTCAAAAGTTTTTAAGGCTGATCTGAGATAGGATTTCATATTTTCTTTTTTTTTTGCTCATTATTTATTTGAATGTAGGATTGATTATTCCGATATTATATTATTTGCAGATTTAAATAAGTATAATATGGATTGATTTACAAAAAAAAAATCCATTACCCTAAGACTTTTTCTATTTGCGATCCATCTGAGTTTAATTAATTCAGCCATATGCGACAAATTGTGATTCAATGGCTATAGTTGTAATGTGCATTGGAAAATAGTACAGCAAAAATTAGATCTCCATTAAGTCTTGGTTACTTGCAATCGACGTTGGGTTATAAAAAGAAATTGTGCCAAAATTGATATGCCTTGATATGCTGTATTATTAGTTGTGATACGGCAATAAAGGCAAAAAGGCAAAGGTTGCAGATCTCCTCTGTGCCTATTATTCTATAAAGGAGGTCGAATACTTTATGAATTGCTCCGTTGAGCTTGTTTGTGATGTCAGGAGGCTCATTCACAGCAACGAGAGCTTCTCTTGGAAGTCAGGAAGTGGAAAAGAGAACAAAGTTTTGAGTGGAGTGCTCTTTGAAATTGAAGCCAAGGAGTACCAGGAGGTGATGAAAGTGGCTAGATTACTGTTGGCAATGAGACTATGCACCTGGTTATAACATCTCAAGAGTGGTGAAGGAAAAACATCATTGATACAAACTTGTGCCCAATCATCACTGGACTATAGAATATGGGGCTTCGTGGAGAGCAAGCCCTGTAAAGTCCACCACAGCATTGCTGATTCCCTGAAGGCTACCATTGAGAAGAAGTGAGCTAATATCTTCAATGGCTACGTCATCAAGTTGTGCAATGCCTTCAGGTCCAGACTGTAGGCCATTCTTGCCACAGAAGGTGGACATTTTGAGGAATAATTGTTGATATTATAAGGTATAATTAAAATAAAAAAATGCTCCTGATATATACGAGTACTTGTTGTTCTTGATGAAGTTGATATAAGTTTAACTATCAAACAACAGTACGAGTTGCTTACAAGCAATGTATGTAAATAAAAAGGGTCACCTCTTGAACAAATTTTATATCCCTTTATATCAATATCAATGGGCCCTTGGACCTCAACATAAGAGGAAAAAAATACAGAGAAGCAACAAGATGCACAAATGCTTGAACAAAGATATCACTGACTAAAGGGACTTAATATGACGTCAGATTTGTTTGTTTTCCTTCATTAATAATTGGCAATTCTAATAACATAAATGATATTCAACTATGATTGATTTTAATGTTGTAATAAAAAGTTACCCAATCAACTTCTTTCCTTTAGCTGATGTTGAAATTGTAATATCATTTAATACTCAGAGATAATGTAATGCCTTGACATAAGAGTTTAATTTTTTCCTAGACCGGAGTTCGTAAGTCAAACCAATTTATTATGGAACAACGTAGCTTATTGAAAAACGCCTCCGCGAGAATAATTATCCTGAAACCAATGTGCAAAGTTAGCGTCTTAGTTGTTGCTAGAGATATAAACATACAAGTCCCAGATCAGATGGAGTCATTGTAATATAATAATGTTGTATATATATAATCAGTGCAAGTCCATTTGAACAACAACGAAACTTTTAAAAGGAAAATATCGCAAAAGAAATAACTTTAAAAGTAGTGGCTCTCATGTTTCGTTTGCCACCTCTCGACCAGCTTTTATCTCAATAGATTCTGTGGTACTTGTATCTCAGGGTAATACTGCATCTTTCTTTTTACCGTTTCCCATAGTTGACGTTCATTGCTGCAGACTGAAGATTTTAATCTAAAGCCTTACGATGCTAAAATACCAATTGAATCTGCTATACATATACACGATATCCATCATTAGGCTTAAGTATTTTATTGAAAACTTAATATTGAATTTGCTAGAAAAACTGGTAAACTATTTCCTGGAAAATCATATTTAATTATCAGATTGGGAGATAAGCAATGATGGATAACTTCTGCCGCTTTTATCGGTGTCACAGAAATATTGTTCGTGTGCGACTAAACAACAATGATGTTGTATCATTGATTAGATATGTTAATCGGGCTATATACACATTGATTCAGTACTGAAATAGCTATTTTCTTTGTTAATAGGAGGGGGAGTAGTGATTGGAGTAGCCATAGAGTACTCATTATTAATATGGGCGGCGATAAATACCTTTGTTGAAAAAGTTATTGACTTGGAACCCCAGTGGTTACAGACTTGTGATTCCTCACATGCAAGGATGAGTAAACACACACAAAAGAAATGAATAAAGAGATTGAATTAAAATCTTTTGTTACGTCAGATTGAAGAGAAATGGAATGAAAAAATACATTTTAAGATAATCACGAAGACTTTTTCATCTGCATAGAAGTGCATAACAGACAACTTGGGCATTGAAATAATGAAACCCTCATTTATGAATGTTTAATATATGGACTTCAAAGAAGATTAATAGGTCAGATGTTGTAAATGTAATATTATAATGACCAATTAAAGAAACATTCAAAAAAGGGCATAGAAAAAGAAATATGAAATTATTAGTTCCCCAGCCTTAAAATATACATAGTTTGTTCATAGTAGATTTCAAGCAAAAAAAAACTTGTCAAGTTTTTTAAAAGTTTATTTAAACTTTTATCAACAAACATGCATTCTATTTGTGCAGTTTTCAAAAACAATTTATAATTAATTTTTATTTGTATTAAATAGTAATGATACGGAGGAGCCATTTTCTCCTGTTTCAAACAAAAAAATGAAGTCAAGTAATCAATGTTTACTCCTAGCGGAAAGAAAATGATATAGAATTCCAACAGACAATGTTATAACCCGTAAGCATTTTCGCTGTAAAAAAAACATTGTAATTCCGATAATTTGAAGAATGTTTGAGAGGGAAGAAGCTAAGCTGTCATGCGTTTGGCAAAATTAGCTGAAAATGCTGTACTACTTCAAAAATATTTCCAAAAATGTATAAAAATGGGTATTGAAGAAAAATTGCCCCTACCAAGCTACTGTTGACATAAGCTTACATTGTTCGATGTAAGCATATATAAAAAGCTTCCTTCTATAGGGGTAGGGGTTTCCCAAGGGAGTTGCCTGGAGGTGTTGTAGCTCCCCCCCAAAAAAAAACTAACTTCTTAACTAGTTGTAAAATTTGACCTTGAACAAACGATAATTCGAGAAATCTTCCATCACGTCTTAATGGCATTTGAAATTGTGAAATAGAGGAACGTTTTGTTGAAACGTAGGACTGCTTTCTCTGTAGCTTATCTTCTATTTAAATATTGAAACTCAAGTTAATCAATTATTTTATGTTAGTCCCACTAAACTTGGATTGTCTTCAGTCATAAATAAAATACTCTTCATGATTAAGAGAGATATATCCTTGGAAACGATCTTTAAGAACTTTATGGTATATCTGGATTGTGATTCGAAGCATCGGACTTTATGCTTCGATTCGTAGCTCCAGAGTATTATCACAAGCCCTGGAATAGCTATAAGGAATTTCTCCTATATCTTAAAGATGAAAGGGATACTTTCATAAGAAAAGTAGTGCTTTGATTGTTTGTTGATAGCTGTTGCAGTGATAATTTCTCTTTTCCTTGGCGAAAAGACTTTTAAAACACCAATTCAAATACTAAAAATAGGCTGGCTTGAATATTTAGTGGATTTTAGGGTATAAATTGCTGAAATATTTCAAGTGTTATAATGAACAAACTCGATGGGGGTAGAACCATAATTTGTTTTATTATTTGAAAGCTACATTCAATGAAATTCGTGCAATTACAGCTTTGTCATTTTCCTGTTTCTGGTTTTGCACTTTTAATTAACATTCCCTGGATAGATGGAATAGACTAAGGAAGAAATTAAACCTTCTAATAATATAGTAAACGGCTTACAAGCCCAAAAAAATACTGGACGTCGCGGTCACAAAGTTTTCATCCTGCAAATAGTCCCGAACTGAACCCATGCAATTTATTTCTCTGGAAGAGGGTCGATCATGGGGCCTGTAACTAAGAATCATTCGTCTAGGGAGGCCCTAAAGAAGCCCATTACCCGTAAAATGGAAAAGCTGGATTTACAAGAGGTCACCCGTAAATTTAGCTTTCAATTTAAAAAAAATGATTTTATCTCATTTACTTTGTCCATTATAAGCCTATAAAAGATTTTTCCAATTTCTAAATGGAGGTCTCGTTTGCAAAAGAATCTTCGAAATTCCTCTCCAAAACTCTTCAAAATACATGTGACTCGGCACAGAAAGAAAAAGAGGTACAAAACTGCTAAGAATACTTTAATACGTTAGTGCACTTATAGAAATATTAGGGCAACCCATCGAGCAGTTTATAAATTCTATTAAGAAAATACCTCACATAGTAAGCATCTTATCCGTCAGTATTTTTAATAACATTTAATGTATGTACCCATTTCGTATATAACATTCATCTAATGTTAGAAACTATTTTTTAAAGGTTAAACGCATAGGATATACAATGAGTATATGTTTAATTACATATTTAAACATTTTTAATTTAATGTTTCCGATACTTAAAAGTTATATAACGTAGGCACAGGATAAATTCGAAGGAAACAGCATAATTTGCCTATATTTTATTTTGAACTTGGTGGAGGCAAAATTTTAAGTTATAATAACAGTCCTAGAAAATAAAATAGACCCCTCAAGTCGTCAGCAACAATAAAAAGATGCTGATGCCCAGTGATGTAAACAGTAAGCACTTCAATCACATATATAAACAAAATCCATAAATTAACATGGTAACCATTACGATTTTGAATTGTGCTTGAGAGAAAACCAGCTTAGCTGTCATGACGTTTTATTAGATCAGCTGCGAACTGACAGTTTCTAGAATGTTGGAAGTTGTGGTGGAATGGTTCAAACTTCCCGAAACTTTGGTAAGTGCAGCGTGTGCGTCGTTTCAAAGTCGTTTACTAGATGTAATGGAAAAAGACGTTTGTGATCCATTTGAAGGGTTTTTATATTGGGTTTAAAAAATAACAATTATACAAGATATAAATTCATATGGCTTTAGTAATTTGATACATTGTTGGTTACTTCATTCATGTCTACATATATACAATATTAAGAAGCTGAAACATGATATGAATGAAGGCAATATCTTGAGGCTTTTATCGATCAATATTGATATGTAGTATGTACATGGAATAAGTTAAAAGTAACTCCCCGTCGATTGAAGAATATTTGAATTTTAAGTCATTATGCAGTCAGGTAATAGAGATATGCTTAGATATACAAATAAGTAAGGATGAGGAAACTGTCAAAGTTGCAGAGGCCGTAAAAACCTTTCCTGACTCATCCCTTTCTCCTCCACTCTGATTGGCTTAAAATTGAATATCTTTCATATTGAACATATTCATTAGACAAACATAACTCAATTTCTTTACCATTTTTATCTAAGAAACGCTGTTGTATTAATCAAATATTGCAAGTATATGCAAATAGCGTGTTCAAATTTGTCTTTTAGCCGACTCTTAATTACTCCGGGAATGCCGGTTGCAACCATTAGTATTTATTAACCAATCAAAGTTTTTTTATGTCCAGGCCTCATTTTTTGATTGTGCGCAGAATATCTCAAACTGCCTGACCACTGGATCTAAGAAATAACAATGTAGCAACGAGCAACTGTATAGGTTTAACTTAGTGCGTCATATGAAAAAATAAAAAAATAAAAAGTAGATAAATATGTTACTAAGGCAAAGTTTGTCTGTTTCTCGACCACCCCTAGTACCTCTGAGCCATGTTGAATAATCTCACAAATATCTAATAGAAATAAGTTATATATGGTTAACTCAACATGGACGGGCAAGCTACACCCTTTATATCCCATGCCACTAGTTATAAAGGGCTCCTTAATGCACTTAATGTTGATTCCCTCCCCTTCAATAGCTTGATTGCCCAAATATAACATATTTCAATGAAATTGCACACGATATTATTATCTTGCAATGTAATTACTCACAATAATATTGCTTAAATTTAAATTGTTTTACGAGTATGTTACTCTCTCACAATGATAATGTACAAAACAATTTTATCATGCAACGATATGGTTCCAAACTTTTTGTTCACAAACTTTTTAGCACAGTAATTTTACCGGGCACCCGAAAAAACATCACAAGTGGTATCTACAAAGCAGAATAAAAAGTTCTCACGTGGCCAAGGAAATATCCTCAAGATAACAAGCTCATTTTGCCACTTTGTTACATAGTTTTTCCCCTTGTAAGTTTTTTGAACAACTTGATGTTGAACTCAATCTAAATCTTGTTGATTTGCTATCAACTCCTAATTAACAGTTAATTTATGGGTTTTTTTTCTTTAAGGATAAAAAGTTGAAAGACACAAATAGGATCACATTTTGATATGTTTGTATACAAACAACAATTTTCTTTTCATGAAACGGAATCTACATTTGAACCATGGATTTGGACATGTAGGTGTGCTATTTATTTCAGATAGTTTTAAATCTTTTTAGTGTATGTATTTGAAGTATGAACTTTTATTTCTCGAACCACAACTTAAATTAAACATAAAATTGTGAATACGGATTTTATTTATATTGATTAATTAATATATTTATTTCTGTGAAAAAATGTCTCATTATATTTTGTATATATATATTTTACATTTGTCGCTAATAATTTGTTGACTCCATTTGTAATATTTAATATTAATAACTTCTATGTCGTATGATTTGCCATCATTAATTTGTTTGATTTTCTATGTACAACTTCTATTAAAATTTTCTAATTAATATTTTTTGTCATCGATAATTGCTTTTTCAGTTTTGTTATTTTTATTTTACCCATACCTTTTGATATCACAAATATATGTTATACTACTTTAACTTATCTATTTACTATTAATTTACTGCAACAGCTAAAACGTTAGCCATTAGCTTTTGATTACTCATTGTATAACATATTATATTAACGACTTTAAGGGAAACAAACGTAAGAGATATCAATGCTAATAGATCTATAATATAGAAATATGAAAGGGGTTTTTTTCGATAAGTTCCACGAAGTAAATCAAGTATTCCTGAATCTGACAACTTTTTATATTAATTATTCTAGTGTTACTTGAAATATAGAAGATTCTCATTTCTATAGCAGAATCACGTGATGTTTTTTCGCCTGAAACCATAACTTTAATCAATAGTACCATATGTCTCACTCCCGCCTTTCACTCGCACTCACTTAATGCCCATCCCTATGCATAACATTAAGAACAACAACGGAAGAGGAAGTCTCTAAATCTTTCAATTCCCGTGTATGTAAATGAATACATTATGTAATTAAATATGACGTCATAAGTATTTATGATTATAATCTCTTTTTATTTTCGGTGCTTCCATATTTGTTGGACAGATTATAATCATGTATAATCTGTAAATGGAGTAATGTCAAATATTAACTGTACACTAATATTAATAATTAATAATTTTTATCTATTTTTTGGAATCTTAAGTTGTGTTTTTATTTACTGAACATATATTGTGCTTTAAATGGATATAACCAGAGTATGACATCATTTTTTGAATTTATTTTGGGTGTCATATTAGAGTAATTCCATCATTTTGTGGGATTTGTTTTGAAATGTTATGTATCAACATAAAAGAAGTAAGTTAAAATGATGGATTAAGTTCTGCTCTTTAAATTATATTTACAATTTAATTTGATACGTTGGGTGAAAGATGCGCTTTTTATAATTTAATTTTATTTAAAAAAAATACATAATCATCTCCAAATTAACAGCTTCATTACATGTGACCAAATGCAATATACTACTCAAATAAAAATGAATCCGTTATTTTTCCATTCTAAATTTAATTCTCATTCAGTTCTCAAATATAATTTTTTGCAAGTAGGTATTCCCTCGCATTATCTGGAGTAATTATGCGTCAGCTAAAAGACCGCTTTGCTTTAATAATATAGGAGATAACTCCCAAGACATGCTCAGTGTCACTCTCTGTTTTTCATGAACACACTCACATGTGACTCTCAATACAATAATAACACCATGCAACAGCATTTTGACCCACTGGCTGAAACCCACATTTCTTATTGTTATTTAAAAAGTCGAACACGAATATGAACATTAAAACCATCAAAATCAAAGTAAATAACAAAATTAATACAAATATTTCAGCATTTGAAAAATGATATATTTATTATTTTATCTAAAAAATGTATGTAACTACCAAAAAATTGAGTGAAATGAAGTACCGTCAGAAGCAAATATTATATGTTTTCTTTAAACACTTTATATCCTAGCTGAAGTGATAGACTAGACCTTATATTTCTATTTTTTTTAAATACATTTAAAAAAGGTGTATTTTTGGTCAATTTAGTTTTTAACATTTATTAAGAAATTTAAATATAATTAGCTCCTTAGGTTGCGTAAATATAGATCACAATAACATTCAAAATAAATTATATTTATAAACTCAGAAGCGAATAATTTGTTTCGCCTGGAGTATTATTTTATGCTTTATTCATGTAACCTACCCCGTGTATTATATTATTTCATGTCGAAATATGGCACTGAATGGTAGTTATACCCTAAAAACTTGATTTAAAATAAGGTTTTGAAGGCCAACCCTTTATTGGATGAAATGCTTAATGGTTATATTTGTGTTTTACAATTGAAATAACAATGACAAATATTAGTTTCATCGTACGGCACTCTAAGACCTTCATTTTGTTGCGTAGTATAATTATATCTAGTGTTGTATCAGTCTTTATTTAGGACTGAAGACTCCAGTACTGTCGAGTTCATTCTCGGTCCACCCCATTTCAGTCATGTATTAAAAAAATATGATGGGATACTTATGAGTACTTTAATCTCTAAAGCGCTCACTAACATTAATAAAAAAGCATTGCTCCCCATATGCTAAATACAAAACATCTTCAAGTATTAATTCATTTTCAGATACCCGCGTTTATATTTTATTCAAATCTTAACATATACAAAAAATGCGTATACATCAAAGAAACATAACAAAAAAAAAATGTTCATTATATTCGATGCTACATGCAAACGCCTCCAATATTACATTAAGACGACTTCATTTTTTTATTCTTAATTACATATAAAATAATATGTAAATGATATACATCAGGGCTCACTCCTGACGATGACGATTTTTTTCTGATATCTAACATTAATTAAAATAACATAGTTATTTTCTGCCTTCAGATAAGGGAAGCAGAGTCGGAAAATAAAATGCCTGACTCTGACTTCAGTATTTTGAATATCACCGACTCCGACTCCAATACATGCATTTTTTAACAATATGTTTCATAGTCTAAATAAGTACTATGGGGTCATTTGAGTATAGAGACTATAAATATAGATTCAATTTATAGGTAAAGGGTACCAATTAAAGATTGTCGAGTTGGAAAAAGCAGTGTATTTCATTGACAACAAAGCAAGGAAAGGCGGTACATTAGCCATTGAATCCTCCTTTCTTCTTGATGACTTCATTCATCCTCCTAATCATGGCAGTAGCAAGATTCTCCAGGACTCTAGGATCCAAAGTTTCCCTGATAGATTTTACCTGTTTGATTAGCTTCTCCTTTGATATGCAAGGGGACAGACTATTACACTTATCCTTTATGATACCCACAGATTTTTAATTGGATTCAAGTCCACTCAGTTCCCAGGCCAGGTCTTTCTCCAGATATATGCTCAGAACACCACTTTTGAGAAGATTTGGAAGCATGAGATGGAGATTGTCTTCTATGAAGATAGTCAGAATTGTTCCCCTTGAGCTCGAACGAGTCATGGGAGGCAGAGCAAACTTCTCAATAATCTTGGTCTGATAGTAGATACTATCAATCTTATCCTTGCATTTTACTACATAAAGATCACTCACTTTCAGAGAGTTCAAGAGCCCCAGACCATGATATTTAAAGGGTACTTCACAATTGGTACGTACGGAACATCATCCCTTTTTTAAGCCTATGAACGATCGTTTTGTGAATTTTTTGAGGCTTTAATTTGAAAGAAGCTATTGTCTGAGCAGATAATACGTTTCAAGTCATTTAGACTCTATCCCGGCTTGTCCTTGGGAAAGGCAATCCTCTTTTTTCATTTGTTCTGTAAACATGGTCTTGGAAGCCTGCATATAGGCCTTAGTACCAGCAAATTTCTTTAAATATTTTCTCACTGTCTTTTCAGACACCTTGTAACCATTTACAGTCAGCCTAGATGATAGTTTTCTCCTAGATCGGCGTCTTTTCGCAAGACTTAATTAGATGATTTGCTTGACAATTGGGAAAATTCAAGGGGGACAACCTGGAATTGGCTAGCTTTCTTGGTTCTTTTCTCACTTGTGAGCTGCCCACCATCTTTGAACCAACATTAAGCAGCTTGCTGGGTCGAGCCACCTACCCAGTGGCTTGGCTACAAAGGTCACCCGGACCTACGAACAGGGAGACATGGCTATGGAAGAAGGTAAATAGGGGAGAAAAAGTAACTTTTTTCAGCAGCAAGTAACAACCGCTGACACAACATTTTCAAATACGTTTTTGACGAGAATGTAGTGTAAACAGTACCGCAACAACAATTTATTTCGATCATTTACAATTAACAAGAATAAATCAAGCAGTAAATGCAAAAGAGTGGGAAATTGGAACCCGACAATTTTTGATTGTTACCCTCTATAGGTAGTTAAATGTAGTAAATAATTGGGCCACTCTTTACTCTGATGACTAGTATTGTCCAAATTATGCATCAAAATAGAGGTAAATATGCTCATAAAAATACTAATATAAAACTTAAAAATGCAGGAAAAGGCTAAAAATGCAAATAAATCAGGTAAAATAGGATGTATTATGTAAAAAATATATATATATAATTAAAATTTATCAATCAAGCAGGTCCTTATTCTGTTGAATTATCATCTAGTGGCCAGTCATTGTTTTTTATAGTACTTTCCGAAAAAGTATTTGAACTCCCTATTGTTGATCTTGGCAGGGGGGGATATTAGTAGAGACCAAAGCCTTCACTAGGTCAGTATTGAAGAGACCACCGCTGTTATCATTGGAGGGGATGACTTGTTGTTTAAATCTCCTTTTTATTTTTGGGCATGGGACATTATCTATGCTGTTCTAGGACCCACTTCCTGATGGTTTTGTATAGCAAATACTTTGTTTCAGGCACAAAAGTCGAAATCTTGGTGCCACCGAGCTCCTTAATGATCAATCAGGGGCCCATTGATCTTGGCGTGATCAATTTAAAAAGATATTTTTTCACTTCGAATGAATATTAATATATTTAAAAACTTTTTTTACTATGTGCCTTTTTATTTATACATAGTATATATTATTTATAAAATGCAAATATAAGCTCAAAATGAAAATGAATCTCAATTGCATAATTTGGACATCATTACTGATGACATTGATTATTCACAAGACTAAGTAATGGACTGTCATGGTCAGAGTCTATGCTCTACTTTAGAAATTAGAGGTTCTAGAATTGTAAAAAATGATTCATCATTAACATTTTTTTTTTTTTTTAAATTATTATAGAAGTTTAACTTAACTGAATTTGTTTCTTTTACTAAAAAGCTGTAGTGTATAGTATACGGATGATATTAAAACAAAATCCCGTTTGTAAATCCAGGAGTTATAGCAGTGTCTAATCCAAAAAATTCCTTTTTATATTTTTATAAAAACCTTAATTCTCAATTTTGACACTCCGTCTTTCATGAGGAAACTTAGATAGTCAATCAATAATTACATATTTTTTCTTCAAGGATGAAAACAAATTAATATAATTTAATGAGCCTAAACCTCACTTAAAGTCACATTCATTATTACCATTTTATATAAATACATTTTCCGCTTTATATATATATTAGACTGGTCCAATTTGCACTTTTTTTGGAAATGTTGAGACGTCATAGGCTGAAAATATGCATTTGAGTAAAAATAGATGAATGACAAATTTCGAACAATTTAACAAAAGCTTTAGAAGTCGTGCAACGAACGTAAAGTTTTGAAAATTGACGGGTTTTTTCGAAAATTTTGCCTTCTTCTTTTATTATCTTTCAACCATTAGCAGATATGATTAAATTATTTACAATTTGTTTTACATAATGAAATAACCTTTATAAAATATTTATACTATTTTGTTCTTAAATTAGTTTTTTTAGATTTTAAATGGAATAGTACTGAAGGACTTTTTTAGCCTATTACTCACAGCGCGCATTATCGATCTTTATTTTTAGAAAAAAAGTGCATTAAGTAGGAAACATTATTTAAAAAAATATTATATCAACAACACTCATTGTATGTGCATAATATTTATATTTCTAAATTTTTTATCTTTATTGTTCACGAAGAAAATAGGATATTATTTAAGAAAATATATTTTTGCATATTTTAAAAGAATTCGATGACTTTTTGTAACAAAAGAGCATATTGAACAAACCTTTAATGAAGGTTCAAAGTCCCTCTGATAATATTGGTCATTTTCAACAGTAAAGATTCGACAATATTGCTGTTTAATAAAATTAAATAAAAAGATCGATAATGCGGGCTGTGAGTAATAAGTTAAAAAAAGTTTTTTTTTCTTTATACCGTATTGGTATTTAATCACTAATCAGGGAGCACTATATCCACAGCATCTGGTGACGTATTTTCATATAATCATCACTTATATTTTACAAGGTAGATGGTTATTAAGTTGAATCAACGTTACTTTTTAAAGACTTTTTCACAAAAGTTCTTTGGAGTTTTTACTCAATTCAGTCAAATTGTATCTCGTGGTTCCATTATAAAATTACCTAATTCCGTAAACGTAACATCCTTCTTGATTGAAGGAAGCAAGAGTTGATACTATTATAAACAACCCAGGAGTGTAACTTTGTTTTAATATTAAAGATGAAAGGTAAAAAAATGTATAGCCATAATGTAACCTTTTAGGTCAGCTGATATACTTACTCAATCATTTAGCATCATGTTGCCTCTATGTGCTTGTTTCTCTCTGACTGGTTCCATCACTAACATTATTCAAATAGTCTGGGTTTTGAAGTTATTTGAACTTGGACTGAGGAATAAGAATATTTCTATGACAGATACAACGCAAATGATAAATTCATGTTTCGTTCGTTAGCAACAGGTATTAATTACGATAAGAGTCATTAATAAGGCAATACTTACTGATCCTATTAAAATCTAGTTTATGTTGTATTGGATGAGTTAAGTCCGTCTTTAAACAAAAAAACTTATATTATAATAGCTATGTTATACGATATATTTCTCTAGGAAAACAGATAACCAATGGCTCTAAGTCGTGGGTTGTAATGAATTCTTGGAAATATAAGTTACTATGGCGTTACTATGGAGGCATTCCACTTTGTGAGTGAGTGAGGCAGAAGTAAGAAAAGGGAAATTTTGGGAAATACCCACATTGTACGGTTAAGTATTCTAATATTTTTCCTAAGTCGGTTTATCCTTCAACGCTTCGATTTTTACGTACTAATGCTTGAACATGTATGTTATGTAGTTATTTACGTTGTGTTGTAAGTGAATATTTAGTTTGATATCCGTCTAAGGATAAATTTTAGGTTAGTACAGGGTGCACAATCTATCTGTGCTGCGAATATTATTTTTTTTAATGCGTTTTTCTCTCAAACCAGCTATCAGATTTAAAAAATGTAACCAGATTCTGAAAGCTTGCTAAATTTTAATTTATTGTAATTAATAAAATCACCGATAATCACAAGTACATAAGTCTCTATACGAGGCCGAAAGTGCAAACAGGCCTTTGCCACTTGGTTCCTTCGAGGAATCCTGGAACTTCTTCTTCATCCGACGGATAAGTTCGTCTTTGGCGTTGCAGGATGTTCCATTAGTTTGTCGTTTGATCGCACTCACACAATAAAATACATCAAATTCAGATCCGGCTAATTTGTGCCCAAAAGTCTGACGAGATTATGTCAAAAATGTCTTTGTGTCATTCAATACTTTTTTTTTTCGAGAAGTGACAGGGAGTCGAGTCCTTATGCCACATGTATGACCTCCCATTGACAACCATGCTGATCCTTGGCTTCAGATTTGTCTCTATCAAGTCCAAGTACGGATCAGTGTTGACCCTGAGGCCCTGAGTAAACACATGAGGAGCCATAACATGACTTTCAGAGAAAACCTTGGAGCTTGGCCAATTTTTGTTGCCTCAAAATCACCTTTATAGGCCTCAAAGTTCCTCCTAGCTTTGAGAACCAACGTCTCACTTAGGCCCAGAGTTAGAGCAATTTTTATGTTGTCGCTTGCACTCACTTGGTTCCTTTTCAAATCCTGGAATTTCTTCTTGGCCCGACGAATAAGGTCATCTTTGGTGTTGCAGGAGGTTCAGTTGATTTGTCGTTCGATCGTACACCACACAAAAAAAAATCCATCAGATTCAGAATCTGCGAGTTTGGAGATCCGGCAAGATGATGTCGTCAAAATTGTCTTTTTCCATTTGCGACTTTTTTTGGAAGTGTGACATTGTTATTACTAAAAAATCCTCTTCAAAGGACACAAATTCCTTCCTAATATTGGAAACAACGTCTCATTGAGTTCCACAGTTCAAGCAATTGTTATGTTGACCATCCCAGCGCGAATTCCAAGTAGGATCTGTCCCTTTTCCAAAATATTAGGGACAACGAATTGGTTAGTTACTTCCATTTTTTCCCACCTAGTATTGGTTTGAACAAGACATCTAACAAAAAAGTCAGCTGCTAATTGCCTGTGTTTGCTTAAAAGAGCGCTCAAAGTTGCAGTATAAAGGGCGGGGATTTAAAAATTAGAATGAGCCGTGAAGCCTCAATTCTGAAAGTCTGACAATTTTGTACTTGACGCCATTCGATCGCCCTGACAAACAGCTACATTCTCAATTTTGTTTTCTTTTATGAAATCAAAAATTTCAGAGCAACAAGCAAAACGGCAGAAGGTGTGCAATCTGTTCCACCCACATGTCGACACGTGGACGCTGTTCTGGCCAGGAGACAAGATAGCTTCTTTTCTGAATCAAGAGCTCAGGTCGATGGAACCTTCAGGGCCAAACATCCAGCTCAGGTCATTTCCTTAGCGTCGTGGCGTCTGACAGTAGCAAGAACCTCCCTAATTCTTCAAGTTCGACTACAAACCCGAAAAGGACGTCTACAACAAGGTCCTCAGGTACCACGTCTTTCCATGGTTGAAGAGCACGTTCCCCAAGGACAACTTTCTGTTTACCCTAGACAGCGCCCAGTACACATGTCCAAAAAGGTACCGCTTTTTTTTCAGGGACAACATGGTTGCCTTTTGGTCAGGAGACTTCTGACCTTTATCCTCAACTCGCGTGAACTCCCTAGACTTTGCTGTTTGATGTGTCTTGGGGGCAAAATGAACAACACTTCTCACCCTAATGTCAATGCTCTGAAGGCTATGATCTCAGAGGAATGGAACAAGGCCAGTTGTACTTCTGTTCGTTCCCATATTGAAGCCATCATTCAGAACAGAGGGGGACATAATGAATAAAAGTTGTAGAAAATTGTTGAATTAGCTACTTTTGCTTCAAAAGTGCCAGAAAATAAAAAAGGCTATTAAAATTATCAACTTTTTGAGTCCTCACCCTGTAGATAGCTTGTGCAGTATGAATATATTTGGCCCTTTAACACATGAGCAACTACATTGATTTTTCCGAAAATGGAATGTTGATATCATTAATTTGCATCAACAAATTATTATTATGAACCCTTTGGATATGTCACAAATTGCACTCAAATTACCCAAAATTGATCCTCACAATTAAATCATTAAGTCATGGTCAAGTGTTTTCTTTTTTGGAAATAAAAATATGGTTAACGTAATGTAGCTACACAGACTATACTCTTCATCATTTGAATTTTAAATCCTCTCTATACAAATTACAGATGCACCTAGAGATACAAACGTAATATGTTTGACGTGGTTTTTAATCAGCTGCTTTGCATTTTGAGTTATATCATTAATGAATGTATATTACTATTTAGACCTAAACTCTGTTAAACGTGCATAAATTGCCTAGTATACGTCTATCCTTGTCAACGACGTAGAACGCTTCATATACAATATACAAAATTGTCTAATATTTGGGGGAAATGATGCATTTTACAAAATACCAACTAATATTATTTAAAAAATTGAAGGAAAGGTTGAAAGATGCAGGATGAGGGTTTCAATAGTGCATAACAAATTAAAGAAACATATATTATCAACAAGGTAGTGTGACAGGCTGTAGCTTGTTATTTCAACTAGTTGTTTAAAAAAATGGAACATACTTAGAAGAGTTTCCACAGTCCCCTCTGTGTGAGTAACGTGCGCCTATATTTTATATTAAGAAATATTAGCATTACGGGAGTTGTATAATTTTGCTCCGAGAGAGCGCCACTTCCTTTCGCTTTATTTACAAACTAATATCTCTATGTAAACAACGCTCATACCACATTATGAGTTACTAGTGGGAGTACCCAGTTTTGTTCGGAGTCATTTGTTAAACTACAACATCTAATTTTTCTATTTATTTGTTACCCATATTCATTGTGCAGTCAACTTGAAAAAAATTACTCTTCTATGATTAATTATCCTCAACTTTAACTTTTAGATAATTAAAAATTAAAATCATTTTACCAACAGTTCAAAAAATATTTAATAGATAATTCTAAAAAATATTTAAAAATTCGCAAATACATGTTCTAAATTACTTCTTTTCCCGCACTATTTTTAGTAAATTCCATTTTGCGTTAAGATATATACCCTTTTCAATACCAACTTTTAAGTATTCAACGTATAACTGACCATGAGAAAACAACCATGGATTTGACAACTCCAGACTAACAACTTAAAATGTCGGACCTTTGTACTTATTATTGCTTATAGTAGTAAAACTCACTTCCCAGGAAACGGAAGTGTTTCAAAATTAAGCAGTGTATTTGAAGACTGCAAAGGTGTCCTTGGGAGGAAGAAATATTCTCAAGCAAATTTCCCATAGTGATAAATAAAATATTATTATTCCCATAAAAAAGTTGGGAGTGTTTATATTTCTTAACAAAACTATTGGAAATCAAACTTTTAAAAACAAAATGGTTGAATATATAGGGTTCTAATTCCTGATCATTTTTTTTTTCTAAAGTTGTTATCATTATTCCTTCATTCTTGAGGAGAGAACAGCCAAATATAAAGTATAACCACGGGTGCTTGTGCTCATGAATGACGGAGAGTAACGACGAGGATTGGTAGGGAAGTTACAAGCAAAAGTCCCAGTTAGTCTCAAAGTAGAACAGATGATCGTAAACGAAGTAATTCTTTAATATGTCCTTGCTTATTATTCAATTTACCTAGCTACTCCTTGCTAATTTAACCATTTTGCCTTTTTCCTCAAGGATAGTTCCCCTTTATTTACAAATTACTGAGGTTATCATGTCGTTATTTTTTATTTTGGGTTAAAATTTCATGTTCCCTTCGAATTTATCAGCCTAAATATGTAATTTTTATTACTGTAGAATACAATAAAGAGTAGTTTATTGTTCAATTAATGATAAAATTAGCCTTTTGAATCATATAATGCATGTTCGCTAATCGGAAAGTATAATCATGTATAGTGATAATTAATTGATAATAGGAGAAGTGACTATCACTTCTTCGATTTGAGTCATTATCGTATATTTTTTTTATATTGTTATTATGCAAATTGTATTTCCTATTTTATCTCTATATCAAATTCATTAGATAGTGAGATTTTGATAGTTCCGAGTGGTCAATTAAAATCTGAACACTTCAAATTATAAACATCAACAAGATATAATGTATTAATTAGCTATATAGAATTTCAACAAAAATTTATAGTATAAATGAATGTGTGTCTGAGCTCTCGTACTCAGTATTGTAGCTGCTCATAGTGGCAAGGATGGCTTCCAGACGGTGTCGGAAGGCCTGGCACCTGTTACTGATATAGTCCTCTGGCATGGCATCCCAGTGCTGGCTGACAGTGGCCTTGAGGGGTTCAGTGTTTCGATGGTGAACATTGCAGGCCTTCCCCTCGACATGCACCCAAAAGGTGTAGTCGAGGGAGTTGGATCAGGGAAGCAGGAGGCCAAAAGCGTCAAAAAAGATTTTGAAAGACTCATTCGAAAGAATATTACAATAGAGGAGATGGGATTCTTTCATTGCTAATGTCAAAAGTAACCTCCCCACTCTCACAAGGTTCTTTCCACCCACTTTTTGATAGCTCTATGGACAGCTTGGTATAAAATTTCGAGAACTCTTTCAACGGTTAGGACTTGTTGACGGCGTACCGTGGTCTTGGAGACCCCCAACTGCTTGTTGGAATGGAAATTTGTCAATCACGTTCATGTTTCATTTTTCTCGACTTGTACATAAGATTTATAAGTTTATGTTGTTTTGTTTTGCAACTATTGATTATGCTTTAATATATCGAAAAATGAATTAATTCCTATAACTCAAATTTTATTAATTATTGAATTAGTCATTGTTCAGATTTCAATGGACAACTCGGTATGTAGCATCCATATTTTTAGACATAATTATATATTTTTTTTCCAACACAAAACAACAATTTAATGCCTTTTATAGTAATAATTTTAAACATTCTGATTAAAAAGTACAAAGAAAACAACTGGTTTCATAATCTAATCAATCCTGAACCTACCTTTTTAGTACACTGTATATTTTTCGTTTTTGATGAAAGAGTTCCTAGATTAGATTGGAATGAGTCTTATCCTCATTTAAATGGTAAACCCTTGGAATCTGTTTATTAAGGGTACAAAAACTGACTCAGGCAAATATGGAAGAGATAAATGAGGAACAGAGACTGTCAAAAGTCATAAATGAACACCTCTTAGTTTGTCATGAATATATGGGATAGGTTCCCTAAGAAAAAGATTCCATGGAAGCGTTTAGCTCAATAGATAACTCGCTTGTGAAAAATTATTCTCTAGAAACCAATATACACATGTTCGTGCCCCTGTTGTTCGTAGAAAACGTAATATACATTATATTTATGAACTTGAAATAAGATTCCTAGATCAGATGGAGTAAATTTAATACCATGATGTTTACTTATACTCAATTATTGCAACTCCATCAGACCAATTAAATGCACATTAAAAAAAACCTGATTTTGTTGAATAATTAATAAAATCACTCCCTATAATCTGATGAAATCAAAGAGTTTTCTTAGCCAGGTACGAATACTAAAAATGATTGATTATGTCAACCTATGTATTTACTAAAAATGCGTGCACTGCCCATGTATAGTGTGCTACCTGAAAAAGTTCATGCTTAGTGATGTAAATCTTGTGTATTTTGTGCACCTTAAAAGAAAAGAAACTGAAAATCAACATTAATCATCTGAAGAATGTTTTGGAAGAGAGCTGTGACAAGGGAGGAAGGATAAAAATATATAAACTAGGACATTGGCTAGAATTATTTCAATATCGATTCTCAATTCTACTCTGAGTCCTGCAAAGACTTACTTTTATAAATCCACAACAAATCTTCAAGGTTACTCTACGTCTTTTATGAGCACACACGAATCTTTTTTTTTCTTTGAACCAATTTTTTAATACCATCAGCAATTTGGCATTTGCAAAACATTCTTAAAAATCATCGGGATGAGAACAAATGTTCAATGATATCCCACACGTAAATCTAAAAAGTATTCAAACACATAATTAAACAAACTCACTCATTTGAACTCAAACATAACTTTTAAACCATATTTATATCATAAATGCAAAAGCATATGCATGAAGGAACATAATTTTATACTTTGCTGAGATTCGTTGTTTACAATATATAATAAACTTTTTACAAAAAAAAGCAAAGAAAAAAGACTGATTTTTATAGACTATATAATGTTTAACGATAAAGTTTAATTAAACACTAATAATTAAAAAATATATTTTTTTTTAGATAAGCTTCAGATTAATTTCGGATAGGATTATTACTGGTTACTCACGGTGTTTTTTAAGCAGAAGTAAATTTCAAAAAAATCTTTGTAAAATATGTTCATATATATCAAACTATACACAGTGTTTCAGGCTCTAAAATAAATAAATTATAATCTTATATCCAAAGGAGTTACATGTATGTTTAATCCTTCATTAGTGGAATGAACCACGAGACTTATTAAAATACTTTTGATTCGTCTTTTATCGCTAATACTTTTCATTATGTTCATGAAACATTAAATCAGAATAAATGCAATAATTAATTTGTCTTGATAATGCCTTGTTTAGGATTTATTTAGCCTTTTTGAATCGAGGTTTTGTGCATTTAATTGACTATTTCACATAAAAGTCGTTCCTTTGTTTTTCCTTTAGATTTCTTGGATTCTTTTTTTTTTTTTTTTTTTAAATCTGAGGATTGAGTAGTGATGGATCGGATCGGTTCAAGGGCAGATTTATTAATCTGTATTTTTTTTTTTTTTTTTTTTTTGATCTATTCTTTTTTAACATTTAATTGTTCCTAAGGACCCGATACATCAGTCTTTCGGTCCTACAGTCCTAGCTATCTTTTTATTTTCTTAACTCCTAGTTAGGATTGAAGAATATAAGAACTAAAAAAATAATGAATGATAGCTCAAACGTAAAATAATACATTCTAGTCACACACTTCCTACTTCTAACTTAAGGTATTTTGTCTCTTTGAAAAAGGTTATGAATAATGATGAAACTTCAACAACTCAAATGACCTAATTTGTAGTAACTATGTAATTATATAGCTCTTGTAGTTTCCATATAAGACTATAAGAAACGGTCAAAGGACTGACAAATTTTATTAGGGACCCGGTCTAATAGCACTACAGACTTTTTTTTTTTTTTTTTTTTAGATCGATCCAACACTTAGACTGAGGCGTACAACAGTAACTATATAAATGTGAGTACTATTTTATATATAATACATACTTCCTCATCAAAAATGATGGTTAATAATTTGATTCTCAAAATTTGCATGAATAAATGAATATTTCATAGAATTTATATTAAAATAATAATATTTATACTATATGAGAAACAAATTATATCTTATTGAAACCCCAAAATCATATTGTTAAGATTATTTTAAAATACGGATATATTTTTCCCCGATATCTTATTCATATAAGTATTTTTAGCATTTGAATTGATGTTTACGATTAAATATTAATATATTATATACGTATTTGAGGGGTTTCTTTTATTTCTGAGTTCAATAACCACGTTGTCAAAAGGATGTTCACTAATAGAGGGTTAAATTTAAACAGTTTTTGTTTCATAAGTAATTATAGAAATACGAAATATTAAAACTTTTCGTTGGGGTTTTTTTACTTTGAAATTACTCTAGTAATTTTTTCATTGAGAAGCAAACACTCTAATCTTTTTTTTTTTTAGTTTAAAACAACCTTACTAACTTGAATTATACCAAAATATTCTAGAATTTTAAAAATACAGAATCTGATACTACTAAATTTCAAATAATAATTTCTCGAAAAGGGGTAGAAAATTCATCTTTGATCACTTTTTTATCCATAATTTTTTTTTTTTTGTATAAAAAAAAACAATTATGTTTGGAATGGGGGATCGTCCGAATTTTTAGGGGTTACGGAAGGCCAATTTTTATGGTGTAGTATAGCTCCAAACATAATTGTTGCTATGATTTTTATATGGAGTCCATTTAATATTTTTGCTACTCTAATATGAAATGACTCTATCATTTTTGTAATTTTCCCTGATGTCCTATTCATTTCGGTCTTTTTGCAAGAATTTAACTCCTACAGTTAAAAAGGTGAATTCTTGGAAGTGCGTGGTTAGTTACGGAGCAATAGTCAAGTATACTTAGGGGCGTACGCATGGGGATAGGTTGGAGGGGCTGGAGTCCTGCCCCCAAAATATCCACAAAATTTAATTCTTCAAAAAAAAATCCAAAATTTTTTTAATTTTTTCCATGATTTTTTCCCAAGAAAATAATGTTTTATTTATTTTTTTTTAAATCTAACAACTAAAAATTAATTTTTGAAATTATTTTCTAATAAATTAAACTTTTTGTGAACAGCTGTAGATCTTGAAATTTTTTTGCAAAAAATTAATTTTGGAAATTATTTTCGAATAAATTAAATCTTGTGTGAACAGTTGTAGATTTTCGAAATTTTTTGCAAAAATTAATTTTTTTGTTAATGACTTTGGATTTTGAAATGTTTTTCGTCAAAATTTAATATTTGAATTTTTTTTCCAAAAAATTTAATATTGTGCATTTTTGAAAAAAAAAAATCAAAAACTAAGCCCCCCTCCACAAATATACATTTATAAATATAATCCTGGAGACAGACCAAGTGGACGAAAAAAAAGTTTTGCTACAACCACTACTTTGTACAAATATTAAGATCGTGATCCTCTTTACTATCCTTAAAAGCTGGAATCCGCACTTAAGAAATATACAGAAACTCCTTCTCAAAAGAACTTGATTTGGAACAATGGATATTGTGTAAATTGTGACTTCCTCCTTGAGTCACACATCTATTTATTTTTCAATGGTATTTTTATGATACCCTCTGATATTTTGAACTATTATACATAATTACACTGCAAAACACAATTGAAATGGCAGAACTCATCACGTATGATTATTTAAGGATTTCTACAGGACAATGTCATCATTAAGAAATGGATTCCAATAATACATAATTTGTATACATATACTACAGGGTTGGTCTTATTTAGGAATACAATTATTTCAGTTTTTAATAAATCGGAAATTTATTAGTTTATTGTCTTCAAACTCGGTGAAATATAGGTTGTGTGTTTTAAGATTCCTGATATAAATTTTCGACTCAATTAAAAACTAAAAAAAAACGAGAACGAGTAAAATGTAGCAACAAAGGAGTTCAATTTTCAAGCTTATCTCACGTGGCATGTCCCCCATGGTACCATGCAGTCGTACGACTGGTACAATTGTGTATTAAACCATTGACTAATTCATCCCCACCAAGGTCTTAGGCGTTGTAGACAATGTAGGAAGGAGTACCTTACATCGAACTTCTGTTTAAGAAAGTGCTACTTTGGGTAAGAGAAAAATTATAGGACAACTTTGTTTCCACTGAAAACGGAACTCCACGTAGTCGTGCCGCTAAGACATCCAGAGAGACGCTTTCCGGACTTTTGGCACCTCAACAAGAGGTTGCCCTCCTCTACAGAAATTAACCACTTGGACTACTATACAGATACATTTGTAGGAGAGGGTATATACTACTCCTTACAGGAGTAAAATTTAATAAGTAAATGTTCTCACAAAATCTCTTCTTTGAATTTTTTTCTTACAAAATTGAAAATAATCAAAGGTGTACCCCCAGATAAAATCAACCCTGTACTTTTGACAATTTTTCATCATTTTATAATAACGATTATTTTTGGGATACTTTAAGTGCAAGGGTAAATAAGAGTAATTTGTTTATAGAAAGGAATGATAATTTGTATAGATATGCAAATGTAATTCAAATTCAATTTTGAGAAAAATCCTTCTAGCTTGATTTTGTGCTGACGGGCAGAATTCATAATTTATTAAATAGAAATAAAGCTGTATCATGAGAGAGGAAGGACAAGCAGGTAGTTCATCTTCAAGGTATATATAATGTTTTATTGCTTCTCAATAAATCTACGACATGTAATTACGAAATTGAATGAATACCGAGTGGTCCATTAAAATCTGAACACGTTGAAATTTAAAATTCAACAAGATATAATTTATTAAATTGACAATAAAATTTCAACTAAATTAATACTATATGTGTCTGAGGTATTAATGTTCTTAGCTGCAATCATGGCTTGTAGGCGGCGGTGGAAGGTATTGTACCCGCTGCAGATGTAGTCCTTTATCATGGCGCCTACAGTTACAATGACAGACACTGCAGGCCTTCCCCTTGACATGCACCCAAAAGGTGCAGTCGAGGGGGATGGTATCAGGGCAGTAAGAGGGGCAAAAGTGTCAAAAAAGAGCCCCCAAGCCTCATTATGAAGAGTCCTGCAATGGAAAATATGAGTTCATTTCATTGCAGGTGTCAAAAGTGGCCTCATTCAAGTATAATTTTTTAGACTTCTAAGTAAGCTAGAGAGCTCAGATTAGTTTTGTTTTGTGACTAATTGCTTATGCTTTAATATATCGAAATATAAATTAATTTCAATTAATTAGTTATTGAATTAGTAAGTGTTCAAATTTCAATGTACTACCCGGTACATAACAGAAAAAAAATTATATGTAGAATGTGTGAATTCGGACTTGAACCATGAAAGATTAATATCACATTTCTCACAAAACATTGTTAAATGGTTATACATTAGACTGGCTCTTAAAATGTTTTTTTTTTTTGTTTTGTTTTGTTCAAATGTTGAAACGACGATGTCTATGATGTTTATTTTGGTAAAAAGAAATAAAAAAATATAAATATTGAACGATATAAATAAATTTTCATAGGTTGATCAAAGTCTTTATTTTTCATAATTTGTAGAAAATAATTGAACTATTACTTAGTCAATATTATTCATTTTTAAGAGTTGTTTTTTTAATATAAAAACTATAATATACATATAAACAATCTTTCAAAAAATTTCACATAGTTTTTTTTTAGATGATTTGACAAAATAGAATACGAAATTTGAGCACATTTTAAGGTCAAAACTTCTCAAGCCTGGGCAAGTCCTTTATCGAGATTCAGGAAGGAACTGGAAAAGTCCAGGTTAATTATGACTCTACTCTATGCCATATTGCAAGGAAAACGTTGACCAAGTTACCATAACTTTTTTTTTTAATTTGTAGGTCTAGTGTTTGGCCAGTCTAAACCATGGACTTCTTTATGTAAGTGACTCACTTACTGATCCTCCTGCAACACAAATTCTAATTTGACATCCAGGATCCAGTAAAAATTCAAGAAAATTCCATAAGAGACTGTTTTCTAGACCTGTTTCCGTTTCTGAGGTCGAATCGAGGCCGTTATTATCGCCAAAAGCGATTACATTGAATGATAATATGCATTTTGATTCAGCTTTCATTTGAAGAATCTTTCTAATCGGATAATTAGTATGGGAGAAAATCCATTTTTTAAAAAATCGTGTTTGTAATTAAGTAGAGATCACACCCTATAAAGGATAAAATCTATGCTTTTTAGAAAAAATATTTTTTAAAGTGGAAAAGTACATATTTTCTACATGCTTTATATTTATAATCAAATGGATAGTAATATTTATTCTACGCATTATACTAGCAGCATATATTATAGCTCTTTATGGCGTAAATATATCAAAAATATGAAGTTATTATGGTTTTATTTTTAGTAATATCCCTGATGTTTTAGAACGTTCTAAGAACAAGAAATACCGTTCTAGAGCCATGTACTATGCTCATTTGATCCCGTGAGGGATAAATTGAATATAAAGAAGAACTAATCCCATTGATTACTTTTCCTAAAGAAAGATTAGACTTTATTTAAAACATAGAGTGAAAAAAAAAAGAGTTCGTGTTATACACAGTACAGTGATATCTTATTTGTCTTCTTTACAAGAAATATTCATTTTAGAACAAGACTATTAAAACACTTTTGAAGGATTCTTAATTCGTTCAAAATAGTTATTTCTATAAGTTGCTTTATTTTGGCTTATATTTTTTTCTACAAATTTTAAAACTTTAAAGTATGTGCACAACCTTTAAACATTTGTTAATATTGCTTAAACTTTTTATATCTTGATTGTTTACCTCAAGGAATATAATCCAGTTGATTCATGGCTAGTGATTGGGGAGTCCAAGAGTTATTTGCCAATAATTCATCATTGTGTCCTAACCAGGGATGCCACTCATAATTTCATAATATCTCTAGAGTCCTTCTCTAACAATAACAAGAATTAACACTGAAATTCTAAGAAAGAAATAGTATTTTGCAGAATGTCAATATAATTTGAAACTCACCTTTAATCAGTTATGCTCATCGATACTTCTAATAATATCTTCTGATAAGTATATATAATCATTGTCTTCATGCGCTTGAAGCCTATTTGTTACCCTTGATGAACATTCCTCTGCATTTGTTTCGTTATTGAGGCCATAGGAGGCTGGCAGTTTGATCATGTTCCACTGTTCTTTCTAATCTATTATCTTGTCGCAGTTAAAATCAGACGAAACAATAAATAGTTTAAAACGACTCTAGGTATAAGAAGTAAACTCTAAACTCTTTGGATAAACAAAGTTTCAAAATAGCATTAATATAATCAAACAAAAGTAATCAATTATTATTGTATGTATATAATCCCAAGATTTCAACATTTTTATACAAATCACCCCTAACGTAACGTCAATGTCCCAAGGTCTTGGGATAAATCCGAAGGACTGGCCTCTCTGATCCCAACACCACCTGATATTTCAAGAAAAAAACTCATTAATAAATTGATCTCATAATAAAAGTCCGTTAGTATTCATATAGGAAACTTGCAAGTAAGGTTCTATCGGTACTGCACCTCTCCTATATGATGAAATTTCTAATGATGTCGTAGTCCCTCGAATAGAAACACTGTGTGACAACTGTGGATAGGTTATCGTTTTAATAGTCTCTGTATATTAAGTTATCTGCAATACCAGGAATCCATAATAATAAATAAGAATTGGAATTCCAGAAAAAAACACCCGATTCATCGTCCCATCACTAATAAAAATATGTTTATGATATTGATAATGGAACAATATAACAGTCTTGACTTGTAGGCGGGGCTCCATCCTGTTAAAAGACACATTCAGATCCTCCTGGAGATGTCCCTGGACTAGGGGAGCCACATTTTTGAGGACATTCTAGCGTCTGGCAAGGTTTTCCTCCTTCACCTTTGTTGTATAACCTCTTAGGTCTTGAATTTAACGTAATTAAAAAGAAGAAACACCGGATTAAGGGAAAAATAATTGAATGGTTGTAGCAGTTGCGTTTCTATTCCTTTTTTCGAGGAGTTTCTGAACACCCCCCCCCTCCTGACCCATACCCCACAAGGGGGATTTTTTATTATTATTATAACTTATAGATATACCTCAGAGGAGGAATCGCTCTTTTGGAGATCCCTCTCTTTACGTCTATTACTTCGAATGTATCCTTGAGTGGTAGAAAGGGAAAGAAAGACAATACTTTCCGCCATTATAAATGACGTAGAATCAGATAGTGTTTTTAAAGGGCATCAACTCCCCTCTCCTCCTCCACAGTCATTGAATTTAGAACATCCTGAAGAGGATATGAAGGACTCTAACGAAGATGAGATTGATCTTATAAATTCAGATATCTTTTTCTTCGTGGTCTTTTAAATTCAGGATCTGCGTAATCGCAAGTTTTGTACGGATCCCTTTTATATCCTGATTCAATTAGTCCCGTGCTTATGAAATGTTACAGTGATTCTTATATCCTATTTTATGTAGATATATCATTTAAATGTAAAAATACATTATTTTATCATATACCCTTTCGATTTAGCCTTATTAATGTGGTCTTCCATGATTCTTTAAATGATATAAATATGGATTTTTCTGTTATATATTTTTTTTACAAAGTTCAAAAAATATCCACAAGAAATTGCCTATGACGATGTAGTGTACAATGTATGTACATGTCTATAATTTAATCAAAATTATATATTCTTAAGACTAATAATCTTGATACACTATCTAACAAGACGTTAAAACTCGATCATTCAAAGAAAGACACTAGAAAACCATTTTTGAATATTTTATCAGTCATTACATCAAATGGAATACTATGACTTACTCGTACATAACTAATGGAGTTTGAATGTCTATAACTTTTTGAATACAAATTGTTAAATATAAAATAAACAAATTTATGTCAATCAAATATAGTTTCAAAAGTTTTAAAAAGAAATAAACACTTATTGATATTTGACTCTGAGGTAATTACATGCCTGTTTTTGACCAAAGTAAACATCCTTTTCATTTAGTCTTTCTATATATCTCTCCTTCTTTCTGTTTCTTCACTCTCCTCTTCTCCCTTTGTGTCTTTCTACATCTCTCTATCTCTCTCTGTCTCTGTTCTTCTACGTCATTCTTTGACTCTATTCCCTTCTATTCAGCCCTGTAAGCAGGAACTCTACAGTAGGGTATATACTTAATAAACACATTCATATAAGTTATTATACGAAAGTGTTGAAACTTTTTGGGGGCAGATCCCCCCCCCCAAATGTTCCCAGCTAGAGCAATACCTCTGGGTTGTAGTATAAGTCGAGTCAAGTTATTACATTTAGAAAAATGTCTTAAAACTTTTGAACTACTCGGTTCATACATAAAATACATTGGGATTTATTTACCTAGGTAAACTGATAGTTATGACTTCAAATGACCTTTTGCAAGTCATGTCTTTTAGAATAGTGTCACATGTTTGAAAAATATGTACTCACATACTCATTTGTTTTGAACCGTTACTACTTTTCTATTTTATAACAACATGTTTGGCTATTTCCCCTGAATGACTTGTGATATTCGTCCCACTAATGGGTCAATTAATGAAATATGTCATGCAGGTACGCAAAATGAGGATTCACGGGAATGAAAAGTTGTAGACATTGTATTTCCACTTGAGTACGTACAATTAAAGATAATTTTTTATTGGCGGGATTTTATTTGGGCTTATCAAGTTATTTGGTCGACAATGAAATATTTATTAATATTAGTAGTAGATTTAGTATTTGAATATTATTCAAGGAGCATGAGCTAATAATTGACAAGGGGATATTGTATTGTAGGTGTTCTATAGAAATTAGGGACCTTTTCAATTATAATTTCGATAAATTATATTTCTAATAAGTAAAACTACATCTTCTTTTTTTCAATTTCTTCACACACTCTTTGAGAACAATTACTTCTTCATGCTGCACACCTGTTGCGGATAGTCTCCTTGCACATGCCCTCCCCTCTCAGTGGTAATTGACGGGACCTATAGGACAAGAATGTTCAGGTGGCAGATGGTGCAGGTCCTTTACGGCCAGAACATAAGGTCAACCGAATTCAAGTTAGGGCTATTTGGAGCTTAATTGCCTCTGAGAGCTTCGTCCTCATTTTTACTTTTAGCAAGTCGCTGTTTGATGAGCTAGACAGAGTTATTTCTACTCGAAAAGTGCATAAATCTGTATTCAAACATTTATTGATATTTTTACCGTGAATGACCTGTGATGCAAGAAAACAAACATAAAATTAGAAGTTTCTGACACAATTTCAAGCATTGAAAAAAAAAATGTTATTGTTAATACTTATAACCTATTTTTGTTATTGCTCCGACATTTTGACTCTTTGAGACACAGGATAAAAACAAAACCTGTTCATTTTTGTTTCAGCTCTCCTTTGATTGCGTAATCAAACATCATAAGTAGACATAACGAGGTTATAATTGCATTAAATGCTACTGCAAGTTTTGGGTCCCCACTTTGTATGTAAAATAATGGAAAAATGAAACAAAAGCTCATTTGTATGAAAATGGCTCTGTTATGTAAATCAAAGCTAATCTAGAACAGAAGAAACAATTGGCTTCAAATGAATAATAAAAAATTGGTCAGTCACGTCTTATTCACTTAAAAGGAGATTCAAGCTACATAGGCTGATATAGCAACAATAAAAATAAATAATAACTGACTTTAACAATCTTTTATAATACATCTTATATTCGAACCTGAGAAGTTATTTATAGTCATAAATAATTCGTGAAGGTAAATCAAATTATATTATAATTTAGAAGAACTTTATTATTTTCTTCATCCCTGGATCCTAAGATGTTGTTTGGTTACTAACGCTTTAAAACAAAATGGCGTAACGCAATTGCTAGCTTGAGTAGATTCATAAACTGTGTGATATCGCTTTTTATAATACCATATACAATGTCAAATTATTATTCCTTGTTTTTATCCCTTATAACATATGCAACCTTTTCTTCCCTTCACAGAATTTACATTTAGTTAAGAGGGTGAATTAATAGAGACTCTGTAGTTAGTTTTCGAGTAAATCAAAACGCCTCTAGCGGATAAAAATATATCACAAAGAACACTTCCTTCTACCAACATATTGATTAATGAAAATTGCCTGTATTTTGGGCATGTTAAAGCCTTAGAAACCGAAAATCAACATGGTAAACCTGACAAATTGAAAAATATTTTTGTGGAGAGCAGCATAGCTATCATGTGGTTCATTAGATCAGCTACAATCAGCTGTGACAAGGGAGAAGGAAATAAACAATGACATAGGCAGGAATTACTCCGGTGTCAATCATCAATTGATAATATTTCATAGAGTAAAGCACTACAACTTAATACAGTATGTTTGTGGGTTGAACGTAAAAGGTATCCATTAACTCCTGAAACAAAAGAATTACTATAAACATACATAAATAGAGATGTACATTACAAACTCCAATGATTCGCTAATCCTACGAGGAAACTTATTCAAGCAACTGTGATCGATTGAGTCGAGATCCCTCTATTTGTACTCCAATAATATAAATGCTTCGTTGCACTTAGGTAAATAATTTCATTAGGTTGATATCCTTTACTGTCCAATTGAAATTAAAATTAGCGTGGCCCGCAAGATGATCTTTTCAGTTCCCTGGTTTAGTGCACTTGACTTCTTTAACCAAGTTTCCTATTTTGTAACAGTTGTAAATCTGAATAGTGGGTATGGCAGCATAGTGATGCAAGATGGTTAAAATAAGTGGTCGTTCAACAAGTTTTGACTGTATTTAACAAGAGTTTATTTTATGTTGCTCTTTATTCATGAATGGAAGCTTTTCTCTCGTCAAAGCTTCAATAAACAACAACATAAAATAAACTCTTTCAAAATACAGTAAAAAAAAAAGAAAAGTGACTACGCTGATATTTATTTCGATATTTGAACATATATTTTTTTAACTTCTTCAAGATGATTGTCTGTCGTGACTCTCGACTCTGTGTACATGATATTTTATCATTTATATCTTAAATGTTCAAATGCACATAACAAAAAGAAAGTATATATTATAATAGCGTCAATAAATACGCAAGCATACCTTTGTTATGTGTAGGAATTTAAAGAAATCGTGATGGTGGGAATCAGTAGGAAGGGGGAGAAGACTTGCTGGAAGAACTAGTAACCAAGCCAGAGGACAGAAAAAAATCACCTGAGCTCCGTCATTGCTTCAAAAGTAATGTTACTTCTTCTAAACATGTACATGGCTCTGTTACATAATCGCACCCTCCTCAATTTAAACTCTGCCTGGAACCTAATTCATCCGTCATAACGTTTTTTCTGAAGCTGTTTTTATTATTATTTCATTCTTGACGAGAGAACATCTAAGTATTGAGTAACTATGTGTGAGCTTGCTGACTAAAAAGGGTAAGTAACACAGGTGATTTTTGAGTAGTTATATTCCGTGTATTAGGTTATATAAAAAGTTATGAGCGTTTTTGGCTAAATCTCTGTAGTCAGGTTCACAATTACATAATACATTACATTAAAAAAAGAGTTTAAGCGTACACTTAAAAAAGTTCATTTACAGTGTTGTGTTTGGTGAAACCAGCTGTGTGCTACAGCATTCCAAAATGGCAGTAAAAAAAAAGAGAAAATTTGATACATTCACTACAACTCAGTATTGAATGCAAAAGTAAATCGAATGTTCTAACCATTCCGTTTTGGTAATATGGGCGTCGACAGTGTCAATAAAATAATGGAAATCGGCACGTTGGACTGGTATGTGAGCAACCGTTTGGAACCACTGAAATAAGATAATCCTAACTATGTCAATTTTATCGGCAAAAAAATAAAGATCAAAACTTTTTACTTCACCTATTAATTTAGATTAAATTTGTCTTTTGACAGTGAATAATTGCTCCAAGCAATGCTATGTGACACCCGCTGTTGATCAATATTAAATTATCTCTTTTAGATCCTTCACTAGCTATTCTTTTTTTGCCCAATACTTTTTTTGTACTCTTTATTTTCTCCTCCCGATTCCTTTTCCAATTCTCCTAAATTTCCAATTTTTGGATAATTTGTTGTGTAGTTCCTATCTCTGTATATTATTCTTTCCCAACTAAAGAGTTTTTTTGTGTTTTGTAATTTTCTAGCTACTAAAAAAGATAAATTGACCCATCAATTTTCTGAGGTAGAATAATGACATTTATAACGTCATCGTATTTCTAAGTCAGGCCTTCCCATAATCCAAAAAATAATCCGGTCCATACAAGGGCATGTAACTTGCTCTGAACTTAATTTTTGAATTACCTACAATTGTCACAAATTTTAGTATCATCCAGATCCTGAAAAAATGCATCCTTACAATTTGTTCTATTTATTTAATAGAATATTAATTTTCATTAGGACCTCAATTCTCCTGGGAGTAAACCTTTCACTTCATACAGTAAAATATCAAGTATTTTACTTTACGGTCCCAGTGCTGGTAATATTGATCTTACAGTCTATTTATGGTTTTTGAATTAGTAGATCTTTTGAATAAACGCAGTTTTCTATAAAAAAAATTATATTATCGCTTATTACGCTTAATGAAAAAACTTTAGAATTTCAAAACTGTATTAAGTCATGTGGAACCATTTGAAACCGTTGGTATTATAGAAATTTTATCTTATTTCAATTCTTAAATATCAATATTCACATTGAAAGGAATTTTTGAAGTAAAACCGATCCCTTTTCCTTCATAAGTAACTTGGCCGTTATGTACTCATACGGTATCTGGATGATGTCAAAGTTTGTGTGAATTGTAGTGCCGAATAGAGAACCTGTATACTAAAGTATCGAATCATCATGGTGAGAATGTAAATTACACATTCTGTAGCGAGAAACTGAAAGGGTATGTAAATATTCTGTACGAACTAGTTAAAATGTATCCTTTAATAAGAATATGTGAAGAAAAAATATGTCAGGAAGGGCTTAAAAACAAATTGGGTTGAGGGTCAGTAACCCAAACCTTCTTAGGGTTTTTAGGGTAGAAGCTATCATCAGCAAAATACAATAAGTAATATATTCAAACAGATGGAACAGGAAATCACTTCTAATAAAATTGGAAGTTGACATCATAAAAGAATTCTTTGTATTGGACTAATACTTTTAAATCTCGTGAAGATATTTGGTGTTTTACTTATGAATCAATAAGCTCTTTGTGTTAAGGTTTAATAAGTATTTACTCAGGAGTTCTCACGTGTTTTATTGGACCTTTTGTCGAAAAAGACCATATGAAATTTTGATATGTTAGACTTTAAAATATATTTTCTAGGGAAAAAAGGTTTCAATTTACATTGTTACACTCTTGACAGTATTGGCTTGAAATGTTGAGTATCTTTGTATATAATACAAAATTGCACTCCGGGGTATTTATAATAACATCAATTCTTGCTTCCTTCAATTTAAAAAGATGTTGCATTTAGGAAATTAGTACATTTCATTATGTATCTATGATATACAATTTAATTATTCAGTAAGTAGAGTCAATTTAACTGAATGGAGCGAAACATCTGTTATTTTCCAAAGAAAATTTTGCTAATTGTACTAAAAAACAGTCTTTTAAAAATCAGATTGACTCAACTTAAGAGCCATCTAGCGAGCAAACAATAATTTATGAATGTATGAAAACACATTATCGGATACATTCCATATAGTACTCCCTTACTCATATTCCAATATAGCGTTAAAGGGGAAAAAAAGAGTTTTCCACCCCTGAGATGTGATGAATGTCTAAAAATCACAATTAGAATGTAACATTTTTACTATAAACGAATCAATTGACTAATCCTTTGTCTTTTTCCTCAATATCCCTAATTCTCAAAACATCCATTAAATTATTTTTTTGAAAAATATATCATAATTTCAGCAATCAGTTTTGATTAGTATAACATAATTAGAAATTGTTATTCTATTCAAACATATATTTATAACTATCTATACAGGTATTATTTAGTTGTATACATTCAAGTTGATGGGTTAGTAACATATATGTATGGTGTATATAGTATATACCTAGATATATACTTCATTACATACATGCATATACAAGTAGAATGTATATTAGGGTGTGTCGAAAATCAGAATTTGAGTAATAGATGATATTGATAAATATGTAATAAAAACTATTGCATTCCAAATTTCAGACCTTAATTTAATACATATTTTTAAATATAATTCCAGGGCTCCCCCTAAAAATCCCTACATTTCCCTATAGTCAAATTTTGCTTACAATATGTAGGTCATACGTTATAAGTGTTTATGATTATAATTAGTTCAAATATTTATGTATATGAATAGGGTCAAAGGGAAATTGCCCAGGGACAATTGACGGAAAGAGGGATTGAGCGTTGTTTGCTTATAATAGTTTGTAAATAAGGCGACAGAGAGTGGCGCCGTATTGTGACAAAATAATATAACTACCTCCATGATAATGATTACTATTGCATAGAGGAGACACCAGCTCCCTAAGCAATCTATACTTATGTTAGCCCACCCTAAAGAAAGTAACACCAACTTGTGAATAATGCATGGTTGATCTTATCCATTTGAACACACTATATAATTTTCAAGAGTAAAATTTAAACAAGAGGTTTGTGATGACTTTTATATTTCAAAATATCAAAGTCCTCAGCACAATTTTTATTCAAAAATCAGCCCTAATAATTACCTCAATACGAGGCCTAAATCTCTTGCAGGCCTTGACTATGTAGTCAGACTCGAGCTTGGTCCAACCCTTTTTGATGGAAGTCTCTAGCAACTGGAAACTCATGTGAGGAGTAGCATACACCCTCCCCTCCAAACATGCCTAGATACAGTTGTCCAAGAGCTTTTGGGTCTGGAATAGAGGACAGCCACATGTTAAGTTCAGAAAGTTGTCTCTCAGGTTCTTAGCGGCGCGATGACACGGAGCTCCGTCTTGATTGAAAACAATGTTGTCCCAGAAATTTTATCTGACCCACAGTAAAACTTTATTTTCCAGAAGGTAGATGTAAGCATCTGCATTGAGCCGTTCCTTCCTCTTGCCTGCCTTTATTTATTGTAAATAATATTTACATTATTTAAAGAAAGGCAAAATTGGGGCATACTTCGCCTATGCTGGCTACAACGCCCAAGACCATGGTGGCGGTGAATATGTCCCTGGCTCAATAAACAGTGGTACAATTGTATCTGAGCTCCTTGGATATAGCTATTACGGTGTCCTGTTATTGTATTTTTTTGAGCTATGCAAACACAAGAGGTATCAAAATTTCCATAATTTTACACACATTACGAAAATCGTAAAAAAAATAATGCATAATTTGGAGGGCTCTACTGTTCTTCAAAGTTTTGTAAAAATTTACGTCTTCACAGATTTAAACCTTAAATCTAAAGTAGTACAAAAATGAACTTTGAGAGTTATTTTATGATTCACAGAGCTGTCTCTAAACCTCGCATAGTTGCTTTAAAAATGATTGAAGGAGTTGTCATTAGAAGTATTTACTTTGATTGACGAAAAGACAAAACTCAGATAAATAAGGAAATAGGGGACTGCTACCATCGTAAAGAAGTTATAGAAGATCACATCTCAGTTTTATCATAACCTGGATTACTTTAATTTGGAACACACAACGTCAAGTCGTGCTAGAAGTAGGGTCATTTTTACTTCTATCACAAATTTATTAGAGGGATGAGGTTGGAATTTGGGTAGGATAATTTCGTTGGATGTGAACGGACTGTAACTAACACCGGTTGAAAAGGTGGCGTTATTCAATATTTAGAGAACTATTTAGAGAGACCATTACAATGATGCATTTGTATGCTTCATGCCAATGAGTTACCCCTTCGTCATTTATTTTTGAGTTTAAGTGGTGGCACTTTTATTCCTAAAGAATATTGCATACCAATTGGAAAAAGATTGGCTGTCTAAGGACATCAAATTGTCGTTCCTTTTTCTGCAGTGACTGGTAATTTATATAACTTTCCGAATAATGTGGTCGATCAACTATGTACAGATCAAAAATATCTGTACAAAATATGTCAACCCATTTCAGCTGGTTCCTGTACTGGCAAATTTAAACCTGGAAAATTGGCACACTCAAGATAGCTTACTACTGCTAATCGTTTACTCAGACTATACACAAGTACTCATAATCCATAAAAAAGCTTGCAAGTCATTCTCAACTACTTGCTTAGTGTCTAAGGCCCAGTGTTGTTCCTAATTAAGCAAAAAAGTCTATTAATGATGGGCGTAAGCATTTTTTTGAAATGATTGTTTGCTTTAGATCTTTACCAGAGAATCTTAGGTCTGTCGTGGGCCCTGTTATAAAAAGAAATGATTTTTTTGCACACCCAGAAAGCCTACTTGTCAGTACGTTGTTTGATGAGCGGGGCCACATTCAGGAGTTGTCCTTGCGAAGAATAATAAAAACTAGGGGACCTGAAATTAGCAAAAAAAGCAGAATATTTCAACTACCAAAGCTAAACTGAGAGAGTACACCAAGATTATTGTATGGAACGAATGTCAAATTACAACACTACTGGTTCTTTGAAATATTTTTAATGAGAACCTTCAAATCATGCACAAAACTAAAAATATATTATCTTCCTTGTCACACGTAATCAGTAGAAAGATGTGTTAAACTGGTAACAGATTCTTCACAATGTTTAACTAACACTAGTTCTAGAGATGGCTTTATAAGAAATAGATTGTAATTTCGAAATGAAATGCCAAATTTTGGACACAAAAACAAGTTTAAATTCTGAGTTTTGTCGTGGATTATAATCTCTAATTTACTTATATTATTTGACTATATTTTGGATCATTGATTTAATAATGAAATACCTTCTAATATTCATTTTTTTATTATTTTAGGTAATCAATTTAATTATTGAAAAACGTAAATTTTAACAAAAATTGGAATACCGGTAGAGCCCTCTAAATGATGCAAAATTTTAGTATCATTGATTTTAATAATTAAATAAAATATAATAATGAATGTTATGGATCGATTTTGATCAAATTGTGTACTAAGATTATTTATGGTCACAAAATGAGGTCATTACATTTTAATAGGCCAAGGTCACACCAAAAAATGACCATAGACGGAGGTTTTGCGTTCTACTTAGTGCCCATTCTTGTGTTTATCATAAAATAACTCTCAAAATGCATTTTTGTATTATTTTAGAAATTCGGTTTAAATCTATGAAAATGTAAATTTTTACAAAACTTTGAAGAGTTGTAGAGCCCTCCAAATGATGCACATTCCCCCCCTCCCCCATTTTCGTAATTTGTATAAAGTTACGCAAATTTTGAGGCATCTTGTGTTTGTATAACTCAAAAAAATACATTAACGGGACACCCTATTGGCTATGGGGGACTTGTCGTGTGAGAGAAGCTTCGAAATTTGTTAAACAACGACCGCATGCTGTATATGTATTTGGAGAATCTGATCAAAACCCACGCCCTCGATCTCATAGCTTACACAAATTATGTGTAAGTCAATACACAACTTTTTCCCTATCCCGATTTCATAATTCGACTAAGCTGATCAAACCCCTCAAAAACGACCCACCCTAGTGTATGTATATCCCCCAATTCTATGATTATTAACTTACCTTAAAACTAGATTAATACAAAATTAAATTCGAGTTATGTCATTAAGAAGATTGATACACTTTACATTGTATTAAATACGTTTTTGTAGCATTTAAAATCATGACTTTAAAAGGAGCTGCTCGTTCTGAAACTATGTACTCTTATATAATGATCGATGATAGAGTTATGTAGACATTGCGGTCCATTCAAACAAAGGGTTGTCAATAGTATACATGGGTGTATATGGCAACATTAATTATCCTTTTCGTAAGACATTAATCTTGAAATGTGGAATACATTTAATATGTTTTATATATTAGATTAAAGCCTTTTATTATCCATATAATTTGATTTTATGAGGAATTTTTTAAATGTATTTTTATGATCGCTTATGCCCATTTTATATGTTTAAAATGTGATTACAAAATGATATACCGAGTGGGAACTTGAAATTTGCACACTTGTATTATATTGATTTGAGAGGCCATGTGTGATGAAATTAGATCTGTCTGTAATTGTACAGATAGCTATTTATCTCAAGCACCTATTACTATTTAATTTTTTCAAATCGGACGAGAAGTGTAATTGCAGAAAAATTCAAACCTTGGGCCATCAACTCTTCTTCGTGCGGGTTACACTCCAACAGAGGTCGCCAAGCTGAGGAGAATGGCTCTTAAGGTCATCTACAATGTTAAGAAGAGGATAGAGCACAAGGAGACCATAAAGAGCAAGAAGGGATCGGGAAAAAGCCCCACATTAATGTAATTGGCCTCACGGACGTCCCTGATCTTGTTCCGCTGGGTTACAGACTCACAGGAGCCATGTATATCGTTGTTTTTAAGATCGACATACTCCTCTGGGTCCTGGTAAATTTTTCAATGGTAACATCGTCTTTCAGGGAGATGCCCCCCTCACAATGCGAAAATTACTCAGACCTTTTTAGCTAATAACATCGCATTCTGGGATAAGATACTGTGCCCACCATACAGCCAGGATGTCAATCCCCGCGACTTTTCATTTTGGCCGCATATCCAAAGGAGGTTATGTAGCATTTATCACTTGAACGATGGCTCCATAATGGCCTCTATCGATGAGGAGTGGGCTGCCATTAACCCAAGTTTTATTTGCAATAATTGCAATTCATTTTCAAGATATTTGTCGCCTTCTGTGAGGCCAATGGTGGCCATATAGAATAAATCAATTTGAGATTGGCTATGTATCAGAAAAAGATTTATAACGATTTATTTTAAATGTTCAATGGCCGACAATTTTCTTTTTTCTTTACAAGTTTCCCCCGGTAACAACGTATTGCATAACAAGCGAAAGGTCCCCATACTACTCGGAATTATTAGGCGTCTATGAACAGAAAAGAAATTGCATTTTATGTGACGTAAGCATTGAAAATGCCAGTCATTTTCGAGGCCTAAACAACCAAGTTTTATAACATTGAAAACCCTTTTTTATTAATATTAAAGATAATAGTAAATTATTGGATGTCAAAATGTAACCGAAAAGTACAAAGACTGAAACCTTATTCTCAATCAAAAATATATCTTTCAATTACTTGGTTTTTATGTGATATATAAAAATTGTTATGGATTTTTAGTGCATATCACTTTGACTTAATTACAATATCAATGTTTGTCCTTGGCATCTAGTAGTATTCAATGAAGGTGTTAAGTCTTATTTTATTATTATCAAAGGGAGTTGATCAAGTTTAATCAAGGTTTACTGAAAAATTTCCAAGTAAGTAAACAAAAATACAAACAATGAGACATAAGAATTATATATACAATGAATAAATCCTATAAAGTAATCAATAGTATATGAAAGACGAAGAGAAACACTCAGCATTTGTTGAAGAGGTCTTATTAGTGTTGCATCCGTCCTACTTTATACAGACCAGTCTTGGGACTGGTCCTTAAGACCGTCGGTACTTAGGACTGTCAATATTAGAACCAATTCAAAAAAGAATAAATACCTGTCCAAACGTGAATATTTACCCATTTTAACCGACAAAGTATTGATATCCAAGGCAGGATCCCGGGTAAATTAGGAAACAAGTTTATTAACTATTAATTGAAACTCAAAGAACATGTTTGAGTCAATATATCCGCCCCCAGAATGGATGGTGAGCTCCAGGTGGTGGCGGAAGTTGCTGCACCCCCTTTGGATGTACTCAGCCCTCATAGAGGTCCCAGCCTTGTTTGCAGAGGTCTTCAAGTTATGATTGTGGCATCTTATGCAGGCCTTGGAATAAGCATTCGCCTTGATGGAATGTCTTTTGTGTTGAGGTCTGGGGTCTGCAGTGCTCAGAAGTGCATGTTGGTTTGGAGCCATTCTTGTTCTGTTTTTGTTTTTTGGGGTGGAGCATGAGTCCAAAGATTTTCTTGAGATTGTTCATGATCTTTTTGCACGCTCCAAACGAACTTTTATCGGCTGATTTGTCAACAGAAAACGTAGAATACGCCACAGACGCTTTTCTTCTATCTTTTTTAAAGGCCTGGATAACGAGGATGTGGACTTATTCATGATCATAGTCTTATCAGCATTTGAAGAATTCGGGTTGTTTTTTTCTGGAAGGCTGACTTCAAGCAGTTGACAGACACATAGGGTTTCCTATCAGCTCCTCGAAAGTCTGAGGTACTTCCCGATACTCTGCATGGATACATTGTAAATCGTCTCCAATCTGCTGCCAAATGGACTTCTGGGACAATCCCGAGCGGAAGAGCGCTGAGATCTCATTCTTCTTCCTATACTATGTATTCAAGGTGGCGGCTAGTAACATCTTTTTCTCCTACTCTTGGTACTCTTTATATCATTACAAACTAATCAACTATAATTATACTATACTTATGCTTATTAGTGATGAAATTCCTTTGTACAATGGGCATGTTAAAAAAAAACCCGAAAATCAACATTGTAATCCTGACAATTTGAAGAATGTTTTTGAAGAAAGAAATAATAATTGTCATGACGTTTCATTAGATCATCTACAATAGCTCTAACAAGGAGAAAGGCTAGAAAGAAATAAACAAGGGCATGAGCAAACATTACTCCGATGGCGATCCCCAATTCTACTCTAAGTCCAACAAAGACTTACAGTTATAACTCTATAACAATTCCTCAGGGTTACGCTCTGTCCTTCATGAGCACACACGAATGTTCAATCAGGTTTTGAATATAAATGAATCTATTTAAGAATGGATGTTTACTACTCAGGAATTAAATAATAATGACAACTGCGAAGGGAAAGAAAATTCATTCTTCAGATTATCAATTCTAAAAACACAAGCCAGCTACAAAAATTACATCAATGTTTATGCTCCATTGTCATGCCACAAATGTCTCTTATGTATGTGGCTTCTTTTTTTTTTTTAAGGAGGGGAGATGTGCTAGAATATCCAAGGATTTTAACTTTAATTTAGAATCTTTCTGTGGGTTAAGGATTTAAATTGGGCCAATACAGTCAATTAAATCAAATCTACAATTTTGTTAATCTCTTAATGTGACAAACATTTTATTTTATTTTTGTTCCTTCGGTCAGATGGAGTTGCACTGATTAAGTATTAGTAAACATTATAGTGTTACAGCCTCTCCATCCGACCTTGGAATTGTATTTGAAGTCCATATACATTAAGTATATTTCCTTCTCTGGGAACGAACGAGACACAAACCTATGCACATTGAGTTCAAGATAATAGTATTTCACGAGCACGTTGTCTAGTATTGTGTCAGTCCTTAATTAGGACTGAAGACTGCAGTCCCGTTCAGTTCCTCTAAATCCGGTACAGTTCAGTCCAGCATATCAGTCGTAAAAACGTATACCGGACCCTGCAAATAAATTAAAACTCAAATTTAAGGACTTATTTCTTGGAGTTGTGTGATTGTAGATTAAAAAATCCGACTGCTCCAGCAAGTTAAAATGGGCAACATTTACTAGTGATAAAATTTCTTTTTTTTATCAAGTGAACGACCATGGCTGATGAGCGGAAGAGGATTGAGGAAGCTTCAATACTGCGCACCGAACTCCCCTTTGCGTATGTCAGCAAGGCTACTAGAGCATCTTGAGCTACTGTTTTTCGAGTCCAGAAGCGCTTATATGATGGCCACGATATGACCAAAAAGCGTTAGAGGGGTTGGCTAAAAAAATTGGACTTAAATGAGCTCAATAAAGTTTTTCAACCCAATCCCATGGTATCCATGTCCGACTTTGCCAGGGACAAGGCTTTCAGCCGCTTTACTGTATCCAGAGCCATCGCAAATGAGGATGGAACCTCTCTACTAGCTAGTGGGCGGCCTCTCCACAAAGAGGCACGCCCAAAAAATCGTAGTGAACGCTGCAGAAAGTTCCTCAATGACAACATAGAGTTCTGGGACAAGAGTTTATGGCCAATACAGAGCTCAGATCTCAATCCTCTTGATTAAACTATATGGTGGTACATCGAGAGTCGGGCCTGTCAAGTACACTATCCTAATATTTGGGACCTCCATGCCTTCGTCGACCAGGCCTGGTCCGCAATGTCGAAGGACAATTTTAACAGTAGTAGAACAGGGCTTCCAGTGCCGCACAGTGCTTTATTTTACAGAAAAAACAGCCAAAACTCCTAAATATTAATATTTTTGAATTAGGTTTTTTTGTATACATCTAATAAAAATGTATCTATATTTCCTTGTTGAGGCAATAAATAACAATTTGTTTTTTTATAACTCAATTTGCGAATATATTATACATTTGAGAATATAGCAATAAAATACTATAATTGAGTATACAGAATTTTTTTTTAAATGTTTTAATGCATTAGTTAAAGCTAACTATTTGACAATAATTTTTTGTCAGTTTTATATAATATAAAAAAATAATTGTTTTTTGAAAATTTTACTATTTTTATGATTTGAATACATAAAACTATTTATATACCTAATGTTTTAGTATGGAAGATTAAGTGTGCAAAAAAACCCTCAACAATGTTAGTTAGATACATCATTAATGAAGAGTATAAAATAAAATAAGTCTGGGCATATTTGTGCACTTTTCTAAAATAAGGATTTTGCTTGACAGTGTACTGCAATATTGAACACTCTAGGGGGTATCATCCAAAACAAAAGTTGAGATAGCAACTGTGATCTAACCGTGATTTAAAATTTTACCGTTACCAAATTTGCGTCTTGGCAGATAAATATATTTTTGGCGGACTCCCCCCCCCCTCCCCAGATGGTACTCAAAAGTTTCCATATGAAGTAATTTATTTTGTTATGCGTCAATTAAAAAATATATATTTATATAAAATATGTGTAATATCATATAATGAATATCTTATGCCATTAAAAAAATTATCAAGGGATTTTCCAAGGGTTCAAGAAGCAATAAAGGTCTGTGTGCACACTATTGATATAATATGTAGGTGCCCAATATATATATATCTTTGCCCATTTCTACGAACATAACGAAACTTTTGTCATAGTTAAAATTTTCCTATCTCAATTTTTATTTTGGGACAATACCCTCTATAATGAACATGTTTCACTTTTCTAGTCAGTCATCCAATATTTCTAAATACATTATCCCTCCATCTATTAATAAAGTCTTTATGGATGAAAAACAAGTTATTTAGTCATCTGTGTTTTTCATTGGGATTTACTTTCAAGAAGCTGGAGAAGTATTAAATTGATAAATTAGAAATGTCAGACTTAATTACTTAAGAAAATCATTAAGAATTTAACAACCTTACATATCAGATTCACCATCGTATGACGCCTTAATATCTCACTTTCGAAAATATAATTTTAAAGGAAATATACAAAAGTTATTAGCAGATAGTTTATCAATATTTATATTGATAAAGTAAATGATGAATCTGATGAGATAGATTAAGTTCATATTTTCGTTTATTTATCCTGTAGCAACTTATAAATTATATTTCAATCATTTCTATAAATATATAAGTAAATGCTTTGAAAATTATATGAAATCAGTTGAAGTTGACCACTTTTTAAGGAAATAAAGTACTGTGTGCCGTCTGGAGGATGTATTGGAAGCTGATGGTGGGCCTATTAGAAATTTAAATATTAAGCCACTTTTTTTCAATAGAATACAGAAAAAATACCTTTAAAATGTATTATAGAAATCATTCTAGCTTGCTTTTGTGTTGATTTATTATGTACATAAAGCTTTAGAAAACATACTAAAGTATCAAGGGTTTCCAATAAAATCCCTTCCACTGAGCCCCTTTCATTCATTGATGGGTGTTAGTTTAGAACACTTACTTTTATAAAAAGAAGATATTTTAATACGAATCGTGATAATGAATATTCCATAAATTTCTATCTAAGCCCTTTATGACATGAATAAGCTTAACTTTTCATTTTTCAAAATATGTTTTAATTCATTTTTATTTCAGTAAATCATTCAGTGAAGCTTTCAATCAAAAGTATATTTATATATTAAGTAAAAATTAGGAATAATAACATAATTAAACCAAACAGAATGGCTTTGTTTAAAATTAAATATATAAATAAAAGGGGGAGGGGCTCCCTTAATGTTACATCCAAACACGCCTGCGATAAATAATTCATTTTGACATGCCAGCATTTATATTTGAATCAAATCTCAACATACACTTAAAATCTGTAATATGGCTTATGATATACATAAGAGAGCAATAACAGAAAAAAAAAGATATAGTGCTACATATTCGAAGCTACATGCACGCGCCTACAACATTTCAATAGTACGGCTAAATATATGATATACAAGATGAGCGGTATATACAATGCACTCTGTATGCACGCGCAATGTTAAATACAAAATACATACAGGATGTCATTAATATGACTATATTGTTGTTTCTTAGATCAAAATATATATATAATATACATCGGGGAGTGCTATAGATAAACCATTCTGTATGCACACACCATAATAAGTACAAAACGCTTGCAAGATTTTCATTAATATGACTACTTGGTTATTTCTTAGATCAAAATCAGGGAGCACTATATGCAGTTTACCATTTGATTGTTTTTCATACATTTAGACATTCATACAGATAAACTTTGTTTTATAAACAACAAAGTGCATTATTATTAGTAGCAGATGTGAATACTGGCCAAATTGCAGTGAGCGCAAAAGCCACGCCTGAGAGAATGTTAAAAGAATATGTTAACTTAGGGAGACGATATATCTGATGACGGAGGTAACTATAAATATTTTAATATAAAATATGAAAGTAATGCGTCTTGTATTTTTTTCCACCTGGCAAGATGAGGAATTTAACTCTTGAGGAGAGAAAACCTATTGATTTGAAGGAGTTATATGTGACAGAGATCCATAAAGGTTAAAAAAATATGAAATACGAAGATTGTACTTTTTTTGTAATTGCACCTGAAAATAATTGTTTACTTACTAAAGCATTTATTATTATTCTTTTAGTCTTGGCGAGAGAACAATAAGTATAAAGTAATCACAAGTTTGTGACAAATGAAAAGTAACTATGATGATATGTTGGAGAGTAACATGTGTAAGCTCTTAAAGGATTCGGAGTAGAATTGAGGATGGACATCGACATAATGCCTGCCATTGATAGATACAGACTGGAGTTTGTCTTTATTACTTTCATCGTGTAGCTGCTAAAAGCTAATCTAATGGAACGTCATGACATCTAAGCTGCTCTTTCCCCAAAAAACTGTTTTCAAAATATCAGGTTGACCGTGTTTGTTTTTGGTTCTTTTTTATTTTTTTGAACACGCCGGCGTGTCATATTATTTGAATCTCTGGAGATAACTATAAGCATGTTAAAGCAAGTTAGAAATTTTTTAAAGAATTATAATTTATAAGAGCATTCATATTTTTGCTCTAGGCAACATTATTTTTTAATAATACAATACACTAATCAGGAAACCTTTAAAAAATTAGGTTAATATAGGTAAAAAATAAATAATTAAGCTTCAACTGGAAAACTTACTCTTCAGTTAAGTTTTTAAAGTGATCACGACGTTATCCCCCTAACATGAGTCCTACTACTCATGTCCAGAGCTATGTACCAAGTGTCGAAACGTAAACACCAGTAATTACAAATGAAAAAAACAGGAAAATGACATAGTGATCCTAACACTTTGAACAATGTTTTTTAGAGGAGATCCCCTTAGCTACCATGACGTTTTATTAAATTAGCAATTAGCAAAGTTTAGTTATAAATGCAAATTCTACTCCTTATCCAGCAATGATATAGGCAGAAATAATTCAAAAATATACCAACAATGGCTTAAGCTTAAAACTCCACTACAGATTATCAGTTACTCTCTGTCTGTCATAGGCACGCGCACTTATGATTACTTATCCATACTTAAATATTATCTTTTCATGAATGGAAGAAAATAAAAATAAAAGCACTACTTGGATTGCCAACTCTAAAAATAATATCACACGCCTTCATATCTACAACTCTATGAAATATTTTCAAAAACAAGCAGCAGATAGAATGAAAGAGAGGACCCAGATAACTATTTCGGCCGTACTCAATCATTTAAATAAATCTAGATTCCTTAGCCAACATTTTGGATTGAGACCAGGAGTTAAATCTCGCGTCAATTTGGTCAGTTCTACAATTTCACAAAATGGATTCTCACAATATTAAAATGATAATTTATGAATGACAGATATGTCTATTATATCAAATAAAGGATATAAACTATAACTTAAATATAGCTAATTGACTTAATTATGTCTATGAAATATTTGGCTGTTTGTTTAATATTAGGTAAAGTAAAAAGTTTTACTGTTTTTCCCAAAGTTTTTTTAGGTGCTATATATCTCATGATTAATAAATTGCATCAAAAAAAGCTTAAAGTATGCTTAAAGGTTAAGGGTACACTTACAAAAAATTTATTTACAGTTTCATGTTTGGTGAAATCGGATGTGGGATATTGCGTTCCAAAATGGAAGGAAAAAAGGAAGAAAATTCGAAGCATTCTTCAGTATCACTACAACCAAAATAAAAAGACAGAGGGGTGGTAACAAAAATTTGCACTGTTTATGGACCCAATACAGTATCGAATGCAACAACAAAGTGGTGGTTCTAACGATTCCGTTCGGGTAATATGAACGTCGAAAATGTCTATATAATAATGGAAATCGTCGAGTTGGACCGGCATATGAGCACCTACTCCATTCACAGGAACTGAAGATTATCCATAGTACTCAAGGTTAATAGAAATATAAAGTTAGACCATCATGTAATCAGGTTTGCTATAATTTTCAATCTGATGTATAGTACCGAATCCTAGGCAAGAAAGTCAGATTTTGACAAAATACGCAACCACTCTTAGTCTATAACGTCACTATTGTTAGAATACCGACTGCTTGGCAAGAAAAACAGATTTTGACAAAAAACACAACCACTCATCTACTATGATGTCAATATTAAAAGTGTGGTGGAAGTCAAACATCAGTCGTAAATGCGTTATGGTATACCCTTGTATTTCTATTAACCTTGCATTATACTTTTGGGAACTATTTTAATCGGATAATCATACCTATTTTAATTTTATTGCCAAAATACAGCAAAAAAAAGTTCAGAACTTTTTACTTCATCTATTATATACAAAGTTAAAATAGATTAGGATTTTCTCATTTCTTGATTTGTGTACAAAATTGTTTTTATACCCACACACCATATATATTATATTTAGCCAATGAAGCCCTTTAACAAGCTAAATGAATTATGATCATTAGTTATATTTTATATTTACTAAATGAATCATTTGTAAAAAAATATAGAAGTTTCATTCAATTTTGTAGTAACAAATAAAGATATTGAATCCCAGGTGATTGTTCTAAGGAACCATCGTATGCGTTGTTATCAGTTTACTTATAATTAAGGTATATTATTACGTTTCTTTCGATTAATTATACTATGTACAATATATACTTATATAATGAACCAGAGGAGTGAAGAAAACAAGGTTAGATGATATCTATGATAAGCTCAAATACAATAGTACTTGTTAAGGGTTCTTATTATACAAAAATAATATAGTGGGTAGTAATTAATAAATTAATCCTATGGGATCGGAAGAAGTAAATGAAATACTCTTATGGTCGAGATAAAATGGGAAAATCTTTAAAGGCTTATAACGAACGAACTAGATGGGGCTAGAAAAACTATTTTTTTTATTGAAAACTAAATTCAATTACTTTAATTTTACATTCTCTGGATAGATGGTGTATCCCACGGAATAAATTACACCTGTAACAAGACTGTGCATGGCCCAGAAGGCCGAAAAATTGCAAGATGTTCCACCTACAGAATTTCCTCACTCTTGAAGCCCGGATTTTTGGCCTGTAAACAGCCTGTACCTGAACCCATGGGATTTCTATTTCCGGAGGAGGATCGAGCATGAGGTTGTGATAACTATCCTTCGTCAATGGAGACCCTGAAGAAGTTCATTACCCGTACAATGGCAAAGTTGGACTGCCAAAGCTTCAAATACCACGTGGCCGAGGCTATGCAGAGATGCTGATTTCATTATAAATAACTAGATGTCATGAAATGTTGCTTTCAAATAATAATAAAATAATGATTCTACCCCATCTAGTTCGTTCGTTATAAGCCTTTACTTATTTTCCCAGTTGATCTGAGCCACCTTGTATTATCAGGACATTTTTTAAGGTGTGTTGTACTGATTGGAAAGACGAGATCTTTCACGAATGGTACAAGAAAACAAATGGATCAAATCTCAGAGAATCTCCACTAGAATTTTTCACTATAGCATGCCTTGTGGGAAAATAATTATGATTAAGGATGTGACTATTATTTAAATTGAGTTAAGCATTAATTTTGTTGAGGAAAGGATATTTCTGTAATTACAAAATATGAATGATCTTTGTGATAATTAATTTGGAAACTTTAAGATAATGTTTATTTCTTTTGAAACCGGTATGTGGGCCTAAAATGGTTGGAATATCATTCTAAAAAAATTACTTCACTTAAAAAATACGATCACTTAATTTATAAAATGCATTAAGACTTTAAAAAAATTATCACTATCACTTTCCGACTTGATTAACATTTTAAATTTATTCACCATATTTATGACTATGTAATAACAGCGATGGAATGATTGAGCACATTTTCAAGGCTCTCAAAAAACCAAATTAATCTTTTGATTGATATTTCAATCATGTATTAGTATTTTTTTAGAACGTGGCGAACCAATGAAAAGATGACAACCGTGTAATGAGGCAGGGTCAAATTATTTTGCAAGAAATGTCCTTGTTACATTATAAAAGAAATTATATATAATCATAGATCAAGCAGGAATCTCCAACAATTATCAACATAAGCAGTGATGTAAATCTGGTGATTTTCTTAGTTGGGTCTTTTTTTTTTTTTAGTGAAGTGGTTATCCCCAGAATGAATTTTCTTTTTCTAAGCAGTTGTCATTATTATTATTTAATTCCTTAGTACAGAACATACTTTCCTAAATAGATTCAATTTTATTAAAATTGTGATTGTACATTAGTGTGCTCATGAAAGACAGATATTTAGTAACCCTGAGGAATTTTTTAGAGTTATAATTGTAATTAGAATTGTGGATCGACATCGATGTAATTCCTGAAAATGTCCTTGAAAATATCCTTTTCTCCTTCTTCCCTTTTCACAGCTGATGATAGCTACTCTAATGAAACGTCATGAACATTATTCTTTCTCTCCTCTATATCATTCTTCAAATTATCAGGGTGGCCATGTGGATTTTCGTTTTTTTTACATGTCATTGTAGAGAGGATTTTCATCACTAAATATTAGGTATTCTAAAAAGAGAGAAGAATTATTGAAGAACATAAATCTTCATATCAAGGGCTTAAGAAATTTTGAAAATGTCTACAATTAAATGAGTGCTCAAAAAATCTGACTTTCTTCAATAATTGCAATGAAAAAAGGAACAACTCCTCTGTATTTCGTATCAGCTGTTGATGTCCCTACTCATTCCCCTTACTAGTGTTTCGATTGTTGATTTCTTGAGCAAAAAGTATTTCACGTCAAGCTGTGAATTTCTGTACTGCTTATTGAATAAAGAATAGTCCAACAGTTGAGGATAATATAAAGTTACTTTTTAGTAGTTTGTTTTCAGTTGATAGTGGCGCCCTTTTGAGTTAATGATTTGTATTAGTACAGAGAAGGGGACAAAACTTGTCTCCTAATTACGATTAAATCCTGTTATTGTGAATTATGTGGGTTCATTACGCAACCAAACGACAGCTGAATAAAAACCAAACAAGTTTTGTTTCTATCCTATGACTCTTAATTCAAAAATGTCTGAGCAACAACAGAGAAGACAACACTTGTGCAATCTCGTCTACGCCAGTATCAGTCCAAAAAAGGACTATTGGGTCCTCCTTGGTACTTCTCATCCAAATATGGATATGAAAATTAGTTAAATTAACTGCCACAGCGTGGTATGACAATGACATGGCTTTCATCGTCAAGAGCTGCCAATATGTTAGCCGGTATGTCGAGGCTGTTGTTGTTCATGAAGAAAAACATATTGATTACAACATATAGCTAAATATAGACATTTAAACATTTCATTATTTGGTTTTGAGTCGTCTTTTCTTAATTCCATAAAAATAACGTTTCTTGTAAGATAGTCATGCTTCTGGACGTTTTGGGTCCCCCCTCTTTGAATATTTACTATAAAGAATATATTTAGTTATTATTTTGTCTCAATCCTATTTTATGAGATAATCTACTTTTATAGGAAGTAAATTACTACAAGTTAGAATATGAATTCTTTGCAAAGAAGACCATTTATTATACAAAATGGAGAGAACAGATATAATCATCTTATCACAGTTAATGAAAATATTTATTGAAAAAAAAAAGTTTTTAAACAAAATAGATTTTTTAATATTTTTCCGTCGAAAGTACTTAGAAGTAATACTTTTTTAACCAAGTATCAATATTCGTCTTTCATGAATACTTAAATTAAATACTAAATTATAAGACTTAAGGGCACTACTCGGTTAAAGTAGTCGGTCAGATTTTTCCTCTATAATACCTACAAATCTATCTTAGATGCAAGTCAAATTTGGCTTGTATTCATGTATTTAACTTTTGTAATCCAAAAAAGGTAATGAACTAATTTGTAAGTAGGAAGATGTTGAATTAAAACATTAGAAAATGTCATTATCTAAAAATTCCAGAATATATGAAGTTTATACAGCAATTAATTCCTAATGATTATGCCCTTGACTAAGGATCCGTATAGAGACTATATGCGTTCCTTACTACATATTTCATACAAGTGGACTCGAATGAATGAATCCGAAACGAATGTGAAAAAAACAATCATCAATTTGAAACTAAGTATGATCATTTCAAAAATACATATATAACAATACGCATTTCCGATGACGATAATTATTTTTGTGATTTCTACTCTAGCATGAAGAAAAAAAAACTTGATTAGTAAACAAAGTGAAATGATGTATCAAGGTCACATTAATATAAAGGTAGTAGAAGAGGAGGTGGGGTATAATTATGTAGAAGAAGTTGATAGATAGGGGAGATATTAAATATTTTACTTAATGACCAAGAGAGAGAACGGATTGTATAAGTAAATAATCTGAAAATGAAATATCATTTTTTTTTTTTAATAATAATTTTAATGTTTTTTTGTTGTTGTTTTTTTTAAACCAGTGATTTGGAAGTGGATTTTATTAAATTTTGTCTGATTGTCTTTTTTAAAGGTATTTTATTTTATACATAAAGAAGGGATTTGTGTAAAGAAAAAACTAATCCAACCGATTAGAAAAACTGTTGATGCGTGTGCTCTTTCTCCTTTTGTGTTCATTATTTAATAAGTCGAGCATGTGTCAACATTTCCTTCCAATGAAAGAATTATGATCTATCGTTTGTGTTAGTTGATTTAAGAATGCATAATCAAATAAATATAAATGAAATTAAATATAGTTATAATATTTTCCTTGCACGAAAGCTAATTTAAGTATTAAATGTTTTCGTCAAAGCAATAATTAATTCCTCCCCCAAAAAAAAAAAAAATATATATATGTATATACATATATTTATAAAAGACAGCTGATATTAACAATGGTCTTAATTCAGTAATACAATATGTATCGCTCCCACCTTTTCCCCGCCCTCTTACACAAATGACACCCCTATTTATTCATAGAGTTTTTTTAGATTGGGCTCATGGGACAATAGTTGATATTATTAAAGTCAAACCTGGGGCCTGGGGCAGTGAAGTTGTCGGAAGTATAGGAGCCAAGCGACCTTTTATCCTACTTTTGTGAAATCGTTATCGTATATAAATCTATTGTTTTGTTAATATTAAATGACAAAATTTTTGAAATTTAAAAAATAAAATAAAATATTATTATTTCTAATTTAGCCTTTTTCAAAAGCTTTTTGTCTTCTCAAATTAACTAATTATTTGTCTAATTGGGTATTCCGTTGACCCAGCGTGAAAAAAACATGCTATCAATACAAAAGTTGGAGCTGAGATTTTCAATATTTAAGTGACGATATCTTGGGCAACATTGCAGCTATGAGATTAAAATTTTGCACACGTATTTCAGAGGAAAAAAACTCTGAGAGTGTGTAATCAGAGCTGTTACTATGGAACAGTTGCACTAAGTCACATTTTCTACCTAAAATGCAAATAAAGGTATGTCATCGCCGTAGCTCATGGGCAATGCGTTCGGGAAATATATATATATATTGAACTCAATGTGCGTAGGTTCGGGACCAAGTGATTCATAGAAAAAGAAATATAATTTATGGATATGGACTTAACACAAGATTCCTTGGTCAGTTAGAGTCGTTATAATACTATAATGTCTACTTTTACTTAAACAGTGCAACTCCATCCAACCAATTAAAGAAACTTAATAATAAATTAGGGAAAAAGTCTTATGTACATAATTTGGACATCACTATTAATATACAGCTTACTATTTAAATAGTTTATACCTATTATTCATACCCAATTTATAAAACCCCTTTACCAGATGTTATATTTTTGCAAGCAATATATCTTAGATTCAGCAAAAAAAAACTGTGCTATCTGATTTGGATTGTATAATAAGGTTTATATTTCAGGAATGCTTAACTATTTTTTTAAATTAAGTTATGATACAGCTTACTAAAAATGTTATTGTAAAGGTGTACATGTAGGACTTGAAATAAAATATTGCTAGAATTATATTTGTTAAAAACTCATAGTTTGGATTGCACACACCAGCAGCAAATAGTCAGTCTAAAATAAACATTATTTATCTCACTTAATGAACTGGAAAATTAGAGCTTCCGTGTAGTGTCTTTCATCTTTGCTCATGTAACAAAGCATACTTTTTAAGTCTTTAATTTCTGGCACTGACAAACTTCCACTCACCAAAAAAAAAGTCAATCAAAATCTCTATAGAAAAACAAATAATTGGTGTAATAAAGAAATCCATTATATTAAAGGTATTATTTTTTCATTCATGTTTATCTTTTTGACAATCGTAACAGTGCTTATATAACCATTCGACTCGACCATTTCCATCATTTTATCCACATTTTCGACAATTAGCCTTTCAGAGCGTGGTACATCTTTGACATCAAAAGTACTACAACAAACTCGACAAAAACAAAATTGCACCATATTGTCTAACATAGTATCGGGACTATAAACACTGCTAGATGAAGAACTGTAAAATAGGCTCTATTTTCTCTTTGCTGCTATCTATCTTTGACGCCTGCAAAAAGAAACCTAAGTAAAACAATCACAAAAATATCTTTAATTTTTTTATAGAACTAAACCTTATGTTTTCAACACCATCTAGTTTAAACAAATCCCACTAATATAACATTGATGAAACCAACTTTTGGTGTAGTTATAGATCAGCTGTTTAGAAACACCCAATCTTGATTTTTTAAATGACTTAAACAATATCACGTTCCAGACGATTGATACAATCCTATGGGAGAATTGATGACTCGTACTCGACTCAGTATTGAAGTAAAAACACTAGTAAATGAACTCAGAGTAGAAGTTAAAACTTCAGACTTGAATAGAAATATTTGAGGCCTGAGACTCACAAACATCTTTGATATTAAATTATCATTTGTATTTAAACGCAATCTTACTTTGAATAGGATATTACATTTAGATACTAATGGGAACAGAATCAGTTCCATTATGATATTAGTTAACTGCGACTTCAGACTCGACTTTAGTCAAATACCCAATCCTTGACTCGGATTAATAAAACAAATGAATAGCTCTGTATTGGAAGGAACTTTGTGTTTTTTATTATCCAATGAAAACTTTGTATCTTGTTTCTTTTGATCCACCACCAACCCTAAAAAATCTATAAAAAAAGTAGCAAAACGAAGACAAAAATTACAACAATAGGAACAATATTAGTAGGGATACGTTTTTGTCTGCTAGAGGCCTCGAGTATACCTGAATATTGCTGCATAATTAGCTTAACAATGAATTGACACTTTTATCTGAATATATAAGGTAAATTCTTCGAAGTAAAGAAAAAGTTGCGTGCCTCATCAGGGAAAATTATAAAAATAAATGATATAGGGACGTCATCCATGGTATCTTAAAAAGTGACATCTGTCGGTGGAAAAATACCACTCCAAAACATGTATCTTTTCAAATTTGCAGACGCGTTTCACTACTTTGTTATAAGTCCCTTATAGTAAATTAAACCTATAAGATAATTTTTCAACTATAATGTAATAATAATAAAATCCATCGACAGCTGACTGGCTTCAATTATATATACTAATGTATACTTCCGATTAATTGCATCTTTTTCTTTATTAGAATATTTAATGAGATTCCATCTTTCAACAGAATATATTAATTGGATACTTTATCAAGCATTGAGTCGTTTATTGTCATGGTTTTCTTAGTTTCTTTTATTTCTAAAGTCTGGAGACAGAGTATGATGTCATTAGGAATCAATAAATTGAATAATTAATCTGGTAATTAAAAATAACGTCTGTTCATCATTACTATGGAAATCAAGTACAACATATTCATAAAGGTTTTAGATTTACGAAATAAGTAAATAAACAAGTTTATTATATTTTAATACCTGAATTAGTTTCAAATGAAGCAATAATACTATTTACGTACATTTAGGCAACTTTCATTTGTGAAGGGGTTGAAATAACTTTTGAATGCCAATATCATGTGATCATTATATTGCCAATTCACGCTTAAAGTTTGGTCTTGGGGTTAAACATGCTCTTTGCAGAGCGAGAAAAATGAACGCCGTTAAAAATGTGTGTTATTTTTATTAAAGTAGAAACGTTGAAAAAGGCATAAACAGCTCTTATCTGAATCCCAATATCCAGGTTTGATATGTCATAATGAAATGACAACATAATTTAGTAGTTGGTAATTCAAATAACAACTGTTGCAATTACATAAGAAGTTAACACATGACGTCATTAACTTTAACTTGTTCAATCTGCTAGTACAAGAACCATCTTGTATAAAACATATATCACGTTGTTACATTTATTGTATCACACAACCTTTCTTCCAAAAAAAAGCATAAAATAGGCCCAAAATCTGTTGGTAGCTAACCAATCCTTCCCAACTATAAGATTATTATTAAATGATAGTTGGTAATTGTTTCCCGGTTTAACAAGAGTTAATTTGAATTCAACCAATCAACGTTCAAAGGACTGATTAGGTGAAAAGAAGCAGAAACATCAACAAAATACTAAATAACTATAGTTTGTGTTAGATTGGTTTAAAAATACTATAGAGACTGCAGTCGCATATGTCCAATCCCGATTAGTTTTATAAGTCCAGTACCAATCTTGTAACGGTTTTTTTTAGTACGATGCATCAAGATAAAAAACACAGAATGATTATGACAAGAAGAAGTTGACACTCTCGTAGTTGACCAAAGCATTCAAATTGTAGTAGTAATAATTAAATATGATCAAAATATAGAGGGCACTTCAAACATTTCTATTTTAGATCCTCATTGTATTTACATTTAATAATTAGGAGTCGGCTACAAGACAAATTTTGCTCTAATAATATTACGTGTTTACAGTGTTTTTCAAATTATACAAAGTCTCAGCGCACCTACAATACTACGGAACCCCCTTGTTGGCGTTATGTATACAAAATAAAACTGATATCATATAATTTGTCAAAATTTATAAAAAAATATATCATCTTATAAAATGCAGAATAAACATACATACATCTATAAAGTATATTTATTCCTATGCTACTGAGAAACACGAACTAATTTAGACCTTGCAATTTATTCGATTTTCGCCCTAATGTTTGGGAGACAAGTCCTCATTTTCTCATCAATGCATTGAAGAGCTCCACTCTTTTTACAATTAATAATGTCGAGGCCTCAAAATACAAGTTCACATAAATATAAATTGCAATAAAATGGTCAACATATTTCTATTAATCGACACATATTCTTCTTTGATTTAATAGATTCAAAAGTTTTAAGTGATATTTTTTGGTATTTAATCATCCATTCACTGCAATTTCAACAAAAGAGTTTCAATCCAGTAATACTTTACTGGACAAAATATGTTTTTAGAAATACTAAGGAATGCACCTAAAAAAGCTGAAGGGCGGACAGTTTGAGAAACAATTGATTCAGCCATATAATACTGTATCAGGATATGATCTAGGTGTCATTAATTTTTCTTTTTTACCCCCAACTAAGATCAATGTACCGACTAATTGCCTCTATGACTTTTAAACCACATAAAAAGATGATTGGACCGATTAGAAAAAAGACTAAAGGGGAGGGGTACTGATTAGAAACTACACCGTACTCGAGCAATCTAACAGTACCTTAACTAGAACTAAGAACTTAAGCTCGAGTCTCAAATAACTTTCACTAAACGGTGACTTCTAACTTGAACCGAACTTGAGTTTAAAAACCTCACTAACACCCAACATACTGCCGACATTTATTCTTCTTTTCATTTAATCAGTGTTCTGGACGTTGATTGGGGGAATTAGAAATTGCAAATTTTAATATGGGAACAAATAACTATAATTTTTGAATTAGAATATTCATAGTTGGGAATAATTAGCTAGTTAGTAACTGATTTTGGGTCTGTTTTCCTGTTTATTTTCGAAGAAAAGGTTGCGTGATACAACGCCATGTCACAAACATCTTTGAGTTCAAATTCTTAAAAAAAATCATGTTTATGAACCTTCTTTTGTTCTATGCCTATTATGGAATTGAATATTGAAGATGAGAAGTATCGAAAAAAAGTATTATGTCAACTCGGACAATAATTACCTTGCTTTAATTTGACTTGAGTTGATGATTTTTTGGCTCGACTCAAATGGTGCTTCAATTTTTAATTAACCTATAGTATTTGTAGTTCTTTTGCTCATTATTAGTAATCTGAATGTTGATTGGTTAAACAAAAATTTCTGGATGATAAGCTGTTAAACAATCCTTACTCTGAATTGATAAATAGTCCAATAGTTGGTTTAAAAAAAAGATAATTACCGTATAATTACAGAGGTTTTTTTTTTCTTTCTAGAGGAAAGTTTGCTATATTAATTATAAACTCCCAAATAATATATATTTCAGTCACTCACAACGTAACTAAATCATTATTTTAATAATTATATACTAAGTCGTTTTATAAATTATTAATAAATATCAGTTACGGATAATAGTTAATAGTTATTAACTGTTTTCTTTATCAACACTATACTCTAAAACTTAAACATTCATTAGAAATGAATGGAAATAAATTAAGGATTTTTGAGAAAGGAGATACCAACTGAAAAAAAAATAGCCAGCTAGTCTACTTTTTAAACTCAAATCGTGGTAACTAATAATGACGGAGTCAGAGATAAGGACTTTTTACTCGGATCAAAATGGGACATAAGATTCGACTTAGACTCAGTTACATAATGATTACGGATAACATTTTCGTTAATTATAATAAAAAGAGCGCTAGGAGAAAGCGGGAGCGAAACATGCAGTATTACAATTGTTGTACCATTCCTTACTTAGGACCAAGGACTGCACTCCAGTCTTGCCCTATCCATTCTAGTACAGTTTCACAAATCAGTCCATAAAGAATGTTTAATTGATACCTTGTAGTTGCGAGTATTTTCCTTTTTTTTTATTAAATGATAAAATAAATTGAACAACTAAGTAAAAATATAATATGTTTGTATTATTATAAAAACAGGGTTAATTTTTTGTAGTATATTTGCAATCCTCTTAATAGATATCTATTATATCCAATTTGGCTTAATAACCTATCAACTTTTTTATTTAAAAAAATCCAAGGACTGTTCCTAAGACTAGAATGGACCACGAGAGAGCTCATGGGCCAAATAAATGAGGATTGACATAGCAATAGTTAGAAGGAAGGGGATATAAGTCACTACATACATAAGACAATTTTTATTGTATACCTTCACCTTTTATTTTCTCCCAAGGTTAAAAATTACAAGCATCGACATTTCTTGGGAAAATTCTAAGGACCCGTCCCAATACTGAACTGTACCAAATGAATAAGAACTTACACAAAATTACATTTGTTTTTTTTAAGAACAAAGATAAATCATCATCCTAATCCAGAAGTTAACATCACGACGACCTATTAAATTTAAAAAAACAAAAACAGGAAAGACCACAGACGAAAAAGACTGTGCTCAATGAAAATAATTCATGGTGGGAGGACATTCAGCTCTCAGTTATAGATATTGAATAGTTTTATTAGTTATATTAAGTCATGTAAAGACTGTAGGAAAGTATTGATAATACACTGATTATCCTTTATTGATTGTCACTCTTTGTGAATAGTCAATAATTTTTTGGGGTTGAATTTGAAGGAAAAGAAGTCCAATGTTTTAAAAGCTACAGCGTAATTTGCATTATTTCTAGTCAGTTAAATAATACTGAGGAAGAAAAGGCAGTGAATGTCGGCGTTTCTTCACTTTTTACAAAAAAAAAAAGATACATTTGTAGAACTTGTTTATATGATATTTCAAAACAAAATCTTATTTGAAGAACTAGTCTAATGTAGATATATATATTAATAATGCAACCATTGTCTGGATGTTTACCGATTCCATATTTTTGAGTGTTACAACACGTTCTTGATCTAAGGAATACTAATTTAGCATGTATCAAGATTTTTTTTCATATTGAAAGTAATGTTTAATCCCAGTTCAGTAACTAAGTATAACAAAATGTTTACTAAATAAGTGAAAGAGATGTTAACGACGCAAATTATATTTTTAAAGCAATGTGTGTCTGTTCATCTATACCTAATAACTCCGAGTAATATTGTGTTCTTCGGATCTTTATCAAATCATTTCTGGAGAATATGTTATGTTACTTAGCCATTTAAAGTCAAATGCATTAATTTATTTTGTGTTTTTTTCCCTCTGTACAATATGATACTTCATGATGAAGCCTTATTGACACACAAATAAAGATAGAATGTTATAAATTTGCTTCCTACATTCACAAAACAACTAAAAATAACAAATAAATACTTAGATGGGTTAATATTTGATATTGTTATTCTTTTTATCCACTATAAAAATAAAAAATTCCGTATATTCAACTCTTAGGTTAGGTTTATATGAATGTGTTTTGAAAAGGGCAATGTTGTGAAAGTGAGCACATGAATGAACAAAAATAAGTTGTTGTTACTAGGAAGCTGATTATTGTTAAAAAAGATGGTTGAAAATATTATGATCTGACAGGCTACTAAAAGAAAGGAACCGAAAATTAATGGGATCCTACATAACTTAGTTGTCATAACATTTCATTATATTACCTCTTCCTCTTTATGGAGTAATTTTCCTTTATTTAAGGTACATCAATTTAACATATAGAAATACTAAGTAAAGTAATGGATTCAAAAACAAATTGATATCATTCACAAAGGGAATTATCCTATCACGCAACCTTTAATCCAAAAAGACAAGGGAAAAAATAGGGGCCATAATCATTAAATACAGCCATATAACTATTATTATTAAGTCAGTTCTAGGTAAAAATTTATATAATCATTCACATTTCATAACGGAGTCAAAGTCATAGCTTACATTTTTTTAGGGCTTGTATTTTTTTTTTTTATCTAATTTTACGACAGACTTCATGAAAATACCTTTGTTTATCATATAGTATTGATATGGGTATCAAATCAAAACCTATAAACTGTGATTCAATTTCTATAAATATATTATTAATCCTTTATTTGTGCCCCAGGGTACATTTTATCCCAGCTTTTAAAAAATGCTTGTTTTTTATCATTTTCCCCTTTTTTTATTAAGTACTCCGTCTTTTCTTTTTCTTTTTTCCTTATATATGCCACTGATAATGCAAATTAATATTCAGTTTTCTTTTGGTTGCTCGACTATATATGAATATTAGTAAACAACTGAGATATGTCCACTGCCGGCAAAAAACACTGTAGCGGAAAAGTGGTCAGCGAGGTATCTAAGCAGGATGATTATGTGTAAATACGAACAGAGGAGGTATTAACTCCTTCCACAAGAGCACACAGTGATGTATATACCCCATTGGACAACCCAACTCCAGCATCAGAGGATCTCAACTTCCAACAAATCGTCAAGGGAGACCCTCATCGGAATTGTGCCTAAAGACCAGCAATGGTACATGAGAGCACAGTCTCATTCAATTGAAGAGTTGAAGCAAATGTGTGTTGCAGCCAAATAACTTACTAATTCATATATTTCCACTGTTGAAGACTCGTCCTCTTTCCTTCCTATCAATCATGTTTTCAAAAAACCTCTTCATAACACATAAAAATCTAAGGAGAAAAAAGATATCTGATACTATCATTATAAATTTAGAATAAACGCAACTACCTGTTGAGGAGTTAGTTGGCATTTTTTTGTAATTGTTTCAAAAAACTAAATTACCCTCGGTTACACGGGACCAAGGTTGTAAACAAACCATCAAACTTCTTTTTTCATCAAAGACAGTTCAAATTTGATTAACTTTCTGGTAGATACAGGAGCGCAAGTGTTTGTTATTCCATTTAAAAAATGTAAAAGACTTGTTCGATAAAAACTCTCCCCTATTATTGGATATGGAGGAGCCCTTGTTGATGTTATTGGTACAACAACTTTTAATTCTCAATCTTGAAAATATAGGAGATTTTCAAGGGAAATTTATTGTGGTACAAAGTGGTCGTCCAATTTTGGGTGCATATTTTTTTATATAATTTCAGATTCGGAGTTGATATTTTCAATAAAAAGTTATTCCGAGATTAACCATGCTTCATTTTGGAGCTATTGAAGACTCAATAAATCAAATTGAAATATAATGATGTCTTTGATAATAAAAGTTTCATTGAAACTTATCCAGCTCACGGAGTTGGACACAATATCGAGACGAAAGGTCCTCCTTGCTTTGCGAAATCACACAAGTTAGATGGCGAGAAGTTAAATTTTTTACGAGACGAAATCAACGAATTGTTGAAGAAAGGAATCCTACGATCGTCTTCTTCTAAATTTTCTTCCACTATTCATGTCGTTCCAAAACCCAAGGAAGCTGGCAAATTTGCGGTGACTATCGTCAATTAAATAGGATGACGGACCTTGATCGGTATTCCCTCCCAAATCTTAGAGATTTGGTAGCTAATCTAAAAAGTATGTGTTTGTGTACCTTGATGATATCCTTGTCGCTTCGGAGTCGATGGTTGAACATTGGAAAACTCAAGAATAGGCCTCTAGAATGTAAGGTAAAAAAATCAACAAGTCCCAACTCCAAAAGCAAAAATGAACTGCATAGATTTTTGGGCAAGGCACAATATTCCCTCAGTTCATCAAAAAATTGTCTCAATGGACAGTTCATTTGTACCCTTTGTTAAAGAAGAATGTAAAGTTTAATTGGAAAACAGAACATGAACACGCCTTTCAAAGTACTAAAAATAGTATCTCTAAAAGTACCCAGATTGCATTCAGAGATAGTTCATTTAGCTCTGACGACTGATGCATCTTATACAGAGATGCGAGCTGTTCTCGAGCAAAAGGTAAATTGACACTGGCAACCTCTAGCTTTTTGGTTTCGGGCTCTTTCAACGACACAACAGAAATATTCTACGTTCGATAGGGAATTATTAAGTGTTAAGGAAAGCATCAAACATTTTCTATGGGCTTTGGATGGACAATTTTTTTAAGTTTTCGTGGACCACAAACCTTTACTCACTGTGATTGACATTCGCAATCCCTCTTGAACACCAAGACAGTTCCGTACTTTTGCATTCATAGCAGAATTCAATAGTGATATCGAACACATCTCTGGCAAGTTAAATCATACTGCAGACATTCTTTCTAGAAGTATAAATAGCATCACAATAGGCCCAACCTTCATTCAAAATATAATTGAGTATCAAAAGAAACGGGATCCTAATTTACTTAAGTTTAAAATTAAGCCTTCTTTTAAATACATTGCAGGAACCCTACTTGCTGATTTTGGCAATGTTGACGCATTCCGTGTGACTATGTTATCTTTAGGATTACATCAAAAAATCATACATTCTGTACACAATGAAAATCATCCGGGATTCAAAGAAACGTTAAGGAGGGTTTCACTTTTTTATGCTTGGACTAATTTGCGAGAAGACGTCAAAATCTTCCCCAGAAAAGTGTTTAGCGTGTCAGAAGACCAAACCTTTCAGGACATCAAAACCAACGTCGTCTTTATATCCTCCATATAAAAGACTTTCCTTTCTTGATGTAGACATAATTGGCCATTCCCACTAATTCATGGACAGCGCTACGACCTAACTATTATGGATCGTTTCACAAGGTTGCCAGAAGTGATACCTATTCCAGATATAACCTCCAAGACAATAGTAAATAATTTTTTGAGTGGTTGGATTTCGAGGTTTGGAGTGCCAGAAACCATTGTGTCTGACCGAGGAACACAATTCACAAGTTCATTATGGATGGGTGTTTGCAGGACGCTTGGGAGTGCAAACGAGATTACAACCTCGTATCATCGAGAGTCCAACGGACTCATAGAACGTTTCCACAAACCATTTAAACCCGGAATAGTAGCACAAATGCTGGAAGAAAAATAAGACTGGATCAATGCACTACCTGTAGTTTTATGGTGATTGAGGAATTCAGTCCCAATAGACTCGGTCTCTAAATATTCACCTTTTCAATTGCTCACAGGCCGCTCAGGATCCATGGCCTTTGATTTCTTTAACGCGCCCACCTTTATTTCTGGCAACCTACACGCTGAATTTTTTTTTTTTTTTAAATTGAGAAAATAGCAAACGTTCCTCCGATACACTTTAATAAAGGAGCCATGAACAAACAATTAAAAACCCCGAATTCGTTTTTGTTAAAAATAAACCTATCAAAGATTCTCTTTCTCCAACTTTCTTGGGCCGTTTAACGTGATTGAGAGGCACAATCGGTACTATAAATTGGAATTTGGATCAAGAACTGACAATGTCTCGATGGATATACTTCGACCTGCATTTGGAGTTCCAAGTATCCTTCCAGCGTCTCCGACTATAAGATGCACAAGATCTACAACTTCAGAATGATCTTTTTGTTTATTTATTAATATTTTTATGATGATTTTTATTGTGTATTACTAACTATGTAGACGATCTCTTTACTCACTCCTCTGTCGTCCAGGGGGGCGTAGTGTAAGAGTTCGACTTGTTTAGATGATATTAATTATTCATCATAGTACATTGTATTTTGTTTCCTTTTTATTTTCGCATAAAGGAATTTACTCAGTAAAAATAAAGATATTGAAATCTTAACAAATATATTAGTTTAAGGAATATAATTCAAACCATTAAGAATCAATGTATTTCTAGATATTATATTGAATTTTTTAGTATATGTTGAGTTATTAGCTTTGTTCAAGGGGAAAATTTATTTTTTGTATTTAACATATACGTCAAGATAATAATAATGTAGGAGAATACCTAAACAGACAGGGTGAAAAATGGAAAAAATATCAAGTAACCATCATTTTTTAATATATTGGGTAAAATTTACAACTGGGCACAAATAAAGGGTTAATTACATATTTATACAAATAGAAGCACAGTTCAATGGCTTTAATTTGATACCCATATCAATCCTATACTATAAGCCATTGTGAAGCTAAAGTCAAACGAATACAAACATTCATAGTGTTTCTTTGTTTTTTTCGACCCACCAACAAATAAATTTCAAAGGCCATGCCGCAGGCATAGCCGTGGTTCAAAATATAAATGACTGAAATATTTAGTTTCTATAGACCTTGGAGAATAGGCAAAAGTCAAATATTAAAAGGTTTGAAGAAATAATGAAAATTTGAAGAGGACTAAGATACAGTGAGTACACTCTCCCATAGGAACGGCCCTGTGGAGTCAAGATGCTTACAGACAATGGGTTTCAATCATCCTTTTTTTCTACCACGAAGGGCAGATTTGATGTAAGGAAGATAAATTTAATTGATTTTCATTTGAGTGACGGTTGGTTGGCAGTAAATGTAGTCCATTATCAGAACTATTACCTCCTCCGACGAAGCTGTACGGAAGTCATGTTTTGCCTGTGTTTGTTTGTTTCTGTGGTTTTTTGAACACCAAGATTACGGCAAAAGTTACTAAATCAATTTTTATCTAACTTGGTATGCATATTATACATAATCGCTATGAGAAGCAATTAAATTTTGAGAGGTGAAGGTCAAATGTAGCCCCAAACACTCACGATTAATAATCCACCATAACATTTGGAACATATTGAGAGTTCTAATTGGTTCCCTTATGTCAGTTTAATAAAGAAGCTAAACATAGTCAAAAATCTAACTTAGAAAAAAGGCCAAATGTGGAGGATTGCACTCTACGGAGTGTTTATTCTAGTTATTATTACGTCACAAAATTGGAGTCGTCAAAAATTGCGTCAATGGTATTGTTAAAGTATCCACGATCTTATAGATTTTTTGTCAGCTATCGATTTTCTAGCTTAATTCCCCCTTATTGGTAGGACTGGTCATAGAGGTGAGTGCGAGGAGAGGCTGGATGCAACACATAGGGTGCTATTGATTAAAGTTTATTCTTTTAAATCACCTGCCTATTATGTTATGATTTTGGCGGAAATAATGTGACGACTCCGTCTCAAGAAATATTTGAATAACAATGATGGAGATTTAATATAAAAGTATGAAAGGATAGAAAAATCAAAACTTTCGATTATCATTTTACCCGTCATAGATTAGTAGTAGTACATTGATAAATAAAAATATTATAACATATATTTGTAATAGTAAGTTAAATAAGTATTGGTAAATTAATATTTTTTTAAAAAGAAACACAGCTAAAGAAATGATAAACTATTATTAAAAATATTAATTAGAAATTTTAATAGAAGTTTGTATTCAGAAAGTTAGACAAATTAAAAATTACGAATGATATAAATATATATAAATAAAATAACGTTTGTTTGTCTGTATAAATGTATGTAAACAGTGACAGGGTGCACTGCATATACTGCTCTCCGATGTATATTATAAGCATAATTTGATTTATTGCTCTGATATGTATATCATAATTCATATTATGAATTTTCAGTATACCTTAAGATATGTATAAATTAAAAACACTGATAATTAAAAATAAGTGCTATTGTTAGTGATCGCTCTATAAACTAAAGGTTTCATCATATTCTTTTTTTTTTACTCAAAATCTTAATATTATTCTTTCATTATTGAGGACAGAACACATATTAATTAATATAAGTACTCCGTGGGAGTGTGCTTACAAAACCGGAGAGTAACACTGATTATTTCTTGGGGAGTTATCTTCGATATTACTAAAGCCAAATTTATCTTTTAGTCGACCCTAATTACTCCATAGAATCCTGGGTACAATTGGTAATATTAAATAAAACAAATATATACAATAAATTATGAGCAACAAATATAAGTTATACATTTACAAAATTAAATTAAATATTTCTAATACATAAATAAAATTACGAATTACTGGAATAGAATTTGCTTAGAATACAAAAATATTCAGGGAAGAGAGGTACATTATCTTTAAGAGTCTAAAATAAACAAAAGAGACACACAAGTAATAAAGAAATCAGGAATGAGGCTTGAAGTGTCCAGGTTATATAATTATCTACATAGACTATACATCACAAACTCCACCTTATAAACATAATTGATATCAATGTGATTGGTATGAGTGATTTTTTTGATTTATATATATCAAGGACACTAAATGACTCGTATCAATAATATAGTTTTCTTAGAGTAGTAGACGAAGCAGAGTTGACTTAAGGAAAAAATACCTTAAATGAAGGAGAAGTGGATGGAGGATGATAAATCTTTATGTTCCTCACTGGGTCTTTCAGCCGACCATTCTCTCTTTTTGTACAACTCCTTAGTTCTTATAAAAGTATACGACGATTCTGTAGAAGATTAAGAAGAATTTATGCATTCATGAGCATAGAGGAAATGATTCACAAGTTTAGAAGTCACGATCACAGACCTTAATGTGAAGGAGATCTTCATAATGAACAATCCTTCCATTAAAGGAAAGGAAAACCAACCAGTGAGGTACAAGAGACGAAATCCATAAAAATTGAACATGGAGAGAGGATTAACAGGTGTATGGCTAGGATATCCAAATGGAAAAATATGAACTATTATGAACAATGGGTATATGCCGATCCTATTCATTGTAATCCAGGTGAGGGGGATTTTTTAAGGCATTCCCAAAAAACCCCGGCTCTCAGGTCGTACAGGTAACACCAATAATATCTTCTATTATACTAGAATACACCCCTGCCCACAGGCTGTGGGGTGCTGGTCCCTGAGACAGGTTAAATTCTTCCACTGCCGCTTCCCTGAGCATCAAAGAACCCTTCTAATAAAATACACCCCACCCTCAGATTGAACAGGCGAAGTACTAAAATATGCTATTTATGAGCTACCATGGCCTTGAAGACCCCAAAAAAAAGTGTTACCAGAACCGTTTCTGGAGTTTTAAGAACCTACATGAAAATTTTTAGGAAAATCCATCCATTGGTTTGCCGTGATTAAAAGACAAACACACACACAGACATTCACATTTAATATATAGATAAAACTTTTTTTCACTTGTGCTCATGAATTCAGGTTCCTTGAACAAAAAAGTACACAAATCATCGTTACCTTTATTATATCACGCAATTTTTAATTTTAGAAGAAACGGAAAAGGTTCACCAAAATCAGTTGGTAGTTATCTGATTATGGACCAATTCTTCGAATTCAACAGTACAACAGTATTTTTGCACGCTGGCTAAAACCCACATTCATTATTGATATTTAAGCTATCCTTTCTTTAAATCACGTTTTTATTTATAATTTCGATTCAGAGACATATTTTTAAATAAAATAACAATTAAAATAATTGATTGTTTGACTAATTCTAATAAGTAATTAATATTTTAAAGGCAGGAACATTGAAAATTTCAAATATTTTATTTGATTAGTATTGTTTGATTATGTGTAAGTAATTTAATTTACTTATTTTATTTTTAAACTTTTATTTCCTCGAAAATATTCACTACTTCTTCAAATTAGTCAAATAATTGACTTAATTATATTTAATTTCGAAACATTTGTGACACAACCTTACATTGAGTCTTAATTAAATATTCTATAAAAAAATTAAAAGTTCAAGAAAAAAGTCTTGTGGGCCAAATATTTTTAAGTTGTAATATCAAGTGTATTCTTTAGTTTTAGCTATAATCTAAAGAAATAGGAAAAAATATGCATATGTTATTGGCTTCTAAATAAAATTCTTCATTTTACTTGATTTTTGTAAGATTAAACACATTTTGTAGGGACTGTATTCAAGATAAACGTAAAACAAATAGATTCTTTGAATTCTGGAATGTCTTTTATAAATTGTTAATGACATTAAATTTCATTTACAAAGTCATTCCATTTCAATATATGTCTCTGAGCCGAAATTATATCTCATAAATGTGTTTACAAAAAAGACTTTACTTGCAATCGAAATTTTTAAAGATCATTTACGTGTTCTATGACTTAAATAAAAAAAAAAAATGTGGGTTTTAGACGGAGGGCGATCCAAGACCTGAATTTTGTTGCATAGTGCTATTTACTAATTATGGGGAAGTGTTTACAACTTAAAAAAGACCCAATGCAATTCAACCAATCAAAGTTCAGAACACTAATTAGGAGGAAAGAAGGAGAAACATCGACTGCTGACGACAAAATACAAGGATTATTTCGTTGTTAGTACAATTTCCGGTTCTCCCCTATCTAAAAGATTAATTTCATATATAGAAAAAGTAGTGTTAGAAAAAGAGACTTGGAATTATTCCAGGCAATTGTTTGATGCATTATTGAATAAAAAAAAATCTTAATGGATAATAAACTTATATTTAGGATATTTCACAAGCCAGATTATGATTGATGAGATTGAAATGCTTGATATGAATCACTGATGCAACTCTTTAAGGAATTTTGTCATAATTACAGATTTATCTACAAATAAAGAGATAGGTATAAAAAGCAGCAAATAGAGAGATTCAATTATATAGTTATTTAACTGATAGAATGCATCAAAATAGGTTCGTAATTGCATGATAACAGCTACTTATTATGGATAATGAGCTTTTACTAACAATACGCTTGTATAGTTGTAAATAATATAATGTTGAAAAAATAAACTGAAAATAAAAGTGATAATTCTCACAAATTGAAGATTGATTGGGAAGAGAGCAGAGTAGCGGTCATGGTGTCATATTAAATTATCTCTGTAATCAAAAAAGATGTACCCTAATCCCACTCCGTATCAAGTATGGGCATATAAGGTTGGGGAAAAAGTAATTTTCTATTTCCCGCCCTTTTTTAAATAATTAAAGTATGTTGGTCACATCGGATCAAACGATAAGGAGTGTATACTACAAACCTTTTCATGGACAGTATTCCACTTGACTGGCTCAGTTGTGAATTATTGTGCTTCGAGCAAGGAGATCTTAAAGGAAGAAATTCACCATATTTTACATTTTTACTACCCGAAAGGGAAAAACGCTTCGAAAGCGACCAAAAAAATTGCAATGTATACGGGGCGATACTTTTTCAGCTCATGTTGCACATCAGTGGTTCGAGCGATTTTTCCCCCGCTCAATTCCACCCTTTACTGTGAACAACTCGACCGTTTAAAAAGCGGGATCGAACAGAAGCGGCCTGTATTGTTACATAGTCAACAAGACGTCTTTAAGATAACCTCAGCCTGCCCTCATCTTCGATTACGCATCATAAGCTCCGAGAGCTTTCCTTTCGAGTTGCACATCAGTGGTTTGAGAGATTTTTTCCCACTCAATTTCACACTCTACTTTGAGCAACTCGGCCGTTTGAAGATGGTGATCGATCATAAGCGGCCAGCATTGTTAAATAGGAGACAGCAAAATATCATCAAGACAACACCAGGCCTCACACATCTTTGATGACGCGACAGAAGCTCTGGGAGCTCTGATGGGAAGTTCTTATGTATCCACCCTACATTCCGTACGTAGCACCAATGACTACGACCTGTTCCTGTCGATAATCAACCCCCTTGGGGGAACAAATTTGACGTCGATTGAGCCCTGGAAAAATTGATTTCCAAGTTTTTTGCAGAAGGGCATTATGAAATTGGATTCTCGTTGGCAACAAGTTATTGAACAGAATAGGGCATACTTGGGTTAAATTAGATGATTGTAATACTTCTTATAAAGCGTTGAAATATAGCGAAAAATAAAAAATTACTTTGTCTCCAAACCATTATATACAAAATATAATATTGAGTTTAACGTCACGTCAAACGAAACATTACATACACCCTAACGCTTTTTCAAGGGCATGCATATTATACAAAGAGGTAATAACAATCATAACCATTGACTAAGGCATTAGGTTGACCTTCAAAATGAAGGGGGAAATGGGTTTTTTTGACCGTAGGATCCTGTTGTTGTTTCTTTGCCTCAAGGTGATCCTTGATTTTTTATCTTCTACAAAATGAACTGAATATGAAGACTCATTGAATGAATATTCTATTCGTATAATTACAAAGTTGTAGAGACAAATAAACTTCCATTCACTCAAAGTATATTGGATCCATAAAATACAGTTAAATCTGGATAAAGGAAAATACTATTTTTCAGATGAAATGTTGAATATAGCCGGATTGAACCAACTTTTGATTCCTTATGGCAATTATATGAATATGTCAACTTAAAAACAATCTCGAAAAAAAAAAGAGAAAAGCTCAACCTATTCATTTGACTTCACTTTAAAATGGAAATAACTGAGTTAAAGGGTTTCCTTATTGTTCTGGATGTAGATATAGATGGACTTTATTTACCTGAACGACCCTGTACAAAAATTATACATAGATCCCAATATTTCATTGAATATTTGAGTCAATTATATATTTGTACTATTCAAATATTGAGGGAAGAGTTGATATATCTAAGAATTTTAGTCGTAGTTTATAATCTTTAATTGACTTAAAACACATATATTGGCCCATATATGACACTTCAAAATATACCTGTCGATTTTTCATACTTTGTTTGGGATTTGTGATAATCAATTTTGTCTACTTTAAGTAGAGTTTACGACGCCTCCATTTTCAAGTTAATTTTCAACTTTTTGTGTGCCTTCCAACCTCGTCTGGAGGCTGTAATTAAAGCTGGTGGAAATCAAATTCCTAAATAATAATCTGTAAATAAAAAAGTATTTTAGGATTTTCCTGTAGAACCTCATTCTGATCTGTTGCACATGGTTATTTGTAGAACAATCAAAGTTGTCAAAGACTTTTTGAACATACGGTACATTAGTATAAAAATCAATTAATGTCTTAACCCTTTTTAACTCATATTTCAAGGGGGTCATTTGATGCGAGCCAAAATATTGAGAATTTTTCTTTAAGCAAAAACTGATTCTGATCCTTGCCTACTTAAAAAAAGATTGTAAACCAATATTTAGATATAAGTTCAAATATTTTCAAGGTTATTCGTAGAGATGGGAATATTGTCTAAATTACAGGGAGTATAATTTAAAAAAAAGAGTATTTGTTGGTTAGGGGAATTTATGAACCTTCTTATTAATTATTCTTCACTCTTTGGAAAATTCTTACTTATCAGTGAACAAAGAGCACTATAATTTATAGTAATTTCATTCAGTGGATATGTCGTCTCTCAAAGAGATATTCTCTAAGATGTTGGTTATACGCTCATGGCAATTTAGAGCGTATTCCTTATAGGTATTTTTCTTCAAATAAAGATTAAAACAGTCAGCAAAGGTCAAAGTCATGCAAATTTGCACTTTTTTGTTTATTTAAGTAAACAATATGATTACTGCCAAATTTTGGTATGTATCTGTTTAACTGTTTGGCTGTGATACACTAACCAACAGACAAATATAAGGAAAGTTACAATTCATGTACCTACACTTATCGTCCTTTTGGAACTGTAAATACGGAATTCTCATAAAAATTTATTAAAAACTCTCGATAGCAATTTTGTTGAACTAAATTTGTTATTTTACACAAAAAGCTGTTATGTTTCGTATGTAGATGATATTAAAGTAAAACTTTTTTACTTTTTAAAGTTTTGAAATGTTATTATCCTCGGGTTTTGTGAACAACCTACTAATAAGTAAACAACGATCATTTCCCTTTTTCATTGATGTAATTACTCAACGCATATATCCAGAGACGGATATACAAGTATATAAATCCTGGGAATTTTTAAGCTGGCCTGGTTTTTTTTTTATAATTGGTAATCTGAAAAATGAATTTTCTTTTCCTCAGCAGTTTTCATTATTATTTAATTCCTTAGTAGTGCCCCCCTTTTCCTAAATAGATTCAATTATATTCAAACACTCATTTAACATTCGTTTGTGCTCCTAAAAGGCGGAAAATAAACCTGAGGATTTGTTACAGAGTTCTAATTGTAAGTCTATCTTGGACTCAGAGTAGAATTGGGAATTTCATTAAAATAACTACAAACAGATACCCCACTATATATCTAGCAATGATATAGGCAAGAATTACAGCCATGTCGATCCTCAATTCTACAACAAATTCAAATAAAGACATATACTTACAACTCCACAACAAATTGTCAGAGTTTACTTGTCTTTCAAATACTAATGATTACTTTATACTTATAGTGATCTCTTCAAGAATAAAATAATAATTTTGACAGCTTAACTTAAATAAAAAATACATTTCAGGAATCAATTACAAAAAGAGCCCTATCTTAAAATTACATATTTTTTAAATCTCAGTGTATAAAAGGACTAGAGCTGAGTAGTTTTGTCATAAAAAAACTACCTTTAAAAATTAAAAAAGGAAAAACGGTTAATGCGTGTGCTCTTTCTTCTTTTTTTTTCTTTTTTTTGTTCATTATTTAATCAGTCGTCTGTGTGTGAACATCTCCCTCTAAAGTAAGCATTCTTGCATATCTTTTGTGTAAATTGTTATAAAATACATAATAAAATTAATATATGTATATGATTTTTAATATAATTATAGTATTTCCCCTCTACTAATATTATTTTAAATGTAGAAGGTTCTTCTTCTTATAGTAGTAATGTTTTGTCTCCACAAAATCATAGAACATGCAGCAAATATTGACAAGGGTCTTAATACAGGTGTGTCGTGTGTCTCGCTCTTGCCTTCTCCTCGCACACTTTTTTTTCATTACAAACTACTCCACTCAAAAATTATCTAAACGTCTACGAAATTTCATTAATATGACTTCATATTTATTTCTTACATCACAAATTATGTTTCCAAAATCAAAACATCCATCCATCCAGAAAAAGTTTGCTTTATTAATATAGAATAACAAGAATCCCATATTTCCCCAGGTCTTTTAGTTTAAAAAGTTGTTTGGTTGGATCCTGCTCAAAGACAGTTTCCCAAGAAATAAGAAACCTTAATACCTAGTACCTGCATATAAATGTACATTGAATTAAGTCAGGCAGTACAATTTTCTTAATAATATCATATTAATTATATGTTACGTCCGTAACATATGTGTAAATATAGACCATAGCTTGTACATATACGTATATAAATTTACCTTAATTAAAACTCTGATGAAGATTAAATTTCTGTAGAAAGAAATAATGGGTAACTAAGCATGTATTAAGACTCTATTAACGTCTATAAATAAGTTAAGTAGGTACCTAAAATTGCAAGATACCTAATTGCAAGTAATGTTGTGTAAGGCCTTATTTATATAGGCATGTACAGTAGGGGGGGGGTATCACAGAGCCCAAAATTGACCTATCACGCATTCTGACCCCTTAAAAGTTGCGAAGGGTAAAAAAAATCCGTTTTACTATATAAAAATACTGGAGAAAAAATTTACCCCCTGCCCCCCCGTTTTGTCCGGAAATGTTTATGTATGAAGTAAGAAAAAACTAATCAAAGAAACTTTTTTTTTCTTATTTATAAAAAAACTTTATGTGCTTTAAAAAAGGAGATTGCCTGATATGTAATTTTTTGCTAAAGTTAACTCCCTTACTTTTACTGCGAAATAAACGTTGCGCGCCCCCGGATTTAGTGTGATAATAGACGAAAAAGATAAAAATTACCTTTTTATTCTGCCAATATCTAATTTTTTTTTATTCTATATAAGTTACTATATAATAATGTGGATAATTATCCTTAATCTTTGTTGGATGTTTTTTTGCTAAGGTCGATCTTGCCATCAAAACCAATGCATTTGATTTTCCTTGATTCTTCTTTTGAAGACTTTGCATAAATTTTCCTGTACTTCTGTGTTTCCCTTTTAACTTTTTGGCCATCTAGTATATTTGAAGGCCCAATTAATTCCATATCTTCTAAAATAGAATACATATAGCAGTTACTGCTGTATCTGACAACCGAAATATGTCTGCCATTATTGCAAAATTAGGGTAACTTCCCTTATTATGGTCAGATTTTTTGAATTGCCTCATAGATTCTTCTTCAAATTCCAAGTTCTCATCAGCATTTTCAGGCATAGGGAAATATTCCACATCCGAAAAAAAATTTAAGGACTGATTATAAGAATTTAGATACATTACCCATTTCTCTTCCTTATTTTCACACTCAATTTGACATTATCTCCTGCTGGCAGTATCCAAATTCTTTCTGGTAGTAACACACTCAATAGGTCTTAACATCCTCAGCCTATTTTTTGATCAATATATGCCTTTCAATCTTGAAGGGGGGTCTTTTTTTGACATTTGCATTTATCTCTTGGAATTTTATTATCATAGCATTGACATGAAGCAATAGCAAACATTTCTTCACATTCATTAACGAACTTTTTGACAAAAGAATTATCAGTTTTTAACCCATTTTTAGAAATCCTGTCTACTTTTCTGTCTATTTTTTGAATTTTACCAGCAACAAAGTATTTGTTCATTGCAGGCATGCTGAATTGCTCCCATATTGACAAAACTAAATCAGCAGTTGTTAAATAAACCTCTCTTTTAAACCATTTAACAGGACGAGTTTGATTTAAGTCTGTTTTTATAATTAAAAGGGATTTTTATAGATCCTTTATAGTTGGGAGAATTGCTGGATTTAGATCACTGGGTCGACCAAAAAGGAAATGCAGAGTTAAACTTCTTGTAGCCATTGTTGTTTTTGTTTGAATACTACTTTGTGAATAATCACTTGTGTCGCATTTATAATTAAGTACTCTTGAACAATGATTCGATTTGAAGTTGTTGTATAAAAGAAAGTTGTTAATAAGTTTATTTTTCAAAATATAAAGAGGAAAAAATAAAGAATGTGAAATTTGTATACTAACTTATATAGAATAAAAAATAAAATATTAGCAGAATTTTCTCAAAGAAGTTAATAGGTTAACTTTTTATTACACCATCAAAATCCATCCGAGTTGATTCAAATTTCACTAGTTATAATTGTGGATGATTAATGTAAAAGAAAAACAAAGAAATATGACGTCATATTGTACCCCCTTTATAAGTTGGATATTATAAAACTCTGAATGGCATCCCTACTTGAAGCTCTACTCGGTATACCCAACTGTTTTATATGTATTCCACAAGATATAAAAATATATTTATTCTTCAATTATAATGAAAACTGACGATACGTATCTATGTAAGGCATTATCGGAATATCTTCAACGTTAAATAAAATTATAGTTTCTTAAAAGAAAGAGTTCGCGTACATACTTCTCGTATGTACTTTCACTTATATTATAGGCATGCTCATACAAGACATTGTTTTATAAATTATGTATGTATATTGAGTTTTCACGTCGTTACCTTTATTGTATCACACAACCTTTCATCCAAAAATAAGAGAAGGGAAAAAAGATCGAAATACTTTACTTTTAAGACAAATAAGTCAATCACGCCAACTGATATTTATCACTTAAGTACTTGCAGCAAAAGTGTTGCTAACTCTTTTTAAAATGTGCATACAAAATAATCTTAGTTATATAAATAATTATATATCGGTGTTGATAATTATCGGGGCTAATCCTACCACCATTGATCAAAGCTAGCAACCCCCCCCAACCTCCTGAAACCCAGCCTATCATTGTCCTATTACATATCCACAATTTGTAAAATGAATTACTTAAATGTATTTTATAATATTAAAAATCTATATAGTATTTTATTCGATACTAACTTATAGTATTGCATAGTAATATTTTATTAAAATCGTAGATATAAATTTGTATTTATATATGACAGACAATTCATATAAATAATAAAGTAGCGAATATATACTCGTACATACCGAGGTTAATAGAAATACAAGCTTATACCGTAACGCGTGTACGAGAGATGTCCGACTTCCACCACACTTTTTAATGTTGACATCGTAGTGTATGAGTGGTTGCGTGTGTTGTCAAAATAGGTTTTTCTTGTCCAAAAGTCGGTACGAGACATTAAATTGAAAATTCTAGCAATAGTGACGTCATAGACAATGAAGGGTTACGTGTTTTGTGAAAATCTGTGTGTCTTGCCCCGCAGTCGTTACGATACAACAATTTGAAAATTCTAGCAAGCCCAATTACATGATGGTGTAACATTGTATTTCTATTAACCTGGATACATACATTTGCCACGAGAAATAAACAAGAAATTGATAAAAATCATCTATTACTAATACATTCATAACTTTCTGAACATAATTTATCTTCTCGTGACCAAGGATCAACAGTACAAACAACCTCTCACTGTAAGCTGACTCTTTATTCCAATAAAATTGACTATTCACAAGACTAAGTAATGAACTAGCATGACTAGTGGTCTACCCAACATAGTAATTAAGACATTAGAGATGTTCTAGAATCGTGAGTGTATAGACTCTAGAGCACGTTTAAAATTTGTGAAGTAACTTATAAATGAGTTAATTTTCCAGTCTCATAAATTAATAGTACTTCATACCTATAATTTATAACCATTTAGGAAAAAACTTTACGAACACTAAAAGGTAAGCCCTATATTATAAATAAATTTTATTTCCATAAATTATAATAAGGATTGTAGCCACAGTCGGAGTCCATACAAATTTTCAGACTCCGCAGCCCTAATACATCGCCCAGAATTACATGGAATTGATCTGCAATTATACTCCAAGTCCAACAAATACTTATACTTATAATAATTGTTCCTCCCCATCTTTCTTGAGCACACACACCAGCTCCTGTTTATAGTGAGATGTTCCCTAGTCAAAAATTAAATAATGATGATAGGAGCTATAGAAAATAAAAAATAATGTTTAGGTTGCAAATACACAAATTGCTCCCTCTTTCTAAGACATATTTTACACACCTCTATTCATGATCCTGATCTTAGTTGAAGAAATTTACGAAAATTCATCAATAGAAAGAAAGGAAAGACTAAAAATTAGTTCAAACCTATATTATAAAAATATAAGAAATTACCTAGAAATTCGCCATGGCATACATAGATAGATATAATATGTAGAACTGTGATATGAATACGCTACTAAAAGTAATAAGCTGGGAAAATCACCTAAGATAATGATCGGAAAAGAAATTATTCATAAGGTTTTATATTCATTATATCTTGAGAGAAATTTCCTTTGGAGTGCATAATATACAGGGTGGAAATTTTAAATATAAGACGTAAATAACTCCATAGAAAATTATACTAGAGAGGATCTGGTGCCTTGCTATAATCTTAAATTGGTGCAGTATGTTCAAATTGGGTATTTGGAACTGGATTGATTCTGAAAATACTTACATTTTCAGACCTTTATGTTTTGGCTTAAGGCTAGGGTACTGATAGCGTTCATCATTTGGGAGGGAGGGGGGCTCTAGAAGAAGAAATAAAGGAATTCTTGCTTTTCACAAGAAAATTTAATATTTTAATTTAATTTTTCAATTTTTTTTCCTGAAAACTTAATTTTCTACAAATAGCTATGGATTTTGAAATTTATATCCAAAAAATTTAATTCTTCAATTTTTTTTTCCAAACACCAAGCCACCTCCAGAAAAAATAAAAATATATATATACCTAATCCTACAGACGCCCTTCTAAGAGGTTTATTATATTTATATATATAACAGCAGAGGTTACCCGCATTGAGTAGCCGAATAGAAGGGAATAAAAACAAAGAATGAAGTTAGAAGAAAAGAGACAGAGAGAGGGATGTATAAAGGTATAGAGAGAGGAAAGAAGAAGAGATATATTGAAAAATCAATATAGGGGAAAATTCTGAACAAACCTTTGAAATATTATTTATTCTTCTAAAATACTTATTATTTACAAAATGCTAAATTTTGAAAAATAAACAAACCTTCAAAAGGTTTCAAAGATTATTTCACCTTCATTGATTTTTCTTTCCAGTCCAGAAAAGTTGTATGAACGACCTACCTCAATGAACAATACGCTTGGGAGAATTTATTCTCTCGAACTCGATGTGTGTGTTTTCACGTCTAGGTCGTTCCTAGAGAAGGAAACATACTTTATGTATATGGACTTCAAAAAATTCATCATTTGGGGGAGGGGGACTCAAAAATTATCAACATTGTTGTATAATTACTTATTTAAATAGATTTAGTATATATATCTACTGGCAGGGGTGCCCTTATTGTAGAGCTGAATAGAGTAGAAAGAAATAAAGAATGATGTTCGAAGAAAAGATACAGAGGGGAAGGACAGAAAGAAGATAAAATATGTATTATTTGGTCAAAAATAGCCACTTAATGACATGTTATGACAACAAAATATCATAAGAATATGCTATACGTCTACTTACTAAATTTCAGATGGATCTGTTCAATTATTTTGGAATCAATGAGAGATTATACCAAGATCCAACTCATAAATATATATATGGTATTATTTAAAAAAATGGCGGGGGCAACTTTTTGGAAAATATGGCCTCCTATGTAAGCCTTTTAGACTACTATGTGTCTTGGAAAAAGTCTAATAAAGGTGCACATAAGGCTGTTGACTCCTTACGGGTTCCTATTCTCGAGGCCGTGGCCAACATGGACAAATAGTTCCTCATCAAGGCCTGTGCCGAGTTGGAGTATGCGTTTGAAGTTATAGGTGGTTGCTTTGAGTGATTGACTTCAATATATTTGATCCTTACCTGGGATTTGTTTACTAAACATATCATTTTTTGTAAATAGGTTTGATTTAAATTATAATTTCGAAACAAATTAACTTTTTGCAAACAGTTGTGGATTTTTGAAAAAATTTCCAAAAACATCAACTTTTGTGAATAGCTATTGATTTTTCTAATTTTTTGTTAATAGCTATGGATTTGCTGAATTTTTTGTAATATTTGAAATTTAATTTTTGAAATTTTTTGTGAATATCTTTTGATTTTTTGAAATATTTTGTAAATAACTATGGATTTTTTGAAATATTTTGTGAATTGCTTTGGATTTTCTGAATTTTTTTGTAAAAAAAATGTAATATTTGAAATTTAATTTTTGAATATTTTTTCCAAAAAATTTTTATTTTTCAGACAAAGTTCTAACCCCCCTTCCCCCAACCCAAAATAAGAAGAAAAGATATATTTATAATCTTACAACTGTTTATATGTAAGTGCAAAAGATTAGTTAATTGCTCAGTTAATTTGGTAAATAAATTATAACATAAGTTATTCTTCAATCTTGAAGATTTAAAATTGCCACCCTGTATAAGAACTTTTTTAGTTCAAGATTTATATGTAGTTAATTATTTTTAAAGTAGTCAAGGATCTTTAAATATATGTATATATGTATATGAATAAAAACCACTCGAGCAAATTATATATATTTTTTAAATTGATCTTGAAAGAAGTACCCATGTACCCAAAATATTAAAGTAAACTCCTAAATTTAGTGGTTTTGATAAAAGTTTGATTAAAGTAAACTCCGTGGGGTTCTAAATTTTTGAAATTTTCCTACCAAAAATATTTTTATATGAAATGATTTTGAAGAGCTGTGGGCTTTTGAAATTGTTTTTTAAAAAATGTAATATTTAAATTTTGCTCAAAAAAATATATATAAATTTCTGAACAGTTCTAATTAATGAATATTTTTTCAAAAAAATAATTTTTGAAAATAGCCATGGATTTTTGAAACTGTTTTTCGAAAAAATGTAATTTTGTGTGAATGGTTGAGGATTTTTGAAATCGTTTTGCAAACAATGTAATATTTGAAATTATTTTCAAAACATATAATTATTTGTGAACAGTTATAATTAATGAATTTTTTTTCAAAAAAAGTAATTTTTTGAAAATAGCTATGGATTTTGAAACTTTTTTCGAAAGAATTATTTTTTGTGAATGGCTGTAGAACTTCTGTAATCGTTTTGCAAGAAACGTAATATTTGAAATTTAATTTTTGATTTTTTTTCAAACAAAAAAAAATCCAACAACTAAGCCTTCCCTACCCAAGTATAATCCTGCGGACGCTCATGCTTTAATTATACCTACATAAAAACCACTCAAGCAAATTATATATATTTTTTAAATTTGTCAAAAAAGAAGAAACACATGTACTAAGTATATTAGTAAGTGAACGCACTCAACTGTTATGATCACAAAGCCAAGCCTAAAATAAAGACGTCTTACAAAATTAGATATTATATTGTTCTATATAAAATAAAGTAGTTGCTCCGTGAATACTTAATATGTAGATTAATAAAGTTAGATTCATATTCTGATAAAAAAATATATATTATCATGTTATGCTATATCCCGAGGCGTCGGTAGGGGGGGGCGGAAAGGGTTTGTACCCCTCCGCCCAAAAAATAACAACCAAGAATTTTTGCTTTTTTCTACAATTTTTTTGGTCAGAATGAAAAAGATTTACCGGAAAATAGGGGGGGGGGATTTTTATTTTGTTTAAGATTTATTTTCCTAAAAAAAGGTAATTCGTGAAAATTAAGAAGCAGAGCAAAAAATTAAATTTCTCAGTGAATAGCTATGGTTGAAATTTTTTTCAAATTTAATTTTTCATTTTTTCTTCTGTGCAAAAATTTAATTTTTTGTGAATAGCTATGGATTTTTCAAATTGGTTTTAAACACATATAATATTTCATATTTTGTTTTTTTGAAATAATTTTTTGAAATTTTTTTTGTAAGCAGCTGTTAATTTTCAAAAAAAATTCTGAAAAACTCTGGATTTTTGATAATTTTTACAAAAAAATTTAATTTTTCAATATTTTAAAAAAAAAAATCATTTTCTGAGAATAACTAAGAATTTTTGAAAAAAAAAATCAATTTAATTTTATTATGGAAGATATGAATTTTTTCTGGTTTTGAAATTTTATTTTTTGTATTTATTTTCCAAAAAAAAGAAAAAAATTTATAAAATGTATAAATACATATAACCCTAGTATATATTTTGGTTCCGTATTGATACGGAGGTTTGCTTTCGATACAAAACCCCCCAGCTCTGGAAGGAAATAATTTAAGAAACTTAGGGTGCCCAAAATTTATTGACATACGATTTGCTTTTAAATTTTCAATTTTTCTACATCTCCCAGCCTTAGGAATGCCGAGAAAAAAAAAAAAAAAAAATCATAGTTGTGTGAATATCTTTATTATTCCGTATCAATCAAATCTTACATATGTAATGAAGTTAATACAAATAGTTTATGCATTGGAACTATCTGATCACTCATTTTTGGGTATATCATTTTCTGGGTCGTCCATCAGGAGGAACAACAAAAAAACGATAACAAAAATAAACGGCAATAGCGTAAACCATGGAATCCCATAGCTTGGGAAAATTTGCAGACACACTGTAGGGTATCTTTACTTTTTTGAGTTTGAAACACAAGATTATATGTACAAATTGACCAATGCAATTAGCTATATTTTTATAGAATAACTGTAGATTTTCATTGAATATTGGCTTCCTTTTGATCAGCAGTGATAATATCTCGAATTTATTACCCATTCTTGCTAAAAAAAAAAGAAAAAAAAAGTAAGATTTGTCTGTGGTATGAATACTTGAATCCTCCACCCATATTTTCGGACAAAATATCTAAACTTAGGACTCGAGTACTACAACTTAGACTCGTAACTGATTGTATCTTCTTTCCTCTCAATTCACACTATTTATTTCCTCTTTATTTTGCTAGCGTTCTTGCACCTTATTAGTGATCTGAGCGTTGATTGGTTGAACTTTAATTAAATATTGTTAAGGTGTGCAGAATTCCTTATTTATCTTCTTTTTCATTTTTTTTTAGTTTTTAGTTTTCAGTCACAGTAATTCCTCTCCAATTTGTTGAACGTTCATTAAAAAAAGATCAGATCTTTAAATCAGTGCAACGCACCCTAAAAACTGTCTCCATAATGTAAGAGTGTTTCAATTACTTCTTCAAATCCCATAGGATTGACTGATTAAATCATTTATATATATATATATATTATTTTTTTTTTTTTGAGGCCCTTTGAAGCTATCTTGAAAACTTAATGTATATATATTTTTTACATAGTGTATGCAATTGCAGTCAGGAGTCACTTGGAAATAAACAGTCGAACATGGTGTCCATTTAGCTAAAGGCTGCCCAAAAGGAAAATGTGGATTTCTCATCTATTCTTGTACCCTTTATTAGTTTTCTGAACGTTGATTGGTCGAACTCAATTTGTTCATGCGAAGGGCTTAACCATTTCTACTATTAAATGAGGATTTATTTAAAGTTATCATCAACATAGGGCATTAACATATGAGTGGACAAGGGGGTTGAGTCTCTAACAAAATGACCAACTCCAACACAGAGTTTTTTTAATAGTATATTTTACATCCTATATAAATACTATTGAGTCATTTGAGTCGACAAACTATAAATATTGATCTATTTATATAGATGTATGTAGTTATTAGTTATTTGTAGTAAATAATTGGAATAGTAGATATTTAACAAGATGAATGACAAATGAAATTGATTCAAATCTATCTATTGCTAATACATTCATAAGTTTCTGAACATAATTTATGTACTCGTGACAGAGGAACAACAATACGAGGTGTCTTCAAAAGGCAAGGTACCATTTTCTCTCCTTGAGATTCGATGGGAACTAATGTGAACATATAATATTATCCGTTTTTTCATAACCTGGATGACCTAGCAGGTATATTATAACAATATGGCATTCTCTTACTGTTAAGAGTAGAACACTCTAAGAAATAAATGTAGATTATTATCCATTCATAGTATATTCAAAGGAGTAATTTTTAGTGTTGAGACTCGGTCCAAGACTGTATTTTTTTCGGTTCGGTTTTAAGTCATTTTTTCACCCCTATCATGATTTATGAGTTGTACAAATATGATTTATGTAAAATATTTAGCTTCATGGGACCCTTATTGAGCCGATTTAAACCATTTTTAAACACAAATGAGGTCATCAACACTCATCTATCAAATCGGTCCAGACCGAATTTTTTTTTGTAAGAGCGTTACAGGTCCAATTTTTCTTTGGAAATTATCTAGACCTAAGGTATCAGACTGTTATCTAATTTTCAGAACGAAAACCCACGCAAATAATTATATTCAGTTATAAAAAAGAAGAAAGGAATGTTATGACGACTAGTGTATAGACAGCGGAAAAATAATTTTATCTTGTTCCTTTCCCTCTATTGTGTAATCCATGAGTATTAATTATTCAATAACTTTTTTTTCTTAATCCCTCTATCCTAAATCCACATTTGCATATATAAATTAATAAGAATTAGTTGAAAAACACTATCATAATCTAAATACAATGAAAACAAAAGAAATTAATGTAAAATATTAGATGCATTTCAACTAACCTCCAAGGGAAGACGTGAAGTCTTCTTAAAAAAAATATTTTCCCTAATCGACATTTCATGAAGTCTCTCAGGAAAGTATTATCAAGTAAACTTCATAACTTTATTCTGCATTAGGTATGCAGTTAAATAGTTTTTCATCACCTTTATATCGTTCATTTGCCCGTTCTTCTTACTTACAAGTGGCAACTCTTTTAAAATGCAGAGCAAGTTCCTTCCCATCTCGTGTTGGTCTAAATGGAACATTTATTTGTCTTCTTTTAATTCCAATATATCAAAAACCCTCGACGCCAGTACCATATCTTCTTCAGTTTTCATAGAAATAACATTAAAATATTTTGAACACAAGTAATTTTCATGTAGGATTGGGTAGCAAATCGTGGACTTAAGACCCTTCAGGCCTTCATTACCTCTTTCAGAAGATGGTCTAGGGTCCTCGTATATGGGGAAAATCTCAAAACGTCTTTCATGGCCCTCCTGATGTTCCTAGCAGCCTAAATAAATTTTAAAAAGAACATATTCGTTTCTAAATTCAAAAATAAATAATTAGTAGTAGTATTTCAGTTACAAGACGTTTCTTAGGCCCTCCGACTGGGTATTTTGTAGTCGTAATAATTTAAGAATATGTTGCTCAATCATCTTGCTTTACCCTTGTTGCTTAATGGTTTATTTGATCGAAAAAACTCCACCCGTGAGAGACACATTTATTAAATAAAAATATTTGAGTTATAAGTTACGATTACAATTATACATATAACCCCATTGTATTAATGTTAGTAAGACCGTTTAAAAAAATAAGATCAATTTTAATAGAAGATAAATTTGACAAGCCTTGGTAATGAATAAATATTATCTTGGATTTTTTACCTAATGTAAAAACCAGAGAGGCTAGCTTTGTGCCGCACTCTTTTTAAGAAGTACATAAGTCATAACAGATGCATTCATTCATTCATCAAAGTGGTAGTGCTCTGTGTATTAAGCATTCCAGTGCTACAAAAATTGAACAACAATTTAATTTCAGTTCCCTCCCTTTTTTTAATAGCATCATATAAAATATCGGAGCAAATATCGGAATTTCCAATATCTGTTTTCCAATTTCGATCTTATATATCAACCCACGTCTAGTACACTAAATAGTCATAGTTTCACTTTCTATCTCTTTATTGTGGACAATAGTAACTACAACAATGAACAAAATAATTGAGGATCTAAATCGGAGTAATTCTAAGAGTTCATCCTCCAAAAAATCTAAGGCCCCTTCCATCCAGGGCAAAGGACTAAAAATGGGTCATGTTATGGGTCTTCCAGCGCGACAATCGCCCAAAACACACGGCAAAAACAACAATAAAAGTTGATCTTATCTAGTGTTACACATGTTATCATTTTCAATCCAGAATAACACAAGTAAAAAATCTCAACGGAAGACAACAACACATCTTATTTCTGAACAGGGGAAGCTAAGACAGTTGGAAAGATCGAAGAAAATTCTATATTTTCTCATGCCACAAAGATTAAGTGTAAAGTTTTCCTCTTTTCTGATGACAACAAATTTCACCGTTAATGCCACTGGAATAAGTAAAACAGCGGCTTCATCACAACTAAACATCCATACAATATCTCAGCTTCAGTTAAGACATGTCTTCAGAGCAAAGTCTACAGTGGCCAGCGCAGGCGAAGTCTGCTCTCCCATTTTTGTGGAGAGAAAGGAACAGCTCAATGCCGATGCAAACACCGAACTTCTGGATAGGAAAGTGCTACTTGGTCCAGAAAAAAGTTCGGGGACAACTTCGTTTCCACTGAAGACGGAGCTAAGACCTAGGCCTTCCTGAAAGACAACTTTCCGAACTTTTGGACACAAAAGTGTGTCCGCCCTCCTCTCCAAACACGAACCCTGTGGATTATTTTATCTAAGTGCTACGCCTCACCGGAATGTCCAGTCTCTAGAGGCTTCCATCAAGAAATAGTGAAACTAGCTCGATTTTAACTACATAGTTGTACAAAACACTATTTTCAGATGAATTTGTTAATTAAACGTCCTCACAAAACCTCTTGTTCAAATTTTACTCTTGAAAAATTGAAGAAAAAAAATGTCTACCACTAGATAAGATCAACCCTGTAGATTGGCTCAAGATGAAGTACGTTAAGCAGATGGAGTTGCTTAGCAAATCTCTGGACCTCAATCCCATAGAAAAAGGGGCAAACTGACAAAATCGGCAAGGGATCAGGTACTTATGTCTTCCTTCCACTTTAGGGGATTGTTAATAATAAAGTATTTATAAATTAATTCAAATACCTATACAAAAATTGGTAAAGAAAATTGAATTTATTTTCCCACATTTTGTATACATACATATATGGTCATTGTTCCACCATTCATAGCCTCTCTCCTGATTGTGTCTCATTCTCAAATTTCCCAAGAATGGGACTACATACTTTACGTCTAGACAGTATTCACATTGCAAACAATGAAAGGAAGTTTTTAAAAATATCAGAGGATTGACACCAATCTCTATTATTGTAAAAACTCTTCTTCAGACAATGTACCAATGTTATGAACGTATTGTCCTAGGTTTGCGCTTTGAATATATCACCTATGCCACACATAACTCATGGATTATATACTGGCTTGCTATGTTAGTAAGCCTGTATTCAATAATACTTTGAGCAGAGGAGGAAGAATTTATGAGCCGTGAATGATTAAATATATGTATACATTGTATGTTTTTTTATGTATTAGAGACACTTTATAATTAGAGTTGTATAAAATATGATCTATAATAAATGTAATACTTTTTGTAGTGGCAATAAGAATATGTTTTTTTTATATTTACTCAAGCTGGTATCCTATTATTATTTAATTTTTGAAACATCTAATTATAAAGTGTATCTAAGAGAAAATATAAGGCTTTGCTTGAGAATTATAAGTGTAAGTCCTTGTTGGACTCGGAGTAGAATTGAGCATGGACATCGGAGTAATTCCAGCCTATACCGCATGTCCTTTTAAAGAGTGGTATTTGTGCTTATTGTCTTCCTATCACTACTGCTTGTAGTGGATCGAATATAAACGCAATGACAGCTAAGCTTCTCTCCTCCCAAACATTTTTGAAATGCTCAAGACGGTGTGTGCCTTGGTCTACTATCTTGCTAAAAACTATCAATTAATCCAAGGAAGTAATTAAGACTTCAATATGTTTCAGTATCAAGTCTGGTTTACTATGACGCCATCAGTGAGTGGAGTTTTGTTGTCGTAGGAGAATACACTAGTCCAAACCATGACTGCCTCAACAATACATAAAATTCATATTTTTTTGGTGAGTACCCGATTATTTTGTCTGTTAAAAGTAGCCTCAAGGTGAAAAGTTTTGTGTCTATATCAGTTGCAAACCTGTCCCAAAACAATTGAATTTGTGTCATTAAAACCAAAGTCAGTTTTATTGAGTAAAATACAACAAATTATGTAACTTTGACGATTTTATTGAATAAATATTACACACAGTCTAAAAAGCGGGAAAGCCATTGTCCCTATAGTTCCAGGCTTACTTCTTCCCGTGCAACGTTTGTATAAGTTTTGAGAGCACATATTGCAATGCAAAAAAAAAACACTTTTTTTTGCCGTTGTACGGTAAAAGAGGAAGGACATGGTCACTCCCTCCCTGTTGGTCGCTCCTGGCTAAGGAGTTAGATATCGACTCTGCGAATTATTTCAATGTTTAAACTTTGCAAGGATTATAAAAGTAGATTTAGGATCTCATTATCTTAAGGAAGCTGTGAGTTTCCTGCTTAAGTAGCATAAGAAAGATTTAAAATCCATCTGTGAACTGGGAATTCGTCCAAAGAGAGAATCTTTATTTATTATTGAAAAATAGAGGTAGATTCGGTCTAGGCCCCACTTTGAAAGCCTGACATCCAACCCTCATTTAGCAAAGCTAGAAAATTCCGTGATGGAAACCTTCCAGCCAGACATTTATTTGTAGTGTAAAATAATTTCATTAGACTAATTGATGACGTCCTCCTGGATTGGATATCTTATGAAAAATAATTTGATTATGACGTCATTTATTATTTGAGAATGCTACACTAATTACAAATATGCAAGATAACATTCATTGCTATCCCTCAGAAATAACGAAAAAAAAAATTTTTTTTAATTACAGTACCCTAGATCCTGAGAACTTTTATTCTCTCTTGAATTACACAAAATTTCAAGAAATTTCATTAATAGTCAAAATTTGGGGAATTCTATGGAAGTGGCTGGAGATCAATATATGTGCGAACTCTGATCATCATAAAAATGTCCTTTTTCATCTGTATATAAATATTTGAGAAAGTTGGAACTGCCGTGATCAATGAAACAGTGAAATGTAAAATCCAATGAATATCACATCAAAAAGGTAAATACGTCCCTAGTATGCAGGTTATCCCAAGAAAGAACATACGAATGAACAGGAGAGATGTAAGTAAAAATCAGGTTAACGTACGCTAAAAGACCTTTTACACAGTAATGTGTATATATTGGATGATTACCTTTATTGTATAGATTTTCATATTTTGGTCAGCTCGCTGTTTGGCACGAACCCCGACACATTATAGTCTACTTAGCCTGTAGCCCGATATTTTCTAGCGTGCCCACCTATATTCAAAAGGTTGCAATGGTTAAATTTCAATTTTCCATTTTCAAAACAAAATGCTACTGATAAAGATGAGTAGATATAGAAACTAAGATGTGTGGACAAAATTTTAAACCGTGCTGAAATTTAATCTATGTAATTGGCTTTTAAAGGGGGAAGTCAACTGTTAAATGTATGTATTTATAACATGGGAACAAGGTTTTTTATTCTTATAAACTTTGATTGATTATGTCTCATTCAAAAGGCCGACTTCCAAAATGATGACGTCACGTGAAACTCTCCATAGCCATCAATTTATTTCTAAAATATCCACGTTAGAAAATGTAGTGTGCTTTTTAACATTTACTAAAGAGTTCTACCAAATCCATCTCTAACATGTTGAATTTCAACATTAAATCATGAGGACTGCAAGAACTTTTAGGAGTTTAAGATCACATTTTCCCATTAGTCTCAGCACTTTCTTTGTGTGGCTATTTATTTAATTGGATTTTTACATATGTGGGAAATTATCCTTTCCATATATTATTAAAACAGACACCAAAGGGGTTTTATTATACACGGATTGTTAAGTAGTTACCCTGAAAACCACATCCCAAAGCTTAGCGTCCACCACAAGTTTTTGTTCTTCAGTTCCACATGGTTAAATTACTTTAAACATTTCAGTCTGTATGAAAAGAGAAATACGAGAGGATGAGTATATATGTAATATTACAATTATTCATGGTCTAGTTAGGAGAAGTTAAATGGTTTTAAGGAGCAGTATCCAAGTCTAAGGTGAGAATGAAAGGCGTTTTGAAAGAGCAACATATGCAAGGAAACCATTTACGAGGGATTCCCAGATCCAGTTCATAAGTTGACATATAGTAAACATCACTCCATTTCTCAACCTTTTTTCCTTCAAAGAGGAAAGAAAAAGGCTATAAATTATATTGTGAATAGCCAATAAGGTTAGTTGTAGTATGTCAGTTCTAAATAAGGACTAGTTCAGTCTCAGTCAAGAGGTACATTGATAAGTATTTGTACGTCATATTTTATATAGGTCTAGCTCCAAATATGGTAAGAGGTAATTGAAATTTTGAAAATTCCTTTTTATTGTTGCTTTTCAGCCGAAAAAAAATGGTACAACATAGTAAAAACACGGTAAACTCTGGTGCTCTAAGACTTTTATATATGGCAATGTTGGGTAGAATTTGTGGTGACAACTAGTGTTCTGTGGGTTCTTATTTATTCGGTCCCATCCAGTTGAGTCATAGAACCGATCCTTAAATGTCAGTACTTGTAATTTTGGAGAAGAATGTCGATGGTTTATTGGTTGTAGGTAATTTTGGCGAAAAAAATTTCCCCACTGGTAATTTTGTGTCCAAGAGATTTCGCGTAATGACATATTCGCCGTCTTTTAGAAATGATTGCTTCGAACTTTACTTTATTATAATACATTGATGAAGTAAAAAGTTCTGAACTTTTTTCGCTTTATTTTGACAATAAAATTAAAATAAATAAAGAAAATAAACACAATTTTCTAACTCGACGGTTAACATTATTTTATCGACATTTTCGATAATTGGACTACGAGATCGTGCCTTATCTTTGCCGTCCATATTACCAGAAGGGAATCGTTGGAACCACCGCTTTGCTGTTGTATTCATTACTGTATCAGCAAGAAAAAATGCCAGCCTGCTCTGCCTTTTCACCTTGGTCGTAGTGATACTGAAGAATATATCAAATTTTCTCTTTTTCCCCTTCCATTTTTGGAACGCTGTAACATACAACTGGCTTCACCAAATATAAAACTGTAAATAAACTTTTTTTAAAGTTTATACTTAACCTTTAAGTGTACTTTAAGCTTTTTTTAATTCAATATATAAATCGTGAGATTACTCACTTAAGACATCTATCAAAAACGTTCATAACTTTTTACATTACCTCATATATGGCTAGGACAAGAAGAAAAAAGACCAATAGTGATGAAATAATAAACTAGCTGCTCCAGACAACAACAGTTAAGTTATAACCGATTACCGGCTAGATGAACGGTAACTTTCTCACCGGTTTACTCAACCAAATAAGATATATTATATATTTATAAAGAACATTGCACATATCTTCCAATAAATCTACACTTTTTCATTCTAATGCAATATAATACGAGCACATATTATTTTTACTAAGTTACATAATTTATTCTATATTAAGATAGACTAATCAAAAAAAAGGTACAAGATGTTTATATAATGATCATTTAGGAACATAGTTAATAAAAAAATATTTTTCTGAAAATAACAAGAATTAATTTAATTTACTTTTAGGACATATATTGTAGTGTTGTGTTTGGGTCTGTAGCGGTCTCATATAAAAATTCGATCTAGATCGGTAGAAAGGAAAAGTTCGGTCCCAAAGTAATTGGTCTAGACCGATTTTACAGATAAATTGCTTATAATATGAGATCATATGTTTTTTCAAGTACATACAATGACGTTATACGAAGTTTAAACAGTCTCTTATATGTATAGAGTATTTGTTCAAGAGCTTATCGTGTACTTTTGAGATCTAGAAAAAAAAATAAGTCTATAAAAAATCACTTAAGACCGAACCGAAAAAAAATTCGGACAAAGTCTCAACACTAATATTTACCATAAAAACAATACCAAGTGATCATACTCTCATTTTAAATTGAATTAGTGCATACAATCTCTTATATCAATATATTAAATATCATTTTTCTGTCAAACGTCCCTAATAGTCATTCAGCAAATTTTTCTTCCACAAAAAAATTTTCAGTCAATAGTCCACTCACGATATAATCTTTGTAGCAAGTTTGATCATAATAGTTCTGTATTTTTTCCGTAACCCTGATAACTAACAAACAAACTAAATACATAGAATGGGTGTTCAGTAGAGGCCTAAGCCTCCAACTATAATCAAATTGAGGGATGTATCTCAATTCAATTTTCAAAATTTTGGACAATTATGCATTGTTTACGTTGTTGTTTTCTCTTGACCTTTGTCCTTAGTCTCTCGAAATTTAATGGTATTTTATAGTTTTTGAAATATTATTCTCAAACCATGTTTGATCAAAATCTATCCGTAACGATTCCCTTAATCCTGATGACCAGCAAACAAACTTAACTAACTAGAAAGGATACTCAGTAGAGCGCTAAACCACCACCTAAAATCAAATTGAGTAATGTATCTCAATTCGAATATTATCAAAATTCAATGGCTTCTAACTGTGGCCATACATAATCATAGTGTTAAGTTTCACCAAAATCGAATTGAAACTTATGCCGTAATCCTTTCGTTGGCTGTGGTAAAAAGGAGTGGAATTTGATAGGACTGGACCGCGGTCTGACGACATGAATAAGGATTGACACAACACTACTCGTTAATCACATTTGCATTCCGAAATATAAAAATATATACATAATTTAAAAAGATGCTCCGATTTATGGCAATTACTCCTGAAATGAAATTTGTCTTTATGCTTCTGAATTGCATATTGTGCATATAACATACATATGCAAATATTGTATGTACACATTTAAAAATTTATGTACATAATAATATATAATTGTGTATTAATTAATTAGATTTAAAAGTTATCATTATAAATGTAGCAAACTTCATTAGTGAATGCAATTTTCACTTTCAAGTATGTATAATGTATATTCTAATATTTTTTTTTTTAAATGCATTTGGCCTCATTAGTATGCAAAAAAAAAACACATATTTTTTTGCTTTTCAGCTCCTTGTGAATAATTGAGAAATGCACACGTCATATATACGTAGGCACGTGACATATGTATTTTTGGATTCGTAGAAAAAATAAAATTTGTGTGGAGATTCGTTTGCACATAATTATGACAGAAAAAAAAATCTTTTTTTGAAATATCTGTCCTTTTCTGAATATTTTTTCTTTTTTTTCTGATTTTTTCATAAAACGTCAATTTTTAATACAAAATGCCACCAAACGATATATTTTAGACATAGAATTGGAAACTTTAACACTTCATAGTATTTTCAATTTCAAGAACCTTTATTAACATAATTTTTGTAATATTTTCAAAAATGAGCCAGTTATTGAGTGTTATTTTTTCGACAACATTATTCTCCATATTTTTTTTACAAATACGAAAAAAAATCCCCTTTTTAGCATTCCAATAAGTGCTATTTGCTATTTTTTTCTAAAATTAGTGTAAACATTTCTTTTTTTAAATTGTCTTCGCAAATTTAAATTTGACAATTTTTGACACCAATAAAAAATAGAATTCACATCTAGACAATTTTTTTATGTAGGTATATTAAATAAATTTTATACCACTATATAGTATGTTTTTTTTAAATTCATAATAATAAATATTAAGAAGGAATATTATTGAACATTGTTAATATGATTTTCCACTCCCTCTTTGACCCTAGTAAGAACGGGTAATCCTTTGCTAGTTACTTATATGCAGTGATGAAAATCCACTGTATTTCTATGCCAGCCCCGTTTTTTGTTTTTTTTTAATTGCTAGTCTGAACATCCTTTCCTAAATAGATTAAATTATTTTCAAAACATGATTGAATATATATAAAAGACCCTGATAACACGGTAAACCTTGAGGATTTGTTGTGGAGTTATAATTGTCCTGTTTAGACACCGAGTACAATTAGGAATCAAATTCGGAGTAATTCTAGTAAATGTCATTGTTTATATCATTTTCTCCTTCCTTCCTTGTATCGGCTGATCGTAGCTTATCTAATGAAACGTCAAGAGCATTATTACGTCTCACCTCCTAAATATTCTTCAAATTATCAGTGTTGCCATCTTGATTTTTGGTTCATTTTTTTAAAAAGTCTATTTTACACTGGATTGTCAAAATTACTTACAGTTGAGCCCAAAATTATTCGTACCCTCAATAAAAAGGCCAAGAAAACATAATTAGATGCTCATATTTGATCTACAAAGTAATTTAAAATATCCTAAGTTAATCAAAAACTACTATTGACTTTAAAAAATATCATAATTTATTGATTCTTCAGAGTAAATTAACAAAATATCATTTGTGGCGTTCCATAAGTATTCATATGCAAAGAGCAAAATAACTCAAAACTTTGTGACGGGGCCTCTGGCTTGTTTCAAATATTGAATAGACTTGGGATAAGTCCTTACCAAATTGAGGTAAACACTGGGATCGATTTTTGCAGAATATCCAAAGGTCATCGATATTCGTTGGATGTCTTTTCCACAATGTTTTTTTCCTATGTAGTCCATAGATTCTCAATAGGGTTAAGGTCCAGTGTATTACCCTAACTTTATGCCTATTGAGCTATTCTTGAACTTTTTTGGATATTTGATTCGGGTCATTCTCTATCTGGAACCATCAATGTCTTCCAAGCTTCAGCATCTTGCTGATCGATGCAGATGCCTTTTAAGAATCTCGATGTAGTCTTCCTTTTTCATGGTACCATCAACTTTGTGAGGTTCTCCAGTTCCATTGGCAACAAGACAAGCCCAAATAATGATGCTCCCACCACCATGTTAAACTGTTGGAATAGTGTTTTGGGGGTTAAAGGCTTAGCCCTTCTGTGGTCAAATGTGCCGATGCTGGTTGTGGTCAAACAGCTCCACCATTGTCTCATATGACCACAACATAGTGCCCAGAAGTTAAGTTCATCATCTTTGTGGTCATTGGCATACTTCAGCGTGACCTTCTTGAGTCTTTCTTGGCACACAGCAAGAAACTGCCTCATCACACTTTAATACATCAGAAGGTAGTTCAAGGAAATTCTTGATCTCTCGAATATTTTATGGAAGTCTCTTGTTTTTGCACACTTCACCATGATAAAAAAGCCAGGAAATTTGTTTGTTATTCATACATTTTTGTAGGAGTATACATACTTTTGAAACAAGCAAAAATTGTTTTCAAGTCATAAGGAAATATTTTATATAGGAAGTTGATATTTTTAGCCAATAAATTGTAATTATTATCAAAAATATTACTAAAAAAAATTAAAAACAATTGCTAAAGATTTCCGATATAGATATGGCAAATATTAAAAGGGTAAGAATACTATTGGGCTCAACTGTATATAAATAGGTTTATCTAGTACTAAGGGTAGTACCCGGTTTGGCCGGAGTAATTAGACGTAGGCTAAAAGACCTTTTTTCCTTTAATAATATAATAGATCACTCACCAATAAATCTTCAAAATTACTCTCCGTTTATCATGAGCACACTCACACGTAACTATTCAATACTTATATCCATTCATATGACGTGTTTCTCCTCAAGAATGAAAGAATAATCATTAATTAATAAGAGCTTCAAAAGAGAATTACTATTTTAGGATAATTGATGAGTAGTAATAAAGATCACCTTTAAAATGCGTATGTAAAAACAAAAACATCAACATGGTAATCCATATATTTTGAAGAATATTTGGGAGGAGATCAGCTAAAAGGAGCTTTTAGTTGAGAGGAGGGGGAGAAGGAAATAAATGAGAACATTGGCAAGAATTACTCGGATGTCAACCCCCCATTATGTTCTGATTCCGACAAGGACTTAGAATGATAACTCTGCAACAAGTCCTTAAGGTTACTCTCTGCCTTTATGCGCACACACGAATGTTCAATCAGGCATTGAATATATTTGAATCTATTTAGGAAAGGAAGTTTAAATCTCTAGAATTAAATAATAATGACAACTGCTAAGGAAAAGAATCCAAAAAATACAAACGATTTACATCACTACACATGAGCACTTTAGTCTTAAGAGCGCACACCAATAAAAACAAACAAAATTCATTTAATATACATTTTTTTAATATTTTATTCAAGTGGTAACATATATGTATGCACATGGAATTGAATTATAATTCATATACATAAGAGATCAATAACAACAACACAGAAACAGTGAAACACAGCAATATTACATTAATACGACTACATAATAATTTCTTATATATAAATTTTGTATTATATACATAAGGGAGCACTATATACAGTGCACCCTGCATAAACGTTCGATGCTATATGCACACACCTACATCATTTTATTGATATGACTACATTGTTATTTATTAAGTCCAAATATATGTATGATATACACGAAGGAACACTATATACAGTGTTCCCAGTTACTCGTTTTATATATACATATATATGTACATGTCTGCCTTGCAGGGATGAATGGAAGGAAATAGAAACAAAGAATGAAGGTAGAAGAAAAGAGACAGAGAGAGGGAAGTAGAAAGATACAGAGGGAGAAGAGACAGAGAGAAGGAAAATGAGGTTTTATTTCGCTCAAAAACTGGCTCTTAATGAACCTTAATTTTTTTTAATTTATGTTAACTTCTACGATCGGATTGAATCTCTTTTTTTCTTTTTGAGAAGGAAAGGTTACAAGGGGTACAATTAATGTACCGGCGTGTGCAATACATTAAACTATATGGGATAAATCATACACCAAGAGGTTATTCTTTAAGGTAATTTTAAAACCCCACCTCTCTCCATGCTGATTTATTTGTTTTTTGTTTAACCCTCCCCCTTTTTAAAATGAATATTTCTTAAGGGCTAAAAATAAAGTTGTTTTATTTTTAAGCTAAACATTTTTCTAAAGAATTTCATTATATTTATAAAATGATCTTCTTTTTTTTAAGTCACTCATATTTCAAAAAAGATAAGAAAAAGGTCGATCCTTTTAGAGGCAAATTATATATTAATGTGAAGTTATAAGGGCTCAGTTTTTTTTATTTTTTGAGCAGGGGTAGGTGTATTGCCATTGGGAATTTGTGACAGATGCTTCAAAACATTTTATTTTTAAAAGACCACAAAACTTTTTTGAAAGTGGCCATTGGTTTTAGGTCTTTTCCATTTATCTTCCCTAAGTCACATCGTGGTATGTTGTTCACATCTTCTATGATTGCAACAATATTATTAATTATTTGGCAAAATATCCAACCAAATAATAAATTTAGAAGGAACTCATTATATTTCCCCATATTTTACCTGTTTAACACATAGTAACCATACACTTTTATGCAAAGGTGAATATATATGTAGGTATTTGGCTCTCAAGTGCATTTTTGTTATTGCTATCATGAGAATGTTGAATACCTGGAGCGTGTCTACGGAACTAGAGCATTTTTTTTTTCAACTGACAAAAAAAAAAAGAGTTTTAATATTTTACTTCGTAGCATTATATTTTAATGGAATGGGGGTAACAAAGCAGCAGCTGGGCTATGAAAAATAATAATGTAAAATATTTTAGCCCCTCTAGAAAAAAAAACCAAAAACCATTAATTTTCATTGCTATTCAAGAATAGGATATTTCTATTGGATATGTAAGTATCCACGAAAAGAAGTCACGAGGGTTGACTAAAAATTATTTTAAGATATTAATATCTACATTTTTGCGGATGGTAATTTTGTCTAAAGGAGACATTGCCGCATGACATAATCGCCACATTTTTATGCTATCTTTTTGAGTGTTATCGTTGTATCTCGATCAAATTAGGAGAAGAAGAAAATTGGAAATTGATTTTTTATTGATCAGCTATTGATTAATAAATTTTAGAGTCAGTACTGATTTTCTTTGATTTTGGAATTGTATCCATTCAGCTGATCCATCATTTTTTGGGATTTCAAATACCATCCCGAAATGGAAGAGTCCTTAAAATACCACTTGATGTTGATATTACAACTAGGATAAATACTATAGCTTTATAATGTACAAAGTTTATATGAGTTGACCAACAGGAATTTATCATCAGGAATTATGTTTTTCAAAACAATAGATTGCGTTTTTGAAGCATGTGCTCCTTCAAATAGTATAACACGTCGTAATCTGTATTGTACCACACAACCATTCCTTCAAAAAGAGACTTAAAAGAGACCCAAAATAATTTAGTAGTTGGCCAAATAAGCCATACATCCCAACTGCCATTTATCCCTTATATACTTCCGGATCATCACTGGCATATTCTTTAATCGCCATTTTTAAAATGAATTACATATTATTAAAATATAATTAGTATTTTATTCAATACTGTTTATAATATTTATAGTAATATTTTAATAACAGAGTAGTTCTTATATTATTTCTATGAAGAAATAGCCAAAATTTCTTCATATAAATAATAAAATGGCTAATATTTATAATATATTAACGATGAGGGATCAGCAAGAAAATGTATTCCTATTCTTTTGGAAACGGAGCATATTTATTATGAAATAGCCACGACGTATCAAGGGAGAAGAGGGAATCGATAACTGACAACATAATACATAGGGAATTTTTGTATTAGCAAGGTAACATCGTTATACGACTCATTTGCTGTTCCATTTTTATTATTATTTATTAATTATTTCATGAAAAGAAAAAACAAGATAGCTGTATAATTTGGTTGTACGGCTCTTACCCCCCGTCCTTTAACCCCCGATCAATTACCTCTTTTTACCCCCAAACCTTTCACTCCCATGTCAATTACTCCCAGACACTACTACCCCCAGTATTTCAGCCCCTATTACAATAAATAGCAACTATACGACCAAACATTCAACCCTTTAACAACCATACAAATGTAATTATGAATTTAACCAAGGAGTCCATGATTTAACTTAATGACGTAAATATTAGTGATACGTTCTCTTATTAATTAATATATCTCATCAAATACGAGATAATAATTTCATGCATCTATGTCAGTATTTTGAATCTTTCCATTACAAATATGCCGTTGATATTACTTGAGAAGATTTTGGATGATTCTATTTGATTTTTGTGATGTTGAAACACACATATTAAAAATTAAACATAAATAACCTATTTATTTTGCCTATGCATAACTCTATTTCACCGTATTTAAGGAGCTATCTGGAAATCCTTCTCAGACATTTATTATAACATCATGTGTATACATGTTCAATATAATCAATCCCTAAATTCCTTGTATAAATAACCTACTAAAACTCAATATTTTACCAACTTTTTGTCATGGGATTAAGGAAATTAGATTATGAATTATTTTAAATATTTATTGTTTGTTATATATCATGCCTATGGTTAAAAAATCAGGCTAAGTATTTATTTCTGTTGAAATTTTTATTTATTTTAGTATTAAAATTGCGATGATTTAGAGAACTCATAATTACTTTCAAATTCGAACTTATAGCTCAACAACCACTCCAGACAACCATAACATTCATTTATTACTTTGGCCCTCTATCATTTACTAACTATTCTTCTCAATAATAAAAATAGAACAGGATGGGGGGAGGGGAGTTAAAGGGTCTAGGGGGTATTTGGTCGGGTGTTAAAGGACGAGGGGTAGTTGGATGGGGGTAGTCTGTTGGGGGGTAGGGGTCTTGTTCCCATATGAATTATTTAATTGAAATACAACAGTAAAGTTTGAACCCATAATATGAAAACATGATGACGACAGTTCAAGGTAATTTTGCAGCAAACAATTTCGCTGCCAGTAATTATGCCAACTACATTATCACTGCTTGTAATTTTGCCTCTATGACATTTTGCCACATGACATATTCGTAGAATTTTTATATTATGGTTTCGAATTTACTGTTCTATCTCGATCAGATTAAAACTATAGCTCATGTCGTTACCTCAATAAAAACAAAATATAAAGTGTATTTAGTAAATATGGAGTAAGCCTATCACTTTTGTTTCAATATTAATTTTGTGGGATTTTAGATTTTACCCTTAAATTGAAGAGTTGCTTAAAATAAATTAGTGATTTTGATATAAAGTTACAACTATGACAAATTTTATCTTTAAAAAAATAATTGTTCAAATGAGTTTATCAACAGGAGCTTCTTATCAAAAATGAAATATTTCACCGCAGCCGGTTCTGTGATTGAAGCTTGTGCTCCTCCAGAACATATTAAAGCCATAAATATAAAATACATAGAGTGATGATGCAACGAAGTAGTAGACATCAACAAGGATGACGTCACGTAAAAATGCAGTTGGTTTCATCATTTTTGATCAGAAGTTCCTTCTTATAAACTCAAATAAACTGTTTTTAATGATTAAACTATAACGTATGTAGTATCTATAATTTTATAACAACAACACGTGAGAAAGTGGGTTTTTAAGAGTCAGCAGATCCAGCTTTTTCTAAAAATCCTTAACGTGATCCGATTCTCAATAAAAAACTAAAATAGTAATTGATGAAAGTGTAAGTATTTTTAGTTGTGGCTGGGCGTTGTACAATTATAAAATACACGACCACACCCATGGCTAACATTCATATCCACTATAATATACATAATACTATAGTTGTGTGTCCGATGATAAAAACCCATAGGGTATTTATTTCACAAACGGAGACGGATACATATTTTAGTTATAAAATAAAAGTTGTTGAGAATTCTAAGTGAAGTATCTAAGACCATGTTTCATTCTGATCAGACTAGGTTCCTGGGCTCTGGAGGGAAAGTTTGTTTTTTCGCAAATAAATCAATTTTTTTTTTCAAAAAACAAGATCTATTGCCCATGTCTCAAAGTTTTTTTAAAGTTATGGGTCGGTCGTTGATTCGAAAATACGACCAAAAAATAAAAAATAAAAAAAAAATGAATTATGGTAATAACGGAAAAAAGGAGAACGTATATTCAATGTTTATTAAAAATGAGAATTAGGAAGAGGATTAGCGAGATAGTCTTGGTATGTATCTCTATCATTGTTCAAAGAGGAACATATTTCTAATTGTTCTGTTAAATATCAACAAGTTTTACAATATTTTGGAGTTATTTAAAGTGTTAATAAGATAATTCGAAATAAAATATATAATATAGTATTTTATGAAATTAAATTAAGCTTGTATTACAAAATAATGAAATGTTGGATTTTCTGTATGTGTAAAACCCCAGGAAATCCTGGAATTCCGGGAGATAAACCTTATTATTTACTTTCAAATTAATAAGCAATATGTTTTCCTTCCAAGGATATAACGTCATTACTATAATGACGTCATAGTAATGCAATTTTAGCTTGGCATAAAATGTATACATAGTTTATTAGAGTATTAACATTGCAACAAATGTATGCAAATGTTATCATATAAATAAACAAATATCCTCGCTACATTTTTGACTATCTCCAACATTTTTTTTTTGAAGTTTTCTGCTCTTGATCAAAGCTATAAGCCATGTGGAAAACAGACAACACGTGATCAATATTTGTACAAGATAGTGGTTGTGATGATACTTTTTTTTTGTCCGCTAGGAGAATTAAATATTATTCCATAACTAACTATACAGTCTCCAAGAATTCACCCAATTAATTGAATAACAAAATGAATTCTGTCAAGGGAAACAATAATTGAATAGGGCATAAGGGAAAATGACAAAAAACGATGCAGGGACGTCATCTATGTTACCATAAATGCAGCATCTTAAATGAGGAAAAGATTTCAGTTAAGAGCTGTCTATACGGACGTGAATACCTAAAACTTTAAAGTGGGAGGCCTAGGGACAAGCACTGCTGAGTTACTTTAAATGTACATCTTTCTTTGACTGACCCAGGGTATTCTAAACTAATACTATCTGGTTCAAATACTGGTCCCATTGTTATTATTTAGTTATCTATATTATGCCAATTTTGGGAGGATAAGAGTCATTTTTACAATGTTCCGAAGAATAATATTGTAGAATAAATAATTAGCTGTCAATTGCTAAGAAAACTATTGTCCTAGTCACAAACATAAGGCCATAGTACGAGAAGAGGATTGAGATCACAGCACTCCCAGAAGGGCATTTGTGAGCAGACTGGGACGGATGAGTAAATTAAAATTCTGGACACCAAAGTTCTCCCATAGGTCAAATTCCTCGTTGACCTTTCTCCCTGGGTGTTCCAACAAGATGGAGTATCTGCCAACACAGCAAAGAGCACCAAAGAGTGGCCCAACATGCACTTCTAGGTAAAGCATTTCTTGCCACCACTGAGTCCAGACCTCATCCCCCTAAACTATTTCATCTAGGAGCACATGGAGTCCAAGGATATCCGGAGATTCCACAAGAGCACCTGCTCCCTGAAGACCTCCTTTAACTAGGACTGGGCCTCCATAAGCACTGAGTACATCCAGAGAGTCTGTCTCAGCTTCCGCTACAGCCTAGATCTCACCATCAATTCTGAGGGCGGATACATTGAGGAAAGCATGTTCTTTGAGTTTCAATTAATAGTTAATAAACTTGGTTCCTCATTCAACCAGGATACTGCGATCCACTTCAATACTTTGTGTATTAAAATGGATAAAAAATAAAAGTTGAGCTGGTATTGTTGATATTTTACTTGACTTTTTTATTGTTTTGTTTAGGTACTCTAATATTAGATAAAGAATTATCATTTTGAAGGAAATTACGTAATTGGAGGTTAGCAATAGCTTCTGTTTTTGATCTTACACACTGCCAGTATTTTTGTTTGTTTTTTTAATTAAAAAAATGGCAAAGTAATTCTGACCATTAGAAGAATATTTTGCAGGGGAGTATGTAGTTTAGCTGCCATGACGTTTTGTTAGATCAGTTGTAAACGGCCGTGAGAGGAAGGAAATAAACACCAATTCCACTCCTGATAGAGCAAGGAAATAGCAGGAATTACTCCGCTATGGATTTCCAATTCTACTCTGGGTCCAACACGATCTTACACTTATTACTCCCGAACAAATTGCCATTGTTACTCCCGTCTTTCATGAAAGCATTCACTAGTGGTCACTTTATACTTAAACTTTTACTCCTCAATAATTAAATAATAATGTATATTTTGTACGTCCTAAGGTCAAAGGAAGAGAAAGATACTAAAGGAGTTTTAAACATTGTAAAGCTGTACTTGAGTGTTTTATAATACCTAGTATTTTTTTCATATGGTTCTCATTATTACATAGGGGATAGTGTGTCTGTTTATTAATACATTTTTGCATGTTTCATTTTGTTTGAGTCTCTGTCTTCATTGTTTTAAAATCTGAAAATATATGAATGCTGTGTAAAGGCCAAGAGCAAAAAAATTAAATAATAATGATAACAGCTTTGGCAAATTAAAACAATGTTCAAATTACCAACTGCAATCTTTTTTACACACTGTAGGTGAAAAGGGAACGCAAGCATTGTGTGGCTGGAGAAAATACGTAATTACCTAACTAATAGCTAATTTCAGACCTTTTTATACTGAATATTAATATGTTTAACAATTTTTTCTTTGATCGAGGTTGCAGTGTCTTGGGAACCTACATACATACAATTATAATTATTACGGGAGATAAAAACAAAAGTTGGACATCATAAATCATATTACAGTAGGGGTTAACAAAGTATCATGAATAATTAATTATCATAATTAGAGTAAAATTGGGTTTTGATAGATGCATAAATATGTAGATAATAGTGTTGGATTTCGGTCTGGATCTCCTAGACCGGTCTGAGAAGGTTATATTTTTTTGGGCCAAACTAATTTGGTCCAACAAAAAAGCTCTCTCGATACTGGTCTCATGGAAAAAATCGGTCAAGATCGGTTCAAAGGAAAAGTTTGATCTAGAACAATTTTACAGATAAATTGTGTATAATATGACATCCTAGTATTTTCAAGTACAATTACATCATACGATGTTTAAACAGAGATTGCTCGGATGAATTTTAATCCCGTCCTCTCTCGTGGAATACGGAATTATGAATTCGAACATCTCTTGAGATAGATGATCAGGTTAGAGATATCTTCCTTTGATTTCCTCCAAATTCCTTTGGTTCTAACTCTTGGAAAACATAGAAGTCCATTTCTTTAGGTCTTAATGAAGTAAGAATTATCCTAGGCCTTAGAATTTGTATATATGGTGTACTTTTTGAGATTTTTTTTAAACTAATGACAGTTTATCTAGAAAAAAAAAGAAATTTGGTACTTAATTATATATGAAACCAAACAAAATCGGTCCATAAATTGAGATTGCAAAGATGTTCCATAAAGTGAGACCGAAAAAAATCGGTTTACGGCCTAAGACCGCGGTCTGGATCGAAAAATCGTCCAAATTGGACTATAAAAAATCACTAAAGACCGAACAGAAAAAAAAATTCAGTGCGGCACCGAGTTTCAACACCAGTAGATAACGTATGTCTTTCTGAATATTTATTAGTGTTGAAATTCAGGTCATCACTTTTTTTCGATTTGGTTTGAAGATATTTTTATTGACTGATATTTTGGTTCAGACTACGATCTCAGACCGTAGACCCAAATTCAATTGTTTTCCAATCGTGTATCGATTTTTTCGGACTCAATATATATCAATACAACAAATGTTTGTGAATCTCAATCGAAGGAACCATTTTCTCCCGCACCTGATTTTTGAGTTGTACAAATATTATTTATGCAACACATTTAACCTCAAATTGTCATTTTGCGCGGTGTTACCTTGATAACACAAAAATACCCAGTGTATATTTTTGTTTATTCCCTAGTCTCACTTGATATGTCATGGCCATTTTATAATTTATTCTTGTTCAACACATCGTTACTCAATTGTATCATGAAACCTTTCTTCCAAAAAGAAGCAGAGAAAAGATCAGAAATCCTCTGGTAGTTTGCCAAATATGTCAATTAGACCAAGAGCTATTTATTTATTAAGTACTTGCAGACTATCACTGCCATATTTTATCTTCACAATCTTTAAAATGAATATATTTTGTATAAGTATTTCATAATATTAAAAACATCCCTAGTATTTTATTCCATACTTTAATAATAATATTGCTTAGTAATATTTTATTAAAAGTGTAGCTATGCTTTTGAATTTGAGTATATTATCGAAAATGTATTCATAGAAATAATAAAATGGCCAATATATATTGTATATGTTGAATAAACGACAAAGAATCGTTAAGAAATTGTGTTCTTGTCCTTTTGGCAAAGGAGTATAAGTATATAATAACTTTGTTTATTTATCAAAAATAATATATTATGAAATAGCCATGACAAATCAATCGAAACGAGGGAATCGACAGTTGACAAAAAAATAGATAAGGTATTTTGTATTAGCAAAGCAATACCATGTGATCAATCAACGAAGTAATAAGTTGTACTAAACTTATGCTTCGTCTCCAAAAGGTAATTAATATAATTGATCTATGACTTCTCGTCAAATCTATATTAATAAAACAAATTTTATCTGTATTTATGAAAAACAGTTACAGAGTACTTTGTACATAGAGCTCTCTGATGTATATCATATACAAACAAAGAATAAAGTAAAAAAAGGAAGTACACTATACAGGGAGCACTATATAAAATGGACTATATCTTTCAGGCGTAGTTTAACTCAAATTAAAGAAACAAAAATGAATGTGACATTACATGAAGTTTAACAGCAAGCTAAAGTACTCGCTCACTAATCAAATCTTTCGTTTTTTTTCAAGCTTCTATTGTTATTTTTTTTATTTTTGAGGAGATAAAGTCTAAGTATTATCATTTGTGATGTAAATCGTCTGTATTTCTTACCTTCCCTTTTTTTTGGAATTGGTTATTTGAAGAATGAATTTTCTTTTCCTTAGCAGTTATCATAATTATTTCATTCTTGAGTAGTGAACTTCCTCTCCTAAATAGATTCCATTCTATTCAAAACCTGATTGAACCTTCGTGTTTGCTCATAAAAGACGGAGAGTAACCTTGATAATTTGTTGTGGAATTATAATTGTAAGTCCTGTCTTAACATAGAGTAGAATTGGGAAGCAACATCAGAATAATTCCTAAGAATGTCCTTGCTTATTTCCTTTTCCCCCTCCTTTCTTATCACAGCTGAGTGTAGCCCATCTCTTGTTGATTTCCAGTTTCTTTTTTTAACATCCTCCTTCTACACACGATTTTTATCACTAACAAACGCTGAAATCGTGCTCTGTGGACATATTTAAATTTAAGAATAGCAATTTATTTGCATGTTTGTATAACCAGATAACAAATATGAGGAAATTTTCTTATTTGAACTCCAATACAATGTGAAAGGATATTGAGAAAAAAGGTACTAAAAAGCCTGAAATAGTGCTCATGGTTATAAAATTAAATTTACCTACTGATACATCAACTACCAATGACATCACGAGAGTTATAATGTAGTGAAAATATTTCTAATTAAGTTTGCAAGTATTCAATTAGTAATCTGTGTGACTTTATTAATATTTCCTCCCAATGTTAACCTTTAATGTATCTAAGAACCTTTTTTCTGAGACAAAATTGGGGAAGGGAAGGACCAAAATCGGTTGGTAACAGTTAGTTCCTTCTTCCCAATTGATAAACCATTGCTCACTGATTGTTTGGGATTGTTCAAATCTTAAATACATCGTTGAAAACAATACGCTAAAAAAACGAAAATGAACGTGGTCACCTTGACAATTTGAAAAATGTTTGCGAAGAAGAGCAGCTTAGCTGTCATGACGTTTTATTAGATTAGCCACGAACAGCAATTCAATGAAGGAAATCAACACAAATCCCCAATCCGTATCTAGCCAGGATATACGCAGGAATTACACCGATGTCGATCTTCAACTCTAATATTTATATTTTCTTTCGAACATAAATTTTAATACCATAACAATCTATTAAAGACTGAACAAAAAAGAACAACGCATTAACCGTATTGTTTTTTCAAATCTCCAGACAGTGTGCTATCTCTAAAAAAAAAAATCCCCAGATATACAGTCATTAGCAAAAAAATATTACATCAAATGTTTCTTTCATTTGAATAATCTAAATAACTAAATCAAATTGTATCTGTATTTTCTAATTTTTTTCTTTTATTTATAGTTATGATAATCAGTTACGATTGAAAATGCTCCCAGGAAGGAGTCAAATATATTTTGTATACTGAAAAAATGTGGGTTTTTTTCTCCAAAGTCCAACTAGGAGAATCGTTGGTTGTCTTACTCCAAAGTTAATCTCCAGTTTATCTGTGTAAATGTATTTTTAATGGAAAAAGGTAATTTTTGATTTAAGAAATAATAGTATATTCATATTAATTCAATGAATGTATATAGTGTTCCCTTTTGTATATTATATATATATAAAGTATTAAAAAGAAGAAAAAAGTGTATAATATACGGGGAACACTTTATAATATTGCTTCATGATCAATATCATAATTCATATACATTTATAGTATACGAATTATGTTCAAATTCTTCAATTGACTTTTCAAATTTCGCGGGAAATGTATATTTGATATGCTAGATTTGATTTTTTTTTATGTTTGTAAATTCGAAAAAGAACATCGTTTATTGTTTAAAGCTATATAATATGTATAGTTTTGTGTGTTCGACGATTTTTTGTCAATGTGAGAAACATACATGAAAGAATTTGCATGAAATTTTGTGTAAAAAATGAAAATAGATGCTCCAAAACACTTGAAATTTGGACAGTGACATACAGTTAAAATCTTTCGAGTAAAAAAAAAATATAAATGTAAGTGGTATAAACGATTCCAAGATGGCTGGGAAGATACTAATGACGAGATTTTCTCAGAACACCCAAGCACATTGAAAACGTTCAACCAGTGAAGAAGATTGTTTTTGAAATTAGTCAAATGGAGTGAGAGAAGTTGCTCAGGAGATTGACATATAAGTTAGCTTGTACAAGATAGTTCTTTGTTAACTAAAGAAGTAGTCCATTCTTTTAATAACTTTGATGTTCAAAGGAATGATGGAGATTATTGTCTGAATGGTTTTAGTCTTTCAAAGCTATTTTTATATATTAAGTAAAGTAAAAAGTTATGAGCGTTTTTGCTAGATGTCTTAAGTGAGTAATATATTGAATTAAAAAAGCTTAAAGTACGCTTCATTTACAGTTTTATATTTGGTGAAGCCAGTTGTGTGTTACAGTGTTCCAAAAATGGAAGTAAAAAAAGAGAAAATTTTATATATTCTTCAGTATCATTACGACCAAGGTGAAAAGGCGGAGCAGGCACCCAAAAAATGGTGCTGTTTATGGACCAAATACAGTATGAAAGGAAACTGCAAAGAGGTGGTTCCAACAATTATGTCCTGTTAATATGGATAGTAAGCCAAAGATGAGGCAGGATCTGGTAGGTCAATTAGCGAAAATGTCGATGAAATAATGGAAATCGTTGAGTTGGATGAACATGTTAATTTTATTCATTTATTTTTTATTTTCCTGTCAAAATAAAGCGAAAAATGCTCTGAACTAATTATTTAACAAATTATATTTTTTGATAACTTTTGGTAATAATGACGTTAACCTTGCCTTATTCCTTCCCACAATAATGTCCTTAAAAAATCATCTCTATCAGTTGTTACCCCGAAATTATCTAACAGTTCATAAGTTTCTTTTGAAAGCATGTAGCTCCAGAAGAGAGGGGTTAGTAGTTTCGCTCACTTTATTGCAATACAAGGCAGATACTCATCTGGTCGCTAAAGAATTGGGATCCAACGTGTCCGAGAGTAAGTGATATTTGAACCATATCTCAGAAGATGTCAAATATTTACACTTTATCACTTTGATGCTGTTATATGCTCCTTTATTAATGTTTTTCCGTTTAAAATAATAACAAAAAAGTAAACATAGTATATTTTGTGAAACATCTCTTAATTTTTAACGTAAAATCACTCAAGGCTTTAATCCTAAACGGTGACAAGGACCTTTTAACTCTGTCTTAGAGTGCTCACAAAAAACGAAGAGTAATACCGAAGATTTGTTGGGAAATTATCTGTTATATTATATATGTGTGTCTGTTCATTGACGTCTAAGAACTCAGGGCAATGCTGGTTACTTCGGCTAGTCCTTCTTATAATTACATTTTCATTGATATAAAATAGTCTTAGACTAGTTATAACCCGATATTCTTGAGTTTTTGGATGTAAATTTTCAATTTTTGTTTCTGAAGAAATGGGGAAATTTCTTTGAAATCTCCATTAATATATCCATTTAACTAAGTAACTTAATTAATTGTCATTTCAACCATCTGTTAGAGGAATGCTTGAAATGCTCGTATAGGAAAATTAATCTAGTGTTTAGTTAAATTGAATATATAATTTGACTACGCTCAAAGTGAATCGAAACATGTTGACGCTAATGCGTAGTGATTAAATTAAAACAGAAGTCTACATACCAATGTAATTGTACATACTTTTTAAGTATATTGTCAGAAATCATTAAATAAATTTGAATGTAATCATGCATGAAGACTAAAGAGATATTGCAAATAGACGGATCTATCTCCCATGATTAATAATATATAATATTAAAACAAAAGAGACTATGGGAAAAGATTGATGTGCATTATACATGGATATAAGTGATGTAAACTATCTTGAATAGCTATGAGAAAAAGAGTTAAATGCAAATTAATGTATCTACAACCAGTGGGGTCTACAGAGGTTGGGCTGGAGTGGTTGTAGCCTCCCTCCCCCGGAATCAAAGAATTTTGTCTTTAAAAAATCCAAAAAAATTAATTATTCAGAATAGCTATGGATTTTTTAAATTTTTTTTAGGAAAATTTAATTTTTGATGTGAATGGCTGTTGATTTCTGAAATACAATATTTGTAAATTCCGAAAACACCCCCCAAAAAAAAAAAAAAAATATATATATAATACATAAGTCAATAATTCCCGGTCCTAACTACCAGATGGCGCCACTAACAAAGTAATAAAATATTTTTGAAAGTGCAAACATTCAATAGGTTACTGTTAAAATTTCATGACGTTTAATGAGTTACTTATCGAGTTACAGTGATTTAAGTGACGCTTCTTTTCTGATTCTTAAAAACGATGGATTTAAAGCAATTTCGTGTTTTGATTTATCATTACTTTTTTATGGGAAAAAAACACCATTCAAGATCAAGCTTGACTTGAAAAATGCTATCCGGATTTTGCCCCATCGAAGACAACCATGAAACGATGGTTTACCGATTTCAAACGTGGTCGTATGTATATCGATGGTGCTAAACGCCATGGTCCGCCAAATGAGGCGGTTATTCCGGAAAACAAAGAGAAAACCCTGAAAATCATCAATGAGAATCGCAAAGGGAAGTTGCAAGAGATAGCTGACACTCTGAAGTTATCAAAATGTAGTGTTTACACCATCATACACGGAAATTTTTGTTTCCCAAATGGGTGCTTCTTTTGCTCACACCAGAGCAAAAGCAATAACGAGCAGATTCAAAGAGCTGTTTGGAGATGCTCACACCAAATAAGAAGGAGTTTTTGCGTCAGTACATCACAATGGATGAAGTATGGATTCATCACTTCACTCCAGAATCAAAACGGCAGTCTGCTGTGTGGTGTGCAGACGGAGCAAGTCGTCCAAAGCGTTGAAAGACTCAAACATCGGCTGGGAAGGTCATGGCCTCTGTATTTCGGGATTCGGATGAAATTTTATTCATTGACTACTTGGAACATGCAAAAAAAAAATCAACAGCGACTATTATATCAGTTTGTTGGATCGTTTAAAGGCCAAAACTACCTAGAAAATACCTCATTTGAAGAAAAAAAAGGTGTTCGTTCACCAAGAAAATGCACGTGTCACAATAAAAACAGCCGAAAAATTGGTCGAATTGGGTTTCAAATTACTACCGCGCCCACCGCATTCTCCAGATCTGGCGACCAGCGACTATTGGTTCTTCGCAGAACTTAAAAAGATCCTTTGTGGAAAGAGATTTGGCTCAGATGAGGAAGTAATTGTCTAAACTGAAGCATATTTTGAAGGTATCGATAAATTGTTCTACACCCGTGGTATCGAAAAGCTAGAGATGCGTTGAAATGATTGTATCGATGTGATATTATATTGATTAATAAAGATAAATTTTGGCAAATAAATGTTGTTTTCCTATCTAGGCCCGGGACTTATTGACCGATGTGTTATATATATATAATCCTACGGACACCCCTGGCAAATTTGAGATCCCACGTTGGATGATCCCTGAATCATAATAGTTATAATACACAGAAGTTCCTTATATTTCCTATAGATGGCTTTAGTTGTGTGTATCTCGTGTTTTATAAATGTGATCGGTTTACGCTCGATAGTATTAAAAAAATAAGCTTTCTTACAAAAAAAACTTATTATTCAGTTTTGTGATTGTTTGACTAAGGTATGTTTGAGCTCGCGTCAAAGATGGACACCAAAAAAGAGAAAAGTACAGGAAAATTCTTGCAAAATCTTCAAAAGAAGAATCAATGAAAATCAAATGCATTGGTTTTGATGGCAAGATCGACCTTAGCAAAATGGTTAAAAGTGATAAACATCAAGAGAGATATACATTGTACACACAAATAGTTTTAACCTGATATATAATCTGTTATTTGTAAATATTATAAGATATTTTATTTATGGAATACATTGATATATTAGAAGTTAGACGTGCCGATGCAACACACTATTTATTTATTTAAAATCTTCGAACGTTCCATGGCGTAGTTAAAAAGTAGGCGATCTACATTCTCGATTGCAATTAAAGCTGTATCGCATTAGTTTGTGGCTATAATCTGGATTTATATTCATATAGTTATTTTAACTAAAAAAATATGTATCCTAACCCACCTAAGACTACTACAGGTGCTGATTCTAGTATACATGAAAATTATGTGGACTATTTATGGAAATCAAGGTAGGCATACAATGTACATGTTCTTCGAGGCTTGAAGATGTGCTCTCAGTCTTTGACCGACACAAAACCAGGATCTGAACCTTCCCGTCTGAAGATCCTGTTGGATCGTTGAAATCAAACTTATCAAAGTATAAAGCGGCTGATTAGCAAGTCCTTCTCGTAAGTACCGAAGAAGATGAAGAATTAATACATTTTCCGTTAGAGTTCCCGAATATAAACGAGGAGTGTATAAAACTCCCTATTAATTTTAATAAGGAGATAAAAAATCTTGCATCTGAGTCTAACTCATAAAACATCGAAGAATCTACCAAAAATATAATAAATAATACAAAAATAATATCAAGGAGTTTGACGGATCGGGAAGACCTGTAAGGAAGACTCATAATTGTTTTGGGCTAATAACTAATAGTAGATTAATGTAATACACAATTCATACGAATGGACATGTGGCCTCCTAGCTAACCGGATTTGAACCTTTTGGACTACTACATGTGGGATGTATTGGAGAGAGAGTCCAATAAACTTACACACAAAACACTATTGACTCCTAGGTGACTTCCATTCTCGAGGAAGTGGCTACTTGGACAAGGAATCAAGTCTATGCTACGTTCCGGTCCACGTTAAAGGATGTGTTTGAATCTGGAAGTGGTTGGTTTGAGTGATTGACCTCACTATGGACCCTGGCATGGTAATGTAAAAGATTGGTGAATTGCTAAATTAATTTTGGAAAAAAAAAATTATAATATAGATTACTCCCAAATTTTCCGGCTATAAAATCCCCATCTTGTACAGCCCAATATATCACGTACATATTTGACTCCTTTATAGGCTTTGTATTCAAATATATCGAATGAGTTAAGATACCCAAGAATTTGAATTATAGCTTTGAACCATTATTTGATATTAACTCCGATATTAGTTTTTCAAATTAGCTCATTCTGCAATTGTCATGATTAATTTTGATTACGTTTAGTGCAATTGGCGGCACACCGAAAGGGTTCATAAGAATAATTGTTTAATAGAGTTGGATGAATATTCGTTTAAGAACACAAATACTCAGTTTTGAAAAACAAAATATTTTGCTTGCTTTTGTGTTGACCATCCACTTATGCTACTTGAAAGTTGTGGCGTTTCACTTACTCATTTTCTTTAAAATATATATTTTCAATGTACGTCATAATTTTCTTAAAAATTAATGGTTTTCTTTTATGTGTTTCTTTTGAGAAGTTTTCAAAAAAATACATACAAAACAATGATAAATTTCTTCGTATTCTTTAACGTAATTAAAAAATTATTTTAAACAGCATTTCTTTAAAAAATTCATGATTTTCAAACTTACTGTTTTGAGTACTTTTAATTATAATCCTAAACATATACATTGGGCACTGTAAGGTTATTGTTATTATATTAGAAAATTAAATTATCTTTCAAATAACATATATACCAAAAAGGCTCAAACATGTGTTTTGAGTAATGGATAGTTGAACGTTGATTTCTCTAACTTGAAAATTTTCTCGTTTACACGTCGAAAATATCCCTACTACAAATAAAGAATAGATTATGTAGCGTATTCTTAGCTAATGATAGGTTTGTCCGGATCGGTTTTAATCTTGTCAAGATATCGATCGCATAAAGTCTTAGGGTAGTCTTGTGTCTTCAGTGAAATGGGTTTAATCAAAACACTAATACAGTTCTGGGAAAATAGGCCGTTGTAAAATTGCCCACCGTAATATTGTCATTGGAAAATCACCATCTGCAAGAAACTGCCCCCCCCATTATACGTAGTGATTTATCTACCAATCTTCCCCCATCTAGGGATCTGTACAAACTTTACCCATCTGCAGAAAAACCGTCAAAATAGAGAGTGGCCGTCAAAACTATCATTGTAAAAAGTATTGGAAAATTGGGAGGGGTCCTTTAAAGGTTTTTAAATCTGCCTTGTAGCCTTAAGTACAGAGTGGGGAGTCAAAAATCAGCCAGTTTTTTTTTAATATTGTGTGCAAACGACTCATCTGGTTAAAAAATATGTTTTGTAAAAATTGATTTCGTTCGACAAGGCGATTTATTTATATTTTTTTTTAACATGCCCAAAATTCTACCGATCTCCATCATTGTTAGTAGATGTAAACTAACAATAATTTAATTATGAATCATTTGTCTCCTTTTTATTTGTTTTTTAGGAGAAAAGATTGTAAGATACAAATAAGATCGCTGTGTGATATTGATTAATATCTATTGCAAATTCAAAATGGAGAAAAGTAAAATGTAAATAGGGGAAAGAAAAAGTAGACGAAAAAAGAGATGGAAATAAACATGTACTTGTTACTAGTTACACATTCAGAAGATGAATGGAGAAAGTTTTCTTTAACGTAATAAATATTAAAAAAATTAACAATTAAGCAATGCATATTTAATATACCTACATTCTAAGTTTGTACATATAGCACTAACATAATACCGAGCATGTATGTACTTTTGTAGAAGGAGGATTTAGACCTGAGAGCCATACAAAACTTTATTAGATACCAACCAATACCTCAACAAGAAGGTAAAAACTACTTTCTTTGTACGTGGGATTATTGCCAAATTCTCGTAAGTCAAACATATATTTGTACAACATTAAGTTTGGAAATATTTATTTAATTACTAACAGTAGTATCTGGGATTACCTGGAGTTATTAGACGTCGTCGAACAGACAAACTTTGCCAAAAAAATATACAAGACTCAACAAATCCTCAGTGTTACTTAGAGTCCACTCACACAGTTAATTAATACTACGTAGATGTTCTTTTCTCAAGAATAAAACAGTAATAATAAAAGCTTGAGAAGAAAAAAAAGCAAACATGACATTATGACTGATGAGCCACGGAGGCTCTAGAGCGTTACCTGGCTGAGCCTTAGCTATACACGCTCAATCCTACATGCAAAACGCCTGCGATATTTTATTAATACGATGACATTGTTGTTTATTAGATAAAAAATATGTATATGATATACAACAGGGAACACTATATTATTTCATTAATACGACTACATAGTCATTTCTTAGACAAATATATATTATATACATCAGGCAGCATTATAGACAGTGCCTGCGATATTTCATTAATACGATTACATTGTTATTTCTTAGATCTAAATAGGAATATGATATACATCAGGGACTACTACATATAGTGCACCATGCATACACACTCAATGTTACATGCAAAATGTCTGCGATATTTCTTTAATACTAGAATAGGTTTGCGCCGCGTTGCCCGAAAATTAAGAAATTCAGATTAATTCTGATGTCTTCTGCTTTATATAAAAGAAAAAGTAAGTAATTATTCTCGCTGCATGTTGTTAGATATCTTTGCACACTTTTTTTACAGGTCAAAATAAGGTTTAGTGACAAAAAAAATATTCAAGTAGAACTGTCGTTTCATATTAGTGTCAAAAATCCTTTGTCTTATTCTCTCTACTTCTTTTTTCTCTAAAACTTATAACCTCCTTTAAAAAAGTGTGCAAAGATACGTATCAACATACAACGAGAATAATTCATAGAATTTAACGGTCTTTATTTTTTGTTCTATATGAAGTAGTCGGTTATAAGTAAAAAAATCGTTTTTAGAAAAATGCTATTTTAAGACCACCATGAGAAAAAAAATTGCTACCACAACCATCTCTTGAGCCTGAAAAACATAAATGAAAATTTCAGCAAAATCCATTCATTGGTTTGGTCGTGATTCCCAGACACACAAAAACATTCGCATTTAATATTTGATGATGATTACATTGTTATTTCTTAGATCTAAAAAATATACATGTTATACAAGATGGAGCAATATATACAGCGCACCCAATATACACACTCAAAGCCATACGGAAAACGCCTGCGATATTTCATTAAAATGACTACGTTGTCATCAAAAATATGATATACATCAGGAAGCACTATATATAGTGCCCCCTGTATACATGCTAATTACCACATGCAAACATTTCTGCGAGATGTAATTAATATGACTATGTTGTTATTAAAAATGACTGTTTTTCATTCCAACATACATATAGATAACCTTTTCTTTATTGACTCATTACAGTCCATAATTTCTCAATTCTTATTATCATAGTAGGAAAATAAGAATTAGAATTATCTGGATCTCTCTCGACAACAACGAAGCATTCATTTTAGAATTATCAGTTGAGTAGTATATAGGTAGAAGTATTTTTTGGAAAAAAAAATTAATTCTTTTCAATTATTTTGACCATTGTCAATGTGATTTCCCGCTCCCTCCTTGGCCCAAGCAACGCCGGATAACACTTTGTTAGTTGTGTTATATAATAGAATTCTTTATCGAAGTAAAAACCGTTCATTTTTTATTGAGTTAAGATCAAAACAAGATTATTTTTGCTAGACATGTATTTGTAATGTTATTAATAAATATATCATTCATCTTATTTGCCTCAATATATCATCGAGATTTGTAGGGAAAAATTCACGACCGAAATTACCTGCAGTAAGACTGAATTGGACCAAATATATAAGGAGAGGCCCAACACTACATACAACAGATGTTTAATATACATAGTTCAGACAATTATAAGCCTAAAAGTTGAATAATTGATCCTTAATTATGTATTATCTCAAGATTTCATTTTATTATAATATTTCAACTTTTACAACAATTTATGGAGAGTTCACAGGTGACTCTCAACATATGATTACATACATTACTCATAAATCAATTATGAATAAATATTCATTGCTACTTTTGAAACATTTTTTTTTAAATCTTTTTGTTTATATTATGAAAAATTCCCAGGAATTTGCAAGTGCAAAACCCCGGGAAATCTCTAGAAAACGGGACATAATCCCAAATATATAGATAAATATTAGTTACTGGTTTAAATATGAAAATCCTGGAATTGTCTAAGAATTTTATGATTTTGAGAAAACCAAACTAAAACCGGTCAAGATCGGTCCGAAAGATAAATGAATTCTGTATCGGTATTACAAAAAAATTCTTCTGTATCGGTCTCATTTCAAATTCATTCTATAAATAAATTGTTGATTACGTCATGTGATGTTAAATGTGTTGCATGAATTATATTTGTACAACTCATAAACAATGAGTAGGAGACTAAATCAGTTCAAAGATTGAGAACGCAAAAATTGCTGTATATATATAGAAACCAACAAAATCGGTTCATGATGTGATAAACATTAAACTTCGGTCCTCAGTCTGGATCGAAATATCGGGCTAGAAAAAAATCACATTAGAGCGATCTGGGGTAAAATTTGGTCTTGGACCAAGTCACAAAACTAATTGATATTTTTAAAAAATAAACATATTGTTTTAAACAATTTGAGTGCAGAATAAGGTTGTTTACATATTTGTACAAACGGAATAATGCACCAAATGTCTACGTTTTGTGAGGTGTTTTCTTACAATATTTCATAAGAAATAATAACTTTTTTTTAAACATTTTGTAATCATGAATATTCCCAAGAAATGTAATGCATTTTTTTTCTTCATTTGGCCTTTATTTGCAGCTTGGATATTGACTGGGAAAAATTAAACTATTAAGGATGTAAATCATTCAACGGTTTTCAATTATTAACTAGCTATTTATTTTTTGTTCTCCAAAGACATCCTTTTCCAAAAGACGAAAGTTAAAACCAAGTCGTGAAACGACGACCATACGATCAATTTTTCACCAAACATAAATGGCTGCAATAATATGGTTTGTCTGCTAAGGAGCGCTGTCTTAATCATAAATTAACAGGGATTTCACTAAAAATCCCAACATTTCCCTACGCATACATTACGTCTTAAGTAAATTTGTTTATTGATGACGTAGAAAACTAATTGCTCAAATATTTAAATTACACCCGTACGTATATAAACAGAAATATACTATTTTTATGGCCGAATATTTAAATTATATTGTTAAATACCATGGAATTCTAAGTGAATGGAAAACAGAAGACTTCTTTTCTGGAAAAAAGAAAAAAAAATACAGTCCTTAATGAGGGTGAGTGCTATGAAACTGATTCCGCGAATCGCTCCAGATCACTTCATTCTTTCCTCTAGGACAAATATTCCAAAGTTACAGAATTACTCTGTAACGATGTAATCTGTGGTACCTCAAAATGGATGTCTCTTGAGGAAAAAAAGTTTTTTTTGCTCAACTAAATTTGTGAAAAAATTTACCACATAGTAGTTTTTTGCTTAAATAGAATAACGGATGACGGACAGAAATGAACGAATGAATGTTTGAACAGATTTTTTTTCAAAAGTGAACGACTGATCGGACAAAGTGTGGAGAGGTCCAACCTGTTTATTTGTAGATGCAAAATATACCTCTCAATCTCTTAATTGGATATCTGTTTAAAATATATGACTTTGATATTGAGTGAAAAATGAGTACATTTCAACGAATAACAAAAAAATAGATCATATTCTTCTCTCTTTTTCGCTAAGGTAACATACGTAGCGAGATTAAATGATTAAGTGACTCCATCAGTGGTACCTCAAAATGAATGAATCGCAAGGAAAAAAAAATTTCAGACTAAATTGATACAAAAAATGGTGTCTCTTTTTAAAAAATTAAACAGATGAACGAAAAGAAGTGAATATTTGAACGGAATTTCTACAAAAATGAACAGAAAAAGTGTCAATGGGCCCAACCTTCTTTTTTTGTAGATCCAAAAAGTACCTCTCAATTTCAGTAAACCAGCTACGATTAGCTGTTACGAGGGAGGAGGGGGAGAAGGAAATAAGTAACGACATTGGTAAGAATTACTCTGATGTCGATCGTCCAATTATAACTCCACAACAAATCTTCAAGGTCTATGACAAATTTTTATGTGTTCCATCAGATTTTGCTTATAATTTAATTTAATAGTAAAGAAGGTTCAACACTCTGAAGTTAAATAATAATGACAACAGCTGAGGAAAAGAAAATTCATTCTCTAGATTACAGTTTCAAAAAAACAACAACTGGTGAGCTAAAAATTACATCAGATTTTTATGAATAGCTATACAAAAAACCTTCTCTAAGATTATCTCTTCGGAATGTCAATAGTTATAGGCGTTAATTGTAAGCACTTGGAGTATGTTAAAAAACATTAACATGCTAACTATGACAATTTGAAGAATATTTGAGAGGGGAGCAGCTTAGATGTTAGAATAGTTAGAGCAGCATTGGAAAACCAAAACATATATTCAGGTATTACTTATTTGAGTTCATTGTTGGCCAAAAAATTACAATTAAAAATTAATAAAATAGCTAGACTATAGAACGCCGCGCAGATAAATTCAAAAAAAGAAAAGAAAAAGGGAGGGGGGCGGGGAGTACATAGAAAGATCATACCCAAAAAAGCAAATTTACAACTCTTTCAATGATTGCTTATAATACCTCCTCATTTTTTTTATTAATGGACAGGATGGCGCAATTTAGTATATTTACCAATTTCTACGAACACATTGTTTACGCTTAAAAATGAACTCTCTTAATCATTAAAAAAAGCCGCCCCTAGTGGATATGATGGCTTCCAGACGGCAATGGAAAGCATGCCACAAGCTACGGATGTAGTCTTCTATCCTCTTTAGACTGTGCCTTCCCCTTTTTGCTTTCCTGGGGAGGTCTTCTTCATCATTACTCATTTTGTCTACCTTTGAAAACCAAACACCTTTATCTCTTCCCAATGTTCATAATCATGGCCATCTCAACTTCAGCATCTAAGTGATCTGAGATGCACTGCCTTTTGGCTTTTTGCTCACTCATGATGACGAGTTCATAAAATGTTGATTATAGTTTGTTTATGCACAAAGAATGAATGAACCAGAATGTCAAAAAATAATCACTTAAACTTCCTATTAATATAGAAAATTAACTATCTGTTGCCTTTGTTGTGTTTGCATTGTCATCTTTACTCCAATTAGAGCATGGGATATATCGTTTGAAAAGTGAGAGGCTAAGAAACTCAGTGGTATCAATCAGTGATAGGAATTTTCATAACTTAGCGTTTGATTAAAACTTTAAAAAGCAACAATAAATATGTGCAACTCTCTATATTAGCATTAAAACTTTTTTTTTTCTCTATGTTTGTTGACGAATAATAACGCCAAGAAATTCTAGATACTCCCGCTAGTAGCTTCTAAGGTCAAATGCTGTTAATCATGAAGGAAACCTTTCTGATTTGCCTGTACAAGGTCGAGAATATACATAAAAAATGGAAGAAACAAATGAAAAATTATTTAAGTATAGGTAGAATTTGCGGGGGGGTAGCGTAGTAAATTTAAAATTCATATACCTATTAGATAAATAGGAAATGCCTATATTAATAGGAGTGAAATTTCAAACTTCACCTTTGCATGATTATGAGCAGTGATGAAAATCCTATGGATTAAAAAAACGAAAATCAACATGGAAACCCTTACATTCTGAAGAATGTTTTGGTGGAGATCAGCTACAATTAGCTGTGAGAAGGGAGGAGGGAGAGAAGGAAATAAATAAGGACTTAGGCAAGAATTACTCCGATATTAATCCCCAATTCTACTCTGAGTTCAACAAAGACTAACAATTATAACTTTGCAACAAATCCTCAGTGTCATGCTCCGTCTTTTACGAGTACACAAGAAGTTTTAATCAAGTTCAGCATATAATTTAATCTATTTATGAGAGGATGTACATTACTCAGTAATTAAGTAATAATGAAAACTACTGAGGAAAAGAAAATTCATTCTTCAGATTACCAATTATAAAAAAATGGGCCAGCTAAAAAAATACTTTCAAATCATATTATTTTCAATTATGCTTATGAAGGGCAAGAATAGGCAAATGAGCAACTGACAAAAAAATATGCCGTGGTTTTCGGCATATCATTGTGAAATATATATAACATTTTTTTAGTGCTATTAAACTGTCCATCATCTGGTTCATATCCTTTAGAATATTGAATATGTATATTTTATGCATTGAAACATGGGTATGTTTCGACTTGATTTGCTTGTTAATGTATTTATAATTATGTACATTATAAAATTTGCACCTTATGTTGAGTTACAGAGGATTGAACGACACATTACGGCGTTCTACGCATATTTGGTTCATTACAAACTTTCCATTGCTCCAAACTATACTTTCTTTTAGAATTAATATTTAATTTTAACCCTGTACTTAATATGTAGATAATATACACTATTTTTTTAAAAGAAAGAAAAAAGAAATTTAGTTGGTTTGCTAATTAATTGTATTCTTATGGATAGAGATAGGAATTCCAATTTATTTTTATCCATATATGTATTGTGAAGTCCTGATTTCCGATATGACCCCCTAATAGGAAAATGAATTTAATGGTTCACTCTAAAATGAGTGTGGTAAAAAGGCTGCAGACAAAATTGTTGGGATAATATTCCTGCGTAGTAAAATCGTGGTGTACATTATGATTGTGTGACAAAAATTGTTGTGGGTAATATCATCGTGAAACAACATCTTTCTAAATAATATGAATGTGAGTAATTTTATTGCAAGGCAAGAAAATATTATTGTTTCGTTGCAATTAAATTCGGACGATAAAACCATTGGATGATGTAGAAACATAGCATGAAAGAACCCCTTTTATAGCCCATAATACACTCTGGCAAAATGGTTGTGCAGTAAAATTCCACCGTCATGGCTTCTCTAATCATGAAGGACCCCCTGTAATATCCTATAACTAAAGATGGGATGTGTGTAAAGGAAAAACTCATTATTGCGATTAGAATAGGAAAAACGGTTGTTGAGTGTGCTCTTTCTTCTCTTGTGTTCATTATTTAATAGGTCGTCGTGTTGTTAACTTCTCCCTCTGGAGTAAGCGTTCTCACATATTTTGGTATAAATTGTTTTGAAAAGAAATCATAAAATAGATATACATTAATTTGGGTATTATTATAATATTTTTCATGCACTAATATTATTGGAAATGTAGATGATTCTCTTCATTATAGCAGTAATTCATTTCCTCACTCATAAATCATGTAACAGACAGCGGATATTGGTCTTAATTCAATAATACGATAAGTGTCACTCCTGCCGTCTCCTCTCGCTCTTAAAAATTCAATATCTACCTGGATATAATACACAACGGCCCACGCATTGTACAGGTGAACTGCTGGGCTCCAAGGGAGGTTAAATTCCTCCTCCGCCGCTTCCTTGAACATCAATATCCCTTTGTAATATCCTAAAAAACCTCTCCCCTCCAAACTACAGGTTGTCTAGGTGAGCCACTGGGCTCTAAAACCCAATCTGTTATATATATTCATGTTTAACGTCATTCTTCGAACCATCTCCACCTATAACCAATTTTTATAACCCAAAATTAAGACAATAGCGCATAGATTATCAAATCAACTGATAATATTTGCAGTAGTTCTGCTATAGTACCCATGAGCTGTAATTTCGGATATTCTTCGCAACGGATAATACCTTATTTTATATAAGAGAATTACTTAGTCAAAGTTTAACAAGAGCTCATTCGATTTCAACCCAAGAAAGCTTTATGGTTCCTGGATTCAGATATTCATACGGATAGACTTTGCTCTATTAATATAAAAGGTAACCATAGATGTAAATAATATTAAAATAGAAGAGTATCCTGTTTTTTTTGTTGTTGCTACTAAATTGAGAATGGATTACATTTGTATTTTTCGACATTCATTTCTATCAAGGAATTACTCTTATTAACCTTTAGGCTTTGTTGTAAATTGAACTGAAAGTAGCCAAAATTAACCGTGGCAATAAAAGGAATGATTAATTGAACCATTTTATTTAAAAAGGGCCCCATGTAGGAGCCAACATAAGTAAATAAAGCAAATAATACTAAAAATAAAGCTAAAGTTATTGTGTATCTTAACTCTTCCCAAAACATTGAATAATAAGCTTAGAATTTACTCAAATATGTCTATGAATTATTTAGGCTTTATGCATTTGCCGGGTGTTCCATTGAAATATGAATACTAACTAATCCATGAAGGTTGCGTGATTGAAATTAATTCATATTTCTATATATTAAAGCTTAAACTATTAAAAACAAAACAAAGTTGAGCTCTCTAGCTTACGTAATAGTTGAAAAAATGACACTTGAGGTCCCATGCAAGAGATCTCGGAGTTTCACACCAGATTCTCTAGAGAGGTATTAAAAAAGTGGATAGAAAGAGCCTTGTGTGGGTGGAGAGACCACTTATGACACCAATAATGAAAGAAACCCTTCTCTTCCGATGCAAGACTCTTTTTAATGAGTCTTTTGAACTCTTTTTTGAAACTCTTGGCCCCCCCCCCTACAGACATTATGTCAATCCCCTCGACTATCCAAACACTGAGGCCCTTGCTTTTCTCCGCTGCATTATTTGGTCGAATGACCTTATACTAATTATCAACCAATTTTTTTTTCTAGTATAAAGCAAAAATTCATCCCAGCGAACGACCCTACTAAAATACTTTTCATTAAAAAGTTTGGGTTTACCAGTGTAATGGTGATCAGTTCTCAATGTAGTTTACTCCAAAATATCCCATACCTCTCATCCTTAAAATCTTTAAATCGGTAAGCCACTTCCTCCGCCCCCATCAACTGGACGTAATAAATTTATGAAACCAAATCCCAATTGCGGATGCCTCTGATTTGATTATAAGCATATTAGTCAAATTTGTGGGACAAGATAAGATATACAAGGATTTTAACTATTTTTGTGACTTATATTGGGCCCAATATGGCCCTTTTCAACCATAAAATCCTTCACTTTCTCATTCTTTTATTGTGGCAATCAAAAGTGCACTTGACGGCACCTTCAAAGTTTTAATAAGAATAATTTGTGTATAGAAATTGACAAATATTCATATAGAACGCAAATGTTATCCATACTCAATTTTGAGAAGCCTTTTGTGTTGACGGACCACTTATGTATAATTTGTACATACACATAAGAACAGGTTAGAAACAAACAATCAAACATGGTATATTGCATATTATTATAGAAGGTCACAGAGACACACTTGATTCTCCTTTGTTTCAAGTTGTTTTTACCTTCTGCTTTACTTATTACTTTTGCAAACCATTTTCCTGGGTTTCTATTCCTTCCTTCTCTTTCATCTGTAGCTGTATAAAATGCTACTCGAACGCATAATCATGTATAGAGTATGTATAGGTGATACTGTCTGGTGGATGAAAGTTCTTTCATTTTTGAACAAATATTCTTTTGACTTAGAAAAATTCTTGCATGTAATAATAAAGATTCAAGTAATGGCAAGATATGCCATGATGTCGATGGTATAAATATATACGGTACGTGTATATTGTATTCTCCAAAGAAAACAGCCTGGATGCGCATGCCTTGCATAGCAGCAAGCTCTGCTACCTGTGCCTTCCTCCTCCTCGCCGGGTAATTCAATCATGCTATTAATCCTTGCGCGTGTATTATTGTAGAAATAGTACTTCTTATTTCATCATTGAGTCAGTCGACAAAAGTTATATTTGTGGAGCGACGTGCAGCTGATTTATTTTGTGGATTGTTTGTTTAAGTGTCATAAAGAGATTTCTGTTCTAAGATCCCCTCTAATATATAGAAAAAATATTATGTCAAGTCTCGATTACATCATATTATTTTGATCCTATCTAAGGGCTTTTCACTTATTTTATCAATTGGAGAATACAATATACCGTATATGTAATAGCTGATAATAAGTATTATTAATTAAGGTAAGAGGATTCAATACTATTGATGAATATATTTTTATCTTATTACTCATTAATTATCTTTTTCAAATATGATGTTTCCCTTAATAATAGAGGACTTCTCATGAAATTTGATTTTTTTAATATACAATACATGATACAAGTCTTTCATTGAGATATTTTGCGTAATTTATGATATTCCATCATTGTTAAAGAACCTTAGCAATGGATTTTATTAAGTAAATGTGTATTAGGAGTATGCTCGAGTATTGGCAATCTTTCAGAATATCATTTCGTAAAGGAATCCCCGATTAATCGTGATGGGTTGTTTATATACATATAATACGAAATGTCAATCAAATATGAAGAGCAGAGGGGATTATTTTTCTTTAGTTTCTATTCTATAATTTTACTACATTTTGATAGTAATAATCAATGGGTGGGTCCATCCATGACTTTTAAAGAGTTGCTTTTTTGATTAATCTTCTCCATAGTTTCTATTAATATGTTACGTTAGTATTATCCCAGTATCTCATAATCGGAATTATGTTCTATGTATGACTTCCTTAATAAAGGTATATATATAGAAATTTCAAGAAGATTTCCGTTCAATATCTATCACAATAATTGCAAGTTTCCTATCCTTAATTATTTTGGGTAACTTTTGCTACTACAGGAAGTCTACAAAAAAAGAAACCGTTTTTTCTCATTCCTAAATCAATTTTCATATTTATTTTTGGTCTGACTCGCAAGAAAATATCAATTATAGGGAACATTCTTTAAAGCACTTTTGAAAGATTGTTAAGTCTACCAAATTTATCATTTGTTAACAATAACTATTTTACTAGAATAAACAATCTTTCAAAAGTTTGACAAGAATTTTCCTCTTTATTGACTTTGTCTTTCCATTTTTTCCCAATAGTAGGAAATTGCGGAGCACACCAAAAGACGTCTAACCGTTTTATCTATCAAAAACAAACTAACAATGTAAAATAGCTGATATTCTCACGATATATTATGGGCATGTGTACCAATAGAATAAATAAAAAAGTTGGAGAATCGAATAAGAAATGAATTCAAAATTAGAAAATAATTTGATCAGAGGAGTTTAGGTTAAAAGTATTTTTCGATACCACTGAGTGCTTATTCAATAAACTAACTGATCAAGAACACTTATTGTTCATTGATTTTTGGTCATTATACTTTGTGAGGTGCTGTTGAATATTCTAATTAAATATTTGCGTAAAAATTCCAATTAATATGAAGCTATCATGTAAAATACACTTGACTTCCCTTTAACCACAATTTTTTGATATGATTGCAAAAATAATAATAAAATATTTCAACTTGTAACCACAAGTACATTCCAGGTATTTAAGTTGGCTCAGATTTGTGCATTCACCATGGAAAAAACTAAAGGTTACAACTTTTTGGAAGTTTTATTAGTTGAAAACTATTAGTGACTGAAGTTTCATCGACATACACATAATATCGACTTGCTACATTACATAAAACAATGGTGCATCTCAAAGATAAAGTCGATATCATCAATTCCTTAACCAGGAAGTTAATATTGACCGATGGATATAATTTTGAAGTTATCCAATAGCACTGTTTAAAAAATATTAACGGCATTTTAAGTCTATTGGAGGCAATGAACTCGAGACTCATCCAACTAGACCTCATCCAGGTCTTTTTATAAGGGATTCCTCAGCTTCTACACGCTTCTTGATGCGGTAGATAGTTTTGAGATTGCCTTCAACCTACTCAAGGTTAATAGAAATACAAGGTTAAAACATCATGTAATCTGGCTTGCTAGAATTTTCAATTTGATGTATCGTGCCGACTGCAAGGGAAGAAAGATCGATTTTGACAAAACACACAACCACGCATACACTATGACGTCAATATTAAAAGGCGTGGTGGAAGTCAAACATCAGTCGTACATGCGTCATGGTATAACCTTGTATTTCTATTAACCTTGAACCTGCTTAGGAATTTTCTTTTGGGGATTCCTACCTGAGGAAGCTCTACAACTTTAACTTGGTTGTATCTTTATGTTCTTTTTGATGGTAGTATCTCTCCGTGAGTAAAAAAAAATAAGATTTATTGTGCCCTACGCATACGAGTATATGTCGTGGATTTTTTTTTTAAATCAACACATGCAATTCTGCTTAATTGCTTCACAAAAAATTTGCCAATAGTGACACCCGATGTTAAACATTTATATTATAATGAATTATTACACCACTTAGTAGTCACAGGTCTGGAGAACATTTAAAAATATATTTATATTTCGATTGGAGTTGCAAGGCCCTTTTCTGGCCTCCTCAGTATTTATGACCAGCGATATCAAGGATGATTCATCATTTAATTTAACACAATACATATTGAAGAATATAAGTATATATTCAATCATTTTAATAGTTAGAGTATTTAACGATTATAATTGTGATCAACGGAAGAATTATCATTTATGACTTTATAGTAGGGATTTAAAAACGGGGGGTCAATTATGGCAGTGTGTTATAAATATTATTCAACAAAGAACCTATTTTGGTTCAGAACCTTGAAATTCCAAGAAGTCTATTTATGAACCCTTGGGTTCTGCGAAACGCACTTTGGAAGCCATTGCAATATAGATTATTGGAAGTTTAAGATGATATACAATAATACAAGTTGTACGATATTTTGTTTATCTTTCTTTCAAGGCAGCGGTTCCCAACCTTTCTGGTGCCGTTCCCCCTTAGAAATATTAACCAAGTTGCAGTGAACCCAAGGATAAAATTAGTTGGATTGATCCTCTGTGACTTGGAGCTAACTAGTACTAGGCTGTATATTAAATTTCAATTTTTATTCATTTTGTTAACATATTCGGCTCCAAGCATAACTCGAACAATGCCTTTGGGTACTAACAACAGTATTTACTCGGCAATAGTGTGAGCTTTCTTGGCTTTGGTGATTTTGAGAGCTATAAAATAGGAAGCTTCAATGGCTGCCATATTCTTCTGTTGTTACTGCTTCAAAATCAAATGTCAGTATTGTTGATGTCGGCCATTTTTGGGTCCAAAACAACCAAGTCTTATAAAAATGAAACCCCTTTTTTGATTAATAGTTTGAAAATAATTAACTATTGGATGTCAAAGTGGGACCAACAAATCAAAAAACTTAAACCTGACTGGGTATCAAAAAGATAAAAGATTTAGGGGTTATTTGGGGAAGAGAGAGTTAGTGTGTATATAACACTGAAATAGGGGGGGGGGGTATGCTTTATATGCTTTGTTTTATGTGATTAGAAGTTTTTTATCTATTGCCTAGTATATATCTGACCCTTAAATGTGTTAAAAATATGTTATTACATCGTTATGCAATCTTATTTCCATTTCGTTAAGAATAAATTAACTTTTACAATGGAAAGAATAAGATATTTTTCGGAAATTATCCTACTTTTCTCGTCTCTAATCGATTAAAAATATATAATAATTGTACAAATTTAGACACTTCAAAGGAATTTTTAGTACATATTACTTTGATTATATTCAAATATCACTATTTATCAATAGCATCAAGGATATTTGATATTCCTAAAGCCATCTGATGAAGTTTTATCAAGATTTATAGGAAATTATCTATTTTAGGTAGTAGAAATATCTACTTTGAGCCCCCAAGATGGTTTCTCTTTCCATTATGATGCAATTTATGACGTCAGTGAAAACGTTCTATACATATTAAGTATATATTATCTAATTTGAGAGAAAAATCGTGAAAAATAACGGTTAATTCATGGATTTTGTACACAATACACTCATATCATTGTTAGATAAAGGAATTAATTAGTTGCGTAGGTACGATGTGGGACTTTTTGATGGGATGGAATTTAGTGTAGTACATAGCTAGTGAAGAAAATCGTATCTGCAATAATGGTCATGTTAAAAAAAAAAGAAACCGAAAATCAACATAGTAACACTGACAATTAGAATAATGTTTGGAGGAGATCAGCTGTCCATTGTAAGCTTTGACAAGGGAGAAGGGAAAGAAGAAAAAAACAAGGACTTATGCAAGTATTACTCCAATGTCGATCCCGAATTCCACTAGAGTCTAACAAGGACGTTCAATTATAACTCCACAGCAGATCCTCAAAGTCACTCTCCGTCTTTTATGGGCACATACGAATGTTCAATCAAGTTTTGAATATAATTGAATCAATTTAGGAAAGGATGTTTAATACTCAGGAATGAAATAATAATGACAACTGTTAAGGAAAAGAAAATTCATTCTTCAGATGCCCAATTTAAAAACAAAAACAACAAAAAGATCCATTTGTACCAACTGTACCAGAAGTTTCCGAACAGAACGTGAATATGGCAACACTCATATGTAAATAAAAGCTAGTCACATCTATGTGGAATCTGTTGATAGTTACTCACCAAAGTGTCGGTCATTTTAGAGGCGTAATTATGTAAGAGTCGTTTAAGTGAGCTGATAGAGTGTTTGTGAAAAAAATTCTGATTTTTTTATTTTTCAACATAGTCTCTTTGTAACTCTATACACTTCTCTCAGCGATGCTCCCATCTCTCGTTTGTAATTTTGTTGGGATAAGTGTGTAAAGTTATAAGGAGACTATGTTCAAAAATAAATATAAAAAATTAATAAAAAAATTCACAAAAACAATCATTCCAACTCACTCAAACGACTGTTACATAAGCACTGTGTATCCAAAATGGCCGAAACTTTGATGAGTAACCGTCTGACTAAAGAGACTTTAAAGGAAAGAGGCGTCATGTATATCAATCCAGAATATTTTTTCTTATCTATAATTTTGATTCGTTTAAAATTCTGTATATGCGCTATTTTCATCTCTTAATAAGATTCATCTAATGTAATTTCATACGAGTCAACATTTGGGACAGGGTTATGAATTTTTCTTTAGAATAAACAAAAAACATAAACTATTAATTAAAACCATATTTTATAGTACTTGAATAATAAGTATGCTTTAAAAAATTATGAAAGTTATTTGAAAAAAAAAATACATAAAACCTAATCATCTAAAAAGGGTATTTTGATTCTATATTTTTTTTATCGAGGTTAGGTGAATCCTGAACATAATTCATATACATAGTTTTTGCTTACTTTTTATTTCAACCATCTTGTCTCATCTTTCCTTTTTAGTGTCTTTAGATGTGGCTAGTTTTTATTTACTTACGAGTGCTGCTAGCTATCTTCACGTTCCAGTCGTAATCTTAGCAAACCACCCACGTATATCTATCTCGGTTTGAGGAACATAATTTCCCCATGAGAGGCCTAGGTTATTGTCATTTCCAATACAAAAACTATTATATACAGAGAGAGAAACGTCTTGTGACGTTGGGAGGTGAAAAACCTATTTATTGCATTGTTGAAGGATTTCCTGTCAAGGTTAATTAATTTAATTTTTTATTTATTTCTTTGGGTTTATTCGTATATAAAAATAGGTTGAATTTCCACTTATTCTTTTGTGTTATTGAACTTACATTTGAAGTTTTTTAACACAAATAAATAAGTCTCTGTAAATTGTATGTATGATGAAATCCATTTACCATCTCAAGGTCAGGATTAAAAAAAAGGGGTTTGTGAGATTTAAAATAATTTCTTTTCTGTCTGCCTCACGAATAAAGAATTGTTGAAGTGTGAGGTTTTATGTGGGTAGGTATGAGACTTATATGTGGACGGAAAAACCCACCAAAACATAGTACCTACGTACCTTTTAGTGTTGAGAATCGGTTCAAGACCGAAATTCTTTTCGGTTTGGACACTTTACCGAATGCAATTTTTCCAAAACAGACACTTTGCAGAAATAAATATTATATATATTTGATGATGATTCATGTTGCAATTAACGATAACACTTATCCACATGTTCTCGGATCTGGGTCGGTTCGGATCTTTAAACTTAAATATTCGGGTTCGGACCTAAATAAAATAGAATCTGGAATAAGCTTACATATTTACAGATTACTGATGCAGGAAATATAAATAACCTAATTTTAATACTATTAGAACATAATTATGAGTTATTATTAGAATGACATAGGGCAAGTCATTAACTTTATTCTACATCGCAACCTCTCTCCGAAAAGAAACAGAAAATGTACCAAATTAGTTGATAGTTTGCCAATTCTTCCAACTATGGAATTATTGTTCAATAATAATTGATAATTGTTCACAGCTGAGTAAGAAATAATTCGTATCCAACCAATCAATGTTAACAAGACTAACGAGGGAAAAAGAAAAAGACACTCTGACAGCTGATAGCCAAATAAAGTGTACATTTTTGGGGTATCCTGTACAAGTGTGCCGGTACGTCATACTTTCTCTTTCTATCTCAAAATTGGAGACAGTGACAGAGGATAGTTGAAATTCAATTCTCGCAACCTTTTTTAAAGGACTGAGATATTTGTTTCCTGTATGTCTCAAAATTAGCCGTTAAAGTTATTCTGGATTTACCTTGTCCACCCTATATATATATACACAAGATCCACGGAAAGTCCTGTTAAATTAACTTTATATAATATAATTATATGTAAGGTTACTAGATATTATGTTTAAACCCTAGTTGGCTCGAAACTAGATCAAAATAACAGTTTTGAATAATATATCAGTTTTTTAACCGCAATGGAAGACAAGAGAGAGGCTATAATCAAGGAGTACCTGAAGAGCAAATATCAACCAGCCATATTGAGGAACCTGAAGAGTCTGGAGGTCAATCCCATGCTCATCAAGAGAACCGTTGAGATATACGAGGAGACTCAATCTATCAAGCACAGACCCAGATTAGATAGACCAAGCT